>NC_074677.1:23203144-23880644 GCF_029448725.1 Salvelinus fontinalis | reverse complement strand
AATTAGCTTGAAGCTACACAAACCATTCCTGATTGTCTATTGCACACCCCTCTGGGCAGGTTGCCACGCTGTGTGTGTCTCATAGCAGCAGTCATCAGCGTAATGAGAGCAGTAATCAGGGTCAGTGATACAGCTGCTGTCATTACAGGTGCTGTCACTCAAGATAATTACGATCAGAGCGTGACACACACACAAACGGTGGGGGTAGGGCATCTGTGGAAGCCAGACATAGTTTCAGTCTGTTGACAGGAGACGAGAATTCAAAAGCAAACAAAGCTCCAAATTGAAAGCAGGCCAGATCCAGTGCAAGGCAAAGATGAACAGACCAACTGTCTGTCTGTCTGCTGGAGCGGTGGGGTAGGGGGTACTATGCTAGGGATGGGAGGTGGAGGGGCATTTAGGAAGCCTGATTGGCGCTGTGTGTGTAGTCATGTGTGTATGTGCGACTGTGTGTGTGTCTCTCTTTCTCTCTCTCTGTGTGTCTGAGCGTTGTGCTGGAGCACTGACATGGTTTGGTAATGGGCGCTGTAACAACAAAGCCCGGCGAGAGGGGAGGACAGAACCATGTGGATTAACACCAGACAGCCCTGTGGTACACTACAGCACATAGTGCAGCGCCCAGCCCATCTAATCTAATAGGCAGGGGTCAGGACGGACACAACGAGGGAGGGGATGAATGAGAGAACAGAGAGAAATTAAACGAGTACTGATGGACGGTTGGAGGGATGACAGGGGCCAAGGCTGCTCGCTCTCCTGACTTGGCGGTCGGCTGTCCACATGCACTGTGTGTGTGTCTCACAATGTAATACAACAATGACATTTTGAATTCACATTAAAAGCTCAAAGTCAGCTTAACATATCAAGGGCTACATATAGCTCATCATGTAGATGTTCCTATTGGAAACGGGTAGAAGCTTCATCAGAGCAGATTTTTATGTGTGATATGAGCGAGAGATGAGGTCAAAGGAAGAAGAAAGAGAATGGTCTTTAGAGAGATACTGTAGAGACTAGAGGGAGACAGTGATTGGTTGTGGTGGACTATATGGATGTGGTGTAATATGAAGGGCTAAGGATAAGATGATTTATTGCTGTACTGGGCTACATTGAGGTACAGATAGGATACAGTAGAGTATTAATGGAGAAAGTGAGCGTGATACATTGCGGTAGACCACAGAGACGTGGCTATAAAGACCATGAGGGATCAGTTTGGAGAGGCCAGGGAGACTGAGAAAGATTGGCTGTTAAAGGCTGTGGTGAGGTCTAGGCAGTGCTGATTGGTTGTTTGGGATTCAGATCAGGGAACTTGACAGAAAGTGATTGGCTGTTAAAGAATGGTGATACGTTGGTTGGTACAGAGGCCAAGGTGACAGAGTGAAAGTGAATGGTAGTGAGGGTTGATGTGAAGTCTAGGCAGAGATGGTGAATGGTAGTGAGGGTTGATGTGAAGTCTAGGCAGAGATGGTGAATGGTAGTGAGGGTTGATGTGAAGTCTAGGCAGAGATGGTGAATGGTAGTGAGGGTTGATGTGAAGTCTAGGCAGAGATGGTGAATGGTAGTGAGTGTTGATGTGAAGTCTAGGCAGAGATGGTGAATGGTAGTGAGGGTTGATGTGAAGTCTAGGCAGAGATGGTGAATGGTAGTGAGGGTTGATGTGAAGTCTAGGCAGAGACGGTGAATGGTAGTGAGGGTTGATGTGAAGTCTAGGCAGAGATGGTGAATGGTAGTGAGGGTTGATGTGAAGTCTAGGCAGAGATGGTGAATGGTAGTGAGGGTTGATGTGAAGTCTAGGCAGAGATGGTGAATGGTAGTGAGGGTTGCCGATGTGCCTGTCCGGTGTGCTGTACTGACTGCAGGTGCTCTCTCCTCCTGTTAATGTCACTGTCCATCTTTAAACTCGCGGAGACAACACACAGCTCACAACGTTACCTGCACTCAGGGAAGATGCCTCTGTGTGTATGTTTGTTTATCTAACATTTCTGTTATTTTTAATGGACCGACGTTGGTTCAATTATTTTAATTACATTTAGTTAGTTTTTTCCCCTTCTGTGAGCTCAATGCACAGTTTCTCTAGAGACACATCAGATCAAGCCCAAACAGTGCGATGTAGTAGAGGGTTGTAGTTTCTAACAGGACAATATTCAACATAGTTTAGCGCAAAGAACGTGGTAATTAACTACAATGACCATAATCCATTGCGCGCCTATTTGTCTGGTCGCTGTGAGGCAGACACAGAGAAATGAGAGAAGAACGCGTGAGGTAGCTCTACCTGAAAATACATGACCTAAGTGATTGATAGTTGGTATTTATAAAAGTATGTCTTATTTAATTTGAAGAACTACTAAAATTGTGATTTTGTCAGACCGCATAGGCAGCAGCTCTATAGAGATGAAGACTTGGAATGATAAAAGTCATAAAACAAATGAAAGATTTCATTAAATTAATGTGAATAAATGATGGTTAATAAGTGATAAGCAGAAATGGGCAGTCACTACCATCATGGGACTTTGATTGTTTTATTCAGTGTTACAGAATTCAACCCACATAATGCATAGTCCATTTATAGTCTATTTCAGCCACATCCATTGCTGACAGGTGTAAAAATCAAACACACAGCCATGCAATCTCCATAGACAAACATTACCAGTAGAAGGGCCTTACTGAAGAGCTCAGTGACTTTCAATATGGTACCGTCATAGGATACCACTTTTCCAACAAGTCAGTTTGTCAAATTTCCGCCCTGCTAGAGCTAAGTTGACCAGGGCATTTTGTGTGAGTTTGTGTGGCAAGACTACTGTTATAGTGAAGTGGAAACGTCTAGAAGCAACTACGGCTCAGTGGTAGGCCACACAAACTCACAGACTGAGACCACCGAGTGCTGAAGCACAGAGCGTAAAAATCTACCGAGTTCCAAACTGCCTGTGGAAGCAACGTCAGCACAAGAAGTGTTTGTCAGGAGCTTTATGAAATGGGTTTCCATGGTCGAGCAGCCTCACACAAGCCTAAGATCACCATGCGCAATGCCAAGCGTCAGCCGGAGAGGTGTAAAGCTCACCACCATTGGACTCTGGAGCAGTGGAAACGCGTTCTCTGGAGTGACGAATCACGCTTCACCATCTGGCAGTCCGACGGACAAATCTGGGTTTGGCGGATGCCAGGAGAAAACTACCTAGCCGAATGCATAGTGCCAACTGTAAAGTTTGGTGGAGGAGGAATAATGGTCTGGGGCTGTTTTTCATGGTTCGGACTAGGCCCCTTAGTTCGTGAAAGGAAATCTTAACGCTACAGCATACAATGACATTCTAGACGATTCTTTGCTTCCAACTTTGTGGCCCTTTTCTGTTTCAGCATGACAATGCCAACGTGCACAAAGCTAGATCCATACAAAAATGGTTTGTCGAGATTGGTGTGGAAGAACTTGACTGGCCTGCACAGAGCCCTGACCTCAACCCCATTGAACACCTTTGGAATGAATTGGAACATACTTTTGGTCATGTAGTGTAGATATCAAACAGAGCAGTGGAAGCATTCACTTTGAGTCGTCAGGCAAGCCACACACCGCAAGTCTGTTTGCACAGGGAATTGTGTGAGTATATAGCAGCTGGATTAGTATAATCATCACTATGAATGTTCTGCTTATCTCACACCATAGTGATGACAAATCAGCCATGTACGCACTGCACATTTCACAAGACTATTGTCAATTAGCTATATTAAATTGGCAATTAGTAGGCTATTGGGCGTTTTGATGTCATCTGATAATAGGGACATAGCTCTTCCTATCAGTCTATGGATTGAATGGGACTGCAATCTATAACCCCACAAGGAAGGTTAAACATACCACCACACCAGGCGAGGTTGGTGGGAGGAGCTATATGAGGACAGGCTCAGTGTAATGGCTAGAATGGAATTGATGGAACGGAGTCAAACATGGTTTCCATATATTTGATACCGTTCCATTAATTCCATTCCAGTCATTACAATTAGCCAGTCCTCCTATAGATCCCCCCACCAGCCTCTACTGCGCCACACCATTCTAGAGGGGGGCATTACATTGAACACTTATCTAGTCAGCCACATGTACCCTTTAAAAGGGCATCGTGTTTGGAGTTTTTACTCCAATAGATAGATAAAGTAGTGGCTATTTAAGATTTAAAATGTCACCCGTGGTGTCTCACTCACCCATGACGGTCAGCAGCATCTTCCTGCTGCGGATGCCCGGGGCCTTCTTCACCTTGCACTGGTAGGTCCCAGTGTCGCTAGACTTCAGACCTGTCAAGTTGATGGAGGCGTCACCATTCTTAGGGTCAGCTGAGTTGAAGTGGGCTCGCCCCTTCACTGCAGGGTAGTAGTCCTCATAGGCCCTGTCCCCAGAGTACAGGATCACCTGAAGGAGGGAGGGAGAGACATGGGAAGGAGGGGGGGGCGAGACATGGGAAGGAGGGAGGGGGGCGAGACATGGGAAGGAGGGGGGGGCGAGACATGGGAAGGAGGGGGGGGGGGGCGAGACATGGGAAGGAGGGAGGGGGGGGCGAGACATGGGAAGGAGGGAGGGAGAGACATGGGAAGGAGGGAGGGAGAGACATGGGAAGGAGGGAGGGAGAGACATGGGAAGGAGGGAGGGGAGAGACATGGGAAGGAGGGAGGGGAGAGACATGGGAAGGAGGGAGGGGAGAGACATGGGAAGGAGGGAGGGGAGAGACATGGGAAGGAGGGAGGAGAGACATGGGAAGGAGGGAGGAGAGACATGGGAAGGAGGGAGGAGAGACATGGGAAGGAGGGAGGAGAGACATGGGAAGGAGGGAGGAGAGACATGGGAAGGAGGGAGGAGAGAAATAAATCAAGGAAGAGAAAGATAATTAGTGAGGCAGCTACATGCACAAGAGTTACAACTTTCAAAAAATCAAGCCTGGAGAAATAATCCAAGCTGTTATTGAGAGAGTGCAAACAGGCCCTGTCTTTGTTCACTAAAACAACCGATACTGAGGGAGAGTGAGTCAGTTTGTAACATTCTTATCTCCCTAACGACCTGCAGTGCCTGGCTCTGGCTTGTTTTTGCCCTTTCATTTCCATGCTGCTGAGCTGTGGTATGGCATGGAACAAACAAAGCCCTTCTGTGGAGTCAAATCAACACCTGCTGTGTCAACACAGACCGAGAGAGAGCTATGCCCTGGGCTCAGCAACAGCCCCCAGCGCTACCTTCCTGCACCTCCCCTACCCCCCCTTCTGTCTCTCCCCCTTCCCTCCGACACACAGCGACGAGGAGAAGCCAGAAGATGGAGTCAAGGTGGAGCCAACGGACAACTAGCCGCACAGGAGAAGCACAGAGGCAGAGAAAACAAGGATTGGGAGGGAGGGCCAAACTAAAAATGAAAGGATTCCAATTGTAATTCTCTCACACTGCAGGCAGACAACAGGCACATCATTCTCCATTTTCCATGGAGATGGTCAGAGACAGGAGCTCATGGTGTGTGCCGTGATCCTCATCATACACACGTACTGACAACCCAGGCTGGAGAGGAGAAGAAAAAGATAGACTAACAGAACAGAGGGCAGTGGGCTGGGAGGCAGCG
Organism: Salvelinus fontinalis; assembly: GCF_029448725.1. Taxonomy (NCBI): domain Eukaryota; kingdom Metazoa; phylum Chordata; class Actinopteri; order Salmoniformes; family Salmonidae; genus Salvelinus; species Salvelinus fontinalis. The sequence continues at coordinate 23,875,074 of NC_074677.1, read as the reverse complement.
AAAGAAGAGAAAAACAGAGAACCAGATGGACGGCGGACTGCGAGTTGTCTAGCAGCTCGGCTGGGGATCCTTGTGTAGAGCCCATGACTGCCAAGCCAAGGCAGTGTAGCTAGAATACATCTTGAACATACTGTATTAGCCACTAAACCTGTAATGCATAACACCTGGATCTAAGGAGAGACACGGAGACCTCAAACTAACACTGGGATCAGAGCATCGGCAGTAAAAACAAGATGAAAGGTGGAGGGGAGGAAATTAAATTGCCCGAGGCACTGAGGTAGAGACAGGCAACAAAGCACTCAGTCTCACACTGACACACTGACACACACACACGTACAAACTGCATGTAGGGCTGGGCAATATATTGCATTGATTAGATTCATTAGAATGTAATGTTTTCGTACAATGTTCCAAATGACTATCGCAAGAAAATACAATTTTGTTTTTATGAGTGCTGTCTTTTTGGTCTCTTCCCCTTCGCTCCTTCTGCACTGTGTGCACTATGCACCTTGCCAATCACACAGACACCAAGCCTCTCACCCTACCGCTCACAACAAAGACGAAAGATCACTTCTTCCTCTTTGACAAGCAGTTCCAACTCTCCTTCTGCATTTGAGGTTTGGCCCAATAGAATAAAAAATAAAATAAAAATGGGTCATATGGACACCGAAACTCTTAGAGACCTTATTTTACTGTACTAGACGAGAACTTAACCTTTCTAACGATACCGTTTTTATGTCTCATCTCCCAACAGAGCAGACCCTACTAAAACGACCTTACCAAAACTACCCTACTAAAACGACCTTACCAAAACTACCCTACTAAAACGACCTTACCAAAACGACCCCACTAAAACGGCCTTACCAAAACGACCCAACCAAAACGACCCTACTAAAACGACCCCACTAAAACTGCCTTACCAAAACGACCCAACCAAAACTACCCTACTAAAACGACCTTACCAAAACAACCCAACCAAAACTACCCTACTAAAACGACCTTACCAAAACGACCCAACCAAAACTACCCTACTAAAACGACCTTACCAAAACAACCCAACCAAAACTACCCTACTAAAACGACCTTACCAAAACGACCCAACCAAAACTACCCTACTAAAACGACCTTACCAAAACGACCCTACTAAAACGACCTTACCAAAACGACCTTACCAAAACAACCTTACCAAAACAACCTTACCAAAACGACCTTACCAAAACGACCCAACCAAAACTACCCTACTAAAAACGACCCAACCAAAACTGCCTTACCAAAACGACCCAACCAAAACTACCCTACTAAAACGACCTTACCAAAACGACCCAACCAAAACGACCCTACTAAAACGACCTTACCAAAACGACCCAACCAAAACTACCCTACTAAAACGACCTTACCAAAACGACCCTACTAAAACGACCTTACCAAAACGACCCAACCAAAACGACCCCACTAAAACGACCTTACCAAAACGACCTTACCAAAACGACCTTACCAAAATGACCCAACCAAAACTACCCTACTAAAACGACCTTACCAAAACGACCCAACCAAAACTACCCTACTAAAAACGACCCAACCAAAACGACCTTACCAAAATGACCCAACCAAAACTACCCTACTAAAACGAGAGTAGGGTAACTGAGGAAATGGTCTATTTATGGACAGATAAAAGCTAAGTTTGGTAAAATTTAGATATGTGAATACTGGCTATCCTTAGGCAAACTAATTTTAAGAGAAATAAGTGGGCAGAATATTTTGTTGTGGTTTTTCAGTAAAAACAGAAGTGTTTTGCCCCACTATCTGCAAAACACCCTCTATGGGGAAAAATCCCCCTGAAGATTAGTGTGTTAAAATACATTTATGCTTGCCATTTTATTTTAATTGACTCTTAAAAGCTAGTCTAGGTATCTTATTTTAATAAATCAAATGTCGGAACAAAATGACATTGCACTTCTCACTATTAGTGCTGAATGATTTTCTGACATTGGTTAAATTATTTGAATTTCATTTTGTTCAGTTTTTCCTGTGACCTCGATGTACATTTTCTGTCAAGATAAATCAGATGAAGCCGTAACAGTGCGATGTAGTGGGAGTTGTAGTTTCCGACAGGCCAATATTCTACATAGTTCAGCGCATAAAATGTGGTAATTAACTACATTGACCATAACCCATTGCGCACCCACATAAACTTGTCCGGGTCTGTGCGGAGCAGACAGGGAGACTGAGAGAATAGAATCCGCAATCGAGGAGGATAGAAAGCAGTTGCTTCGCAAGCCTGAAAATACCTGATACCTGATTGATAGTTGGTATTCATAAAAGTATCCCTTATTTACTTTGAAAAACTACTAAAAACTACAAAAAAAACTTGGAATAAAGGTCAAATAAAATACTTTTATTAAAGTAATGTCAATAATTTATGGTCAATAAGTGATGAGCAGTAATGGACAGTCACTACCATCATGGGACTTTGATTAATTGTTTTATTCAGTGTTACAGCATTCAACTCCCATAATGCATAGTGCATTTAAAGATTTTTTTAAACAGAAATCTGTGATCATTTTTTATATAATTGAACTGAAACGAGGGTGTATTCATAACAGTTCAACTGTTCTACCTTGTTAGCAAGCAAATAAATCCAAGTTGGCTAGACTTGAAATATAAAGATTAGCGGGCTACTCACCAGCATGTGGACTTGTGCTTAAGAGATTGTTTATGAGACCTGTGTTACTTTTCTTTAATGCCTGCTACAAGAGGTTAGCCATTATTAGCGGATGTGCATTATGCATGGCGCTGGTTAAATTTGTAACAAAAAGGGTATTTTCATAGATAGACTTGAAAGCCAGATCAGTGATTATTGGAAAAAAGCAGGTTCAACTATTTTGATAAAATAACTAAATTGTTAGTGGGTCTTATGGTTGTAGAAGGCTTCTATTGAGCCTAGGTATAATTTCACAACCCCTAAATTCATTAGATTATTCCTGACTGTTTGAAATGCAGTTTGACCTTAAATTGCACAACAAAACGTATTTTGAGAAAATGTTAAAATCAAGATAATGTGAATTGCCCATAAGTTAGATTTTTTTTTTGCCCACTCCAGTCCTAACTGCATGTAAGAATGTGGCTCAATAAAACAAATTCTATAAAAACTCCAAGAGGGCCTACATGCTGGAAATCAAAGGGCAGACATTAGGGAAAACCAAACAACTGAAGTTGAAAACAAGGACACTTTCATTCCCGAGTGCTGATTCAGAACAGGTTGACCACCATTACAGTATCCATATGGTGAGGTCAGACAAAGTCTCTGTGGACAACTTTATTTTGCACTTGTAATGGACACTTAGTCACCTTACATAGTAATGAACTATTAAAGAAAATAGTAAAAAGTGCAGAAGTGAAAATACCTCTATTATACTTGCAACAGCTGTAGCAGCAGCAGGAATAAGAGAAATGTTAGGTTATTTACATGGGGCCATTTAAAGACGATGTCATCATCATGTGTGAGGGGAGGGGCTAATTTGAGGCAAACAGAAAGTGGCGTCACCTGAGTACATTCAATTTCCCTGTCGGTCTTACTCCGGCAACGATGTTGTTGGGTCTTTGGTAAAGACAGGCTTTTCTCCTGACATAGCCATGCCTCTATAGTCAGTTTCAGAAAAGTACCTCCACTCCAGATGTATTCTCAAGGTTAAACCTGAACCACTCCACTTGGACTTTCTTTAGTAAACAAAGCTCTAGTGCTTTCAAGGGCACAACGTTTTTATCAGCACACCAGGAATTTGAAGCAGCTATATAGTGTTCTATTCTCCCAACTACTCTCAAGACTAAAGCACTATAGGCAACTACCATTCATGAATTTTTATCATGATTGTAGTCACCCTGCTTCCAGCCTATCCGTAGTGTATTCCCGTGATGAAAGCCAAATGCTAATGAACTATTTCAGTAGGCATGTAAGCAGTGCATTAGCTCTGCTTCACTGGCTCCATAAAGCCTGTAGGACAATGCTATACCAACAGACCACGATTCCCAAACCTCTAAATAGAGAATCTGATGTAAGCGGTGCATTGTTTTTTGCTACTTCATGAACACAAAAATGTCAGTTTGACTGTGCAGTAAAGAGACTAATAGTAATTTGTCATAGGGGGCGGTCCGTTGAGGAAACATCTAATGAGGACGGATGTTATTAGAGGTCTGTCTGTCCTGATACTGTCAGTTGTTCTTATAGTATTACTAGGTTAACAGTGAGTATAACCCTCTATATGGTCGGGTCATCCTAAGCCCTCTCACCGAGAACTCCATATCAGTTATGAACTTCTAGAGCTCTCTGGGGAACAGTTAAGTGCCACCCTCCTCCTTCCCTCTTCTCCAGTCTTCCTTTTCACACTCCTCTCCCACATCACCATCTCAACCACTCCCTCTACTCCATCAGCTATCCCATCCTCATCTCCTTTCTCCCTCTCCTCCATCTCCTCTCCTAGAAGAGTAGTTCAGTACTGCACGACCAGTAGTCCAGCGTAGCCCTGGTCTACCAGCACTAATCCTACTGGGCATGGTCACACACACTAAGCCAGCCCTGCAGCCAGTGGACTTATTAACAGGCCACTAATTGCTAATAATACACATGACATCACCCCATCCGGGCACAAGGAGGCTGTGTGTGTATGCACCGAGTGCCGTTCTGATTGGTCAATTAATATCTATCCATTCAGAGGAAGATAGAAACTTGGTCGTTGTGAATGAAGGAATGGTCTGGTGAGATTGTGGCGGGAGACCACAACATGATGTCTACAGTTGAATGTAGCCTAGCTAGAGAGGAGGGAGACTACAACATGATGTCTACAGCTGAATGTAGCCTAGCTAGAGAGGAGGGAGACCACAAAGTGATGTCTACAGTTGAATGTAGCCTAGCTAAAGAGGAGGGAGACTACAACATGATGTCTACAGTTGAATGTAGCCTAGCTAGAGGAGGGAGACCACAACATGATGTCTACAGTTGAATGTAGCCTAGCTAGAGAGGAGGGAGACTACAACGTGATGTCTACAGTTGAATGTAGCCTAGCTAGGGTGGAGGGAGACCACAACATGATGTCTACAGCTGAATGTAGCCTAGCTAGAGAGGAGGGAGACTACAACGTGATGTCTACAGTTGAATGTAGCCTAGCTAGAGAGAAGGGAGACCACAACATGATGTCTACAGCTGAATGTAGCCTAGCTAGAGAGGAGGGAGACTACAACATGATGTATACAGTTGAATGTAGCCTAGCTAGAGAGGAGGGAGACTACAACATGATGTCTACAGCTGAATGTAGCCTAGCTAGAGAGGAGGGAGACCACAACATGATGCCTACAGTTGAATGTAGCCTAGCTAGAGAGGAGGGAGACTACAACATGATGTCTACAGTTGAATGTAGCCTAGCTAGAGAGGAGGGAGACTACAACATGATGTCTACAGCTGAATGTAGCCTAGCTAGAGAGGAGGGAGACTACAACATGATGTCTACAGCTGAATGTAGCCTAGCTAGAGAGGAGGGAGACTACAACATGATGTCTACAGTTGAATGTAGCCTAGCTAGAGAGGAGGGAGACTACAACGTGATGTCTACAGTTGAATGTAGCCTAGCTAGAGAGGAGGGAGACTACAACATGATGTCTACAGTTGAATGTAGCCTAGCTAGAGAGGAGGGAGACTACAACATGATGTCTACAGTTGAATGTAGCCTAGCTAGAGAGAAGGGAGACCACAACATGATGTCTACAGCTGAATGTAGCCTAGCTAGAGAGGAGGGAGACTACAACGTGATGTCTACAGCTGAATGTAGCCTAGCTAGAGAGGAGGGAGACTACAACATGATGTCTACAGCTGAATGTAGCCTAACTAGAGAGGAGGGAGACTACAACGTGATGTCTACAGCTGAATGTAGCCTAGCTAGAGAGGAGGGAGACTACAACATGATGTCTACAGCTGAATGTAGCCTAACTAGAGAGGAGGGAGACTACAACATGATGTCTACAGCTGAATGTAGCCTAGCTAGAGAGGAGGGAGACCACAACATGATGTCTACAGCTGAATGTAGCCTAGCTAGAGAGGAGGGAGACCACAACATGATGTCTACAGCTGAATGTAGCCTAGCTAGAGAGGAGGGAGACTACAACGTGATGTCTACAGCTGAATGTAGCCTAGCTAGAGAGGAGGGAGACTACAACATGATGTCTACAGCTGAATGTAGCCTAACTAGAGAGGAGGGAGACTACAACATGATGTCTACAGCTGAATGTAGCCTAGCTAGAGAGGAGGGAGACTACAACATGATGTCTAAAGTTGAATGTAGCCTAGCTAGAGAGGAGGGAGACTACAACATGATGTCTACAGTTGAATGTAGCCTAGCTAGAGAGGAGGGAGACTACAACATGATGTCTACAGTTGAATGTAGCCTAGCTAGAGAGGAGGGAGACTACAACATGATGTCTACAGTTGAATGTAGCCTAGCTAGAGAGGAGGGAGACTACAACATGATGTCTACAGCTGAATGTAGCCTATCTAGAGAGGAGGGAGACTACAACGTGATGTCTACAGCTGAATGTAGCCTAGCTAGAGAGGAGGGAGACTACAACGTGATGTCTACAGCTGAATGTAGCCTAGCTAGAGAGGAGGGAGACTACAACATGATGTCTACAGTTGAATGTAGCCTAGCTAGAGAGGAGGGAGACTACAACATGATGTCTACAGCTGAATGTAGCCTAGCTAGAGAGGAGGGAGACTACAACATGATGTCTACAGCTGAATGTAGCCTAGCTAGAGAGGAGGGAGACTACAACGTGATGTCTACAGCTGAATGTAGCCTAGCTAGAGAGGAGGGAGACTACAACGTGATGTCTACAGCTGAATGTAGCCTAGCTAGAGAGGAGGGAGACTACAACATGATGTCTAAAGTTGAATGTAGCCTAGCTAGAGAGGAGGGAGACTACAACATGATGTCTACAGTTTTAATGTAGCCTAGCTAGAGAGGAGGGAGACCACAACATGATGTCTACAGTTGAATGTAGCCTAGCTAGAGAGGAGGGAGACTACAACATGATGTCTACAGTTGAATGTAGCCTAGCTAGAGAGGAGGGAGACTACAACATGATGTCTACAGCTGAGAGGGGGAGGGCGACCACAATGAGAAAATCACCCACACAGGATTCTACAGTTACATGTATATCCACATGAGCACGCCAAACATGGGATAACAATGATGGCTCTATTATAATATGTTTTTTTTCCAATTTAAATCTGCCACTTCCACCCCCACATATTAATTATTGGTGGTTCCCATTCTAAATCAATGAAGTAGGTCAAAAACAAAAACAGGGGTCTCTTGAGGCACTGCTCCCCAGTTTAGCATAGACAATAGAGGGAGAGGAGCGAGCAGGGCAGGGGCTGGAGCCTTGGCTGGGCTGGGTGGACTGAAGTGGGAGGCAGGGATGGAGGGAGAGAGGAATGGGGTGAGGAACAGCTAAGGAAGGGCTCCTACTGACCCACTTCTAGCCCTGGCCAAAAACTGAGGTCCTGGGGGACAACGAGAGAGAGTGCGTCGAGGATGTCATCCCCATAGTAACTGTACGTACATACCCCAACCAGAAACCATGGATTACAGTCAACATTCGCACTGAGCTAAAGGGTAGAGCTGCCGCTTTCAAGGAGCGGGACTCTAACCCGGAAGCTTATAAGAAATCCCACTATGCCCTCCGACGAAACATCAAACAGGCAAAGCATCAATACAGGACTAAGATCGAATTGTACTACACCGGCTCCAACGCTCGTCGGATGTGGCAAGGACTTGCAAACTATTACAGACTACAAGGGGAAGGACAGCCGAGAGCTGCCCAGCCTACCAGACGAGCTAGATAACTTCTATGCTTGCTTCGAGGCAAGTAACACTGAAACATGCCTGAGAGCATCAGCTGTTCCGGGACGACTGTGTGATCACACTCTCCGCAGCCGATGTGAGTTAGGCCGCTGGGCCTGATGGATTACAAGGATGTGTACTCCAAGCATGCGCTGACCAACTGGCAAGTGTCTTCACTGACATTTTCAACCTCTCCCTGTCTGAGTCTGTAATACCAACATGTTTCAAGCAGACCGCCATAGTCCCTGTGCCCAAGAACACTAAGGTAACCTGTCTAAATGACGACCGACCCGTAGCACTCACGTCTGTAGTCATGAAAGGCTTTGTAAGGCCGGTCATGGCTCACATCAACACCGTTATCCCAGAAACCCTAGACTAGAGGTCGGCCGATTAGATAGGGTCGATTTCAAGTTTTCATAACAATTGGTAATCAGCATTTTTGGATGCCGAATATGGCCGATTACATTGCAATCCACGAGGAGACTGCGTGGCAGGCTGACCACCTGTTACGCAAGTGCAGCAAAGAGCCAAGGTAAGTTGCTTGCTAGCATTAAACTTATCTTGTAAAAAACAATAAATATTAACATAATCACAAGTTAACTTCTTACGGCTGAAATCCCGTTAACCTGTCTAGGATCAGCGTGGCGCTAGCGGCACCCCCCCCCCCCCCCCCCCCCCCCCCACTGAAAAACCAGTGCCGCGAAATTCAAAAAAAATATATTTTTAAAATATTTAACTTTCACACATTAAAGTCTAATACAGCTAATGAAAGACACAGATCTTATGAATCCAGTCAACATTTCCGATTTTTAAAATGTTTTACAGGGAAGACACAATATGTAAAGATGTACATCTATTACCTAAAAACACATTAGCATAATCCACCATCTTTTATTTGTCCACCAACACCAGTAGCCATCACCAATTCGGCTAAACTAAGATATTTATAGCCCCTAACCAACAAAAAAACTCATTAGATGACAGTCTGATAACATATTTATGGTATGGGATAGGTTTTGTTAGAAAAAAGTGCATATTTCAGGTATATGGCATAGTTTACAATTGCACCCACCATCACAAATGGACTAGAATAATTACAATGAGCAACGTGTTTACCTAACTACTAATCATCAAACATTTCGTAAAAATACACAGCATACACGAATCGAAAGACACAGATCCTGTGAATACAGACAATATTTCAGATTTTCTAAGTGTCTTACAGCGAAAACACAATAAATCGTTATATTAGCTTAGCACATAGCAATTAGCAGCCCAGCATTGATTCTAGCCAAAGTGAGCGATAAAAGTCAACATCGCCAAAAGATATTAATTTTTTCACTAACCTTCTCAGAATTCTTCCGATGACACTCCTGTAACATCACATTACAACATGCATATACAGTTTGATCGAAAATGTTTATATTTAGCCACCAAAATCATGGTTAGACAATGTGAAATGTAGACAAGCTGGTAAAGAAAACGTCCTTGCGCCACTTAGACAGTGATCTACTCTTATACATAAATACTCATAAACGTGACTAAAAAATATAGGGTGGACAGGGATTGATAGACAATTTAATTCTTAATACAATTGCGTTATTACATTTTTTAATTTATCCTTACTTTTCAATACAGTTTGCGCCAAGCGAAGCTACGTCAAAAAACATGGCGTCCTAAGCCACTAAAATGTTTCGACAGAAACACGATTTATCATAATAAAAATGTCCTACCTTGAGCTGTTCTTCCATCAGTATCTTGGGCAAAGGATCCTTTCTTGGGAGAAATCGTCTTTTGGTGGAAAGCTGTCCTCTTGCCATGTGGAAATGTCAACTACGTTCGGGATGAACTGAAAAGCGTGCCCAACTTTTCACATCGTTGCAAAAATAAATGTCCCAAAATCGCACTAAACGGATATAAATTGCTATAAAACGCTTTAAATTAACTACTTTGTGATGTTTGTAACTCCTATAACGAGTGAAAAGATGACCGGAGAAATATAACAGGCTAAACTAACGCTTGGAACAGGAGAGGGTCGGTGTCTTCCACGCGCGTTACGCAGCAAGAAAAGACTTGCTAGCTAAAGGTTTTTTTCATTTGTAGGGCCTGTGAACGAGCAATTGAGCCCGTTGGAATCGTCATCACGTAAAGGCATCCAGGGGAAGACGTAAGAAGTGTCCGTATAGTCATAGCAACGACAGAGCCCTTTTAAATGACTTCAGAAAAGTGGCCAACGTTTCTCAAATCTGACTCCATGTCAGGGAAATTGCTGTAGAATGGGCTCTGTTCCACTTAGAGACAAAATTTCAACTCCTATAGAAACTATAGACTGTTTTCTATCCAATAATAATAATAATATGCATATTGTACGATCAAGGATTTTGTGGGAAGCCGTTTAAAAAATTAGCCACATTAGCATAAATAGTCTAAACAGCGCCCCCATCCCCAACAGGTTAACAAGATCGATTTGACAACAGCCAGTGAAAGTGCTGGGCACCAAATTTAAACAACAGAAATCTCATAATTAAAATTCCTCAAACATACAAGTATTATACACCATTTTAAAGATAAACTTCTTGTTAATCCCACCACAGTGTCCGATTTCAAAAAGGCTTACAACGAAAACATATCATGCGATTATATTAGGTCAGTGCCTAGTCATAAAAAACACAGCCATTTTTCCAGCCAAAGAGAAGAGTCACAAAAAACAGAAAAATAGATAAAATAGACTAATCTTTGATGATCTTCATGAGATGGCACTCATAGGACTTCATGTTACACAATACCTGTATGTTTTGTTCGATAAAGTTCATTTTTATATAAAAAAATCTCAGTTTACATTGGCGCGTTATGTTCAGTAATGTTTTGCTTCCAAATCATCCGGTGATTTTGCAGAGAGCCACATCAATTTACAGAAATACTCATCATAAATGTTGATAAAAATACAAGTGTTATGCATGGAATTAAAGATAAACTTCTCGTTAATGCAACCGCTGTGTCAGATTTCAAAAAAGCTTTACAGCGAAAGCACACCATGGAATAATCTGAGTACAGCGCTCAGCCACAAAAATAAGCCATACAGATACCCAGAACAGAAGTCAGAAATAGCATTATAAATATTAACTTACCTTTGATGATCTTTATCGGAATGCACTCCCAGGAATCCCAGTTCTGTTTTGTTCGATAAAGTCCATCATTTATGTCCAAATACCTCCTTTTTATTCGCACGTTTAATTCACAAATCTTAGTCCAGACGAAAAGTGAAAACAGTTCCATTACAGTTCGTAGAAACATGTTAAACGATATATAGAATCAATCTTTAGGATGTTTTTATCATAAATCTTCAATAATATTACAACCGGACAATCCCTTTGTCTTTAGAAATGAAAGGGAACGCAGCTCGCTCTCACGGCCGCACGCGTGACTTAGGGGTCTGGCAGAATGCCATGAGCTTCGTCAAACAGCTCTTATTCGCTCCCCCTTCACAGTAGAAGCCTGAAATAAGGTTCTAAAGACTGTTAACATCTAGTGGAAGCCTTAGGAAGTGCAATCGGACCAAATTTACACTGTATCTTGGATAGGCAATTACTTTAAAATCTACAAACCTCAGATTTCCCTCTTCCTGGTTGGATTTTTTCTCAGGTTTTTGCCTGCCATATGAGTTCTGTTATACTCACAGACATCATTCAAACCGTTTTAGAAACTTCCGAGTGTTTTCTATCCAACTCTAATAATATGCATATCTTAGCTTCTGGGCCTGAGTAGCAGGCAGTTTACTCTGGGCACCTTATTCATCCAAGCTACTCAATACTGCCCTCCAGCCCAAAGAGGTTAACTACACATGGTTGTCCATGGTGCCCCCGCACATTGACTCTGTACCGGTAACCCCTGTACCCCGCTTTACTCCAGATCATCGCAGCTAGCTAGCTGCTATCCGAGTGGCTACACCTAACGGGTGGCATCAGTAAGTCTAAATATTGCTGTTAAATTGCACAACCTTCAATGTTATGTCATAATTATGTAAAATTCTGGCAAATTAATTATGGTCTTTGTTAGGAAGAAATGGTCTTCACATAGTTCGCAATGAGCCAGGCGGCCCAAACTGCTGCAAATACCCTGACTCTGCTTGCACGGAACGCAAGAGGTGACACAATTTCCCTAGTTAAAAGAAATTCATGTTAGCAGGCAATATTAACTAAATATGCAGGTTTAAAAATATATACTTGTGTATTGATTTTAAAGAAAGGCATTGATGTTTATGTTTAGGTACACATTGGTGCAACGACAGTGCTTTTTTCGCGAATGCGCTTGTTAAATCATCACCCGTTTGGCGAAGTAGGCTGTGATTCAATGAGAAATTAACAGGCACCGCATCGATTATATGCAACGCAGAACAAGCTAGATAAACTAGTAATATCATCAACCTTGTGTATTTAACTAGTGATTATGTTAAGATTGATTGTTTTTTATAAGATAAGTTTAATGCTAGCTAGCAACTTACCATGGATTCTTGCTGCACTCGCGTAACAGGTAGTCAGCCTGCCACGCAGTCTCTTCGTGGAGTGCAATGTAATCGGCCACAATCAATGTCCAAAAATGCACATTACCGATTGTTATGAAAACTTGAAATCGGCCCTAATTAATTGGCCATTCCGATTAATCGGTCGACCTCTAGTCTCTACGGGGGTGTCACAGGGTTAAATTCTCGGGCCGACTCTTTTCTCTGTATATATCAATGATGTCGCTCTTGCTGCTGGTGATTCTCTGATCCACCTCTACGCAGATGACACCATTCTGAAAAAATCTGGCCTTCTTTGGAGACTGTGCTAACAAACCTCCAAACAAGCTTCAACGCCATACAACACTCCTTCCGTGGCCTCCAACTGCTTTTACCAAATGCTAGTAAAACTAAGTGCATGCTCTTCAACTGATTGCTGCCCGCACCCACTCGCCCGACTAGCATCACTACTCTGGACGGTTCGGATCTAGAATATGTGGACAGCTACAAATACCTAGGTGTCTGGTTAGACTGTAAACTCTCCTTCCAGACTCACATCAAGCATATCCAATCCAAAATTAAATCTAGAATTGGCTTCCTATTTCGCAACAAAGCCTACTTCACTCATGCTGCCAAACATACCCTTGTAAAACTGACTATCCTACCGATCCTTGACTGTGGCGATGTCATTTACAAAATAGCCTCCAACACTCTACTCAGCAAATTGGATGTAGTCTATCACAGTGCCATCCGTTTTGTCACCAAAGCCCCATATAGTACTCACCACTGCGACCTGTATGCTCTCGTTGGCTGGCCCTCAATACATATCAGTCGCCAAACCCACTGGCTCCAGGTCATCTATAAGTCTTTGCCAGGTAAAGCCCCACCTTATCTCAGCTCACTGGTCACCATAGCAACACCCACCCGTAGCAGGTATATCGCACTGGTCATCCCCAAAGGCAACACTTCCTTTGGCCGCCTTTCCTTCCAGTTCTCTGCTGCCAATGACTGGAACGAATTGCAAAAATCTCTGAAGCTGGAGACATATCTCCCTCTCTAACTTTAAGCATCAGCTGTCAGAGCAGCTTACCTATCACTGTACCTGTACACAGCCAATCTGTAAATAGCACACCCAACTACCTCATCCCCATATTATTACTTACCCTCTTTGCACCCCAGTATCTCTACTTGCACATCTATCACTCCAGTACTAATGCTAAATTGTAATTATTTTGCCTCTATGGCCTATTTATTGCCTACCTCCCTACATTTGCACACACTGTACATAGATTTTTCAATTTATATTTTCGATTGCGTTATTGACTGTACGTTTGTTTATATGTAACTCTGTGTTGTTGTTTTTGTCGAATTGCTTTGCTTTATCTTGGCCAGGTCGCAGTTGTAAATGAGAACTTGTTCTCAACTGGCCTACCTGGTTAAATAAAGGTGAAATAAAAAAGGTAAAATAAACATAGACCCCCTATTGTTATTTAGAGCTGCTCTTTAATTATTTCTTATTCTTAGCTCTTACTTTTTTTTAAAGACATTTTCTTAAAACTGCATTGTGGCTAATAAGCATTTCACTGTAAGGTTGTTCGGCACATATGACAAACACAATTTGATTTGAAAGAGAGATGCAGAGGCATCACTAGTAGAGGAGGGAATGGAGAAGTACAGGAGAGACTGTATCCATCTCTAGGCTTCTAGCTCTATGCCCTCTGGCAGTGCATGGGCTATGTGGATCTATCCTCAGCAGCTTGGTGCATCCCACACCTCCAAGCTATAGAGAGATGACATGGCCTGTACACAGGGAGCTGCTGGGTTCCCACAGCATGGCTGGGAGGTGGCATTCCACTCAATAGAGGTACCATGCAGAGAGCAGGTGGTTGAGGTTACGAGAGCTAACTAACGCACCCACACTCCTTTTCACACGCTAATGGGTGTGGACAGTGCACGCTTGCACACACACTGAAAGAGCTCCATGCCATACACACACACTCAAACCCACGTGGGATATTTTATAGAGCTTTAAAAAGATGGAACAAGTAAAACATTAACCTATTTTTAGTCATGTTTGGGGGTTGTGTGAAAGAGAACTGCTTAACAAAAGGGGAAAAAACCTGACTTCTCCTTTTACTTCTCAAATGGCAGGTACTGTATCAAAGCAGACAGACCTTTAAGCATTGCTCTATCTTTGCCTCTGGTTAACCAGTTCAGGTTGCTGCTTCTGACAGAACACTAAGACTGGCATAACACTTCTGTTGTAACAATGGATAACATTGACTAGTTCTGACAGAACATGACTGCTGACATACCAGAGCAGGAATAACCCCAAAACTTTTTCAGGGATGAACCCCCCCCCACATACAAACCACTTGGAGGGACCACATAAAAACACACACTCACCACTTTATCCTCTTTCTGGTTGTCAGAGGCCAGCAGGCTCCATTCGATGTCCAGAGGGCCAGAGTCCTCGGGTGCCAGAGAGAACTGGCAGTCCAGCTTGACGCTCTCACTGCTGGCCTTCTCTATGGACGTGGGCCCCTGGGACGTGATCTCCAGGCAATGGGCTACACCTGGACACACAGAGGGAGGAGAGAGAGATGAAGTCCACTAGCCTAATAGCGCATACTGATTGCATAGCATTCCCTTCATGAGCACCTAGGGGCTACTCATAGAGTTAGAATGTCTAATGTTATTTATAAAATAAAAATCAGGAATCCATCTGACAGTGCCTCTGTTCACACGGGTACATTAGCAGTTGGAGATTTCAGTTAAGGTTTTAAACAGTGTTTTGGTTAAACGGGAGTGTGGAGGCAGCATTTCAAATCTTTGAAATAGAGCCTTCATAAAATTACATATTTTTAGGAGGTCAAGTGCTACACATCTGTAAAATGTGAACCACACAGGAAAGAACAGCAGAAAGAATAGATTGACACGTAAAAAACTGACACTGTAGCTCTGCTCATCATCCAACTGGAGCATCATATTCTCAAGGAGTTATTCTTAGAACGAATAAACATAATTTCCTTGTGACATCAACGGAGCTAAAAATGATCTTCATTCAATAAGAGCTTTAAGCCTCCGCATGGAACTACAGTCCATAGAGAATGGAGTTGTCACATGCTGCCGCCACAAAAAAATCCTTTTGACAGTCAGTCGCCTTGCCGTCAAAGAAAAATGCAGCTTTAAAAAATAAAAAAATAGGCTGCCAGGCTATATCCCCTTGATGTAGCGTTGTGTGCTGAGGCAAGTGTTCAAAATCCTCTCAGACTACTATTTGTGTAAAATGCAAAACCACTGAAATTATCTATACGGTTTACTACAGTCTGGTTGTACCTACACATGAAAATCCATGAAAGCCAAGATGAAACGATCTGAATTATTTGGAACAAAATTAAAAAGCATACATACAGTGGGCACACACACACACACACACACACACACACACACACACACACACACACACACACACACACACACACACACACACACACACACACACGAGAGAGACAAGAGCCTGGGTTGAAACTGCATTCTGTAATCTAAAGTAAGCAGAGGCTGGAGCAGGTTGGCCATATGGGCAGTTCTCAGACCCACTGTGAGCTACATCAAACGAACCCCTCTGCTGCATGTTCTGCCAGCCCAATATTTTTAAGTAATCTGCCCTTGTGTGTAATTTGATGGTGGGGGGGGCCTGTCGTACTGGGGGTAGGCTTGGGCGATATACCGTTTATACCGTATAACGGGGTATTTTTAAATACAGACCGCATGATTTTCAATACTGTTTAAAAGAGTGTAATTTTGAAGTCTAAGATGTGACAAATAAATTATATCAGCTCAGGACTCCAGCTTTGCATTTGGTTTCTTAAGTTGCTAGCTAAGCAGCTAGATGTCTAGATCAAGCTTCTTGGTTACAGCAGAGACATTCTAGCCCGAGTACCAGTCTCTTTAGCTAACATTCCACTCCTTATCATTGCCAGGGACTAGCCTTTCTGCCATCTTCAAATATGAACATTAGCATAATGAGCTTGCGGAGAACAGAGGAGACGATCCTGATTCGATAAGCCTCACAGCTATCCTCCAAACACAACGATTATCCAAATATTGAGTCTATCACTTTTTTCTCTCTCCACAGAACATGTTGGTATCCGGTTGCTAAGCAACAGTTTGTTTTCCCAGAAGAAACCAGTCTGTCAAAAGTTGCTGGCTCATGTCTAAATCCTCAAACTAAATACATACTGCAATTCCAAATCAAGAAACCACTCTGCTTTGATTTTAAGCCTCAAAATACAACAACCTGCTAACAGCTAAATGTTTCTTTCTGACTTCATGATTCTAGTTCTACTTGAGGCTCCACATGGAAAATGTTATTTCCAACAACCAACTCTGTCGTAAATCCAGCTGCATGTTGAATGTTGAGATTGCCGAAAGGCCAGTCTCTTTGGCAATGATATGGGGTGGCAAGGAGTGGAATGTTAGCTAAACATACTGGTACCCAGACTAGAGACATTCAAGATCCCTGTTGTTTAAATAGTTTTGTGCGTTTTCTTTGACGGGGGGGGGGGGGGGGGGGTTGTGCACACAATATGGTACAGAAACCTCCACAGAACATACATCTATAGGCTGAACATATATTTGTCTGTTCAGTTGGTAGTGTGGTGGGATATTCTGTGTGGTGGGATATACAATGTTGCAATTGTTTCTCGACCCCAGACAGCCAGGGGATATCATATAACACACACAAGCACCCCAATTATACACTAATATAAAACGCAACATGTAAAGTGTTGGTCCCATGTTTCTTGAGATGAAATAAAATATCCCAGAAATGTTCTATATGCACAAAGAGCTTATTGCCATCAAATTGTGCACACATTTGTTTACATCCATGTTAGTGAGCATTTCTCCTTTGCCAAGATAATCCATCCATCTGAAAGGTGTGGCATATCAAGAAGCTGATTAAATAGCATGATCATTACACACGTGCATCTTGTGCTGGGGACAATAACAGGCAACTCGAAAATATGAATTAAGTACTGCAGTGCATCTCCTCCTCATGGACTGCACCAGATTTGCCAGTTATTGCTGTGAGATGTTACCCCACTCTTCCACCAAGGCACCTGCAAGTTCACGGACATTTCTGGGGGAAATGGCCCTAGCCCTCACCCTCCGATCCAACAGGTCCCAGACATGCTCAATGGGATTGAGATCCGGGCTCTTCGCTGGCCAAGGCAAAACACTTACATTACTGTCTTGCAGGAAATCACACACAGAACGAATAGTATGGCTGGTGGCATTGTTATGCTGGAGGGTCATGTCAGGATGAGCCTGCAGGAAGGGTACCACATGAGGGAGGAGGATATCTTCCCTGTAATGCACAACGTTGAGATTGCCTGCAATGACAACAAGCTCAGTCCGATGATGCTGTGACACACCGCCCCAGACCAAGACGGACCCTCCACCGCCAAATCAATCCCGCCCCAGAGTACAGGCCACCGTGCAACGCTCAGTCCTTCGACGATAAACGCGAATCTGGCCACGACTCGTCATCAGTGAAGAGCACTTTTTGCCAGTCCTGTCTGGTCCAGCGACGGTGGGTTTGTGCCCATAGGCAACGTTGTTGCCGGTGAT
Source organism: Salvelinus fontinalis (assembly GCF_029448725.1). Classification (NCBI taxonomy): domain Eukaryota; kingdom Metazoa; phylum Chordata; class Actinopteri; order Salmoniformes; family Salmonidae; genus Salvelinus; species Salvelinus fontinalis. Next base: position 23,857,053 of record NC_074677.1, on the reverse strand, counting down.
GTCTGGTGAGGACCTGCCTTACAACAAGCCCTCAGTCCAGCCTCTCTCAGCCTATTGCGTACAGTCTGAGCACTGATGGAGGGATTGTGCGTTCCTGGTGTAACTCGGGCAGTTGTTGTTGCCATCCTGTACCTGTCCCGCAGGTGTGATGTTCAGATGTACTGATCCTGTGCAGGTGTTGTTACATGTGGTCTGCCACTGCGAGGACGATCAGCTGCCTGTCCTGTCTCCCTGTAGCGCTGTCTTAGGCGTCTCACAGTACGGACATTGCAATTTATTGCCCTGGCCACATCTGCAGTCCTCATGCCTCCTTGCAGCATGCCTAAGGCACGTTCATGCAGATGTGCATGGACCCTGGGCATCTTTCTTTTGGTGTTTTTCAGAGTCAGTAGAAAGCCCTCTTTAGTGTCCTAAGTTTTCATAACTGTGACCTTAATTGCCTACCATCTGTAAGCTGTTAGTGTCTTAATGAACATGCATCTGTGGATCGGTCGTTAATTGTTTATGGTTCATTGAACAAGTATGGGAAAGAGTGTTTAAACCCTTCACAATGAAGATCTGTAAAGTTATTTGGATTTTTATGAATTATCTTTGAAAGACAGGGTCCTGAAAAAGGGACGTTTCTTTTTTTGCCAAGTTTAGGAGTGGAATTCCTTTCAATTACACTTGGAACATCCCTTTTGTTAATCTTTGAATTGAATACACATTCTGTTTGTGATGACTCAGTTCTAAGTGAGTGTCATCGGCACAATGCTGGTGCCTGACCGACGGGCAGAAACTCCTACAACCTGTTTGTCTGGACCTGGAGGTAACGTTAGTTAGTGATACAGGTGCACCACCCTCAATGCTCATCGGTCTCCAACCACCTCGCCTCCATCTGGAGCGTAACAGACTGCGATGTAACACACACACACCAAACACACACAGCCCAGTCTCCGTCACATGCTATTGTGGCTGTGAGCAGGCAAACAGGCCCAACCCCCACTCTCACACAAGCCCAAGCCAATGGCATGTATCTGATGCTCAGCAGGCTGTGCTCTCACTTACTGGTCTGAGGTAAAACCACACGACTAATATTAGACACGTCATGGAACACAAAACCATCACTATCTCATCCCAGATATCCAAGAACTGAGGTTATCTGCCTTTGGCCAAAATAGTAGGAACCCAGACTGCACCAAATAAATTAGAAATACAAAAACATGGTATTGAGGAGATGGACCCACTGGTTGTCCACAAAGTTACAAAGAGCTGGTAGTCCCAACCAATAACCACCAGGTGTGAAACAGGAAAGGGAGTATGCTAATGTGGTATAGAGCACAGCTTAAATTAATAAAAACAGGAACATTTTACTTTTGGCTAGAAATTCAAAAAGAAATTCTCCGAAAAATGTCCTTGTGTGTGCTACCTAAAGTTGAAGTTGGAAGTTTACATACACCTTAGCCAAATATATTTAAACTCCGTTTTTCACAATTCCTGACACGTAATCCTCGGGGGAAAAATCCCTGTCATAGGTCAGTTAGAATCACCACTTTATTTTAAGAATGTGAAATGTCGGAATAATAGGAGTGATTTATTTGATTTTTTTCAGCTTTTATTTCTTTCATCACATTCCCAGTTGGTCAGAAGTTTACATGCACTCAATTAGTATTTGGTAGAATTGCCATTAAAAATTGTTTAACTTGGGTCAAACATTTCGGGTAGCCTTCCACAAGCTTCCCACAATAAGTTGGAAGAATATTGGCCCATTCCTCCTGACAGAGCTGGTGTAACTGAGTCAGGTCCGTAGGCTTCCTTGTTCGCACATGCATTTTCAGGTCTGCCCACAAATATACTATGGAATTGAGGTCAGGGCTTTGTGATGGCCCCTCCAATACCTTGACTTTGTTGTCCTTAAGCCATTTTGCCACAACTTTGGAAGTATGCATGGGATCATTGTACATTTGGAAGACCCATTTGCGACCAAGCTTTTACTTCCTGACTGATATCTTGAGGTGTTGCTTCTATATATCCACATCATTTTCGTTTTTCACGATGCCATCTATTTTGTGAAGTGCACCAGTCCCTCCTGCAGCAAAGCACCCCCACAACATGATGCTGCCATCCCCGTGCTTCACGGTTGGGATGGTGTTCTTGGGCTTGCAAGCCTCCCCCTTTTCCCTCCAAACATAACGATGGTCAGTATGGCCAAACAGTTATATTTTTGTTTAATCAGACCAGAGGACATTTCTCCAAAAAGTACAATCTTTGACCTCATGTGCAGTTGCAAACCATAGTCTGGCTTTTTTTGTTGTTGCCGGTTTTGGAGCAGTGGCTTCTTCCTTGCTGAGCGGCCTTTCAGGTTATGTCGATATAGAACTCGTTTTACTGTGGATATAGATACTTTTGTACCGGTTTCCTCCAGCATCTTCACAGGGTCTTTGTTGTTGTTCTGGGATTGATTTGCACTTTTCGCACCAAAGTATGTTCATCTCTAAGAGACAGAACGCGGCTCCTTCCTGAGCAAAATGACGGCTGCGTGGTCCATTGGTGTTTATACTTGCGTACTATTGTTTGTACAGATGAACGTGGTACCTTCAGGAGGTATTTCAAGGTCTACCTTCAAACTCAATGCCTCTTTGCTTGACATTTTCTTTGTGGGGCCGCACAGCCCTCCATGTGCTCGCCAGAGGTAGCCTGACTGCCATTAGGTACCGAGATGAGATCCTCAGAGCCCTTGTGAGACCATATGCTGACACATGCACATTTGTGGCCTGCTGGAGGTCATTTTGCAGGGCTCTGGCAGTACTCCTCCTTGCACAACGGCGGAGGTAGCGGTCCTGCTGCTGGGTTGTTGCCCTCCTACGGCCTCCTCCACGTCTCCTGATGTACTGGCCTGTCTCCTGGTAGCGCCTCCATGCTCTGGACACTACGCTGACAGACACAGCAAACCTTCTTGCCACAGCTCGCATTGATGTGCCATCCTGGATGAGCTGCACTACCTGAGCCACTTGTGTGGGTTGTAGACTCCGCCTCATGCTACCACTAGAGTGAGAGCACCGCCAGCATTCAAAATTGACCAAAACATCAGCCAGGAAGCATAGGAACTGAGAAGTGGTCTGTGGTCACCACCTGCAGAATCACTCCTTTATTGGGGGTGTCTTGTTAATTGCCTATATTTTCCACCTTTTGTCTATTCCATTTGCACAACAGCATGTGAAATTTATTGTCAATCAGTGTTGCTTCCTAAGTGGACAGTTTGATTTCACAGAAGTGTGATTGACTTGGAGTTACATTGTGTTGTTTAAGTGTTCCCTTTATTTTTTTTGAGCAGTGTACATCCACAGGTATGACTCCAATTGACTCAAATTATGTCAATTAGCCTATCAGAAGCTTCTAAAGCCATGACATCATTTTCTGGAATTTTCCAAGCTGTTTGAAAGGCACAGTCAACTTGGTGTATGTGAACTTCTGACCCACTGGTATTGTGATACAGTGAATTATAAGTGAAATAATCTGTCTGTAAACAATTGTTGGAAAAATTACTTGTTTCATGCGCAAAGCAGATATCCTAACCGACTTGCCAAAACTATACTTTGTTTTAACAAGAAATTCGTAGAGGTTGAAAAACGAGTTTTAATGATCAACTGTATATCCATCCCCCCACTAGATCCCCATACTTTAATGAAGATAGCTTCAACATCCTAGGGGGGTCAATCACTTCTAGGCACAGGGACATGTACTAGTCAGTGGTGACCTAAATGCCAGAACATGACACCCTCAGCACACAGGAGGACAAACACCTACCAAATCAAATCAAATTTTATTGCTCACATACACATGATTAGCAGATGTTAATGCGAGTGTAGCGAAATGCTTGTGCTTCTAGCTCCGACCATGCAGTAATATCTAACAATTTCACAACAAAAGAATGACTAAGAATATGTACATATAAATATATGGATGAGCGATGGCCGAACGGCATAGGCAAGATGCAGTAGATGGTATAGAGTACAGTATATACATATGAGATGAGTAATGTAGGGTATGTAAACATTATATAAAGTGGCATTGTTTAAAGTGACTAGTGATACATTTATTACATCCAATTTTGAATTGTTAAAGTGGCTCGAGATTATAGTCAGTATAGTATATTGGCAGCAGCCACTCCATGTTAGTGATGGCTGTTTAACAGTCTGATGGCCTTGAGATAGAAGCTGTTCTTCCAGTCTCTCGGTCCCAGCTTTGAGGCACCTGTACTGACCTCGCCTTCTGGATGATAGCGGGGTGAACAGGCAGTGGCTTGGGTGGTTGTTGTCCTTGATGATCGTTTTGGCCTTCATGTGACATCGGGTGGTGTAGGTGTCCTGGAGGGCAGGTACTTGTCCCCGGGTGATGTGTTGTGTAGACCTCACTACCCTCTGGAGAGCCTTACGGTTGTGGGCGGAGCAGTTGCCGTACCAGGCGGTGATACAGCCCGACAGGATGCTCTTGATTGTGCATCTGTAAAAGTTTGTGAGTGTTTTTGGTGACAAGCCAAATTACTTCAGCATCCTGAGGTTGACGAGGCGCTGTTGTGCCTTCTTTACCACGCTGTCTGTGTGGGTGTACTACTTCAGTTGGTCCGTGATGTGTACGCCAAGGAACTTACAACTTCCACCTTCTCCACTACTGTCCCGTCGATGTGGATAGGGGGGTGCGCCCTCTGCTGTTTCCTGAAGTCCACGGAGGTGACAGCATTCCATCCCCCATATGACCCCCGAGACACAACTACTACAACATAACCAACAACAAAAACAGGTCACAACTCCTGTAGCTCTGTCGCACACATAGTTCCTACAGACCTACAAAGAATTTGAAAACTAATCTAGCATTGATAAACTTCCATATCTGTTAGGCGAAATACCGCAGTGAGCAATCACAGCAGCACGATTTGTGGCCCATTGCCATTAGAAAAGGGCAACCAGTGGAGCACAAACATTGTCAATAGAATCTACAGTGGGGAGAACAAGTATTTGATACACTGCCGATTTGCAGGTTTTCCTACTTACAAAGCATGTAGAGGTCTGTAATTTGTATCATAAGTACACTTCAACTGTGAGAGACGGAATCTAAAAATCCAGAAAATCACATTGTATGATTTTTAAGTAAGTAATTTGCATTATATCATGACATAAGTATTTGATCACCTACCAACCAGTAAGAACTCTGGCTCTCACAGACCTGTTAGTTTTTCTTTAAGAAGCCCTCCTGTTCTCCACTCATTACCTGTAATAACTGCACCTGTTTGAACTCGTTACCTGTATAAAAGACACCGGTCCACACACTCAATCAAACAGACTCCAACCTCTCCACAATGGCCAAGACCAGAGAGCTGTGTAAGGACATCAGGGGTAAAATTGTAGACCTGCACAAGGCTGGGATGGGCTACAGGACAATAGCCAAGCAGCTCGGTGAGAAGGCAAGAACTGTTGGCGCAATTATTAGAAAATGGAAGAAGTTCAAGATGACGGTCAATCACCCTCGGTCTGGGGCTCCATGCAAGATCTCACCTCGTGGGGCATCAATGATCATGAGGAAGGTGAGGGATCAGCCCAGAACTACACAGCAGGACCTGGTCAATGACCTGAAGAGAGCTGGGACCACAGTCTCAAAGAAAACCATTAGTAACACACTACGCCGTCATGGACTATTGTAAAGTGGCTGTTCCACTGGATGTCATTAGGTGAATGCACCAATTTGTAAGTCGCTCTGGATAAGAGCGTCTGCTAAATGACTTAAATGACTTAAATGTAATGGATTAAAATCCTGCAGCGCACGCAAGGTCCCCCTGCTCAAGCCAGCGCATGTCCAGGCCCGTCTGAAGTTTGCCAATGACCATCTGGATGATCCAGAGGAGGAATGGGAGAAGGTCACGTGGTCTGATGAGACAAAAATAGAGCGTTTGTCTAAACTCCACTTGCCGTGTTTGGAGGAGGAAGAAGGATGAGTACAACCCCAAGAACACCATCCCAACCATGAAGCATGGAGGTGGAAACATCATTCTTTGGGGATGCTTTTCTGCAAAAGGGACAGGACGACTGCACCGTATTGAGGGGAGGATGGATGGGGCCATGTATCGCGAGATCTTGGCCAACAACCTCCTTCCCTCAGTAAGAGCATTGAAGATGGGTCGTGGCTGGGTCTTCCAGCATGACAACAACCCGAAACACACAGCCAGGGCAACTAAGGAGTGGCTCCGAAAGAAGCATCTCAAGGTCCTGGAATGGCCTAGCCAGTCTCCAGACCTGAACCCAATAGAAAATCTTTGGAGGGAGCTGAAAGTCCATATTGCCCAGCGACAGCCCCGAAACCTGAAGGATCTGGAGAAGGTCTGTATGGAGGAGTGGGCCAAAATCCCTGCTGCAGTGTGTGCAAACCTGGTCAAGAACTACAGGAAACGTATGATCTCTGTAATTGCAAGTTCTGCTTTTCTGATGTATCAAATACGTATGTCATGCAATAAAATGCAAATGAATTACTTAAAAATCATACAATGTGATTTCCTGGATTTTTGTTGTAGATTCCGTCTCTCACAGTTGAAGTGTACCTATGATAAAAATTACAGACCTCTACATGCTTCGTAAGTAGGAAAACCTGCAAAATCGGCAGAGTATCAAATACTTGTTCTCCCCACTGTATATTTATCAGTTTTTTCCCCTTTCCATACTTACAACACTGTACATAGCCAAAAATATTTGAAATGTCTATATTTTCTTTTAATAGTTTTGCAAGTAATGTTTACTGATCATTTTCCTTTTGTTTATTGTGTATTCCATTTGCTTTGTCAATGTAAACATATGTTTCCCATGCCAATGAAGCTCTTTGAATTGGAGAGAGCGAGGAGGCCCTTAGTGTTTCGTGACCATATAAAATGCTCTAAGCTCTAACCACTATGAACCTCACATTGCTGCGGAAGCTGAATATGTTGTCCATTGGATCTGACAGACGTCCTTGTTCACAGTGACTCAGTCACAGCCCTGAGCAGCAGACAACACCAGTGAAACCAGAGGAATAGAAACAAAGTGAGATGAATGCCTATTAAAGTCAACACAGACAGAGAGCCTGACGTCTTCGTGGCAGAGTTATGTATCAATTCATCAGGCGCTGGTAAATAGCAGAGAAACAGCCTACATGCAAAAAAAGAAAATTACATTTTTGAAACACATTACATTCAGCTGGAACTGTTTGAGGGAATTGTTTCCCTTGACGTTTTATCAGGGGGCAAGATGTTTTCTATCTAAATGATGGGACCTCGATGACCTTGGGCTGCTTTTGTCTTTATTACAGTTGATACTCACCGACGTCTCTCCCGCTCTCCACAACCACACACACAAAGGGAAAAGTACTATTTCATGCTCTCATCTAGTCACATTTAAGCTTTCTGCAATGCGTGTTATGAGGGTTCAGATGAGAACCGCACAGGCATGCAGCTCTGAAAAGAGGAGATAGCAGTGTTCTGTGTGATTTAAGGTTAATTCAACATTACGACAACTAAGTGGAATTTATGACCACTACCTCCTTACCCTCAACTACCTCTCCCCTTCTCTCCTCCCCTCATTCCTGGGTAGGCCAATCCTCAGAGTGCTCGGAAAATTGCCCAAACAGTACCCACAAATCTAAAGAACAAAAAATAAAAAAAGTTGTCAAAGGTCCTTTTTAAAAATACTGCTCTGCCTCAATCAGATTTTTGATTAGCCAGTAATAGCCACATAAATATGCAAGTGAAGCTAATGGCATCTGAGCCATTACTCTGTATTCTCCACTGTTGAAGTCCCTTGGTAATGAATGTAGTGAAGGGATATTCAGGACATCCGCTACACTTTAACACTACATATAAAAACACTCAGATGGCTGTGGCTTTTATACACCATGCACATTACTGTAATGGCTCGTGTTCACTAGCACACGGTAAATTACCGCGTGCCGCTTAGGCCGCCCAGAGTAGCTCGCTTGTGGGCGTGCTGGCAGCACATTCAATTTTGCGTCAAGAATTCAGCATAGCAAGTTTGTATGAAGGTCTGGTTATTAAATGGGTAAATAGTTCAATAGTAATATGCTCTAAAACGCTCTGGTGACAAACTTTGCTGCCCTGATTCCAAATCATCAACGGCTGGGAGAACTTATTCAAGTAAATATATTTAGATGTTTTTTTATTTTAATAATTATATATATATATATTATATATATATATATATTATTAGCGAACTAGCTACAGTGCTGGCTAACTCAAATGAGCTGCTAGCTAGCTATCTAGCCAACTTTACATAGCGTATAGAAAGCTAGCTAAGTGAATTACATATCACCAGCTACCCAGCGTCATATTAGCTAGCTATCTTAAAGTATTTATCACTGTAAAAAAAAAAAAAAAATGCATTCGTAGGTAGCTAGCTAACAGCCATGGAGGAGGGTAAAAGGATAGCAGCCCCAACTGTCAAAGTGAGAAAGTAGGCTATTCTGGATAGGGTAGGTACTTTGTGTAGTTCCAGTCCCTAGAAGTGAGGACAGAGATAGTAACATAACATTCAGTGTTGTCTGATTTGAATATAATGCAGTCTGTTTCTTGTGAGGTTCTGTCGTCAGATACAGAGAGCTGTGAAAGCATGTCTGCAGATGAAGAGGTCCCAATGAAGAGCAGTGGTTCTCTGTCCTGGTCCTATAGACGCAAAGGGGTGTACATTTTTGTTTTTGCCTTAGCACTGCACAGCTGACTCAAATAATCAACTCATCAAGCTTCAAGTGTTTTTTATATATTCATTTGTGATGCTATCCTTGATATGATCCTGCTATTGTCACATGCATCAATCAATCCAATGTTATCATGATTTGTTATAAGGGATATTATACTTCAGTAATCCACAATGACCTTGTGATGTAAAAGTCTAATAATGACATTATCGTCCATATTCCTACAGATACCTTGTAACTGGAGATTTCTTCAAAACGATTGCCTTCGGTTACCGTGTAGGGCACATATGTCAGAGTCAAGGCCCGCGGGCCACATCCGGCCCGCGAGAAGGTTTTTTACGGCCCCTGGGATGATCTTGATTTATTATTAGAACCGGCCCGCAGACCGCAGCAAGCCGGCAGCCCGCAGATCTTTTACACGCACCAATACTACATTTCCCACAATGCAACGGTGACGCACCGAGCAGTAGGCTGCTTCATTTCAATATTTATTGGCACAGCAGTCGTCAGCATCACAGTAAAATTAACTTTCAGATACCCATCAAAAATGGCAAAACGGAAGGTGGACACTGAGAACCGGGGGTTTCAAACAAGGTGGGAGTCGGAGTATATGTTCACGGAGGTAGCTGGAAAACCTGTGTGTCTTCTGTGTGGAGAAAGTGTGGCGGTACTGAAAGAGTATAATCTGAGACGACATTATGAAACGAAACACGCGGACAAAAACAAGAATATGGACATGGAACAAAGGCTACAAAAGGCAGAGGAATTAAAACGAGGCCTCAAATCTCGACAGGCTCTGTTCAAAAAAGCCAAATCACAAGGCCAGGCTGCTGTCAAGGCCAGTTTTATTTTGGCAGAAGAGATCGCTAAATCAGCCCGGCCATTTACGGAGGGGGATTTCATCAAAAACTGCATGATTAAAGTTTGTGACGAAGTTTGCCCAGAAAAAAGGCAACTCTTTTTAAATGTGAGTCTGAGCAGAAACACCATTGCCGAGAGAGTAGACCAGTTGTCCATCAATCTAAAAGAGCAGCTTGTGAAAAAGGGAAAAGATTTCATTGCATATTCCTTGGCTGTGGATGAGAGCACCGACATTTCTGACATTGCCCAGTTGTCAATTTTCATCCGCGGAGTGGACTCCAGCCTAAGCGTGACAGAGGAGTTTTTGGCTTTACGTCCTATGCATGGCACAACTACGGGGCATGATTTGTATGAAGAGGTGTCAAGATGTGTAAATGAGATGGAGCTGCCTTGGGAAAAACTCGTGGGTTTGACAACCGACGGAGCACCTGCGATGTGTGGACACAGGAGCGGACTGGTGGCGAAGATACGGGAAAAGATGCAAGAGGAAAACGCGACAGGTGAGCTGACAGCTTATCATTGTATCATACACCAGGAAGCGTTGTGCGGTAAAGCCTTGAAAATGGAGCATGTAATGAGCATCATCACGCGCACAGTTAACTTTATCAGAGCCAAAGGTTTGAATCACCGCCAGTTCAAGGCATTTCTGACGGAGTTAGAAACGGAGCATGGTGATTTGCCTTATCACACAGAGGTGCGATGGCTAAGCCAGGGAAAGGTGCTTCAAAGATGTTTCCAGCTTCGTGAGGAGATTTGTCTGTTCTTGGACAGCAAAGGGAAAGACACAACACAACTCCGAGACGAAATGTTTCTGTGTGAAATGGCTTTTCTGTGTGACATTACGAGTCATCTGAATGCAATGAACTTGCAGCTGCAGGGTCGGGATCATGTCATCTCTGATATGTACAGTACAGTGAAGGCATTTAAAACCAAACTGACTCTGTGGGAGACGCAGATGCGGAAAGAAAATTTGAGCCACTTTCCCAGCTGCCAGACCATGAAAGAGAAGCTCTCTACCAGTGCGTTCCCGAGCACACAGTTGGCTGATAAAATAGGTATGCTTGCCGCTGACTTTCGACGCCGATTTGCTGACTTTGAAGCACAAAAAAGCAGGTTGGAACTGCTCGGTAACCCATTTGCTGTTGACGTGGAAAGCTCACCACCAAACCTCCAAATGGAGTTGATTGACCTCCAATGCAATGATGCACTGAGGGCAAAATATGCGGCAGTGGGTGCTGCGGAGTTCGCCCGTTTCCTCCCCGACACAATGCCCCAGCTGCGCATCCAGGCTGCTCAAACGTTGTCTATGATTGGCAGCACATACCTGTGTGAACAACTGTTTTCTTTGATGAACCTGAACAAAACATCACACAGAAGTCGACTTACTGCTGAACACCTCCACTCAATTCTGAGGATTTCCTCAGCTCAGAGCCTTACCCCGAACATTGATGAACTTGTGGAAAAGATGGGACACCACCAAGTATCACCCTCAACCTCAAACAAGTGAACATTACTGTGCAATCACATATTTAGTTTTTACTCAGTTCAAGTTTAAAAGTTAAAGTTTAATATTTGTTTTCACTGCATGTTACTTCTCCTTAAACAAAGTGTTGTTTTTGATTAATAGATTTTTGCACTTTATTTTATTGTATTTCAATCCAATTATATTTTAAAAATATTTCAGTTGAGTGGATGATAGAAAATTGCTATTATTGTTTTTTTCTTTGAAGTAAATTTAGCCCACTTTTGCTAAAATAGAAAATATAGGCTACTGATGGTGCCTTGAATACCGGTTTCTTTCATTTAATGTTCATGTTATGGGGATTTTTATATAAAGGAAATTTGTCTTTTGTGTCTGTTGAAAATTAAAGATTACTGACAGAGCCATAAGAAAATATTGCTTTATTTATCTGATCATATTGGAATATATTTGTTAGGTTTTCAGTAGGTTCAATTAGGTTCACTAGACTATATGCGTCATTTAAAAAATTTTCAATGAACATTCGAACAGTCCGGCCCTCGGCTCGTAGCTAAAAATTTTATTTGGCCCTCCGTCCATTTGACTTTGACACCCCTGGTGTAGGGCATTGCAAGGTTGGGTGACCAGGACCATCTGGGACTGCCTCCTGGAGGAATTCAGGCATGTGAAGGATACCTGTGTCCTGCATAACTTCATGAGGATGGACACGAGGACCAGGAGGAGATCTACAGCTCGCTGCCGTGTACGAGTGAAGTCTGCTGCTCTGCAGGATGTTTCAAGGATGGGGTCCAACAACGCAGCAAGAGGGGCAATCCATGTGCGGGAGATCTTCACCTCTTACTTCTTTGAAGAGGGTGCTGTTCCCTGGCAACACCATAGACTATACTATGCACAACCAAAGGCTCTTTTAAGAGCCACCCAGATTGCAATTAGAGTAATCTTCTATTTACTTAGCCATGTCAACTGCAGTTACTCACTTCCCAGTTTCTCTCCCTTTGATTTCTACTTCTCAGATGAGGGTGCTGTTAAGGTAAGGGTGTGATGTCTGTACAAAAACAGGCTATTTCAAGTCACCCATATTGAAAAAAAGGTAGTACAATTAGACACCCTATAAGCCACACCTACACACTCATGTATCAATATGATTGATGGATTGTGTTGTGCACTAAGCAGGCTCAGGTGTATAACGGTGGCTCCTTCCACCTTCCAAGAAGAAGCAAGAGGGCCAACTATAGAGACTAGTAAGACACTTCATTATTTCTATAAATACGCTATATTGTTTGTCCTTGTGTGTCTCTGCATCTTTTTCAGCATAAAGTACTCTGCAGCCTCTTAGGGTGGACACTGGGTGAGGCCAATCACACAGATTCCTGTTAAACACTGTCTATTTAACAACCTTATTTTCTGGATAACAGTCTCTCTCCTTCACTTCATCCCTCTCTCCCCTTCTCCATAAATCCTCTAGGTTATATCAGCTGTGTCGGTGAACCCCTCCCGCATCTGAACTGGCTACAGAGGGCACAGCATGATCAGAAGTGAGAAGTCACTTGGTCAGGTCAACAGGAAGTATTATTAAAGAGATGCTTTACATTGAAATACAGATAGAGGTCTTAGTCCCAGAGTTAATGATCCAAGGTCAGTTTTGCATTTCACCTCCTGATGATGACTGACAGTGTTAAAAAAAAGAGAGAGGCTTAAAACAGGCTCTCTCTCTCGTCTGCAGGTATGTTGATGTGAGAGAGGTTGCCAACCCCCAGTCTCGTCAACGCCACCTCATCCGCTCTTAAGATTATCTTTGGGCCAACTGGGAGCCCAAGGCTGGTTAGGAGACCCAACTAGAGACACTATTATGTAATTGTGATGAACTGAGAGAGTATTAGGGTATTCGAGAGTATTGCTCCTCTGTTCTTACCGCTCCCCCCCCCCCCCCCCCCTATATTTAACTAGGTAGGCTAGTTGAGAACAAGTTCTCATTTTTACATCTCTTTCTTTCTCTGTTTTTATAATGCACACCAGATGTGCATTGAAGTACAGATTGAACTTGTATTTATAATATATTACGTATCTATAAACACTTGGATAATGAATTCTTTCAATAAAGTGTTTCACCTTCTCTACTGGTTGAAAGTAAGTCTCATTTGATGAAATAGTACACCTATCCTGTGTTTATCAGATCAATGCAGATGAAATTAGATAGAGAATAACCAGTTTTACAGTATTTACATGATGCATAGGAAGTGTAGGGTACGGTTTCTTAAATCAGCCTTTAACTAGCTCAATCATGTTTCTAGTCTATCGCATAGATACAATGTGTAAACATTAATGTCCCAGGACCAAGATTGGTAAACACTGTTGAAGTGTATAATTGTAATACACACATGCAGACAGAGCATCAGTCAAAGACTGGAATTTGATACTCCTTGTATTGAATAGGACAGAAAAATGATCTGAAAGATGTTCATACCTGAACTGCACCTATATTTGCCAAGGTAGAGTACATGATCAGTGAATATATTAAAATGTACAAGCTTCAATGTGGGGATCTCATGCATGGTAATAACTAAATGTATATACGACTTGCATCCTTGGCACAAAATATATTCTACTCAATCCATAGGCTTCATTAATGTCATTTAGACTGTTTTGAAGTTGATACAGCCGAGGTTCATAGCTAGGTTCTGAACTAATATGTATACCAAATGTTTTAGGGTCCATACACAGATCGGCTACATAGATAGCTACACATCCACAGGTATTTTTTTTATCCTCCACTGCACAATAAGAAAAGTTAGCTAGCTATGTTACTTCATCTGCATTGCATGTCAAATATTAGCAAGGCAAGCTTACACAATTTAACATTCAATTTGCAGTAAATCCCTTACCTAGCTAGATTCTTTACATCCATTGTTTCACAAGACAACAGCCTGGTTTGCTGGTTGTTTCAGGAGTACCTAACAACCAGAATTACAATTTCATACTCATGTCACAACACTAGGGATGCACAGACATTACATTTTTGGCCGATATCAATATCCGATATTTTCCTTGGCAAAAAAACAATTCATATACCTGATATTTAACATTTGAGTGGCTTTTTAAGCATTCTAGTACAGTTAAATAGTTCACACACACGGACGCAGCGGTCTAAGGCACTGCAAGAGGCGTCACTACAGTCTCTGGTTTGAATCTAGGCTCTCACATCCGGCCGTGATTGGGAGTCCTATAGGACGGTGCCCAATTGGCCCAGCGTCATCAGGGTTTGGCCGGGGTAGTCCGTCATAGTAAATAAGAATTTTTCCTTAAATGTTCTTAACTGACTTGCCTAGTTAAATAAAGGTTACACACACACTACACTGACCAAAAAGTTATTTTGTTGGCATTTACGAATGTCCCCATTACCAGTAAAACATAATCAAAACCTATTTCTTTCACTTACTTGCTGTGCTGTTTCATTGTTAATTTGTTCAGTCGTTTCATTCTCAACCAGGATTTCATCATACTTGTCAAAAAGTGAAGTTTCAGCTCTGTCTGTCCGTGGCATCTCTTCCACTGTCACTGTGTCCTTTTCCATCTTGTCCAGCTGTGTATGTAGCATTTCACGTAAACCCTGTTTCTTGTCTGCATCGAAGTAGCGGTCCTTGTAACTAGTATCGAGCATGGTGGACGACACAGTAAAGAGGCTCATAGAAAATATCACCGAATTGTTTGTCTCAACATTAACATATTCCTCTCAACTGTAAATGTTTTTGCATGATTGATTTATAAGGTCATAACGACTTACATTTGATCCATCCTAGTATTTTTGTCAGTTGTCTTTACTGAAGACCGTCTCCAGCCTTGGGTCGCATAGCCTCAAATTTGTCATGGCATATTGGAGATGAGTACACAAAAATTATAATTTCAGTCATTTAAAAAAAACTAGCACGGAAAGGAGTTCGGACCAAATATGATCTGATAGATAAGCCAATGGTAAATCAATTACTGGGAAGTAAATAATGATGAAACACAAAATGGGAAAAATATACAGTACCAGTCAAAAGTCTGGACACGTACTCATTCCAGGGTTTCTTTATTTGTACTATTTTCTACATAGTAGAATAATAGTGTAGACATCAAAACTATGAAATAACACATATGGAATCATGTATTAATCAAAAAAAAGTGTTCAACAAATCAAAATAGATTTTAGATTCTTCAAATAGCCACCCTTTGCCTTGATGACTTTGCACACTCTTGCATTCTCTCAACCAGCTACATGAGGTAGTCACCTGGTTTGCATTTCAATTAACAGGTGTGCCTTGTTAAAAGTTACTTTGTGGAATTTATTTCCTTCTTAATGCATTTGGGCCAATCAGTTGTGTTGTGACATGGTAGTGGGGGTATACAGAAGATAGCCATATTTGGTAAAATACCAAGTCCATATTATGGCAAGAACAGCTCAAATAAGAAAAGAGAAACGACAGTCCATCATTACTTTAAGACATGAAGGTCAGTCAATGCAGAACATTTCAAGAACTCTGAAAGTTTCTTCAAGTGCAGTCACAAAAACCATCAAGCACTATGATGAAAGTGGCTCTCATGAGGACCACCACAGGAAAGGAAGACCCAGAGTAACCTCTGCTGCAGAGGATATGAGGATATGTTTATTAGAGTTACCAGCCTCAGAAATTGCAGCCCAAATAAATGCTTCATAGAGTTCAAGTAACAGACACATCTGGTGTCCTTAGGTAGTGGTTTCTTTGCAGCAATTCGACCATAAAGGCCTGATTTACGCAGTCTCCTCTGAACAGTTGATGTTGAGATGATTCCAATATCAACTGTTCAGAGGAGACTGCGTAAATCAGGCCTTTATGGTCGAATTGCTGCAAAGAAACCACTACTAAAGGACACCAATAAGAAAGAGACTTTTGGTTCCAACCGCTGTGGCTTTGTGAGAGTAGGTGAACGGATGGCCTCTGCATGTGTGGTTCCCGCCGTGAAGCATGGCGGTGTGATGGTGTTTTGCTGGTGACACTGTCAGTGATTTACATACAATTCAAGGCACTCTTAACCAACATGTCTACCACAGCATTCTGCAGTGACACACCATCCCATCTGGTTTGTGCTTAGTGGGACTATTTATTCTTCAACAGGACAATGACCTAACACCTCCAGGCTGTGTAATGACTATTTGACCAAGAGGGAGAGTGATTGAGGGCTACATCAGATGACCTGCATCAATCACCCAACCTCAACC
Source organism: Salvelinus fontinalis (assembly GCF_029448725.1). NCBI lineage: Eukaryota > Metazoa > Chordata > Actinopteri > Salmoniformes > Salmonidae > Salvelinus > Salvelinus fontinalis. The sequence goes on along the minus strand of NC_074677.1, from coordinate 23,840,770 downwards.
CAATTGAGATCGTTTGGGATGAGTTGGACCGCAGAGTGAAGTGAAGGAAAAGCAGCCAACAAGTGTTCAGCATATGTGGGAACTCCTTCAAGACTGTTGGAAAAGCATTCCTCATGAAGCTGGTTGAGAGAATGTTAAGAGTGTGCAAAGCTGTCATCAAGGCAAAAGGGTGGCTATTTGAAGAACCTCAAATATGTTTTTGATTTGTTTAACACTTTTTTGGTTGCTACATGATTCCATAGTTTATGTCTTCACTATTATTATACAATGTTGAAATAGTCAAAATAAAGTTAAAACCCTTGAATGAATGAACAGTACTGTATATTTAAGGACAATGAAAGTGGTGGCGAATAGCTTATGCTAGATCCTTTCACGCAACAACTAGAGCCTTAAAAATGAAGGACAACAAATCTGATTAAGTAGGTGGAACCCAGTGCTGCCAGAGAGAGCTATTCTTTGACGTGGATGTTCCAACAGCTGGAACATAGTCAATGCTATAAATCACCTCGCTACTACACTCACTTATAGCAAACTAACACAAAACGGCCAACCCTGCGTAGCACTGACAGACAGGGAGGTTGCTAGTTACTGATTCACACACACGTGATTGGGAAATAGCCTTTATTCTACGTGCTGTTACTGGGCACTCGGTGAGATCGAGCTCTGTGTGTGTAATCACTTTGTTATATTATGGGATGTCCTTTAGTCTTTATCCAGAGTCATGTCAGCCTGGCTCAGGGAAATGGCACCGCTAACAGAAAATAGAGGGTGATAAGAGAACCTATTATGGTCCCAGGAAAAGGACCACTAATATGATTAACATGCTGGTCAATGTGGGTAAATGCGCACGCACGCAGTGTACTATCCTTGAAAAATGTTTGACCATATTAGTGGGTAACTGCCCGTCTATCTCCTGTTGCGGTGTGTTGAGTGTGTGGAGTGTAGCAGGTGCGGTTAAGAATGTTGGCCATTAAAGGTCGCTGGTTTGAATGCCCGAGCCGACTAGATGGAAAATCTGTCTGTGTCCTTGAGCAAGGCACTTATCCCTAATTGCTCCTGTAAGTCTCTCTGGATAAGAGCGTATACTAAAATGTGTAATGTAAAAAAGGTGACACTTTTTCTTCTTCACTGAAACATGCAAAAAGAAATCCCTGCTAGGGGGAAATGCAGGTTTTAACTAATTAAACTAAATAATATGATCTACATGATCAGTCAGTGTGTAAAATACAAAGTGGTTAATGTGAACCTAATTCACAGCTAAAATATGTAAAAGGCAATCCAATGTTATTTATTGCCTAGACTAAACTGCAAATGACACTCAGGCATGAGAAAAACAATACACTAATATTGCAGTTAGCCACGACAACCTTTAATATAGAACGCACATCTAAATAAACATCTTAAAGTAGAAATAGAATGAAACAGGCATTCTATTTTTGCTCTATTATAGTGGAAATTATAGTAGATATTGATCAAGTGCACAAGGCTACGTGTGCAAAAATAACGCTCACTGAGTAAAGAAATTAAATAATCCCCCCTCACTCACACACGTGTTACCTTCAAGTTCAACACAACAAAAGCAATATATTTGGGCTACACTGCACATTATTACATTGTACACTTTCTGCCTGTGGACATCTGTTCTACAATATGCCAGCAGAGCATGATACCCTTTGTGGACATAATTGATCTCTTTCATGCAGCGTGTACACCTGGCATACCCCATTCTATCCACTCTATTGAAGAAGTGAGAAAGAGGGAAAGTGTGTGCTGTTCCTTTCACCATATTGGCATCCAGCTTAAGCCAGGCCCAGCTAAAGCTACACTTGATGCCTGAATCCACTTCTTTAAACAAGAAACTCTTTTTCACTAATTTTTCACTAATTCTCCTTTTGAAAACGAACCACATACTGTAGAGGGAAAACATTAGTTCACAGATAGCAGTTAACTAGCTAACGAACTAACATTTCACACCAATTGCCAGGGTCCAGTAAGCAACTAAAGCGTTATAACATGAGGAACAGCAAGGAGCCGAAACATTATACCAGTTAACACTATAGAGAATTGGTTACTAACGTTAGCTCATCTGATTATGTAACTTAAGCTAGCTAACGTTAGCCGTCTGCCTTTATTAGCCAGCTAATTTTCACACCATAAACTCAATTATTTGATCAGTTAAGTTTGCTAATTTTGCTCAACATTTCTCTGGCTAGCTAACAGATAATTTGATCCAGTTAGCAAGATACTTAACACTAACAATACTTGTTCCACCACACTTTCTCCCTAACGTCAAACTGTTTTTCGTGTTACAGCTCATGAAGTACGCATCATCACCTTCTCACCCCAGTCTCCGTGGTCAGGTTTCTCACCGACCCCTTTGGTATCGTTCCGGGGACATGCTGTCGTAAAAGGCAACACGCCTTTCTACTCTCTGCGGTCTTTCCGGAGGGCGCGCTGATGCTGTAACTAGTAAATTGGTTGTCTCCTCTCTCTTCAATCGCGTGCTGCATTCTGTTATGCGAACAATTGGCTGAGCCTTAGATACAGCCAGTATTGCTCCAAACGTGCATCACTTGTTCGCTTACAGCCAGTATTGATCCAAAGCCCCCCCACAGCCCAATCTTTTCTCATTGGATCTACACAAATCACGTAAGTCAACTATTTGACTCAAAACGGCGATTTACCAGACGAGCTAAAATTACTTCTATGCTCACTTCGAGGCAAGTAACACTGAAGCATGCATGAGAGCATCAGCTGTTCCCGACAACTGTATGATCACGCTCACCGTAGCCGATGTGAGTAAGACCTCTAAACAGGTCAACATTCACAAGGCCAAGGAGCCAGAGGGATTACGAGGATGTGTACTCCGAGCATGCGCTGACCAACTGGCAAGTGTCTTCACTGACATTTTCAACCTGTCCCTGACTGAGTCTGTAATACCAACATGTGTCAAGGAGAACGCCATAGTCCCTGTGCCCAAGTACACTAAGCTAACCTGCCTAAATAAGACTACCGACCCATAGCACTCATGTCTGAAACCTTGAAGTGATTTGAAAGGCTGGTCATGGCTCACAGCAACACCATTTTCCCAGAAACCCTAGACCCACTCCAATTTGCATACCACCCAAACACCCACAGTAGATCCAATCTCTATTGCACTCCACACTGCTCTTTCCCACCTGGACAAAAGGAACACCTATGTGAGAATGCTATTCATTGACTACAGCTCAGCGTTCAACACCATAGTGCCCTCAAACCTCATCACTAAGCTAAGGACCCTGGGACTAAACACCTCCCTCTGCAACTGGATACTGGACTAAGGATAGGTAACACATGTGCAACGCTGATCCTCAACACGGGGGCCCCTCAAGGGTGAGTGCTCAGTCTCCTCCTGTACTCCCTGTTCACTCATGACTGCATGGTCAGGCACGACTCCACCTTCATCAAGTTTGCCGATGACAACAGTGGTAGGCCTGATCACTGATAACGATGAGGCAGCCTATAGGGAGGAGGTCAGAGACCTGGCCGTGTGGTGCCAGGACAACAACCTCTCCCTCAATGTGATCAAGACAAAGGAGATGATTGTGGACTATAGGAAAAGGAGGACCGAGCACGCCCCCATTCTCGTCGGCAGTGCTGCAGTGGAGCAGGTTGAGATCTTCAAGTTCAACCAACAAACTAACATGGTCCAAACACACAGTTGTGTGTTTGGCACAACAAAGCCTATTCCCCCCCAGGAGACTGAAAAGATTTGGCATGGGTCCTCAGATTATCAAAAGGTTCTACATCTGCACCATCGAGAGCATCCTGACTGGTTGCATCACTGCCTGGTATGGCAACTGCTCGGCCTCCGACCGCAAGGCACTACAGAGGGTAGTGCGTACGGCCCAGTATATCACTGGGGCCAAGCTTGGTGTCAGAGGAAGTCCCTAAAAATTGCCAGAGACTCCAGCCACCCTAGTAATGGACTGTTCTCTCTGCTACCACACGGCAAGCGGTACCAGAGCGCCAAGTCTAGGTCCAAAAGGCTTATTAACAGCTTCTACCCCCAAGCCATAAGACTCCTGGACAGCTAATCAAATGGCTACCCAGAACTCTCTTTTACGCTGCTGCTACTCTATTATCTATACATAGTCACTTTAACTCTATATACATGTACATATTACATCAACTAACCGGTGCCCCCGCTCATTGACTCTGTACTGGTAACCCCTGTATATATCCTCGGTATTGTTATTTTACCGCTGCTGTTTAATTATTTGTTACTTTAATTTTCAATTATGTACTTCACACTTTTTTATAAACTTCTTAAAGCATTGTTGGTTAAGGGATTGTAAGTAAGCATTTCACTGTAAGGTCAACACCTGTTGTACTCGGCATGTGACAAAAAACCTTTTATTTGAATTTCGCCCAAAGGTGACTAGTTTGCATCCCTGAAATGTGTGTTTGCTGAGTGTGTGTGTGTAGAGGGGGAGGGGAGTGAACAGTGAGAGCGAAGGTACACTGACTAGCTAATTAAAAAGTCTAATGACTACTCATGCCTGCTTCGCTCCATGTGACTGAATGACTGGCTCTTCTTACACACAAATTGTGAATGTCTGACATGGCACATCCAAGCATGGTTACCTGGTGACCAGCACTGTCTGACAGGAATGTGTGTGTCAGAGCCCTCCACCTCCACAATGTTGCCCATGTCCCCCCAGCTGCCCTCCAACCTACACCCAATTGTGGTGTGTGGGTCCCCAGGGGCCCAGATTTTTCCAGTCGTGCTGATTGTAGACACCCTTTGTCAGAGCACAATGAGGAAAGAATCACGTCTCCTGGCAACAGATCCTACTGAGAATGCTGCTGCCGCAACAGCACTTGAGATACCGAGAGTAGAGGGGGAAGGAGAGGACAGAGAAATGCTGAGCAGGAGAAGGACGGAAGAATGTGGATTTGTGAAAGAGGGAAATTACATGTTGCTCAAAGGTTTAATATTTTTGTGGGAAAGTAAGGACCAGTCAGCAAGAATCCAGTCAAGGGAGTGAAGTGCCTATTAAGACAGACATCATCCTAAACAAGGGCCTCGATGATAGAGCACAATGAAAGAGACATTTAAGTACCGTCAGGTGACAACAATTAAACCAGTTGTCCTTCAACTACAACCATGCTGAACGTTATCGTCAGTTGAGAGGTTATGCTTGGAGGGGTAAAAATAGTGCATACTTTCCAACACTTTCCAGATAACATTTTCTGTGTCTACGCACTCTGTTAACTTCACTAGGGTAGGGGGCAGCATTCGGAATTTTGGATGAAATGCAAGCCCAATTTAAACTGCCTGCTTCTCAGGCCCAGAATAATGATATGCATATAACTGGTAGATTTGGATAGAAAACACTCTAAAGTTTCCAAAACTGTTAAAATAGTGTCTGTGAGTATAACAGAACTGATTTGGCAGGTAAATACCTGAGAAAAATCCATTCAGGAAGTCGATTTTTTTTCTTTTTTTGTAGTTTTCTATTCAATGCCATTACAGTATCCATTGACTTAGGACTCAAACTGCAGTTTATATGCCTTCCACTAGATGTCAACAGTCTTTAGAAATAGTTTCAGGCTTGTATTCTGAAAAATGAGGGAATAAGAGCATTCGGAATGACTGGACGCTAAAGCGTCGCAGAGCTTTTTCATGCGCTAGACAGAGAGAGAGCAATTCTTGTTTACCTTTTAAATTGACAACGTTATTGTCCGGTTGAAATATTATCGATTATTTAGGCTAAAAACAACCTGAGGCTGGAATATAAACATCATTTGACATGTTTCTATGAACTTAATGGATACAATTTGGATTTTTTTTGTCTTCCTGTTTTGACAGCGTTTGAGCCTGTGGATTACTGAATTTTACTGAAGAAAACACGCGAACAAAACAGAGGTTTTTGGATATAAAGAGACTTTATCGAACAAAAGAAACATTTATTGAGTAAATTCATGTCTGCTGAGTCAACTATATGAAGATCATCAAAGGTAAGAGATTAATTTTATTACTATTTCTGACTTGTGTAACTCTTCTACTTGGCTGGTTTCTGTTTGTAATGATTTGTCTAGTGGGCTATGTTCTCAAATAATCGTACGGTATGCTTGTGGTTGGATTCACAAGACGTTCATCTTTAAACCTATGTAAAATATGTTTTGTTTTCTGAATTTTTATAATGAGTATTTCTGTATTTGAATTTGGCGCCCAGCAGTTTCACTGGCTGTTGAAGAGGTGGGACGCTACGTCCCACATACCCAAGAGAGGTTAAGCTATAATATTGAGACAACAAATGGCAGTGTCTCTGTGTGTTATGTCTGATGCATAATAATCTACCACTGTGGCAGGTAGATAAATAAAAAAAAATACCAGCCACTCAGATTACCAGCTAAAATATAATAAAAGAACAAACAAATGATTGGCTGAGATAATCGATGGGCTCGAAATGCCGAGAGAGGAGTTCAGATTGGTCTGCTATGTAGCTCGCTTCTGTCTATAACATGAGCTATTCAGTATATGTAGGTAAAGGGAGTCGAATACAGAACACACAGAAGGTTGTTGTACAAAACACCTGTCTCCGGATTACATCTTTAAGGGAAAACCATGGCATCTGTGACAGTGGGATTGTCGCCAATTATTGTAATCTTATTTTTAACTGGTAGCATAATCAATAATCATCAGCAGATTTGGGCAATGCAAGCATTGAGGCTTTGGGGGTGGCACAGTCAAACAGATATTAAAAGGTCAAGTGCACTGTCTGTTAAAAATGCATAGTTCAATGCTGAGACTGGAGCAGTCCATGTATGCGGGTAAGAGAGTCTAGCTAGCTACATTTTCAGATATACAGTTGAAGTCGGAAGTTTACATACACCTTAGCCAAATACATTTAAACTCAGTTTCACAATTTCTGACATTTAATCCTTGTAAACTTCTCCTGTAATAGGTCAGTTAGGATCACCACTTTATTTTAAGAATGTGAAATGTCAGAATAATAGTAGATAAATCATTCTATTTCAGCTTTTATTTCTTTCATCACATTCCCAGTGGGTCAGAGGTTTAAATGCACTCAATTAGTATTTGGTAGCATTGCCGTTAAATTGTTTAACTTGGGTCAAACGTTTTGGGTGGCCTTCCACAAGCGTCCCACAATAAGTTGGGTGAATGTTGGCGCATTCCTCCTGACAGAGCTGGTGTAGCTGAGTCAGGTTTGTAGGCTTCCTTGCTCGCACACGCTTTTTCAGTTCTGCCCACAAATCTTCTATGAGAGTGAGGTCAGGGCTTTGTGATGGCCACTCCAATACCTTGACTTTGTTGTCCTTAAGCATTTTGCCACAACTTTGGAAGTTTGCTTGGGGTCATTGTTCATTTGGAAGACCCATTTGCGACCAAGCTTTAACTTCCTGACTGATGTTGCTTCAATATATCCACATAATTTCCCTACCTCACGATGCCATCTATTTTGTGAAGTGTACCAGTTCCTCCTGCAGCAAAGCACCCCCACAACATGATGCTGCCACCACCGGGCTTCACGGTTGGGATGGTGTTCTTGGGCTTGCAAGCCTCCCCCTTTTTCCTCCAAACAAAACGATGGTCATTATGGCCAAACAGTTATATTTTTGTTTCATCGGACCAGAGGACATTTCTCCAAAAAGTACAGTCTGTCCCCATGTGCAGTTGCAAACCGTAGTCTGGCTTTTTTATGGCGGTTTTAGAGCAGTGGCTTCTTCCTTGCTAAGCGGCCTTTGAGGTTATGTCGATATAGGACTTGTTTTACTGTGGATATAGATACTTTTGTACCTGTTTCCTCCAGCATCTTCACAAGGTCCTTTGCTGTGGTTCTGGGATTGATTTGCACTTTTCGCACCAAAGTATGTTCATCTCTAGGAGACAGAACGCATCTCCTTCCTGAGCGGTATGACGGCTGCGTGGTCCCATGGTGTTTATACTGGCGTACTATTGTTTGTACAGATTAACGTGGTACCTTCAGGCGTTTGGTAATTGCTCCCAAGGAAGATCCAGACTTGTGGAGGTCTACAATTTGTTTTCCTGAGGTCCGGTCCAGGCTGATTCCTTTTGCTTGACATCATGGGAAAATCAAAGTGGCTCTGAGTTTGAAGGTAGGCCTTGAAATACATACACAGGTACACCTCCAATTGACCCAAATTATGTCAATTAGCCTATCAGAAGCTTCTAAAGCCATGACATAATTTTCTGGAATTTTCCAAGCTGTTTGAAAGGCACAGTCAACTTTAGTCTATGTAAACTTCCGACTTCAACTGCAAGTTTAAGTTTGTCAGAATGTTTTCATTGCTAGTTAAAGCATCCTGTTAGCTAGTTGGTTGGCTAGCTAGCTAACGTTACGTGTATGATCTATGTAGCAATATTATTCGTATCTCAGAGCCATTTGCATTGCTAGTTATAGCCTGATGTTACACATTTAACCTAGTTGGTTAGCTACCTGCATATTCATGCAGGGTACTAACGTTATGAGTTGGGATCATGGTTAATTGTTTAGCTAGTATTTCTAAACAAAAGACTCCACTATGCAAGTAACCATTTCACTGTACTGTTTACACCTTCTGTATCCTGTGCATGTGACATATAAACTTTGATTTTATTTGATAAAGTGTGTTTACCAGAGATGGACAATATGACCTGCACCAAAGTCAAATAAGAATATAACGTTAGGCCAACGAGAAGGTGTCCAAGTAAAAAAATTAGACGGTAGAATGCCCCCGCTTTTATTTCGTCACACACTTGGACCACCTGGCTTGTGATGTCATGCAGCCTCTCGTTTTTGTGTTTATACTGGTCTTCTCTTCAGATGACAATAGAATGTTCATGATGTCACTGCGACAACTGTCTACAGACATGTCTATAGACGTAGTATTAAACCAGCCTTTAGTCTTGAAATCTTTGGTTGTTTAGTACACTACCATACTCACTGTTTAGCACATGACCTCACATGAATCATTAAAGAGATGGGTGGGGCTAAGGCTCAAGAGAGTGTGAACGATGCTGAATGAGTGTAGACAAAGAGCTCTCCCGTAGGTATACCAAAACATTCAAGCAGGTGAAGCGCAAACATTGAAAAACAACCTAGATTGGTTTGTAAACGCAAACATTAAAAAACAACCTAGATTGGTTTGTTCGCAATGTACTGTGCCTTCGGAAAGTATTGAACCCTTGACTTTTCCCAAATTTTGTTACGTTTACAGCCGTATTCTAAAATGTATTACATAAATTCATTTCCCCAGCAATCTACACACAATACCCCGTAATGACAAAGCAAAAACAGATTGAGACATTTTTGCTAATTTATTTTAAATAATTAAAACAGAAGTACCTTATTCAGATTAAGTATTCAGACCCTTTGCTATGAGACTCGAAATTGAGCTCAGGTGCATCCTGTTTGCATTGATCATCCTTGAGATGTTTTTACATGAGTCCACCTGTGGTAAATTCAATTGATTGGATATGATTTGGAAAGGCACACACCTGTCAATATAAGGTCCCACAGTTGACAGTGCATGTCAGAGCAAAAACCAAGCCATAAGGTAGAAGGAATTGTTCGTAGAGTTTTGAGACAGGATTGTGTCGAGGCACAGATCTGGGGAAGGGTAGCAAAAAATGTCTGCAGCATTGAAGGTCCCCAAGAACACAGTGGCCTCCATCCTTCTTAAATGGAAGAAGTTTGGAACCACCAAGACTCTTACTAGAGCTGGCCGTCCGGCCAAACTGAGCAATCGGGGCAGAAGTGCCTTGGTCAGGGATTTGCCCAAGAACCCGATGGTCACTCTGACAGAGCTCCAGAGTTCCTCTGTGGAGACAGGAGAACCTTCCAGAAGGATAATCACCTAAGCAGCACTCCACCAATCAGGCTTTTATCCTCTACAGGATCAGTGTTTTCCCCCCCACGGGATGGTTGAGCTAACGTGCGCTAATGTGATTAGCATGAGGTTGTGAGTAACAAGAACATTTCTGATATGGACCGAAAGCTTAAATTCTTTTTAATCTAACTGCACTGTCCAATTTACAGTAGCTATTTACAGTGAAATAATACCATGCTATTGTTTCAGGAGAGTGCACAGTTATTAACTTAAATGTATTCATGAACCAATTAGGCACATTTGGGCAGACTTGATACAACATTTTGAACAGAAATGCAATGTTTCATTGGATCAGTCTAAAATGTTGCACATACACTGCTTCCATCTAGTGGCCAAAATCTAAATTGAGCATAAACTGGAATAATACATTGTGAACTTTCTCTTGCATTTCAGAAGATGGAACAAGAACAACTCATGTTTTCTTCTTTGTATTATCTTTTACCAGATCTAATGTGTTATATTCTCCTACATTAATTTCACATTTCCACAAACTTCAAAGTGTTTCCTTTCAAATGCTATCAAGAATATGCATATCCTTGCTTCAGGTCCTGAGCTACAGGCAGTTAGATTGGGGTGTCATTTTATGCGAAATTTAAAAAAATAAACAAATCCAATCCTTAAGAGGATTTAAAGGAAGAATGGCCAGACGGACGTCACTCCTCAGTAAAAGGCAAATGACAGCCGGCTTGAAGTTTGCCAAAAGGCACGTAAAGGACTCCAAGACCATGAGAAACAAGATTCTCTGCTCTGATGAAACCAAGCTCGAACTCTTTGGCCTGAATGCCAAGTGTCATGTCTGAACAAAACCTGGCACCATCCCTAAGCACGGTGGTGGCAGCATCATGCTGTGGGGATGTTTTTCAGCGGCAGGGACTGGAAGACTAGTCAGGATCGAGGGAAAGATGAACGGCGCAAAGTACAGAGATCTTTGATGAAAACCTGCTCCAGAGCGCTCAGGACTTCAGACTGGGGTGAAGGTTCACCTTCAACAGGACAACGAACCTAAGCACACAGCCAATGCAGGAGTGGCTTCGGGACAAGTCTTTGAAGGTCCTTGAGTGGCCTAGCCAGAGCCCGGACTTGAACCCGATCGAAGATCTCTGGAGAGACCTGAAAATAGCTGTGCAGTGACGCTCCCCATCCAGCCTGACAGAGCTTGAGGATCTGCAGAGAAGAATGGGAGAAACTCCCCAAATACAGGTGTGCCAAGCTTGTAGCGTCATACCCAAGAAGACTCGAGGCTGTAATCGCTGCCAAATGTGTCAACAAAGTACTGAGTAAAGAGTCTGAATACTTATGTAACTGTGATTTGTAATACATTTGCAAAAATGTCTGAAAACTTGTTTTTGCTTTGTCATTATGGGGTATTGTGCGTAGCTTGATGAGGGGGAAATGTATTTTCAAATAAAGCTGTAACATAAAATGTGGGAAGTCTGAATACTTTCCGAAGGCACTGTAAACAGCCAAGAAACACTTGAGACTTTCGTTTCAAGTAAATTAGACCAACTTTTATACCTGTGTGCAGCGCTTCTAAAAAGGAATCTTTCACTCAGCTCTTCACGTGCGCACACCCCCAAGCCAGGGAGGGATGCAGCGCGAGGTGGGATCGGTTATATAGAACTCGTAGTTCTTAAACCTTGTGCGATTAAATTCACCCACTGTGAAACCCGAAACGGCAGAAATACTTTGAAAACAGAGTCTGCATCATTTATTTTAATATAAATGTGATCATACTTTACTATTTTTATTCACAAATGTTCACACTGTGGAGCCTTGACCACCAGCCAACATGTTAAGTGAAATAGGCATCCTACACGTCAATGCTAAAATCTACCCGCATTCGGCAGGTGTTGATTTTAGGCCCTGGTCCTCACAGCAGAACAGATTCTAGCAGTGGTGTAATGTTGTCTTATCCATCCAAGTCATTGAACCGGTTTGATCCTGAGAGGTCTTAGAGCAGAATGTGAGTTTAAGCAGTGCAGCAGAAGCAACATAAGACCCAACAGACACTAATAAACCCTAAAGGCTAAAGCCTCGGACCTCCTCCCAATGACAGATAGTCTGTCTCCGTGTGCAAACCCCTGACTCTGTTCTGGCTCATCTTGCCAAGCTAAAAAAGAACCTCTCCGATCAACTGTTGGCTGCATGGCTGGCTGGGGCCACCGCAGACTATAAGCCTCTTTCTCAACACGCCCTTTGACCCCAAAGAGCCTCAATGTGTGTTATAGAGGTGGAGGCTATATGTTCCTAGGACCAGGCTATTTCATTCTCTGGGCCTAACAGCGAAATGTAAACAAGAAGTAGAAAATTGTTGCATGTCAGGCAGGGTGAGTGTGTGAGATGTCGGTTTGTTGAGGTAGCCTGTATATCTTAGTAAAATTGTCAGTTTAGGTCAAATTCCAAGTTAAAGCCCTATTACCTTCTTTGAGATATAAGACTTGCTGTATAAATGGATAGCAACAAATCTTCTGATTGACAACAAACAAGTGTGTGTTTGAAGGAGAATGGGCTTGTGGATCTTGTGGATCTGGTAGGACGACAACAGCCTGCGCCTCACACTGACATCAAAATACCGCCTGTGAATTTTAATTACCCTGTTGCTTTTGGAGGACAGTGTGTCACTTCAGTTTCTCAAAAACAGTTTTGGTCTGCCTTCTTTTACAGAACAATTTCAAAGCAGAAAGGAAAAGAACGGGGGAGTAATTTTAGGGCCGCGATATAAAAGGAGCCAACTTTCTTGGCTGAGTAGAACAGGGCTTTTGAAGAGCGAGTGTTGCAAACCGGACAATATTTTTCCTGGGTGGGCTGTGAGTCTGCTGTGTCGCTGCTCTGTGCTGGTGGGATTAAGCTCTCGTGGATCATCATTAGAAAATTACAGTCTGGTGCCCCTGTAGCGAGCAACTGATAACACTTACCTTTCATTAAAGCTGTGCCGCCTGGCTTGTGCATTACAGAGATGACTTTATGGAAATAGAATGGTTTCAAAAATAATAAATGTTAATGTGAACGCTGCTCCACCAACCCGCAACCAGCTCCCCAGAGTGGAGCCAATACAATTTGTAGCAATCTGCATGTGTTCAGTGTGAGTAGGCTGCAGTTTGTTTTGCGGAGTGGAGAGCAAGAGGTTGGCTGGCTGGCTGTTGAACCACACACAATGCACTATAATGCAGCCTGAAAGCTCACCAGTCAGCTACCCACATGGCACGGTCATCAATTATCTGAGCTGAATGACCCGAAGGCTGTTTGGACATAATTGAACGTTAACAGACAAGCGTGACAAATGACAGGCGGTTTACTTCCCCACTACAGTACAGTAAGCAGAGCACTGAGGAATGCATGCCTATGGGAGTGTATGAATTTAGTGCCACTGGTTTGAATTAGCAACCATTTGGAAACATCCAGACATTGTTATCCAGAGTTACATTACAGGGCTGACAATGAGCCTGGAATTATTACTAGCAACAGCTTGTCTCTGCTGCTCTGAGGAATAAGTGGGTGTGTGTGATAATAGTAGTTAATGAAGTAGTAGCAGGACCACTTCAGCTCTCAGCTCTCAGCTTCAGCTCTGTTAAAAGGAACAGCTGTATGTAGCCTAGCTACTTCACTTCAGAATACATTTGGTGTAATGGGGAAATACGCAAATCAGACATGGACACCACACGCTGAGTAAATAAGCAACGAGAAATACAAGATGTCTCACCAACACACACCCCAACAAACATATTCACACTGCCTGGTTTCCTTAATGATCCGCTAATCAAAGGAGAAATGGCTTAATGACTTCGTATTCCTTTGTCTCTCAGACCACAGCATTGGGCAGAATTGCTGCTTATTTACAGGCTGCACTGCATTATCATCTTACAAGGCATCAGAGCTGTGGACTTTCAACAGCGAGTGCTTGTCTAAACCTCCCTCTCTGGTCTGGAGACAGACCACCACCACCAACCTCTCTCTCCATCCACTCCCCTTCCCTCCATCCCCCCCTCTCCTCTTGCCATCCCTTGAATATTATCCAAGCACCCTGGACAGTCAGATAACAGCGCCCCCTCAAGTCTCTCCTGTGCTCTCAGTGGACAAACACACACACCTTAAGGACAGTGTGTGCTGGCTGAAGACAAGACGGGAGAGGCAGACAGTCTCTGGAGACGTGCTGATAGGCAGCAGGCCAGGCCAGCCCAGGGAGCCCTGATAACACCTCCATGGGGAACACAAACAAAAGCCAGTTGGGGCCAGGAGGAAATTAAAAAGAAGAGGGTTGAATGCTGAATGGATTCAGAGGGGTCTCTGGACACTCCAGTACAAATGTTATTTGTCACATGCACCAACAATTGTAGACATTACTGTGAAACATTTTTACTAACAAGCACTTATACAACAATGCAGTTCAAGAAAAAGAGTTACGAAAACATTTACTCAATAAACTAAGGGGGGAAAAATGCAATAAAAAGTAACAAAATAACGAGGCTATATACAGGGGGTACCGGTACCGAGTCAATGTGCGGGGTTACAGGTTAGTCAATGTAATTTGTACATGTACAGTCGTGGCTAAAAGTTTTGAGAACGACACAAACATTTATTTTCACAAAGTCTGCTGCCTCAGTTTGCTGATGGCAATTTGCATATACTCCAGAATGTTATAAAGAGTGATCAGATGAATTGCAGTCCCTCTTTGCCATGCAAATTAACTGAATCCCCCCAAAACATTTCCACTGAATTTCAGCCCTGCCACAAAAGGACCAGCTGACATCATGTCAGTGATTCTCTCGTTAACACAGGTGTGAGTGTTGATGAGGACCAGGCTGGAGATCACTCTGTCATGCTGATTGAGTTCGAATAACAGATGGGAAGCTTCAAAAGGAGGGTGGTGCTTGGAATCATTGTTCTTCCTCTGTCAACCATGGTTACCTGCAAGGAAACACGTGCAGTCATCATTGCTTTGCACAAAAAGGGCTTCACAGGCAAGGATATTGCAGCCAGTAAGATTGCACCTGAATCAACCATTTATCGGATCATCAAGAACTTCAAGGAGAGCAGTTCAATTGTTGTGAAGAAGGCTTCAGGGCGCCCAAGAAAGTCCAGAAAGCGCCAGGACCGTCTCCTAAAGTTGATTCAGCTGCGGGATCGGGGCACCACCAGTACAGAGCTTGCTCAGGAATGGCAGCAGGCAGGTGTGAGTGCATCTGCACGCACAGTGAGGCGAAGACTTTTGGAGGATGGCCTGGTGTCAAGAAGAGAGGCAAAGAAGCCACTTCTCTCCAGGAAAAACATCAGGGACAGACTGACATTCTGCAAAAGGTACAGGGATTGGACTGCTGAGGACTGGGGTAAAGTCATTTTCTCTGATGAATCCCCTTTCCGATTGTTTGGGGCATCTGGAAAAAAAGCTTGCACGGAGAAGACAAGTTGAGCGCTACCATCAGTCCTGTGTGATTTTAACAGTAAAGCATCCTGAGACCATTCATGTGTGGGGTTGGTTCTCAGCCAAGGGAGTGGGCTCACTCACAATTTGAATAAATAATGGTACCAACACATCCTCCGAGAGCAACTTCTCCCAACCACTCAGGAACAGTTTGGTGACGAACAATTCCTTTTCCACGACGATGGAGCACCTTGCCATAAGGAAAAAGTGATAACGAAGTGGCTCGGGGAACAAAACATCGATATTTTGGGTCCATGGCCAGGAAACTCCCCAGACCTTAATCTCATTGAGAACTTGTGGTCAATCCTCAAGAGGCGGGTGGACAAACAAAAACCCACAAATTCTGACGAACTCCAAGCATTGATTATGCAAGAATGGGCTGCCATCAGTCAGGATGTGGCCCAGAAGTTAATTGACAGCATGCCAGGGTGGATTGCAGAGGTCTTGAAAAAGAAGGGTCAACACTGCAAATATTGACTCTTTGCATCAACTTCATGTAATTGTCAATAAAAGCCTTTGAAACTTATGAAATGCTTGTAACTATACTTCAGTATTCCACAGTAACATCTGACAAAAATAACTAAAGACACTGAAGCAGCAAACTTTGTGGAAATTAATATTTGTCTCATTCTCAAACTTTCGGCCACGACTGTAGGTAGGGGTAAAGTGACTATGCATAGATAAACAGCGAGCAGCAGCTGTGTAAAAAAAAAGTGGGGGGGGTCAATAGCCCGGGTGGCCATTTGATTAATTGTTCAGCCGTCTTATGGCTTGGGGGTTGAAGCTATTAAGAAGCCTTATGGACATAGACTTGGCGCTCCGGTACCGCTTGGCGTGCGGTAGCAGAGAGAACAGTCTATGACTAGGGTGGCGCTGGTGTCTTTGACAATTTTTGGACCTGCCTCTGACACCGCCTGGTAAAGAGGTCCTGGATGGCAGGAAGCTTGGCATCAGTGATGTACTGGGCCGTAAGCACTACCCTCTGTAGCGCCTTGCAGTCGGATGCTATGCAGTTGCCATACCGGGCAGTAATGCAACCAGTCAGGATACTCTGTAGAACTTTTTGATAATCTGGTGGTAAGGGTAGGCAACAACACATCCGCCACGCTGATCCTCAACACAAGGGCCCCTCGGGTGCATGCTTACTCCCCTCCTGTATTCCCTGTTCACCCACGACTGCATGGCCGGGCCCGACTCCAACACCATCATTTAGTTTGCTAACAACACAACAGTGGTAGGCTTGGTCACTGACAACGATGAGACAGCCTATAGGGAGGAGCTCCGAGACTGCCAGGACAACAACCTCTCCCTCAAAGTGAGCAAGGCAAAGGAGCTGATCGTGGACTACAGGAAAAGGAGGGCTGAACACGCTCCCATTCACATTGACGGGGCTGTAGGGGAGGTTGTCGAGTGTTTCAAGTTCCTTGGTGACCACCTTACCAACAAACTGTCATGGTCCAAAAACACCAAAAACACTACCTACAGTCGTGGTCGAAAGTTTGGACCCATGTCAAATCTTTTCAATCTCCTGATGGGAATAGGTGTTGTCGTGCCCTCTTCGCAACTGTCTTGGTGTTTTTGGACCATGACAGTCTTGTTTGCTACCTGACAACTTTACGATTTTTACTTTTTAATTACCGTTTATATTTTTAGTTTTTTCCTAAAAAAAAATGTTTTTCATTCAACTTTTTCACTCCGGACGCTTTATCTGGACATGGTTCGTCAGCACCTTCAACAGCCGAAGCTAAGTAGTAACATTAACATGGTGCCTTCTAATTGCAGTCGCTGTACTCATAATATACAGGAGAACGATCGCCTTACGGCGAGGATAGCTGTGCTGCAAGCCCAGCTTCAGATGCAATTGTTAGGCAAGGGTAATTTCATTGTAGGAAATGATGAAACAGCATCTGTGCCACCAGTAAGTACAGATAGTAGTATAAATCCCCTCGCACAGTCCCCGCAGCCGGACAACTTTCTCATGGCTTCTGGAGGGAAATGCTGTAGGAATGCTCAACCGATGTCGCTTATTCAGCCGACAGAAACTTTCAACCGGTTTTCCCCATTAAGCAGCGAGTCGGATTCTGAGGCCGAGCCATCTCTTGTCTCTACTCCTCCCTTTACGGGGTCTGAGACGCCGAAGCTTCCCACCATTAGCTCTGAAAAATGGAAAACCCTAGTCATTGGCGACTCCATTACCCACAGTATTAGACTTAAAACGAATCATCCAGCGACCATACACCGTTTACCAGGGGTCAGGGCTACCAACGTTAAGGCTAATCTTAAAAGGGTGCTGGCTAAAGCTAAAACTGGCGAGTATAGGGATATTGTTATCCACGTCGGCAACAACGATGTTAGGATGAAACAGTCAGAGGTCACCAAGCGCAACATGGCTTCAGCGTGTAAATCAGTTAGAAAGATGTGTCGGCATCGAGTAATTGTCTCTGGCCCCCTCCCAGTTAGGAGGAGTGATAAGCTCTACAGCAGAGTCTCACAACTCAATCGCTGGTTGAAAACTGTTTTCTGCCCCTCCCAAAAGATAGAATTTTTAGATAATTGGCACTCTTTCTGGGACTCACCTACAAACAGGACCAAGCCTAGCCTGCTGAGGAGTGACGGACTCCATCCTAGCTGGAGGGGTGCTCTCATCTTATCTACGAACATAGACAGGGCTCTAACTCCCCTAGCTCCACAATGAGATAGGGTGCAGGCTGTTAGCCAGCCTGCCAGCTTAGTGGAGTCTGCCACTAGCATAGTCAGTGTAGTCAGGTCAGCTATGCCCATTGAGACTGTGTCTGTGCCTCGACCTAGGTTGGGCAAAACTAAACATGGCGGTGTTCGCCTTAGCAATCTCACTAGGATAAAGACCTCCATTCCTGCCATTATTGAAAGAGATCGTCATACCTCACATCTCAAAATAGGGCTACTTAATGTTAGATCCCTCACTTCAAAGGCAGTTATAGTGAATGAACTAATCACTGATCATAATCTTGATGTGATTGGCCTGACTGAATCATGGCTTAAGCCTGATGAATTTACTGTGTTAAATGAGGCCTCACCTCCTGGTTACACTAGTGACCATATCCCCCGTGCATCCCGCAAAGGCGGAGGTGTTGCTAACATTTACGATAGCAAATTTCAATTTACCCACCCAAAAATGACGTTTTCGTCTTTTGAGCTTCTAGTCAGGAAATCTATGCAGCCTATTCAATCCCTTTTTATATTTACTATTTACAGGCCTCCGGTGCCATATACAGCGTTCCTGAGTTCCTATCGGACCTTGTAGTCATAGCAGATAATATTCAAATTTTTGGTGATTTTAATATTCACATGGAAAAGTCCACAGACCCACTCCAAAAGGCTTTCGGAGCCATCATCGACTCAGTGGGTTTTGTCCAACATGTCTCTGGATCTACTCACTGCCACAGACATACTATGGACCTAGTTTTGTCCCATTAAATAAATGTTGTAGATCTTAATGTTTTACCTGATAATCCTGGACTATCGGACCACCATTTTATTACGTTTGCAATCGCAACAAATAATCTGCTCAGACCCCAACCAAGGAGCATCAAAAGTCGTGCTATAAATTCTCAGACAACACAAAGATTTCTTGATGCCCTTCCAGACTCCTTCTGCCTACCCAAGGACGTCAGAGGACAAAAATCAATTAACCACCTAACTGAGGAACTCAATTTAACCTTGCGCAATACCCTAGATGCAGTCGCACCCCTAAAAACGAAAAACATTTGTTATAAGAAACTAGCTCCCTGGTATATAGAAAAAACCCGAGCTCTGAAGCAAGCTTCCAGGAAATTGGAACGGAAATGGCGCCACACCAAACTGGAAGTCTTCCGACTAGCTTGGAAAGACAGTACCGTGCAGTATCGAAGAGCCCTCACTGCTGCTCAATCATCCTATTTTTCCAACTTAATTGAGGAAAATAAGTACAATCCAAAATGTAATGTATTTACACACAGCTGTACATTTCAATGAAACGTGGTGAAGCCCCAAAATTGCTTTCGCTAGAAGCCTGTGTTTCAGACATTAGGAAGTGGATGGCTGAAAACGTTCTACTTTTAAACTCGGACAAAACAGAGATGCTTGTTCTAGGTCCCAAGAAACAAAGAGATCTTCTGTTAAATCTGACAATTAATCTTGATGGTTGTAAAGTCGTCTCAAATAAAACTGTGAAGGACCTCGGCGTTACTCTGGACCCTGATCTCTCTTTTGACGAACATATCAAGACTGTTTCAAGGACAGCTTTTTTCCATCTACTTAACATCGCAAAAATCAGAAATGTTCTGTCCAAAAATGATGCAGAAAAATTCATCCATGCTTTTGTCACTTCTAGGTTAGACTACTGCAATACTCTACTTTCCGGCTACCCGGATAAAGCACTAAATAAAACTTCAGTTAGTGCTAAATACGGCTGCTAGAATCCTGACTAGAACCCAAAAATGTGATCATATTACTCCAGTGCTAGCCTCCCTACACTGGCTTCCTGTTAAGGCAAGGGCTGATTAAGGTTTTACTGATAACCTACAACGCGTTACATGGGCTTGCTCCTACCTACCTTTCCGAGTTGGTCCTGCCGTACATACCTACACGTACGCTACGGTCACAAGACGCAGGCCTCCTAATTGTCCCTAGAATTTCTAAGCAAACAGCTGAAGGCAGGGCTTTCTCCTATAGATCTCCATTTTTATGGAATGGTCTGCCTACCCATGTGAGAGACGCAGACTCTGTCTCAACCTTTAAGTCTTTATTGAAGACTCACCTCTTCAGTAGGTCCTATGATTGAGTGTAGTCTGCCCCAGGAGTGTGAAGGTGAACGGGAAGGCTCTGGAGCAACGAACCGCCCTTGCTGTCTCTGCCTGGCCGGTTCCCCTCTCTCCATTGGGATTCTCTGCCTCTAACCCTAATACAGGGGCTCTGGAGAGTCACAAAGTCACTGGCTTACTGGTGCTCTTTCATGCCGTACCTAGGAGGGGTGCGTCACTTGAGTGGGTTGAGTCACTGACGTGATCTTTCTGTCTGGGTTGGCGCCCCCCCTTGGGTTGTGCCGTGGCGGAGATCTTGGTGGGCTATACTCGGCCTTGTCTCAGGATGGTAAGTTGGTGGTTGAAGATATCCCCCTAGTGGTGTGGGAGCTGTGCCTTGGCAAAGTGGGTGGGGTTATATCCTTCCTGTTTGGCCCTGTCCGGGGGTATCATCGGATGGGGCCACAGTGTCTCCTGACCCCTCCTGTCTCAGCCTCCAGTATTTATGCTGCATTAGTTTATGTGTCGGGGGGCTAGGGTCAGTTTGTTATATCTGGAGTACTTGTCCTGTCTTATCCGGTGTCCTGTGTGAATTTAAGTATGCTCTCTCTAATTCTCTCTTTTTCTCTTTCTTTCTCTCTCTGAGGACCTGAGCCCTAGGACCATGCCTCAGGACGACCTGACATGATGACTCCTTGCTGTCCCCAGTCCACCTGGCCAACTGTTCTGCCTGCGGCTATGGAACCCTGACCTGTTCACCGGACGTGCTACCTGTCCCAGATCTGCTGTTTTCAACTCTCTAGAGACAGCAGGAGCGGTAGAGATACTCTTAATGATCGGCTATGAAAAGCCAACTGACATTTACTCCTGAGGTGCTGCACCCTCGATAACTACTGTGATTATTATTATTTGACCATGGTGGTCATTTATGAACATTTGAACATCTTGGCCATGTTCTGTTATAATCTCCACCCGGCACAGCCAGAAGAGGACTGGCCACCCCTCATAGCCTGGTTCCTCTCTAGGTTTCTTCCTAGGTTTTGGCCTTTCTAGGGAGTTTTTCCTAGCCACCGTGCTTCTACACCTGCATTGCTTGCTGTTTGGGCTTTTAGACTGGGTTTCTGTACAGCACTTTGTGACATCAGCTGATGTAAGAAGGGCTATATAAATACATTTGATTTAGAGTTGCCAGACGGAAGCCACTCATCAGTAAAAAGCACATGACAGCCCACTTGGAGTTTGCCAAAAGGCACCCAAAGGACTCTCAGACCATCAGAAACAAGCTTCTCTGGTCTGATGAAACCAAGATTGAACTCTTTGGCCTGAATGCAAAGCTTCACGTCTGGAGGAAACCTGGCACCATCCCTACGGCGAAGCATGGTGGTGGCAGCATTATGCTGTGGGGACGTTTTTCAGCTGCGGGAACTGGGAGACTAGTCAGGATCGAGGCAAAGATAAACGAAGCAAAGTACAAAAGAGCTCCTTGATGAAAACCTGCTCCAGGATCAGCAGAGAAGAATGGGAAAAACTCCCCAAATACAGGTTTGCCAAGCTTGTAGCGTCATACCCAAGAAGAATAGAGGCTGTAATCGCTGCCAAAGGTGCTACAACAAAGTACTGAGTAATACTTTTTTTTTTTTTACACATTAGCAAACATTTCTAAAAACCTGTTTTTGATTTGTCATTATGGGGTATTGTGTAGGTTGATGAGGGAAATAACAATTTAATACATTTTAGAATAAGGCTATAACATTACAAAATATTGAAAAGGTCAAGGGGTCTGAATATTTTCCAAATGCACTGTAGTTAGAGGCAGAGGGATGCAAACAAAACAGACAAGGCATCCAGTCAGGGGAGCTATCTGCTGAAGTAATTATTAAATTGTGTCATCCTCACTAAGTGAGAAAACAGTTCCCCGTGAGCGATTACTAAACAATCAATGTCGACTGAGGAGGATTTGAAAAGTGTTTAAAAATAGAACACTCACATCTGCACACACGACAGTTAACGTGCCAAAGCGTTAGCAGGATCAAATCAAACCAATTAAAAAGGGCTGGGAAAGAGTGTGTGTGTGTGTGTATGTATGTATGCATGTACGTACACACACACACACGGGGGAGGTGCGAGTAAAATTTCAATCAATGTACATTAAACCAAAACGCATGGTAAAATATCAGTATTTTCAAGCTGGTGGATATTTTATTTAACTAGGCAAGTCAGTTAAGAATAAATTCTTATTTACAATGACGGCCTACACTGGCCAAACCCGGACGACGCTGGGCTAAATGTGCGCCGCTCTATGGTCCTCCCAATCACTGCATTGTTGGAATAGGATCCGTAAGTACGCATTTGATAGTTTACACCGGCTGTTTACAAAGCATTTGACAAATAAAAATATATTTGACTTTGATTTGGAACGGTACGAGTTAAATTGTAACTCATCAGGGTTAAAATAACATTTGTTGGCAGGCCCTAGTTCATTTTGTAGTGGACAGCGTCACTGACCGGAACTTTGATATCTCACGAGACCAACAACGTGTCCTGTGTCAGCTGGGCCATTATGAGAGCAGTGTGTTGGGAGTCACACACACGACACTGGATGACGGGACCGTTTTATAGGCTGTAATTATTCAATCCCGTCGTGTCTGCTGATACTGCTGGTGTATAAGGTCACTTGACGCAGACCACTAGCCTGTGGTTTCACATCTGTACCAGTCTCTACAGTACAAGCAATCTTCCCAAACAAGTAAAGACGGAGCTATAGCGGCTTATTCCAATGATTAAAAAAAAAAAAGCTTAATAAAAATTTGGTAAAGGATCAATTTTTTTAATTGGAGATTAAAAAACAAGAAAAATAAAAGGAGTGAAAGACACAGTGAGCAAAATAAATAGAATCCACGGAACCTTCAGACTCATGCTCCGACAATTCAAACTGGAGCAGAAATGAGAGCAACATAGGCTTTTGGGCTGTACCCCATATCTCCCTTCAGACACAGGAAGAGCTATAGACAGGGTAAAATACCCCAGCCCTATCCACCAGCCTTCGGCCAGGCCTTAGGGCACAATGCCCTTTTGATCGGGCGGCAGCGTCACTGATCAAACACAGAGAGCCATACTGCTGAGTGCAGTCACTTCATTCAGACAAACAGCCAATGGAGTCACACACCATCACCCTACATTATGGAGTGAAACACATGCTGTTTGGTAAATGAAAATAACAGGCACAGTTGACGAAAAGCCTACACATATACACATAAATAACAAGCACACAACACAGTAGGACAGGGGTCAGAAGCAGGCGGCCTACAGGCCAGAATCGGCCCGGAGATTATATATATATATATATATAAAAAAAAAAATTAAACACTACATGACCAAAAGTATGTGGACACCTGCTTGTCGAACATCTCATTCCAAAATCATTGCCATTAATATTGAGTTGGTCCCCGCTTTCCAGCTATAACAGCCTCCTCTCTTCTGGGAAGGCTTTGCACTTGATGTTGGAATTTTTCTGCGGGGGACTTGCTTCCATTCAGCCACAAGAGCATTAGTGAGGTCGGGCACTGATGTTGGGCGATTAAGCCTGGCTCGCAATTAGCGTTCCAATTCATTCCAAAGGTGTTCCATGGGGTTGAGGTCAGGGCTCTGTGCAGGCCAGTCAAGTTCTTCCACACCAATCTTGACAAACTATTTCTGTATGGACCTCGCTTTGTGCACGGGGGCATTGTCATGCTGAAACAGGAAAGGGCCTTCCTCAAACTGGTGCCGCAAAGTTGGAAGCACAGAATCGTCTAGAATGTCATTGTATGCTGTAGCGTTAAGATTTCCTTTCACTGGAACTAAGGGGCCTAGTCCGAACCATGAAAAACAGCCCCAGACCATTATTCCTCCCGCACCAAACTTTACAGTTGGCACTACGCAGTCGGGCAGGTAGCGGTCTCCTGACATCCGCCAAACCCATATTTGTTTCGTCGGAGTGCCAGATGGTGAAGCGTGATTCATCACTCCAGAGAACACGTTTCCACTGTTCCAGAGTCCAATGGTGGCGAGCTTTACACCACTCCAGCTGACGCTTGGCATTGCACATGGTGATCTTAGGCTTGCTCAGCCATGGAAAATCATTTCATGGAGATCCCGACGAACAGTTCTTGTGCTGATGTTGCTTCCAGAGGCAGTTTGGGACTCCGTAGTGAGTATTGCAACCGACAGACGATTTTTACACGCTTCAACACACGGCGGTCCAGTTCTGTGAGCTTGTGTGGCCTACAACTTCGCTGCGGAGCCGTTCTTGCTTCTAAATGTTTCCACTTCACAATAACAGCACTTACAGTTGACCAGGCAGCTCAAGCAGAGCAGAAATTTGACATCCTATGATGGAGCCAAGTCACAGCTCTTCAGTACGGGCCATTCTACTGCCAATGTTGGTCTAGAGAGATTGCACGGCTGTTTACTCGATTTTATACACCTTTCAGCAACGCGTGGCTGAAAATCAGCGAATCCACTAATTTGAAGGGGTGTCCTTACACTTTTGGCAATGTAGCGTGTGTATGTGTAGCTCGTTTAAAAATAAATAAAAAATACAATCTCTTTTTGGGCTTACTTGATCAATATGTAGTGGAAAACATTACTACAATTATGTTCCGGCCCCCGGATCATCAACTCTGACAAAAAGCGTCCCACAGCTGGATCTAGTTACCTACCCATACAGTGAGAGAAATGGTGCCCCCGCTACAGATTCACATCATAATAGCTCAATAAAAGCTTAATTTAGAGGAATAGGGAAAGTGGACCTTTCTTTGAAAGTTGTGTATAGTCTGTGGGTTAATTTGAAAATGGAACGCAGTGAAAAACTGTTCTCACGACAGTCCATAATGATGTCGGAAGACGAGGGAGGCGGCACACCAGAAGTAGCCAGTTTAGACTGGCGAAGCGTGAATATCATACCAGAACATTCTCCTTTGAAACGCAGGGCTCAATTAAGGATTAAGACTCCTCGCTAGTACTCCTAACAAGCTTGGTTCTCAAACTCATTACTAACAGGAGTTTATAAAAAGTGAACAGACCGAAGGGCTGGCTGGCCTGAAAGGGGGCCTCTGCTCAGCCTGACATCTTCGCAGCTCAGACAGGTCAGCCACTTCTGAAATTAGCCAAATTAATTACTATTTGCTCTGATAGACAAAGCAGCAAAAGGCAATTGTTCAGTTTTTGAGATCAGTTTCTTCCTTGTACACCAGGCACAAATACCTGACATGATAAAAACTGGGCCGTAACCGCAGTGTTTGTCTAGATGACCCATAGTTACAGACAGGGCTTTCAGGTTATATGTCCAGAAGACCCTACAGTTTGACTTAAGCCCAGAGTTATGAGGAAGTCAACACACATAGAGGTAAAGACTGGTGGCTGGATGCCAAACACTCAAAGGAAGTGTGGGAGGCTGTGCGCAGACAGTACAGAGTTAGCTTCTGCAAAGACTCCTGATGTATTAAGCACAAATGGTTCCCTCTGAGTACTAGGAAACTGGGATACTCCCTAACCTAAGGGAAGAGACAAGGAATCAACTAGAGACTACAACAGAATCTACCTCTTTTATCTAGCATTATTTTTTAAGAAAACGTATCTATGGAACTGTCAGTTTTCCAGGACAAAACTAAATAGTTTAAATTTGTAACAAGATTTAGGGCACCAGAAATCACATTTGTTTCATGTTCAGACACACACATAAACATATTTCATGCAGATTAAGCTATTCATTTTTTAGAGGCTAAGACTTTGGGGGATGGGGGGTGCTAAGCTGACAAATGGAATTGTTGTAAGATGGTCCTACTATGGATAATTTAGTTATTTGATTTTGAATTTTAGCCAGCCTTTAGGTATAAAAGGTATATTTTTGATTTTGTCCTTTACTACTACAGCCCATAGAAACACATTGAATAACAAATGGCAAAACAATGTAAAAAAATAAATAAATAAGAAACCAGGTTTTGAAGTGTCTGTCGTATATCTAGGAGATATATTTAAAAAATCAAACTAAACTCTGGGAATAAATATGTATTTTTATTACACGTTAACCTCTTTTTGGGGTATTTTTTATTTGTTTTATTTTTACATGTACCGGTTACCTTCAGAGGAGTCCTGTGATACTTGTGTGGGTCCTAGAGCAAAACGGAGGACACCATTGTTTTTGTGAGAATCTCTCCTTACATGCAGATCAAGGTATTAACATGTATTCTATGCATTTTTTACATGGTAACCTATTTTTACACTGCACAGGAGCGTGTATTACTGTCAGCTAGTTTGACTAGGAGCAGTTGATGATCCGTCTTACTCATACTTCCTCCTCCCAGGTTCTGGTCTAAATATAAGTCCACACCCCAGGTTGTTGCATGGTGGTCCTCTGGACACATTCAGACAAAATACACATCATGAATGTGTGTGTCCATGTGATATGGACTACCTACCTAGCCTACGACTGGTATGGGCAACACATGGGCTTACACATTTACATTTAAAATGATTGTGTTTCCAATGATAGGGACATTGGCAAATGGAGTATTGATAAAGTACCTTCTAAGCACAAAAGATTAATATCAGTTCAACGTGGCCCTGGCTCCCTTTCAAAGCCCCCTCAGCCCATCTCTCTCCACCAGGGAGAATGCATGCTTTGTGGACATGGACTTACACAGAGCGGTCTTCTTGTCCTCTGTGGAGACAACGTACAGCAGGACATCAAGATAAGGTCTCTGTCAAAGGATAACAGGCCTGCTTTATGCCCTCCTGATAATCATTGTTTGACCCCAGCAGCATCCCTTTTCTGTCTCTTCTGAGGCAAGTAAACCCAAGCCCCCTGTTGAGTACAATAGTATCAACACTCGGAGGACTCACAGGCAGCAGACAGCCAGGTAAACTAAACACACCGGAGTGTTCAGGCTTGTTAGGTAGAGCTGCAGAGTCTGTCACTTACTATTACAGCTAAGCTGAGACCACTGGGTATATTC
This sequence comes from Salvelinus fontinalis, assembly GCF_029448725.1. Classification (NCBI taxonomy): domain Eukaryota; kingdom Metazoa; phylum Chordata; class Actinopteri; order Salmoniformes; family Salmonidae; genus Salvelinus; species Salvelinus fontinalis. Next base: position 23,813,696 of record NC_074677.1, on the reverse strand, counting down.
ATCCCTCCTCCAGTTCTCAGTCAGCCTGAACATGAGAAAGCCAGAATGGACCAGCCCCCACCCGCTAATCCTTGCCAGGCCTATTCAATAAGTGAGTGACAAGAAGTGATCGGGAATAGAGAAAGAAAATACATCTCAACAGCTAGAGCTTTAGTTACGGAATCTCGCACAAAGAGACGATATTGCAAAATATTGACCCGCTCTCCCCTCCCTCCACGATACTGACATAACACCTTTAGTCTTGGAGGAGGTATTTGTTCTTGATGTTGTGTTGTATTACAGTGTGTCTGAGATGAGGCTTGTCAGACTGATATAAAGAGGAGCTGGGAGAGAGTCTGAATGGTAGGGATAAATGCTGTAAACCGCTTAAAGCTGCAGAACCCAGAGCCTGAAGGGAGCACAGGGTATGACCGGTGAATGGTTACATGGTCTTGATCCCAGTCTTCACAACCCTTATAGAGTCAGCAGGTCCAATCTCAGTGGCTCAAAGCGCCTGTGGAAACGCTGTTAAAGGCTGGCCATTATCCTTTAGCTGCAGAGGCTACATATTCAATGACAAATATTAGAGGGCGACCGATTAATCGGAACGGCTGATTAATTAGGGCCGATTTCAAGTTTTCATAACAATCGGAACTCTGTAATTTTGGACACCGATTTTTAATTTTTTTTATTCATTTTTATTTTTTTTACACACCTTTATTTAACTAGGCAAGTCAGTTAAGAACACATTCTTATTGTCAATGACGGCCTAGGAACGGCGGGTTAACTACCTTGTTCAGGGGCAGAACGACAGATTTTTACCTTGTCAGCTCAGGGATTCAATCTTGCAACCTTACGGTTAACTAGCCCAACGCTCTAACCACCTGCCTCAAGAGGAGCCTACCTGTTACGCGAATGCAGTAAGAAGCCACGGTAAGTTGCTAGCTAGCATTAAACTTATCTTATAAAAAACAATCAATCAATCAATCATAATCACTAGTTAACTACACATGGTTGATGATATTACTAGTTTATCTAGCGTGTCCTGCGTTGCATATAATCGATGCGGTGGGAATTCGCGAAAAAGGACTGTCGTTGCTCCAACGTGTACCTAAACATAAACATCAATGCCTTTCTTAAAATCAATACACCGAAGTATATATTTTTAAACCTGCATATTTAGCTAAAAGAAATCCAGGTTAGCAGGCAATATTAACCAGGTGAAATTGTCTCACTTCTCTTGCGTTCATTGCACGCAGAGTCAGAGTATATGCAACAGCTTGGGCCGACTGGCTCATTGCGAACCAATTTGCCAGAATTTTACGTAATTATGACATAACATTGAAGGTTATGTCATAATTACTCTAAGGCTCTGTCGCAGCCGGCCGCAACCGGGAGGTCCGTGGGGCGACGCACAATTGGCATAGCGTCGTCCGGGTTAGGGAGGGTTTGGCCGGTAGGGATATCCTTGTCTCAGTATGTAAAATGTATGCACTCTACTGTAAGTCGCTCTGGATAAGAGCGTCTGCTAAATGACTAAAATGTAAAAAATGTAAATGTAAGGTTGTGCAATGTAACAGGAATATTTAGACTTATGGATGCCACCCGTTAGATAAAATACGGAACGGTTCCGTATTTCACTGAAAGAATAAACGTTTTGTTTTCAAGATGATATTTTCCAGATTCGACCATATTAATGACCTAAGGCTCGTATTTCTGTGTGTTATTATGTTATAATTAAGTCTATGATTTGATAGAGCAGTCTGACTGAGCTATGGCAGGCTCGTAAGCATTCATTCAAACAGCACTTTCGTGCGTTTTGCCAGCAGCTCTTCGCAATGCTTCAAGTATTGCGCTGTTTATGACTTCAAGCCTATCAACTCCCGAGATTAGGCTGGTGTAACCGATGTGAAATGGCTAGCTAGTTAGCGGGGTGCGCGCTAATAGCGTTTCAAACGTCACTCACTCTGAGACTTGGAGTAGTTGTTCCCCTTGCTCTGAATGGGTAACGCTGCTTCGAGGGTGGCTGTTGTCGATGTGTTCCTGGTTCGAGCCCAGGTAGCGGCGAGGAGAGGGATGGAAGCTATACTGTTACACTGGCAATACTGAAGTGCCTATAAGAACATCCAATAGTCGAAGGTATATGAAATACAAATCGTATGTCCAAAAATATCGATTTCCGATTGTTATGAAAACTTGAAAATCGTCGCTAATTAAAATCGTCCATTCCGATTAAATCGGTCGACCTCTAATCTATATTATTCAATTATTGCGCATGCGCCAACGAGCATCTGTGTTGCCAAGGGCTAATATAGAAGTCATTCCTATTTCTGACGCAGATCGCGCTGCAACTCCTGCCTCCCATCTCCTCATTGGTTTATAGAAGCAGGTACCCACGTGCCATCTCCTGATTGGTTATATCCACGTGGGTGATTGAAAGACCAACTGTTGCCGGTTGTCGTGGTAATACTATGAAAGTTTAGATGCCAATCACCATATAAGTTAAACGATGAAAAAGCCTGGAAGGAGGAGAGATGACTAGAAACGATTAGGTTGGCCGTTTTTATGTGTGGATTAATTGTTGGAGTATTGTGCACCTTGTGCATTTCAGGTAAAATAACAACCTAATGTTTATATCCCAGGACAAATTAGCTAGCAACAGCAAGCTAGCTAAATAGGACAAATTAGCTAGCAAGTGCAAGCTAACTAGCTAAATTGCCATAAATGTTTAATGCTTTTCGACCTGTCCCCAAATTAATGTCAATGGTTCAGAGTTTGTTTTGATATTTTAACCTGCGTGTCATGATCACGTTTGGTGTAGGGGGACAAAATTAATTTATGCACGATGGCGCACGTGCGCAGCCGGTTTGGGTTCCGTGTTAGCCTCCTGGATTGCGATGTCATCTTCAGCTTCAACAGCTGACAACACTTTGGAAAGAAAGGTTACAGTGACAAAGCGAAGGCTACAATATTCTCTAGGAGGTGAACAGGTATGAGGTATGACAGCCATGAGCAGTTCTGGATTCAATTCCTCTAGTCCATAACATTGCCTTACACCGGGTCAAACAGTGACTACATACCTATGGATAGGCTATGCCAAGCCTGACAAAGCTGCACAATCCAAGACAGACAAGGAAAACAAGCTTGACCTTTCACAGCCTGAAATATTACTCACTAAAAATACCACCGCCATGACCTGAATTACTACTAGCCAAATAATGTCAAAAACCCAGGGAACACGCAGGGACGTTGGTGTTCAACACAATTCAACAATGTTAGCCTACCACTTATCAATCACGGCTCAGACAGACATGGCTACCCACTTCATTAGGTTGCAGCACATGGCAAAAAAAAAAAGTCAGTCTGACAAGCACATAATCCCAGGGAAAGTGATGTAAACTTAGAAAGCAGACAGAGGATCTCATAAAACAGAACTAAGTCTGTTGTCAGGTAGGAAAGGAGCATTAACCTGTCTAGGATGAGGGTGCCGCTAGCGGCACTCCCCCCCCGCCCCCACTGAAAAGGCAGAGCCGCGAAATTCAAAAAAAAAATATTTTTTAAATATTTAACTTTCACACATTAAAGTCCAATACAGCTAATGAAAGACACAGATCTTGTGAATCCAGCCAACATGTCCGATTTTTAAAATGTTTTACAGGGAAGACACAATATGTAAAGATGTACATCTATTACCTAAAAACACATTAGCATAATCCACCATCTTTTATTTGTCCACCAACACCAGTAGCTATCACCAATTCGGCTAAACTAAGATATTTATAGCCCCTAACCAAGAAAAAAACTCATCAGATGACAGTCTGATAACATATTTATGGTATGGGATAGGTTTTGTTAGAAAAATGTGCATATTTCAGGTAGATGGCATAGGTTACAATTGCACCCACCGTCACAAATGGACTAGAATAACTACATAGAGCAACGTGTTTACCTACTTACTAATCATAAAACATTTCGTAAAAATACACAGCATACACTAATCGAAAGACACAGATCCTGTGAATACAGACAATATTTCTGATTTTCTAAGTGTCTTACAGCGAAACCACAATAAATCGTTATATTAGCATAGCACAGGTGCAAACATTACCCCAGCATTAATTCTAGCCAAAGTGAGCGATAACGTCAACATCGCCAAAATATATAATTTTTTTCACTAACCTTCTCAGAATTCTTCAGATGACACCCCTGTAACATCACATTACATGCATATACAGTTTGTTCGAAAATGTGCATATTTAGCCACCAAAATCATGGTTAGACAATGGGGAAAGTAGCCCAGCTGGTGAGAAAATGTCCGTGCGCCATATTAGACAGTGATCTACTCTTATACATAAATACTCATAAACGTGACTAAAAAAATATAGGGTGGACATCGATTGATAGACAATTTAATTCTTAATACAATCGCGGAATTACATTTTTTAAATTATCCTTACTTTTCAATACAGTTTGCGCCAAGCGAAGCTACGTCAAAAAACATGGCGTCCTAAGCCACTAACATTTTTCGACAGAAACACGATTTATCATAATAAAAATGTCCTACTTTGAGCTGTTCTTCCATCAGTATCTTGGGCAAAGGATCCTTTCTTGGGTCTAATCGTCTTTTGGTGGAAAGCTGTCCTCTTGCCATGTGGAAATGCCAACTGCGTTCAGCATGAACTGGAAGCGTGCCCGGCGATTCACAGCGTTTCAGAAATAAATGTCCCAAAATCGCACTAAACGGATATAAATTGCTATAAAACGCTTTAAATTAACTACCTTATGATGTTTTTAACTCCTATAACGAGTCTTAACATGACCGGAGAAAGATTACTCCCAACACTAATGCTTGGAACAGGTGCGGGTCGGTGTCCTCCACGCGCGTGACGCACCAATAAAAGAGTTGCTAGCTACAGGGTTTTTTAATTTATAGTGCCTGTGAACGCGCAATCGACCCCATTCAAATCGTCATCACGTAAAGGCATCCAGGGGAAGACGTAAGCAGTGTCCGTATACTCATAGCAATAACTGTGGCCTTTTAACTGACTCCAGATCAGGGGCCAAAATTTCTGAAATCTGACTCCATGTCAGGGAAATTGCTGTAGAATGGGTTCTGTTCCACTTAGAGACAAAATTTCAACTCCTATAGAAACTATAGACTGTTTTCTATCCAATAATAATAATAATATGCATATTGTACGATCAAGAATTTTGTGGGAAGCCGTTTCAAAAATTACACGATTAGCATAAATAGTGACAACAGCGCCCCCAGCCTCAACAGGTTAACATACAAGGCTATTATACAAGAGATGAGAGCATGTACCAATTTTAAATTGATCACTGTTATACAAATGTAAGATGTGTAATGTACGTGTAGCACATGTAATCATCTGTCCTAGTGTTGACCGTGGCCATTTTCCCACAGCTCCATCTCCCAGCAATAAAAACATATGGGCAAAACATTCTAAAAGAAAGTGTCTCTACCACTTACGTGATACACTGAGATTACTCAAGGGAATATCTGTCAGGTACTCCTTGTTCATTGTTGGGCATATTACCATAATAAACAGTGTTGCATGTCGCAATAGTAACACCCTGAATTCCAATAACTATAAAGTGGTTTTAATTAACTTTTTTATGGAAGTGAACATTTGATCTCGAGCATTGTGGAATATTTACTAGCTGCTGTTCTGATGTCAACTACTAAGAATCATTCCTCAGACTAATTCACACTGAGTTTGGACTTCCAAGGGAGACTTTTTTCTACCTGATCAATGACATAACGTCAGATGTCATCCAGAATAGAGCTTGTTTTGACAGAGCACAATTCCATCTAATCATTGTGCTGTTTGGTAAGAACTGCTCCTGTAGTCAACTTTAGCTCCAGCAATTCCCTCTAATAGCTCCAGCAGCCCATAAAAGAACATCTTCCTGTTGTTAAACTGTAGTGTCAGTCTGTGGGTTTACAGTAGACATGAAGCGGATGTTGCTCCAACACATCACTAAAGAGAAGCGGGTGCCATTTGAGCCAGTTCGCTCTGCAACTATCAGACACTCAGAAAGAGCCACAGCCAGCTCTGTGTGTCCAGGAATTATAGCGCATTTGGAAAGTATTCAGACCCCTTGACTTTATCCATATTTTGTTAAAACCTTGGATTAAATTGTTTCCCCCCCTCACCAAAATAATAATAATAAAAAATATATACTTTTTTTTTTTATAAAAACAAATCACATAAAAATCCAATCAAATCTTGTGTCACAAGATTACAATACAACCTTACCGGGAAATGCTTACTTACAAGTCTTGAAAATATGACATGTACAGACCCTTTGCTCAGAACTTTCTTGAAGCACCTTTGGCAGCGATTACAGCCGAGTCTTCTTGGGTATGAGCTACAACCTTGGCACACCAATATTTCGGGAATTTCTCACATTCTTCTCTGCAGATCCACGCAAGCTGTCAGATTGGATGGGGAGCGTCACTGCACAGCTATTTTCAGGTCTCTCCAGAGATGTTCGGGCTCTGGCTGGGCCACTCAAGGACATTCAGAGACTTGTCCCGAAGCCACTCCTGCGTTGGCTGTGTACTTAGGGTCTTTGTCCTGTTGGAAGGTGAACCTTCACCCCAGTCTGAAGTCCTGAGCGCTGTGGAGCAAGTTTCATTAAGGATCTCACTGTACTTTGTTCCGTTCATCTTTCCCGACTAGTCTTCCAGTTCCTGCTGCTGAAAAACATCACCACAGCACAATGCCACCACCATGCTTCACCGTAGGGATGGTGCCAGGTTCTCCAGACATGACGCTTAGCATTCAGGCCAAAGAGATCAGTCTTGGTTTCATCAGACCAGAGAATCTTGTTTCTCATGGTCTTGGAGTAATTAGGTGCCTTTTGACAAACTCCAAATGGGCTGTCATGTGCATTTTACTGAGGAGTGGGATCCGTCTCACCACTCTTCTATAAAGGCCTGATTGGTAGAGTGCTGTAGAAATGGGAGAACCTTCCAGAAGGACACCATCTCCACCGAGGAACTCTGGAGCTCTGTCAGAGTGACCATCGGGTTCTTGGTCACCTCCCTGACCTTGACAATCCTGTCTCGGAGCACTACGGACAATTCCTTCCACCTCATGGCTGGGTTTTTGCTCTGACATGCACTGTCAACTGTGGGACCTTATAGAGACAGGTGTGTACCTTTCCAAATCATGTCCAATCAATTGAATTTACCACAGGTGGACTCCAATCAAGTTGTAGAAATATTTCAAGGATGATCAATGCAAACAGGATGCACCTGAGCTCAATTTCGAGTCTCATAGCAAAGGGTCTGAATACTTATGTAAACAATGTATCGGTTTTTATTTTGAATACACAATTTGCACAATTTGTTTTTAACTTGTTTTCGCATTGTCATTATAGGGTATTGTGTGTAGACTGAGGATTGTTTTTTACATTTAATGCTTTTTAGAATAAGGCCGTAACGTAACAAAATGTGGAAAAGGTCAAGGGTCTGAATACTTTCCAAATGCACTGGCTTCATTATGACACTTAACAGCTGCTTCCTAAAAGGAGCCTAGTACATACAGTACATATTAGCCAGGGCAGCAGACCACCCAGTCACCCCTGTGTGCCTTCATATTGCATTGTGGCTTAGTTGGTCAGAGTGTGGCGTTAACGACACCAAGGTCGTAGGTCTGATTCCCATAGTGGTCACATACACATATACTAAAAACATGTGCACTCACTGTACAGGATAGTTGCTTTGAATAAAACTGTCTGCCAAGTGGAATATCATTATGTTATAAAACAGGAGCACATGCATGCGATTAAGGTCATACAGTACTAATATATACCATACACCTGTTCCTCCTCCTGACCACCATAACCCAACTAGTCACACATCAGAGTGACTGACCTGGATGAGCTGCTGATCTCCACACATGGCGGCCGGTGGCTGTGAGATGCACTACAGTAATTAAATCAGTGTTGAACAGACCTTGCTGTTCATGCCCTCACCACAGAGGACACAAGCAGATGTCTCGGTCATCATCCCCTTACATATTAGCCCATGGTCATAGAAAGGTGTGCGTGTAACAGCAGGAGAGAGCCTTGCTCTTCAAGGTTAAGGACAGAGAGAGAGGGCAGGGGGTGGTGGCGGATTGCGAATGTTTTCAAACACCTTGATGTGCTGGATGTTGGCATGTCAGGGAAATAATGAAAATAATTTAAAATGCACTGAAGACACATTATGTGGTGAAATGAAACATTTATACCAGGGCTTTGTACTTCCACACTCGCTCTGCTCCTCTGCAAAGCAAACCTTGAATTTAAGAAATCAGAAATTGAAATGTAATGCCCTTTGACAACGGAACATGAAAGCACTGCCTGATTTATTTATACTCCCAAAGCACAACAGATTAGGTCTTAAAACAAAAGGTTATACTGTAACATTTCATGTTAAAGTGTTACCCAGCTTTGTACATTCACAGCTAAAGAGCGAACTCAATCATACTCGTGGAGTGTTCAGCATAACAAACAAAAAACTACACAAATACGTATGCATAGTAATAGTCATCTTGGGAAAACAAATCACTTTTCCGTGCACAGAGGGTTCATTTCCATATGTATACACCATGTGGCGCTGGACATTTGACCGGCATTTTAATTTACCGGACATTTCAGAAATGTACCGAACCCATATGCATTGGGTGGGTAACCTGATCAGGGCGTCCACCCACACAAAATGACAGATCCCATTCAGATTTTGGTAATTCATATTAACAGAACAAGTCGAGGATGCAACGATGTGTGGTCCCTTCTTACCTAATTCTGATGCACACTTTGAAGATGTTTGAATAACTGTCCACATTTACTTTTCCAACACCACGAGTAACAAAAAGCTAAATCCCTAGCCTATGTCAATCTACTATCACCGTAGTAGAAAAGTTGACTTAGTCTATTGGTCAGCTTGTGGAGAAAGAATTGGCCTATTGCAATCAGACTCTGGGACAGCTGAGGGACGACATATCCATAATACATACAACCAGTAGGCCTAGTCTACATAAAACAAATTAAAAAACATTAACAAGCAATGAGTCTGATGCAACAGATGAGAAATTTTAGCTTAAAATGTTGATAAACTATTATTTCTTCACATTATAAGTGCAGCAATGCACACAAGGCAGTAGGCTACGCACTAATGTTTGTTCCATAATGCAATTAGCAGGAAAACAATGCTGTCAAAAGCATGAGTAGTTTCATATGACAGACATGTAGAAAGAGGGGAGATCTAATATGCAACAACAAGCTTGGGTTATTAATATGACTAGGATTGTGCCTTTGGCTACTTGACAATGAAACAAAGTTAAACAATAATATGGTCTCATATTGGCTAGGCTACTTTTAAGCAAGGTAAGACATGCCTCAATATGTAGTGCAATGTTCTGTTTTCAAACAATGCAACAATCCAGTTTACTGCAAAGTGGTGTGACGAACTGATGAAGCTTGTCTTCCGTTGCCTATACATTTACTGTTTGAGATGCTGTAGTAGCAGCAGCTCTCACGCTGTCTGACAGATTTTCCGCTCAAAGGCTCTGTATGCGATAAGGTACATAACTAATATATACTGTACACAAGCCAATTTAATTCCACTAAATTATGCAAATTAACCAATAGACCGATAAGCATGACCAGACAAATGTATTTACATCGACTATTATTTCCATCAATGAATGGCTAGCAGTATTTCGCAATGGGATTTTTTCTTCTTCTCCTGGATAAATGAGAGGGACAATTTTATACATTATCGTTTCTATTTATTTATATTATCGGCCAAAAGCCGGCTATTACCAACTAACAGAAGTCCTGGTATTCACGCAATTATAATGTGCCTTGATTTAACACTAGTCAAGGAATAACTTGAATACCAATGCCAGCAGAGGGGGGAGCTTTAAATCAAGGAAATAGTTCAGGCTACAGTCTGGGCATGTTTGCCTTTCCCCCCCGTGCGTGCTGGCAGTCGACAATGCGTAATGTTTCTCAATGAGATAAAGGCTCTAAAAATGGCTTCTCCAACAGCTACTTCAACTCCCCTCCTAAATCCAGCCCCACCTTCTGCCTGTGCTTCTTATTTTCTGAGCCATAATATTTTTTAAGATTAACTAATGTTCTTAGTGAGAGGGGGTGGGGGGCTTAATGCTGGAAGAGACAGAGTATTATCATATTCTAATAGCCGGTACCAATGCATGTAACAATACACATAATTGATCACGCTGACATCTCTATTGAAATATTGTGAGTGTTGCAATCACCTCAAGGCAGACGGACTCTGCTCAAATGACTGCATGGCAGGGATTCTTGCTTTGAGTATGGCAGGGAATAGATGGAGGTAGTGTTTTCTATAGAACCCATTTTATTCCACCTTTATTTTTCAACCAAAAATAAAAAATAATTATGCAAGAGAGTCAGGATCTAGCTGGCAGGTAGGACAAAGCTGACTGCATACACACACCTGCAGATGCAGAACCCTGTGGCCAGACCTGTCGCATTGTGTACCATCACACTGTGGTGGTCCAACATGCACAGCGAAGGAAGAGGCATGTATTAGCTTAGATTTTCTAGAATTATGGACATTCATGTCCTTAATAAGCTGAATAACCTGAGTTAAACAAAAGAGAAAGATGGTTTACATAATATGGAGAACAATCTTAAACAGGTTCAGATCAGGGAAATAAAACGTTTAAGCTTTTGGCCCGAAGGTATGTTAAGAAATTAACCCTGTCCAAAGCAGTGAGTCCTGATCCTTTTCCTCATCTGAAGACACTTCATGTTAAACATCAAAATCTTCAGAGGAGCAACATTCCCTGAGAGAGGATCAAACAAAATCAAGAGCCTAAAAATGACAGATAGCTGGAGGCCTTATTTATCTGTTGGCTTGTAAAATCACTTCTCTTAGGCAGAAATAAAGTACATTTCACATTGTATTGATGTTTGACGTATTGTCTCAGACTTAGCACCCATAATTTGTAAAGATTTGTTTGTCTCATTCCACAAGCCATTAACGGAATGTATTTGAAAGGTGCAATATGTAACTTTTCAGGCGATCTGACCAAATTCACACAGAAATGTGAGTTATAGATATGTCATTCTCATAGAAAGCAAGTCCAAAAAGCGGTAGATCTGTTCTATGTGCACTATTTCTATGCTTCTCATTAGGGGACGCATGATATAGCGGTGAACATATCAGAATCGGACGATATTAGCTAAAAAAAATAATTATAGTTTAACGCCCCGATGTGCAAAACCAATGTCAAAGCTGACGTGCATACCTATATAACGTAGGTACATGACGTAATGACGCCACACAAAATGTTGCACTATACCTGCAACACAGCATTCCTAAGCAAGCCCACAATGTCTGCTGTGTGGATCGAGAGAGAAAGAGTAACACAATTTCAGCAAGACAACTCAAAGGCGAAATCCATTAAAGCCAAGATAATGGAATTCATTGCCCTTGACAATCAACCGTTCTCTGTCGTGGGCGATGTTGGCTTTCGCCGACTGGTCGAGCACTGGTACAGACTACCAAGTGCGCTATTTTTCAGATGTTGCCCTACCGGAGTTAAACAGTAATAGCGTCACAGCTATTAACTTAACATACAGTTGAATTCGGAAGTTCACATAAACGAGTTTTAATGAATCCAACCTAAGTGTTTCAACCACTCCACAAATTTCTTGTTAACAACCTATAGGTTTTGGCAAGTCGGTTATGACATCTACTTTGTGCATGACACAAGTAATTTTTCCAACAATTGTTTACAGACACTTGTTTATTTCACTTATAAGTCACTGTATCACAATTCCAGTGGGTCTTCCAGTGGAAAATTCCAGAAAATGTCATGGCATTAGAAGCAATTGGAGGTGTACCGGTGGATGTATTTCAAGGCATACTTTCAAACTCAGCGCCTCTTTGCTTGACATCATGGGAAAATCAAAAGAAAATCAGCCAAGACCTCAGGAAAAAATGGTAGACCTCCACAAGTCTGGTTCATCCTTGGGAGCAATTTCCAAAAGCCTGAAGGTACCACGTTCATACGTACAAACAATAATACGCAAGTATAAACACCATGGGACCATGCAGCAGTCACACCACTCAGGAAGGAGACGCGTTATGTCTCCTAGAGATGAACGTACTTTGATGCGAAAAATGCAAATCAATCCCAGAACAACAGCAAAGGACCTTGTGAAGATGCCGGAGGAAACAATGAACAAAACTATCTATATCCACAGTAAAACAAGTCCTATATCGACATAACCTGAAAGGCCGCTCAGCCAGGAAGAAGCCACTGCTCCAAAACAATCATAAAAAGCCAGACTACGGTTTGCAACTGCACATGGGGACGAGATCGTACATTTTGGAGAAATGTCCTCTGGTCTGATGAAACAAAAATAGAACTGTTTGGCCATAATGACCATCGTTATGTTTGGAGGAAAGAGGGGGAGGCTTGCAAGCAAAAGAACACCATTCCAACCATGAAGCACGGGGGTGGCAGCATCATGTTGTGGGGGTGCTTTGCTGCAGGAGGGACTGGTGCACTTCACAAAATAGAGAGCATCATGAGGATGGAACATTTTGTCGATATATTGATGGAACATCTCAAGACATTAGTCAGAAAGTTAAAGCTTGGTCGCAAATGGGTCTTCCAAATGGACAATGACACCAAGCATACTTCCAATGCTGTGGCAAAATGGCTCAAGGACAACAAAGTCAAGGTATTGGAGTGGCCATCACAAAGCACTGACCTCACTCCCATAGAAGATTTTTGGGCAGAACTGAAAAAGCGTGTGCGCGCAAGGAAGCCTACAAACCTGACTCAGTTACACCAGCTCTGTCAGGAGGAATGGGCCAAAATGCACCCAACTTATTGTGGAAAGAAATGTTTGACCCAAGTTAAACAATTTAAAGGCAATGCTACCAAATACTAACTGAGTGTATGTAAACTTCTGACCTACTGGGAATGTGATGAAAGAAATAAAAGCTGAAATAAATCATTCTCTCTACTATTATTCTGACATTTCACATTCTTAAAATAAAGTGGTGATCCTAACTGACCTAAGACAGGGAATTTTTACTAGTATTAAAATGTCAGTAACTGTGAAAAACTGAATTGAAAAGTATTTTGCTAAGGTGTAAGTAAACTTCCGACTTCAACTGTGCATCCTATGGAACATTTGGGTCTTTGCGTGTCAAAAATAATACAGTAGCACTGTCAAGCTGTGCAAACACCGGCCACGAACGATGTGTTTACAATACCGTGTTGGATAATAAATCAAAATTTGTTGGACAGCAACTTCTGGGGTAGCTAGCTTTAGATTACAATTTTTGTGTGTCATTTCTGCTCGGCATCAGACTAATGTGTAGCTAATTTCCTCCAGTGATTGTCTTGGTGTAGCCTAATTTTCTCTAGTAAAATGAAATTAATCTTACAAGCAAAACATTAGGTCATGTACAGGGATGCAAACTGGTGAAGACCCAAAAAGGTGACACTTTTTTTGCACCGAAAAATACAAAAAAAATCCCTGCTAGGGGGAAATGCAGGTTTTAACTAATTAAACAAAATAATATGATCTACATGATCAGTCGGTGTGTAAAATACAAAGTGGTTAATGTGAACCTAATTCACAGCTAAAAGATGTAAAAGGCAATACAATGTTATTTATTGCCTAGACTAAACTGCAAATGACACTCAGCCATGACAGCCTTTAATATAGAACGCTTGTGACCACACATCTAAATAAACATCTTAAAGTAGAAATAGAATGAAACAGGCATTCTATTTATGCTCTATTATAGTGGCCACTACAGTAGACATTGATCATGTGCACAAGGCTACATGTGTGCAAAAATACCGTTCATCCACTCTATTGAAAAAGTGAGAAAGAGGGAAAGTGTGTGGTGTTGCTTTCAACTCTGTGGCATTCAGTTTAAGCCAGGCCCAGCTCCAGCTACAGTTGATCTCTGAATCCACTTGTTTCACAAGCAACGCCTCATTTTCAACTAATTCTTTCATTCTGAAAATTAACCACATATTGTAGAGGGAAAACATTAGTTCACGGATAGTTAGCTAGTTAACATTTTACACTGATTGCCATGATCCAGTAAGCAACTAAAGCGTTATAACTTGCGGAACAGCAAGGAGTCGTAACGTTATACCAATTAATACTATAGCTAATTGGTTAGATTACTAACGTTAACTCATCTGATGTCAGTAGTGGAGAAGGTGGAAAGTTTTAAGTTCCTCGGTGTACACATCACGGACAAACTGAATTGGTCCACCCACACAGACAGCGTTGTGAAGAAGGCGCAGCAGCGCCTCTTCAACCTCAGGAGGCTGAAGAAATTCGGCTTGTCACCAAAAGCACTCACAAACTTCTACAGATGCACAATCGAGAGCATCCTGTCGGGCTGTATCACCGCCTGGTACGGCAACTGCTCCGCCCACAACCGTAAGGCTCTCCAGAGGGTAGTGAGGTCTGCAGAACGCATCACCCGGGGCAAACTACCTGCCCTCCAGGACACCTACACCACCCGATGTCACAGGAAGGCCATAAAGATCATCAAGGACAACAACCACCCAAGCCACTGCCTGTTCACCCCGCTATCATCCAGAAGGCGAGGTCAGTACAGGTGCATCAATGCAGGGACCGAGAGACTGAAAAACAGCTTCTATCTCAAGGCCATCAGACTGTTAAACAGCCACCACTAACATTTAGCGGCCGCTGCCAACATACTGACTCAACTCCAGCCACTTTAAAAATGGGAATTGATGGAAATTATGTAAAAACGTACCACCAGCCACTTTAAACAATGCCACCTAATATAATGTTTACATACCCTACATTACACATCTCTTATGTATATGTATATACTGTACTCTATATTATCTACTGCATCTTGCCATCTTATGTAATACATGGACCACTAGCCACTTTATACTATGCCACTTTATGTTTACATACCCTACAGTACTCATCTCATAGGTATATACCGTACTCTATACCATGTACTGCATCTTGCCTATGCCGTTCTGTACCATCACTCATTCATATATCTTTATGTACATATTCTTTATCCCTTTACACTTGCGTGTATAAGGTAGTAGTTGTGGAATTGTTAGGTTAGATTACTTGTTGTTATTACTGCATTGTCGGAACTAGAAGCACAAGCATTTCGCTACACTCGCATTAACATCTGCTAACCATGTGTATGTGACTAATAAAATTTGATTTGATGATTTGATTTGATGTACCGTTAGCTAGCTAAAGTTAGCCGTCTGCCTTCATTAGCCAGCTAATTTTCACACCATAAACTCAATTGTTTGATCAGTTAAGTTTGCTAATGTTGCTCAACATTTCTCTGGCTAGCTAACGGAGAATTCGATCCAGCTAGCAAGATACTTAACACTAACGTTACTTGTTCCACCACACTTTCTCCATCACCTCAAACTTTCCAAATGCCAGTTGTTTTTCCGTTTACAGCTCATGAAGTACGCTTCATCACCTTCTCACCCCCGTCTCCGTGGTCATGCTTCTCAACGACCTCTTTGTTATCGTTCAGGGGACGCGCTGCTGTAACTGGCAAACTGCTGTCTTTCCAGAGCACGCGCTAATGCTGCAAATAGCAAATTGGTTGTCTCCTCTCTCTTCAGTCGCGTGCTGCCTTCTGTTATGTGAACGATTGGCTGAGCCTTAGAAACAGCCAGTACTGCTCCAAACGTGCATCACTCGTTCGCTTAAAGCCAGTAGTGTGATCCAAACCCCCTTCTTTTTTGCAAAAAAATACCTTGCTTTTTCATTGTAAGCTCATTTCCTTGTGTGGCTGCTTGCCAAATAGTGTTCCACTTCGGATGAAAATTAAGCTATTTTCTACCGAATGTTTTGCACTAATGTACAGTGGGGCAAAAAAGTAATTAGTCAGCCACCAATTGTGCAAGTTCTCCCACTTAAAAAGATGAGAGGCCTGTAACTTTCATCATAGGTACACTTCAACTATGACAGACAAAATGAGAAGAAAAAAAAAATCAGAAAAATTCATAAAAAATCCTACAATGTGATTATTTGCAGATTATGGTGGAAAAAGCCCAGGTAGTCCTTACCTGTTTCAGTCCGTTATCTTCTGTTTGGGCCTAATGAATACAACCCTGCATACCCTGTACCAATCCCACCTACATATCTTTACCACTCACAATTCACTTTATTCCCTCATTAAAACATTGATGGGCTAGCCCAGGGATTACAAAACGTTTTAACTCAGGCCCCCTTTCAGCATTGAAGGGTTACTAATAGCTCCTCCCTGTGAAGGCTAGTGCTTTGGCACTGCATCTCAGTGCTAGAGGCGGCACTACAGACCCTGGTTCGATTCCAAGCTGTATCATAACCGGCCGTGATTGGGAGTCCCATAGGGCAGCACAAAATTATCCCAGCATCGTCCGGTTTAAGGTTTGGCCGGGGTAGGCCGTCATTGTAAAAAAGAAACTGTTCTTAACTGACTTGCCTAGTTAAATAAAACTTGTGAATAAGGAATTAACTCTGAATACAGTGGCATCACCGCCAGCCTGTAAACGAGGCTTGAAAACAAGAGCTACTATTAATCTTGATCACTGGCCGTAAGGGAATGCAATCGGTACGACTTAATGGTCCACCCGCTCGCCAAACCAAAAATGAAAGCATGACATTTTTAAAAAGGGAGGGGGTTAGCGAGTGTGTTTCGGGTTAGGGATCAGCGTCGTTTCGCACTCCCGGGCAGACGAGGGAACAAGTCGTCACTCGACACAGGGCCTGTACGACTCCAGCATGTTAAAATATTTAAGGTCCGCCTGGGTCTCTGAATATTCATGGGCTGTCGTCCTCATCATGAGATTGTGAAGGACACAGCAGCGTCGTCCCCGGAGTGTAATCCAATTCTACATGTTCTTGCTTTATATTCCAAGGACGAAACGGGGCCTCGGGCAGAGTGAGTAAGTGAGTGAGTGGGGCCGAGCGGGCGGATGTTGGGTTGGAGGTGAAGCTCGCTGCTGCCAGAATGAGAGGGATGCAACTGTTGCAGCCATGTCACGAGAACTGAATTTGAAATGATGAACTCAAGCCAAAACTGCCCGTCTACATTGGATCCATGCATGACAATAGCTCAGGTTGAACAGTTCATAATGCCTTCTCTTATCGCTCTTGCGTTGTGTCCGTTTCTAGATAAAGGGCCAGACTTTCCAAACAGTGAAATATAGAAATAAACTGATATGTTCTAGTGTAATATGAATTATCACCTGAGCAAATAAATCTCAATTTATTTCAAACAGTGTAACTGAAAACTAGGCTGACTGGCTGCCTGAAATGATAAGATAGAACAAAAGAACCTCACCCTGGCCGTGATCAGCTAACAATAGCCTAAGACCATTTATAAACCAGGTGGTGTGAGCCCTGAATGCTGATTGGCTGAAAGCTGTGTGTATGACTAAACAAATATTTTTACTGTTCTAATTACGTTGGTAACCAGTTTATAATAGCAATAACGCACCTCTGGGTTTTGTGGTATATGACCATTATATATGACCATTATACCACAGCTAAAGGCTATATCCAGGCACTCCATATTGGCTATATACCACACCTCCTCCGGGCCTTAATGCTTAATTATACGGGTGGCTTGGAATTCCCATTGTTAGAGTCTATCCCGCCCATTATATACTAGACAACATACACATGGCCACGTTCATAAAAAGTGCCATCGTTTACATCGTTACCTAGCAATGCACTACTACTACTTTTACAGATCAACTGCCTCATCTGCCCAGCCATGAAACTTATAAACATGAGCGCCACTGTAAAAAGCATATAGATAGCTGACAGTTGCAACAATGTTGCAATAATGAAATTCGATCTCCACTGTGTCCCATAAAAAATAACATGTCGGGAAGAGACTAGAGGTCGACCGATTAATCGGAACGGCCGATTAATTAGGGCTGATTTCAAGTTTCATAACAATCGGAAATCTGTAATTTTGGACGCCAATTTTCTTTTTTTACACCTTTATTTAACTAGGCAAGTCAGTTAAGAACACATTCTTATTGTCAATGACGGCCTAGGAACGGCGGGTTAACTGCCTTGTTCAGGGGCAGAACGACAGATTTTTACCTTGTCAGCTCAGGGATTCAATCTTGCAACCTTACGGTTAACTAGTCCAGCGCTCTAACCACCTGCCTCACGAGGAGCCCGCCTATTACGCGAATGCATTAAGAAGCCAAGGTAAGTTGCTAACTATCATTAAACTTATCTTATAAAAAACAATCAATCATAATCACTAGTTAACTACACATGGTTGATGATATTACTAGTTTATCTAGCGTGTCCTGCGTTGCATATAATCGATGCGGTGCGCATTCGCGAAAAAGGACTGTCGTTGCTCCAACGTGTACCTAACCATAAACATCAATGCCTTTCTTAAAATCAATACACCGAAGTATATATTTTTAAACCTGCATATTTAGCTAAAAGAAATCCAGGTTAGCAGGCAATATTAACCAGGTGAAATTGTCTCACTTCTCTTGCGTTCATTGCACGCAGAGTCAGAGTATATGCAACAGCTTGGGCTGCCTGGTTCATTGCAAACCAATTTGCCAGAATTTGGTTTGCAATTATGACATAACATTGAAGGTTGTGCAATGTAACAGGAATATTTAGACTTATGGATGCCACCCGTTAAATACGGAACGGTTCCGTATTTCACTGAAAGAATAAACGTTTTGTTTTCAAGATGATATTTTCCAGATTCGACCATATTAATGACCTAAGGCTCGGATTTCTGTGTGTTATTATGTTATAATTAAGTCTATGATTTGATAGAGCAGTCTGACTGAGCTATGGCAGGCTTGTAAGCATTCATTCAAACAGCACTTTCGTGCGTTTTGCCAGCAGCTCTTCGCAATGCTTCAAGCATTGCGCTGTTTATGACTTCAAGCCTATCAACTCCCGAGATTAGGCTGGTGTAACCGATGTGAAATGGCTAGCTAGTTAGCGGGGTGCGCGCTAATAGCGTTTCAAACGTCACTCACTCTGAGACTTGGAGTAGTTGTTCCCCTTGCTCTGCATGGGTAACGCTGCTTTGAGAGTGGCTGTTGTCGATGTGTTCCTGGTTCGAGCCCAGGTAGCAGCGAGGAGAGGGATGGAAGCTATAGTGTTTCAATGGCAATACTAAAGTGCCTATTAGAACATCCAATAGTCAAAGGTATATGAAATACAAATCGTATAGAGAGAAATAGTCCTATAATTCCTATAATAACTACAACCTAAAACTTCTTACCTGGGAATATTGAAGACGCATGTTAAAAAGAACCACCAGACGTAGGGCTTTTCTCAGTCAGTCGAAATCATAAATCAGCATAATTGTTAAGGATAAATACAAAGAAATGCAGCTAGATTGCCATCTTTCTAGCTTCAATCTGAAGTGATTGTGTTAGCTGAGAAGTTGGCTAGCTAGCAGGGGGGGCATTTTTGTTTGCCATAGCAACCTTCAAAGTTATGGAACTATCAACCAGTGCTCGGGTAGTTTTGCTTTACTTGACAGTCAAAATGAATAGGACTAATGACCAGAGAACACCTAAAATTGCACTTGACAACCAGTGTTAGGGAATGTAGCATTGCGGTTTGTTGAAAAATGTATTGTTTGGGAAATAATTTTGCTTTTTAATGCTGGTAACTCACGGTATAAAAGCAATAATACACTTGAGTCCATGTGTTATGACATTTTTATTATACCATGTCACAGTCATGATATAGATTTCACATGGCCTCTAATGTATTATTGCTTAAGTGAAAAAATAAAATAAAACATTTGTGAAAGAAATTAGTTTTCATGAGATTGACTCAAAGGAGTTCTTTCAGACCTACCAATACAATAGAGAAAGGCTTCATTTGAATGAGACCCAAACCCAATCACACTCCCAGGATCTACTTGCTTGTTTTCACAAGGTATCCTAGCAATGAGCTTCCAGCTGTCACTGTGGAGTGCAGCATGCTTATCAGGTAACAACATCCAAGGTCTGCTGCACCCTTAGTCTCTCTGCGTTTACCTTACCCTAGGTCCCCAGCTTCACTCAGCACTGACCAGTCCACAGGAGACCTCATAAGGTTTCTGTGAAAATAACTGGCCAGGCCCCACAACTTAAACCAACACAGTCAAAGTGCTGACTGGCTGGAGGATGTTTACTGGCATCTGCTTATTGTAGCCAGGACCGTGGAGAAGATATTGAGAATGTACCTCTGACAAAACAAACACAGAAAGCGCCTTAGACACAGCCTTGACACAAGCCTCGGAAAGAGGAGAATCACCTTTGACATTGAGCTCCCTGTAAAAGCTTATTTGTTTCAGTTGGCAAAGCTAGCTTATATGAAAACTGTTACATCTCAGAAATCCAACTATAACCCTCGACACCCTTTACTTTATATTTTTGCAAATTATTTGTGAAGCACTTATGTAGGCCTAGGCCTTATAAAATAATATCATCTTCATTAAGCCTAATTTATAGGCTAGACTAGGCATACTTAATTTAAAGAAATGGCCAAAGTTGCATTGAATCCCAATTGTGAAGGGGCTGCCTATGCATCATTGTGCCATGTCAGATGAATGCCATGATAAATAAGTCTGGTAAAAATGCCATGCTTGTCTACTCTGCTGAAGTGGGACAGTGCCCCAAATGATGAGCTCATGAAGCCATTATAATGGTAATGAGCCTCTCTACTAATGTACAACAATCTACAGCATGAGCAAAAACCACATTGTTGGGATAGTATAACACCCCTAACCAGACCTTTAACACAGCAGAAAGAGATGTGCCTGTCTGTGTAAAACAAAGCACTTCATTATTGCAGGGGTTTTATCTGTAACCAGTGGAGAGGAACGTCATTGCTCTGACCGTGGCTCTTCGCGGTCAGAGCAATGTTTTTTTACTTTCTTATTCAATACGCCGTCCAGCTGCTGGCGGTAACGCACCATTAACATTGGATGCCAACTGCCGTTAAACCCCATGGAAGATGTAGAATACAGTTTAGCAATCTGCTACGGACACATCTTTGCCAGGAGAATAGGCTACCTGGCGACTTCATTGATCATTTTCATATAGGTCTAGTTTGGGTGGGTTAATTATATACTAGAGGTCGACTGATTAAATCGGGGCCGATTTCAAGTTTTCATAACAATCGGAAATTGGTATTTTTGGGCGCCGATTTGCCAAATTTTTTTTTTTTTTTTTTACACCTTTATTTAATCTTTATTTAACTAGGCAAGTCAGTTAAGAACACATTCTTATTTTCAATGACGGCCTAGGGCAGAACGACAGATTTTTTACCTTGTCAGCTCGGGGGATCCAATCTTGCAACCTTACAGTTAACTAGTCCAATGCTCTAACACCTGATTACATTGCACTCCACGAGGAGTCTGCCTGTTAGCGAATGCAGTAAGCCTAGGTAAGTTGCTAGCTGTAGCATTAAACGTATCTTATAAAAAACAATCAATTAATGACTGTCATTGCTCCAATGTGTACTTAACCATAAACATCAATGCCTTTCTTAAAATCAATACACAAGTATATATTTCTAAACCTGCATATTTAGCTAAAAGAAATCCAAGTTAGCAGGCAATATTCACCAGGTGAAATTGTGTCATTTCTCTTGCGTTCATTACACGCAGAGTCAGAGTATAATGCAACAGTTTGGGCCTAATTTGCCAGAATTTTACGTAATTATGACAACATTGAAGGTTGTGCAATGTAACAGCAATATTTAGACTCATGGATGCTACCCGTTTGATAAAATACGGAACGGAATAAACGTTTTGTTTTCGAGGTGATAGTTTCCGGATTAGTCAAAGGTATATGGTTTAGAGAGAAATAGTCGACGCGTTATAATTCTTGTAATAACTTAAGGCTGAATTTGAAAGGGGTTCCTTCGTTATTTTACCGTTCATGTCTTCCATAGAGAATGTCTTGATCTACTTCAAATAAGGTCTGTGTTTCGTGCAGGCTTAAACCGCCTCGACGTTTTGATACCTGTGTAAATCTCACTAGGATAAGGTAACGTTTGTCAACATATTTTCATAAATCGACTCTACATTTTTTTTATCTTCGCTTACATTTAGCCAATATTGATCAGAGTTACCTTGTCCTATGGATATCTACACAGTTATAAAATTGGCACGGTGATGTAAGCCTACACAAAACACAGACCTTATTTTAAGTGAATCTAAAAAATATCCTATGGAATAAATGAAGGAACCGCTTTTCAGATTTTGCTAGAAGGTGTCATGGGAATTATGACTCGCACTTTGGTTGTCAATTCTTACCATGCCCATTATTAAAATAGGATTTCCTGCATATAGAAATTAAAGATTTTGTTTTCAACATTCATCACAGGTAACTTAAACTATATTTTTATTCAAACAGTTGAGAGTATTTGTCTCCTAAGCAGACTCTTCAGTATCATTGTCACTTCAGAGCTGTGTGTGTGTGTGTGTGTATTTATGTATTATATTAAGTTAAAATAAAAATGTTCATTGTTCATTCAGTATTGTTGAAATTGTCATTATTACAAAAATGTGTATGTCTATGATATATATATATATTTTTTAAATAAACCGGCCGATTAATCGGTATCGGCTTTTTTTGTCCTCCAATAATCGGTATCGGCATTGAAAAATCATAATCGGTCGACCTCTATGATATACCCCAGTATATAGGCCTACTGGCTATGTCTAAAGATAGCTGTAACATCGTAATGTCTTCCATACTTATGGGATGAAGATTTTACATTCTGACAAATTAATTGCGATATTTGTGAGCAAGAAAAAGGTTAGACAGATCATGCTTTCCATCCAATCCTGTAAACGCTGCATACAGGTAGGCCGTATGATCCTGCTTTCGGTGGACTCCAGAGAAGTGACATGATATCCCTAGTTGATATTGACTGCTAGCATGAATGACTATGCTCAAAATACAGGAGTAAAACAGTTTATTTCTGTATCTTGCGTTTAGAAAATGCATCACCGTTTATGGCTTTAATGGCAAGCTACATTTGTTCAGCAATTGTGTGTGAGGTCAAAAGCTTTGAACCACTTCTTTTTGGGGGTTGTGGATCAAAAAGTTTGAGAACCAACTGACCTACAGTACCATGGTTTCACTTCTGTGGTGAGAGAGGAGGAGGGATGGGCTGATTTCAATGTAAATTCCAGGACAGCAACAAGGACACAAATAATAAGAGTGCTAAATTACCCTCCAGCAGTGAGCTACCCATCGGCAATAATACAATCTGTATAAAGGGCATCCCAGATGAAAAACATGTATTTTTATTTTATAGGTAATCAATGATAACCACCCATCTTCATCGCCTGACCTGCTGATAACAAGGGTTATTTCCATCCAAACCAGATGTCATGAGAGCCAATACCCATTTCAACAGGTCCCAGAAAGTTCAAGCTGCATGATACCACAGTGTCTAGCATGCCAAAAATCAGAGCAATCTACATGTCTCTAGCCTCAATCTTTGTTCACTACTATTGATTAACTAGAGCAGGACATTTGGACATGGTGTTGCTCAGCAGATTACTTGGGGGGGGGGGGGGGGGGATAGTGACAGGAGTGTGAGAAATTATTAACAGGCAGTCAGTCAGAAGAAAATGGACCTCAACAAATCACTCATATCTTTACTGGTGAAGGATTGTGAATCAAAGCTAATTAGGCTCTGTTCTCTATCTATGAGAATAAAGGAAACATTAAAACGGGCTATACTAATTGTAGGCTTAATGGTTGAAATTACACACTCACAATAACATTAACATATTTCAAGGACAAAAATCTGGTCGATAATCAGCTAACATGTAATTCATTTCTGTCTGGGCTTAAAAAGCACATCCGTGGCACTTTTCATGCCTAGCGCGGGAGGGGGGATACAGTTTACATGGTATTGGCAGATGGCTGACAGAAACTGCAGCACATTGAAGCCCTTTACAGGTTCTAAGGCAGATCAGGCTATTGTGTGTTAACTAACGTTATGCACTAACTAATGCAAAACAAAAACATCGCTTGATAGGAAGCGTTCAAAAATGCTTTGCAGAATGAGTTAGGAAACCAATTTCTCCCACGACGTAACAGCTAGCTCAGCTCAGGCACATGAATTACCCATAACTTCATAAAATAAACCATGTGTTGGAAAAATTACATTCTAAAAGTAAAAATTATTTCCAGTCAATTGAAGAATAATAGGCTCTAGTATGTAATTTCAGAATTCCAGCATGGAATTTGGGGTGATCACACATTTTGACCAGTGTGCAATTTGGAATTCTCAGCTAACGTTAGCTAAGTAGCAAAATTGTTAAAATAGTTATTTTTAATATTCTTCCAGTGAAACCAGGAGTAACCAAATGAGTATAATCTGAAGTAAAGTTACGTCACATGTAGTTCCATAGAGCAGCCTACCAGTTCGTTATTTTAGTCGCAAAGATCTAAAAGTTAACTTTTTAGCATGTTGCTCGCCAGCGCAAGGAGTGAGACGACCTGTGTAACGTTGTATACTCGCCACTCCATTTTCGATCGCTCTTTTGAAAATTGCGGATAAAAAAAAGCACCCGGTGGAAGCAAAACTTACCTGCAATGAGAATAATCAATACAGAGCAGAGGTGGGATATCGAGAAATCCATTCCTTTCTGTCTATTCCAATACTTTTCCTTTAAAACTCGGTTGAAAAA
Organism: Salvelinus fontinalis; assembly: GCF_029448725.1. Taxonomy (NCBI): domain Eukaryota; kingdom Metazoa; phylum Chordata; class Actinopteri; order Salmoniformes; family Salmonidae; genus Salvelinus; species Salvelinus fontinalis. Next base: position 23,788,942 of record NC_074677.1, on the reverse strand, counting down.
AGAACTTCCGCGGCGCTCCTAACAGACCACCTCCCGAAGCATCAAAACTATCCGATCCCTTTTCGCCTCAGCAGGTGCATAGGAGAACAGGAGTCTAGACACGTGATTTCCGGAGGGTAGCAAAGTCGAGTGTACCAAGATACTTTCACGCCCCCTACCGTATTAGGCTATTATGCCGCGTTCAAGTGCCGTCGGAAGCTCCTAGTTCCCAGTGGGAAATGGCACTTGAATGACCCAAGTCAGAATTACAGGAGGGACACTACTCGGAGAAAATGTTAGCCGAGTTGCGACGTTTCACCACAGACCTTTTACCCAAAAGATAAATCCGCTTTTGACAATTACAACCTTATCAACATGGATAATGTAGCTAGTCTGACCATATTGTGAATGTTTAACAAGCCAGCTAACTTTATTATTAGCAGCAATGTTAGCAAGCTAGCTAAATTCTTATCGGTTGAATAATAATAATTTGATTTCCAAAGGCTTGAACACAATCATGTTGGACTTAAAACCTCTTCCCAGTTTCCTACAATATTTCGCCCGAGCACGTGAAGCCAGTAATACAATGGACACAGCTTCCCTATAGTTAAATTGTAATTTTACTGTTCAACAATTTGAAATACTGTAAACAAGACAAGCTATAAAATAGTTTGGAAAAGCTTTAAAACATAGCCTATGACATTGCAAACATGCATCAGCATCAGAGACTGAATTCAACAGGTGTCATCCATATACCTACATGCTTCTTTTGATTGTGTGTACAGTAGGCCTATGGGTTGTTAAAATATAAAGTTATTTCATATTTACCAGATAAGGCCTCTGATGGTGTGAAGGCAATAAGTATTAAAATTACAGAATAGTCAAATCAGAACAGCATTGAGGTAGGATTAGAAAATGTGTTTAATGTCTCAATTTAAGTGGCAAGCGCAATTCATAATACTAGTACACTCAATAAATAAAACAATTTCTCATTGGAACATAACTGATGGACAGTACAGTAGGAGGTAACATACAATTAACCGATCAAAAATAAATACAGTACATATATCTTCGTAGCTATAAAACACACATCAAATCCATATATTCCTTATCCATTACAACTAATTATTTTACTCAGATGATTAAATTCTCTCAAGTGTAAAAAGTTAATGTTCTTACCATAAAAATAACAAATTCCAGTGACTATCTCACTATAAAAATAAAATTTAAAAATGTGGTCAGACATCTTGGTAGACTTTGTTTGCCCCTTCACTCCAATTCCCTAACATTTCAGTCCCTTAGCAGACACTTCTCCAGAGCGACTTACAGGACCAATAAGAGCCTTGCTCAAGGGAACATCGACAGATGTTTTACCTAGTCAACTCAGAGATTCAAACCAGCAACCTTTCAGTTACTGACCCAACACTCTTAACCGCTAGGCTACCTGTCACCCTTGAACTATTGCTTGCTCTAGTGGTTACCCTCAACACCTCACGGAACCTGGAACAGGCTAATACTAATGTCAACACTAGCTACAGTGGTCCCTAACAGTAAGCCAGGCCTGGAGTGCCACCCCAGTATCCGAGCCCCCCTCTCTGGCCAGGCAGAGCCCAGTCTTTGTGTCTGAAGGGCTGGGTGGGTCTGCCTTGAGGTCTGAAGCCATAGTGAGGAGGACGTTCTATCCTTTACCATGCCCCATCTTCTTTTGCTTGGGCACTTGCCGACGCCACAAAGGAGAAGCTGGGTAGATCACCTTTGAACAATAAAACATGAGTCAATTTCAATTATTTTTCCCACATTGTCCGTGCTGACCAAGGAGGTGTTCTGTATGGAAACACTACATTACTGGTTGTACCTGGTATGTGTGGTGATTTTGGGGGCAGGTAGGGGATGGACGGGTTTCCCTGAGGCCACAATCCTCATCTGAAGATGAACTGGAGTGGTAGTCAGACGTCACCCTCTCCACTGCGTTGGTCACCTTCTTAGTCACATTCTCATCACCAAAGAAACTGGCCACCGTGAAAGCATGGTTCTTCTCTCCATACCTGCGCGATAGTGAAAGGAAGAAGCCAACAAGACTTGTGATGCTCTATCACAATGTATATGTACAATTTAGTTACTTGACTGGTAAACAATGTAACAACCGAGGCTACATACCAATTGTCTACCCATCTACCAAAGTGTGCACTTGCACACTCTCCTGTAAATGATTTAACACCGTCCAGCCAATACTTACACAAATCCAATGCTTTTAAATAAGAGACTGACCTGCAGCACCCCTCCCCAGGGTCTACCCACAGTGTGAGTTCTCTGGGCAGGCCAAGGTCCTTGTACTGAACCTCACTCTCCTGGCAGGCCAGCAGAAACTCTGGACCCTCCTTCTGCAACATGTTCAGCCGAATACACCTGCGAAGTAGAGTATACAATACATTGATAACTCCAATCATACAATTCATTGCATATAAAAAACGCACCTTATTCGTGATGCCCTAGACTGGAGGTTCATAAAACTTCTAGTATGGATGTCAAAACAGTAAGCGCAAGGCAACAGACTGGGGTCAGATCCGTAGTTAAGTTACCTGAAGGCCTGTCCTTTGCTGGGGTTGTCAGGGTACCAATGCCCCCTGAACTTCTCCCGCAGGGCAACAGTCAACTGCTCCACAAACAAGTCCACTTTCTGGGTCTCCAACATTTCCACCTTTTTGATCAGTCTTTTCAGGAAAAACACCACTGCTGCAATCTCTTTTTTCATCATGTTTCACTGATGTGCTGTAATGATGGTCCAAACTCTGAACATATAAGAGCGTGTCTTTTGTCAGATTAGTAGCCATCTACCACATTTGACAACAAACAATAAACTTTAGCCTATACACAAGTAAGCCTAGCTATAATAGGAAGCAACATGTTACCCCCATCAACGAATCTCAATGCCCTTGAAGTATGTAGCAAGCAAAGCCTACAACACAAAACAAGCTGACAAGACCTCGTTGCATGTAAACATTAAGCTAATTCTGCAGGTGAACTATTGTTAAAGCCAAAGGGCATTACAGTCTGGCGGGTCTTCGTCCAGAAAGGCGCGCTGTGACTCATAAATCCCGTTTAGCCATGTGACTGCCCGTGAGTCATAGCTGGCTAGCGCACAACAAAACCTTTACAAATTATGTAGTTGTACATGCATTATGTATGTATTAATTGCAGACATTTTGGTGACAACTTTTCAGGTGAAGCTAGCTAAGAGAAAAGTTCACAAACAGCATGATCGAAGAACTTGTTTTGTGATAGCTAACTTAGCTACTAGACTAAACTTACTGTAGTTAGCTATATTATCTAGCTAAAAAAAACTAGCAAGTTATAATGTTAAAGTAGCAAACTTTGAAAACTACACAGCAAAAGTTTTCCGATTTCACAAAATGACAATAAAAAGCAATCATATACCGTATTTGCTGCTCATCAACATGTGGACAACTGTTGCCAGCTCGACACATGAATGTTTGAACCTCATTAGTATTCTGCCAGCGCCACAAACGATGACGTTACTTCCGTGTGGTAATGAGGAAACCTTCAAATGAAAAGGCATCGAGTCATTTATGAAAACTTTTTTATAAATATATTTTTTTAAATAAGAATTAAAAAAAAAATACATGTTGACACTGATATGTTGAGAATATTGTGGTGTAGAGAACTTTTCTACCAGTCCCAGCTAAAGGGGTGAAAAATACTCAGTAGGGCATCTCCAACCAAATACATTGCCTTCCCGAAAGTATTCACACCCCTTGACTTTATCCACATGTTGTTGTGTTACGGCTTGAATTTAAAATGTAATACATAGAGATTGTTTTGTCACTCGCTTACACACAATAACCCATAAAGTCAAGGTGGAATTATGTTTAGACACATTTATTAAGAATAAAATCTGAAATGTCTTGAGTCAATAAGTATTCAACCCCTTTGTTATGGCAAGCCTAAATAAGTTCAAGAGTAGAAATAAGCTTAACAAGTCACATAATAAATTGTATGCATTTACTCTGTGTGCAATAATAGTGTTTAACATGATTTTTGAATGACTCATCTCTGTACCCCACACATTCAATTACAGTGCATTTGGAAAATATTCAGACCCCTTCACTGCAAATGTATATAAAAAAATTAAACAAATACATTCTTTACATAAGTATTCAGACCATTTGCTATGAGACTCGAAATTGAGATCAGGTGCATCCTGTTTCCATTGATCATCCTTGAGATGTTTCTACAACTACATTGGAGTCCACCTATGGTAAATTCAATTGATTGGACATGATTTGAAAAGGCACACACCTGTCTATATAAGGTCCCACAGTCAGGATTGTGTCGAGGCACAGATCTGGGGAAGGATGCCAAAAATGTCTGCAGCATTGAAGGTCCCCAAGAACACAGTGGCCTCCATAATTCTTAAATGGAAGAAGTTTGGAACCACCAAGACTCTTCCTAGAGCTGGCCGTCTGAGCAATTGGGGGAGAAGGGCCTTGGTCAGGGAGGTGAACAAGAACCCAATGGTCACTCTGACAGAGCTCCAGAGTTCCTCTGTGGATATCGGAGAACCTTCCAGAAGAACAACCATCTCTGCAGCACTCCACCAATCAGGCCTTTATGGTAGAGTGGCCAGACGGAAACCCCTCAGTAAAAGGCACATGACAGCCCGCTTGGAGTTGGCCAAAAAACACCTAAAGACTCTCAGATCATGAAAAACAAGATTCTCTGGTCTGATGAAACCAAGATTGAGCTCTGGCCTGAATGCAAAGCGTCAAGTCTGGAGGAAACTAGGCACTGCTCATCATCTGGCCAATACCATCCCTATGGTGAAGCGTGGTGGCAGCATCATGCTGGTCGGGATGTTTTTCAGCGGCAGGGACTGGGAGACCGAGCAAAGTACAGAGATCCTTGATGAAAACCTGCTCCAGAGCACTCAGGACCTGACTGGGATGAAGGTTCACCTTCCTACAGGACAACGACCCTAAGCACACAGCCAAGACAATGCAGAAGTGGTTTCGGGACAAGTCTCTGAATGTCCTTGAGTGGCCCAGCCAAAGCCTGAACTTAAACCTGATCAAATATCTCTGGAGAGACCTGAAAAGAGTTGTGCAGCGACACTCCCCATCCAACCTGACAGAGCTTAAGAGGATCTGCAGAGAAGAATGTGAGAAACTCCTGAAATACAGGCGTGCCAAGCTTGTAGCGTCACACCCAAGAAGACTCGATGCAGTAATCACTGCCAAAGGTGCTTCAACAAGGGCAAAAGCAAATTTAAAAAAAATGGATTTTAGAAATGTTTGCAAATGTATTTAAAAAAAGAATGGGCCACTCAAGGATACTTATGTGATATTTCTGTATTCTTTTTAAAAATAAATTTGCAAACATTTCTAAAAACGTGTTTTTGCTTTGTCATTATGGGATATTATTGTAGATTGATGAGGGGAAAGACGATTTAATCCTTTTCAGAATAAGGCTGAAATGTAACAAAATGTGGAAGAAGTAAAGGGGTCTGAATATTTTCCAAATGCACTATCTGTAAGGTCCCTCGTTCGAGCAGTGAATTTCAAACACCAATTCAACCACAAAGACCAGGGAGGATTTCCAATGCCTCGCAAAGAAGGGCACCTATTAGTAGCCAGCCGTTGAATATACCTGGTGAAGTTATTAATTACACTTCGGATTGTGCATCAATACACCCAGTCACTACAAAGATGCAGGCCTCCTTCCTAACTCAGTTGCCGGAGAGGAAGGAAACCGCTCAGGGATTTCACCATGAGGCCAATGCTGACTAAAACAGAGTTTAAAGGCTGTTATAGGAGAAAACTGAGGATGAAACATTTTAGTTACTCCACAATACTAACCTAATTGACAAAGTGAAAAGAAGGAAGGCTGTACAGAATACAAATATTCCAAAACATGAATCCTGTTTGCAACAAGGACCTAAAGTAATACTGCAAAAGAGGTGGCAAAGTAATTAACTGTTTGTCCTGAATACAAAGTGCTATGTTTGCAGCAAATCCAATACATTACTGAGTATATCTCTCCATATTTTTAAGCATAGTGGTGGCTGCATCATGTTAAGTGTGTGCTTGTAATTGTTAAGGACTGTGGAGTTTTTCAGGATGTGGAGCTAAGCACAAAATCCTGGTTCAGTTTTCCACCAGACACGGAGATTAATTCACCTTTCAGCAGGACAATAACCTAAAACACAAGGTCAAATCTACACTAGAGTTGCTTACCAAAAAGACAGTGAATGTTCCTGAGTGGCCGAGTTACGGTGTTGACTTAAATCTACTTGAAAATCTATGGCAAGACCTGAAAATGGTTGTCTAGCAATGATCAACAACCAATTTGACAGATCTTAAAGAATTTTGAGAAGAAAATTGGGCAAATGTTGCACAATCCAGGTCTGGAAAGCTCTTTGAGACTTACGCAGAAAGACTCACAGCTGTAATCATGCCAAAGATGCTTCTACAAAGTATTCACATCCCTGTGTAAATACTTACGTAAATTGTAACTTTTATTGCCAACTATGTAAAAAATAGCTTACATAAAGCCAACACATTAAAAACAGTGTAGCCTGCAGGTAGAAAATATACTGATAAAAATAAATATCCTTTAATCACATTGGCTACGCATGGCCTGTCTGCAACAAACTTGAAACATTGTATCAAATATCAACTGGGTCGCCCAAAAACTGGTTGTATAAAATATTCTGAGCCCTCAGAGTTTCCCGTGCCAGTGAGCTCGGAAAAACTGTAGGCTATTTGTGAAAGGAATAACAAGTAATCAGGTATTTAATGATGTTTCCACTGGATCAGAGCTTTACATTTTTAAATTTCATGCCGAGTGGTTATCGAAAGGGAGAGCGCTGGAAATATTGTTCAAATACTTTGAGGAACTATTGTCATTCTCAATTGATACACTTTTTTATTTTACCTTTATTTAACTAGGCAAGTCAGTTAAGAACAAATTCTTATTTTCAATGACGGCCTAGGAACAGTGGGTTAAACTGCCTTGTTCAGGGAGAAAACGACCTTGTCAGCTAGGGGATTCGATCTTGCAACCTTTCAGTTACTAGTCCAACACTCTAACCACTAGGCTACGCTGCCGCCCCTTTCTCTTTGATGTGAAGAAAAATTACTTTTAGAAGCTCCACAGCTCAATCGTGGTGGTGAGTTAAGACAAAATACTATCACGCATCCACAAATGGGCACATTTATAGGCCTACATTTGTGTGCATGCCAGGTAGACTAGTCCTACTTCTTTATGCGTTATCAGGTGCGCATCCTTACATAACGGAATTTGAGCCAAAAGAAGTTAACAGGATCGATTTGACAACAGCCAGTGAAACTGCAGGGCGCCAAATTAAAACAGAAATCTCATAATTAAAATTCCTCAAACATACAAGTATTATACACCATTTTAAAGATAAACTTCTTGTTAATCCAACCACAGTGTCCGATTTCAAAAAGGCTTTACGGCGAAAGCATACCTTGCGATTATGTTAGGTCAGTGCCTAGTCACAGAAAAACGCAGCCATTTTCCAGCCAAAGAGAGGAGTCACAAAAAGCAGAAAGAGATAAAATGAATCACTAACCTTTGATGATCTTCATCAGATGGCACTCATAGGACTTCATGTTACACAATACATGTATGGTTTGTTCGATAAAGTTCATTTTTATATCCAAAAATCTCAGTTTACATTGGCACGTTATGTTCAGTAATGTTTTGCCTCCAAAACATCCGGTGATTTTGCAGAGAGACCCATCAATTTACAGGAATACTCATCACAAAAAAGCTTTATGGCAAAAGCACACCATGCGATAATCTGAGTACAGCGCTCAGCCACCATACAGATACCGCCATGTTGTGGAGTCAACAAAAGTCAGAAATAGCATTATAAATATTCACTTACCTTTGATGATCTTCATCGTAATGCACTCCAGGAATCCCAGTTCAACAATAAAATGTTCGTTTTGTTCGATAAAGTCCATCATTTGTCCAAATACCTCCTTTTTGTTCGCGAGTTTAGTCCAGTAATCCAAATGCATGAGCACAAGTCCAGACGAAAAAGTCAAAAAAATGATATTACAGTTCGCAGAAACATGTCAAACGGTGTATAGAATCAATCTTTAGGATGTTTTAATCATAAATCTTCAATAATGTTTCAATTGATTCCTTGTCTGGTTGAATGAAAAGGAACGGAGCTCGCACTCACGGCCGCGCGCGTGACTAAACTAATGGCTTTCTGCCAGACCCCTGATTCAAACAGCTCTCATTTGCTCCCACTTCACAGTAGAAGCCTGAAATAACGTTCTAAAGACTGTTGACATCTAGTGGAATCCGTAGGAAGTGCAGTCTGACCCCATTTACACTGGATATTGGATAGGCAATCACATGAAAAACTAAACCTCAGATTTCCCACTTCCTGGTTGGATTTTTCTCAGCTTTTCGCCTGCCACATGAGTTCTGTTATACTCACAGACATCATTCAAACAGTTTTAGAAACTTCAGAGTGTTTTCTATCCAAATCTAATTATATGCATATTCTAGCTTCTGGGCTTGAGTAACAGGCAGTTTACTCTGGGCACCTTATTCATCTAAGCTACTCAATACTGCCCCCAATTGACAGGAGCATTCCAAACAAAAGATAAATAATTTGACAAAACTCGTAAATAGAATGAAATAAACAAACACTTATCTATTTGCAACTGCTCGACTAAAAAAAATATCTAATTTTCAATACAGACCATTTTGTCATACAATATTCCACATAAGGCACCTAGAACTTATGAAAGTTGCACAGTATACCCATAATCTTGTAATAAATAAAATCTAGTGATGCATAACTTGACATTTCTACCATCCATTGTGACATTCTGGGAGGATAACCAACCTTCCAATTAATGGCAATGCATTTCTCTGCCGCTATAAACAATAGGTTACACAGTTTCTTTTGATAAATCTCCAGTATCAACATTTCCAAGCAAATAAAAGCAGGGAGAAGGGAGAATCTGTAGACATGCTGAGATAAAATAATATTCTGACAAAATTCTGCCAGCCTTTACAAGATCATAACATATGCAAATATGTCCCCTTTTGTGTTTTACACAGCCAGCAGAGGAATTACACTTCTGAGTGAATGATATTTTGTTTCAAAATCAAATCAAATCATATTTTACTTGTCAGAGGCGCCAAATACAACAGGTGTAGACCTTACAGTGAAATGCTTACTTACAAGCCCTTCACCAACAATGCAATGGGGGACCCAATGCAAATAGTCTGGGTAGCCATTTGATTAGCTGTTCAGAAGTCTTATGTCTTGAGGGTAGAAGCTGTTTAGAAGCCTCTTAGACCTAGACTTGGCGCTCCGGTATCACTTGCCGTGCGGTAGCAGAGAGAACAGTCTATGACTAGGGTGGCTGGAGTCTTTGACAATTTATTCAGCCTTCCTCTGACACCGCCTGGTATAGAGGTCCTGGATGGCAGGAAGCTTGGACCCGTGATGTACTGGACCGTACGCATTACCCTCTGTAGTGCCTTGCGGTCGGAGGCAGAGCAGTTGCCATACCAGGCAGTGATTCACTGGAATATAGTATGTTTTATGGATAGTCTTAAACTGCAGTAATTTATGTCTGAGATTATATAAACATGACTGGGAATTCAAACATATCTATATCCATTCATCATCATCAATAGTGTCCGCCAGGTTTTCCTCACATTTTTGTTTGACATGTTTTGTGTCATTAAAAAAAAAAAAAGCCTCTATCAATCCTTGATGCAGTTTGAAAATCAACTTTAGAGGTTTGTAAGACTGCCTTAAAATAGTTTTCCGTGTCTGCTGCACAGAGAGAATAAAGTGTGGTACCTGCAAAAGTGCACCTCAATGTCGTCACAGACTGGTCTTCCCTGGTTGCCTGAACCTGCTGGGACCCCGATCACCATCTGATCCTGCTCAGATGAGGCATGACAAAGAATTACCTTGGTGAACTTTATACATTATCCAAGAAAATAATCAATGGTTCAATAATTGATAATAGATCAGACTGTAGCCTACCCATCAACTCATGATGGAACTTTGTATCCATTCACTGATTGTTAAAATATACTGCAAAATTCACCTGAGCTCCGTAGACTGGTCTTCCCTGGCCCTGCTAAGACAATTTGAGCATAGTGTTGTGTATGGATTGTGTACCATGACAGTGTAGCATGTAGAGCTGTTTATACCGTGTCAGTGTGAAAAGTAGAGAATTAGCTAGGGAAACTGACAGCTCAATAACGTTACATTGCTATATTGACTCTAATAAAAACTCACATTGCATTGTCAAAAAAACATTTGAATATCGGTCTGAAATCGCTTGGCCGCTGGTTTCATAATTTGATTCAGGTTTAATGTGATTGAGGTAAAAATAATAGCTAAAGTTAGTGAGCTAGCTAGCTAATGTTAGCCAACTTTTGGCTAGCTCTAATGGTACATCAACTGGTGAAAACTAGCCAAGTTGATTTACTTCTGTTGAAACAGAACAAAAAGGCAATGAAACATTTCAATACACACAACAACTGTTAGATACATCTACCTGACAGATAGCTAGAGGCTAGAGCTGAACTGGCTGCGGTAGCTAGTTCAGTTATTTCTCTTCAGACATAACTTCAGTCGAGAGGGGATGAAATATTAGCTAACATTACATGTCAGTTACACTACAAGCTCAGCACTGGGAATAAATACTTTTTTTTACTGTTAAGTCAAACAGCTGTTATCTTGACAGCTATATCAGTCAAGTAAAGAGTAGCCAATTTCTGCTCTGCTTGCTTTTACAACCCAGAGAAAAAGCACAACACAGAGACTGCTGCAAACAGCAGCATTGTGCTGGTCCTACAATAGTTTTGCCTTCACACAGCCTGTCCACCCGCAATGTGGTGTCCTAGCAGGTCCTAAATCCAGCCGGTTGACACAGTCAAACAGCCTACCTGACCGCTCTGAGGCGTCCGCATGGTCTTTAAGCACCCGGTGCCGCTTTTTGTATCTCAGTGCAATGATAAAACCTGTGTCCCCAGTGAAAGTTGTGCCCCTGGATCTGATAATATAGAGTCAGGAGGATGAGGGTCAGGGATCTGAATGGTCTGTATTAGAAAGACATAGGAAGAAGAGAGATCAGATCATATGATACTGAAAGCAGTGGAGCGTCAAGGTAGGAAGTAAGAGTAATAATGTGTCGGAGTAGAAAGTTGTGATTGTGTTTCATTAGACCACAGGGCCTCATTTACAAACTGACTAACTAATGCTGTAGAGAAAGAGATAGGTGAAGTTAAATCAGCCTGGTTAATTGGAAATGGTAGATATTTTGTGTTAGCCAGGAAAAGCTTAATGGGAAGTAGATAAAAAGCCATGTACCTGGTGCTTATGATAGGTTGAGGGGAGTCATCACTGGTGTCCTAATATCTATGTCCACAGATGATATTAAAGAAAATGTGAAGGGAGGCAAAGTGATTGAGGCCAAAAGGTTGATCAGTAGGAAAGTGGGTCAAAGAAGTGAAAGCTTATCAGTGCTGCTGAGGGTTGACAAGGTTATGCCTGGGAAAGTACAGAAAGGATTCCTTAGATTCAATGTTAGAGAATTTGTCCCATATGCACTGTGGTGTTTTAAATGCCAAATAATGGGACATGTAGCTGAAAACGCTCAGTGTAAAGGAAAGAAAAAATGTGCCAAGTGTGGAAGGGATAATGATTACGGTGAGTTTGGAAGCAATGTGAAGGTTAATTGCTGTAATTGTGGTGGAGAGCACAGTGCAATATTTGGTCGATGCCAGGTGCAGAGAGAGGCTAGAGAGGCTCAGAGATATAGGATCAGTCATGATGTATAATATGCAAAGGCTGTAAAACAGATTGGTAGAACTACAGTGCGGACTGATGGAGCTTACGTGGATGTACCTGTAGTAAGTGGACCTACTGTCGGGACTCGTGCTTCTGATGGTCCTGGCATGGTTTTAATGCCTGTTCAAAAATCTTGTGCTCATGAATGTGCGGTATCAAAGGACGCTTTTATTGGTAAGGTTAGCAATACAATACGGGTTGTGGAAAGCAAAAATGCCAGTTTGAAGGTTATTGTGGAGACGGCAAAATAGATATTGTGGTTAACAGACATTACTGTTTTAATGGTTGTTGACATGCTGAACAATCCTAAGGGTGGAGTGTTTCAGCATGATATAGATCAAGTTTAATGGGGTAGGGGGGGGGTTGGGGAGGTGTGGTAGAAGTTAGTAGGGATTTTATTTTCATATTTGTACAGAATTGGGCACACCATGATTGTTCGTACATTCCAGCACAGTAGGTATGCACTTTAAACGTTTGTTTGCGGACCACCATGATATCATAGAAGAATCAAATCAAATGTATTTGTCACATACACATGGTTAGCAGATGTTAATGAGAGTGTAGCGAAATGCTTGTTTTTTTTATAAAATAAAAAATTTATGTAATAAAACCTAATATTTCCTGCGGTAACAATGTAAGAAATAACACACAAAAAATAAAAATACTGCATAGTTTCCTAGGAACGCGAAGCGAGGCGGCCATCTGTCGGGGCCGGAAGTACAGAATTAGTAGTAGAAGAGGAGTGATCTCTGGGCGTTCGTAAATTCAGAGCGTTGTCAGATTGTCCGTCTGTAAATTCGAAGCGGTTCGCCCATCGGGCGCACACTGAATGCTCTGGCTGGGGAATAGGGTTGATCCGAGCGTTTTGACCTCACGACGGCAGTTAAGCACCCAAGCTCAAATTGGCTAGATATAGCTACTTCTAAACACAAATGAGAGAACACCTCACTGACCATTTTACTCGCCCTAGCAGAGCTGTCTGTTTTCATGTTCTGGTGACTGACTGTGCTGCCAACAATTTAATTACGTTTTTTTGCACCTTCACTGACACCGGTAATATTCAACGGGGTGTTCCGCGTTAGTAAATTAATCGGTTATACTGCGCTCCGGCACATTCACAAGAGAGTGTACTGAAATCGTAGTAGATAGCCGCATTAAATTTACGAGCGCACCCTACTATGGCCAAAATCCATCTCGCTCGGTCTTCTCCGACTGCTGTCCACTAGGCTTCCTCTGATCACCATTTGGTGGTGGTGAGTGGAAATTCCAACTGGATGCTTCAGATTTATACATCCGGTGAAACATCTGTCTCATTGAGCATGGTTACACGCGCACAATAATACGATTCTGTGGATAGTCCGATTAATATAATAGATTAAAACGTTTACATGCTTTGCATGAAAGTTTAACCTAATCAATCTTGGACACATCTGAAATTAGCCCACTGATGGGACTTTCAATAAATGCAGAAAATCTCCAATCAAAATAAAAGTTCTTCCACGGTGACCATGTTCCTTTTTGGTCCGTACATTACGTTTATGTGAAAACTCTAAGATGCATTCTTTCAGTTTTCCGAATTCAATTCAATCAAAATAAAAGGGCATCACGAACAATGTACAAAACATTATACAAATATCACACATAAAAGACCCCCCAAAAAGTAAAAAGCAGGGAGACACAAAACAAGTATTACACTATAGACAAGTTCCATTTTGACAAATACTGTATACACTTATGATAATTTGCTATTTCCGGAAATCAGATGTGAAGTCTGAGCACCATCAACTTTTTAACTACGGCGCGCGACCTGGTTCGACGTGCCTAAATCATGTTTCAAATTGCCGCGGTCTTGGAACGAGAATTGGGATCATGTATATACTGTGCTAATGCCGAAACAAAAAAAGAATAAGTGAGAGAGCACTGTGAACCAAAATACAGTTGCAATCTTTCTCCACAGGGCGGTGATCAATCTCCATCTACATCACTGGCAGGTATGTATCAAATTAGAGTGGTAGAAACCAATCATTTATATATACACTAGATTACATTTTGGGGGTGTTGTTTTGAAGTCATCACACCATTTTGGCACTCCCACATCATTGTAAAAAATATTTTGGAAGCTGTCGAAATGCATGTGTCTACATTTGTTTACCCATGTTTACTCCTTTACAGACACCTTAATGCATAACTGTATGTGAGCTAAACATAAACTCAGCAAAAAAAGAAACGTCCTCTCAATGTCAACTGCATTTATTTTCAGCAAACTTAACATGTGTAAATATTTGTATGAACACAACAAGATTCATCAACAGACATAAACTGAACAAGTTCCACAGACACGTGACTAACAGAAATTGAATAATGTGTCCCTGAACAAAGGGTGGGTCAAAATCAAAAGTAACAGTCAGTATCTGGTGTGGCCACCACCTGCATAAAGTACTGCAGTGCATCTCCTCCTCATGGACTGCACCAGATTTGCCAGTTCTTGCTGTGAGATGTTACCCCACTCTTCCACCAAGGCACCTGCAAGTTCCCAGAAATTTCTGGGGGGTATGGCCCTAGCCCTCACATCCAACAGGTCCCAGACATGCTCAATGGGATCCGGGCTCTTCGTTGGCCATGGCAAAACACTGACATTCCTGTCTTGCAGGAAATCACACACAGAACGAGTAGTATGGCTGGTGGCATTGTCATGCTGGAGGGTCATGTCAAGATGAGCCTGCAGGAAGGGTACCACATGAGGGAGGAGGATGTCTTCCCTGTAACGCACAGTGTTGAGATTGCCTGCAATGACAAGCTCAGTCCGATGATGCTGTAACACACCACCCCAGACCATGACGGACCCTCCACCTCCAAATCGATCCCGCTCCAGAGTACAGGCCTCGGTGTAATGCTCTTTCCTTCTACGATAAACGAGAACCCGACCATCACCCCTGATGAGACAAAACCGCGACTCGTCAGTGAAGAGCACTTTTTGCCAGTCCTGTCTGGTCCAGCGACGGTGGGTTTGTGCCCATAGGCAACGTTGTTGCCAGTGATGTCTGGTGAGGACCTGCATTACAACAGGTCTACAAGCCCTCAGTCCAGCCTCTCTCAGCCTATTGCGGACAGTCTGAGCACTGATGGAGGGATTGTGTGTTCCTGGTGTAACTCAGGCAGTTGTTGTTGCAATCCTGTACCTGTCCCGCAGGTGTGATGTTCAGATGTACCGATCCTGTGCAGTTGTTGTTACACGTGGTTGCCACTGTGGACGATCAGCTGTGCGTCCCGTCTCCCTGTAGCGCTGTCTTAGGTGTCTCACAGTACGGACATTGCAATTTATTGCCCAGGCCACATCTGCAGTCCTCATGCCTCCTTGCAGCATGCCTAAGGCACATTCACGCAGATGAGCATGGACCCTGGGCATCTTTCTTTTGGTGTTTTTCAGAGTCAGTAGAAAGGCCTCTTTAGTGTCCTAACTGTGACCTTAATTGCCTACTGTCTAAACTGTTAGTGTCTTAATGACCGTTCCACAGGTGCATGTTCATTAATTGTTTATGGTTCATTGAACAAGCATGGGAAACAGTGTTTAAACCATTTACATTGAAGATCTGTTAAGTTATTTGGACTTTTACGAATTATCGTTGAAAGACAGGGTCCTGAAAAAGGGAAATTTCCTTTTTTGCTGAGTTTACAAATAAAACATTTTCCTAGAAGTATAATTTGTATAATGTACTGTTACTGTCCCCAATACAACAAAAATACATGTCATTTTGTCCTTGAAACATTCCTATGGAGGACTGCTTCTTCTGGGGACTGCCAATATGGCCGACTGGTGGCTTTGAAGCACCTCATTGGCCAAAACATAGCATCAGCAATCCAGGGTTTATAATACAGTGCCTTCGGAAAGTATTGGGACCCCTTGACTTTTTCCAATTTTTTTTAGGTTACAGCCTCATTCTAAAATAGATCACTTTTTTTTCTCTCCTCAATCTAAACACAATACCCCACAATGACAAAGCAAAGACAGGACTTTAATTTTAATAATTAGAAAACAAATCTAAACAAATATCATATTTACATAAGTATTCAGACTTATGAATACTGTAATTGCACCTTCGCAGCAATTACAGCCTCAAGTCTTCTTGGGTATGACGCTACAAGCTTGGCACAACTGTATTTGGGGAGTTTCTCCCATTCTTCTCTTCAGATCCTCTCAAGCTCTGTCAGGTTAAATGGGGAGCATTGCTGCACAGCTATTTTCAGGTCTCTCCAGAAATGTTACATCGAGTTCAAGTCTGGGCTCTGGCTGGGCCACTCAAGGACATTCAGAGACTTGTCCCGAAGTCACTCCTGCGTTGTCTTATCTGTGTGCTTAGGGTCGTTGTCCTGTTGGAAGGTGAACCTTCACCCCAGTCTGAGGTCCTGAGTGCTCTGGAGCAGGTTTTCATCAAGGATCTCTTTTTACTTTGCTCCGTTCATCTTTGCCTCAAGTCTGACTAGTCTCCAGTCCCTGCCGCTGAAAAACGTTGCCATAGCATGATGCTGCCACCAACATGCTTCACCATAGGGATGGTGCCAGGTTTCCTCTAGAAGTCATGCTTGGCATTCAGGCCAAATTATGGGGTATTGTGTGTGTAGATTGCTGAGAATTTTTATTTATTAAAAACATTTTAGAATAAGGCTGTAATGTAACAAAATGTGAAAAAAGTCAAGGGGTCTGAATAATTTCCAAAGGCATTGTACATCATTGGTAGAAACCTTGTAGAAGACTGTACTGTACTCTAGTTTGAATTATAAATGATCAAGGGTATGGAGGGCTCTGATTAGAGACCATTAGTAAATAACTAGAATTAATAGCCCCTCCCATAAATTGTACTGTAGTCAACATCTATCGTTGTCTTACCACACTTACATCCACTCAGACAATGACACTAAAAGGAATAGAAAAAATAATTTTTATTTTACTGAAATATTTGAGAGAAAATATGAACCTTTACTTTACACAGACAGTAAGCTTAAAACACACATTTCTATAAGTAAAACAATCCACACAGCACAAGCACAAGCGTAGCCTAAATGTATCAAACCACCAAATAAAATCATAAGTCAAACTTAGCAGAAAGGGGAAATAAATGTAAATGCATTTACAGATACACACACAGCTAATGACATTCACCCCAGACACACAGATCTTTCCAACCAGGGAAGCAACCATTCAGACATGTTCTCACTTTACCAAACCTACAAACCACTCAGCGGGCAAATCTGAAATATCACCCTATTCTCTAGCATACAGTGCCTTCGGAAAGTATTCAGACCCCTGGACTTTTTCCATATTTTGTTACATTACAGCATTACTCTAAAATGTATTTAATATTAATATTCCTCTGCAATCTACACACAATAACCCATAATGACAAAGCAAAAACAGGTTGAGAAATGTGTTCAAATTAGTGAAAAATAAAAACAGAAATAACGTATTTACACAAGTATTCAGACCCTTTGCTATGAAAGGGGTCAAACCTGATCTCTTATAAAGAGAGACTGACATTGGAAGATTCAAATTCATCAACCTGAATATATTTGTTTCTTTCTTCCCAAAATATACGCATTCTAGCTGGGCCAATGATAGAGGGTCCACTTCAGTGATCAGAACCTCTACAGCTGTTTCAAACCACCAGAGTATGCCTAAATTTCACATGCAGGTCTAAGTATTGACCAGAGACATACTAAAATCCATTTTCTTACTACATCTGTGTCCCAAATATTCATTAAGGCTAGTTCATCTGTATCCTTTTCTTCAAAATCACTGATCTGACCAGGCTGGATAGGTAAAGTTAATCATTATTTGGCCTTTCCATCATATTGCTTTATTTTCACCATTCAGATCAGTGCCTTTAAAACTAATGGACACATCGTATTAAGAGAAAACTGGATTCGGCAGTTTATACATAATTTGAATTCCACACAGAATAGACCTGCCACCAGAAAATTATTAGCTAAAATAAAATAAGTAAAAACCAAAGCACACAACCACAAAATAATAAAACAATATACGAATAATCTGTCACACAACCTAACATCAACTTGACAGACAGTGAAACAGGGGAGAATACATTTACGTCATTTAGCTGTCGCTCTTTATCCAGAGCGATTTACAAGAACAACCGGTACCCCCTGTAGAGAAGTTTCGCTATTGTTATTTTACTGCTGCTCTTTAACTACTTGTTACTTTTATTTCTTATTCATATTTTTTAAACTGCATTGTTGGTTAGGGGCTTTTAGGTAAGCATTTCACTGTAAGGTCTACACCTGTTGTATTCGGCGCATGTGTCTAATAACATTAGATTTGAAGTGCCTTGCTCAAGGGCACATTGGCAGATTTTTCACTTAGTCGGCCCAGGGATTCAAACCAGTGACCTTTTGGTTATTGGCCCAATGCTCTTAGCCGCTAGGCTACCTGCCAAATTGTGTTGAGCAGTTCATAACACAGGACATTACAGCTAAACCAATTTAGCCAGCAAAACCAAAGAGTCACAAGTTTATCATTGAGCCACATTTCAAGTGAATTTGGTATCAGTGTATATTCTATTGCGTTTCACTATCAATTCTAGTTGGTCTAGCGAGGCCTATACTTGTAGTTCACAAGTGAAATATTAAATACTGATATTTGCTGCCTTGAAGCAAATAAAGGCTTTGGTTTGGCAAATGGACAATACAATGCTTACCGAGTTAGGCCTTTTCTACCATCAGCACACATTTCATGCCACTCCCTTGTTCAACTACATGACTTGTGCTCAACAGCCTTACCACAGGCTACCATAAAATAACATACCAGTTGAAATCAAGAGGACTTAAAGTTAAGAATAGCAGAAAACAGCATTTGCAGCATGCCACTAACAAAATACAAAACAAATAAAAATACAAACAAGACATCAAAATCAAATCAAAAACTGGAGAAATAATAAAAGCAACAAACTGTAACCTCTGGACTTAAAATCCCACCTCAGATGTAACACAATTTATTCAAACTGCAAGAGTATGTTTCACTGCACTGAATACAAAATAACCTCTCATTTAGTAACAGTTACCACAGCAACAACAGAATCAGTCAACCAAATATTTTCTGGAGGAGCGAGGAAATGGGTGTGACTAAAATAACAAAAAGAAAAGTAAATGTAAAAGAGTATGAGAAAATTGCATAAATGAAAACTGTCATTGTAAAAAGAAAACTGCAGCTAGATACAGGTAACTGCCAAAATAAAGGAAATACCAATGTCTTAATAGGGCGTTGGGCCACGACGAGCCGCCAGAACAGCTTCAATGCCCCTGGGTATAGATTCTACAAGTGTTTGAAACTCTTTTGGAGGGACGCAACACCATTCTTCCACAAGAAATGCCATAATTTGGTGTTTTGTTGATGGTGGTGAAAAAGGCCGTCTCAGGCGCCGCTCCAGAATTTCCCACAAGTTTTCAATTGAGTCGATATCAGAGGGGTATACTACAAAGCAGGATCAATGAGATAGCCAGCTCTCTTTGATAAACAACCAGAAATAATGATTGATTTTCTGGTTCATTAAGACAGTTAAACTTAGATATGCATTTTTGGTTGTTGAGTCAATTAGACCATGCCCATATCAAGCGTATCTTTCTAAAAAAAAATATTTCAGAACATTTAGACAAGTTAGCTGGCTAACTCCTTGATCATGCTTTGTAGTATACCCTTCTGGTAACTGACAGACACACCCACCCACACTAAACCCTCTACACACCTTTGACACCCCTTTTCTAGCCATGTTAGCCAAAGTAATGGTCAACTGGGCATGCTTATACATGACGGGATAGGATGTTAATTGCTTAATTAACTCAGGAAACACGCGTGTGGAAGCACCTGCTTTCAGGGTTCTAAATTCAAATGTTTCATTGGTAACTTCAAGTTGGGAGCACCAAATTAAATTTAGGAGCACCAGAAAAGTTGATTGAGATTTGGCCTATATTGCTACATTTTCACAGGCAGAACAATTCTGATATTTTTTCCAACTATTGTTCTTTTGATCAATCACATCAGATCTTTTCACATCAGATCTTTTTCAGAGCTGATCTGATTGGTCAAAAGACCAATTAGTGGAAGAAAAAAAATCTGAATTACGCAGCCTATGAATTCTAGCTACTTCTGAAGCACGTTGTGCCCTAGAAACTAATATGGAACAATGTAAACACATTGGTTTATTATAAAAGCTAAAATGATGATACGAATAACTGTAATTAAAGTAATTTGTGGAATATTAATTGTCTACATATTGTGTAAAAGCAGCATTTTTCTATTGAGATGCATACATAGAAAATTGTACACAGTCTCTTTAAAAACATGAGGTTTGTGATGTTGACATGCAAGAGATCTGTCATTTATTCACTGCTATGATCACTGATCTCCTGAAGAAGCTACCCCTTTTCCTTTCTTTCTGTGCCCCCAAATGCTTGGATATACTGGTAAAGTTACCAGGTTGTTAGCTAGCTAGCGAACAAGGTAACATGACTGAACAAAGTATAAACAAATGGTTAACAACGTCGACGCATGAGTAGTTTTAGAACGGCCCACGACATGGTTTATGAATCTAAAATGCAGTCCCGGCGATCCGCTCGGCTATAGGAAGATAAAAATGTTGTGCCTGTAAAATTGGTCAGATCTTTTGACCCGGTTGAGCTAGAAGCAAGCTGTTTTCACTGTTGTAATACTGCAACCATGATGCTAACGAATCTGACTTTAGAGCCCTGCCTGCTTTCAATATACTTTTTCATTTACTCAAGTGTTTCCTTTATTTTGGCAATTACTAGTATATACCAGTATTCAAACAAGATCTCGCTCATGTCATTCTGTATCAAATCTGAATAGGTATTCTTTCAAAATACTTTGTCTGCATAGGCAACAGGTCCACCGACAGCGAGGCTCAACAACCCACAGTTCCCATGTGGAAGTCAGTGGATCCCAAGATCCTTTAATTTTATTGCCTTTCTCCGAGCCCCTTCTTCAAAGTACTGCAGTCAGAAAGCCTTGGAGCACCAGATGAGAGAGGTCATGTCCATTCCTCACTCTTCTGAGAGAAACCACACCACGCAACAAGTCTTATACAATGTAAAGGGCACGGGACACAGTGGCCATCCTGTTAGTCTGTCTTTAGCCCTGGGAGTGAAACAGCCATCTCCCAGTCACCAGCCAGGTATGTATCCCCAGACTCCCCTTACTCCACAGAGGCGTT
This sequence comes from Salvelinus fontinalis, assembly GCF_029448725.1. Taxonomy (NCBI): domain Eukaryota; kingdom Metazoa; phylum Chordata; class Actinopteri; order Salmoniformes; family Salmonidae; genus Salvelinus; species Salvelinus fontinalis. Next base: position 23,767,837 of record NC_074677.1, on the reverse strand, counting down.
GCTGCTGGCCTTGACCACGGACCCGGCCCGGCTGATCTGCAGCCAGGGCAGCTTGGCACAGTTCTTGAAGAGCTGCTCGATGGCGATGTGACGAACATGCAGTTCTGACGCCAGTGAGTCTTTTTCCTGCACAGCCACTGTCAGCTCCTCAAACACCTCTGTAGAGGGGAGAGGAAACAGAGCAGAGATTAGTACAGTGCAGGGTCTCTCTCTTAGGGATGTTAAAGTGACAGTATTACCGCCACACCGACGGTCACGAGTCATGCTAACAGTCAAATTCCACGTGACCGTTTAGTCACGGTCTCCAAGCTCTGATGCTGCCGATGGTCATTAGTAGCCTACACAACTTGCTAACTGCCTGGTACTCAGCACTCTATTGTCCCTCTAATCACTCTGACATCAATGCAAATGTAATCAGAAAATCATATCAAACACTTCATAAAAGCCCATGAGCTTACGTTGCGCAACTTTTCTATAGGCTATGCAATTGCGTGAGAAAACAGAGTTGATGGCCTGTATTAAAAATAAGAGGATCCATCAGCTTTCTATAGGCTATGCCTACTATATTTATTTCTCAACGTTCCTAATATTAAGCACATTGCTTCGCTTTTTTATTTAATTTAATTTAACAAGGCAAGTCAGTTAAGAACAAATTCTTATTTACAATGATGACCTAGCGAGGAACAGTGGGTTAACTGCCTCGTTCAGGGGCAGAACGACAGAATTTTACCTTGTCAGCAACCTTTTGGTTACTGGCCCAACACTCTAACCACTAGCCTACCTGCCGCTTTACAACAGGAGTATAGCCTACCTGGCTGGCATGAAAATGAACCACAGGAAAAGCGTACTTCATTCACTATTTAAGTCCATAGATTACATATTTGTTCCCCCTGACCCTGTTTTGAGACAGGTACATGATAATGGTCCATTTTAAATCAAAACTAATTTCACAGATATATGTAAAGACAAGATTAAATGAAGAATAGTCTGATGGGTGTCACTATTAGCCTATCACTTGAGAATGATGTATTATCACTTGTGAATGACGCCCAGCATGTGCAGTAAGGCAAGAAACAGTGCATGCCTTTTTTTTCTAATCATAGTTGCACACCTCATGTAGCCTAGCCCATAGGCCTATATGTTTTGACAAGCTTTGAATCACAACTAAAGCGCCCAAATAACTTTTAAAATTAAACACATTAATCCGCTTTACAACAGGTGGGTGTAGAGCCTACCTGGCATACATAGGCGGCGCATGAGTGAGCTTCAAGTTTGGGGAAGATCATTTTCACCATAAAAATGCACCTTTGTAATAAAGGATTACACGCATAATTGCATTTGTGGTCACTTTTAAGAATGGTGGTTTCCCGCAGTATGCTCATTGCTGCGCTTATAATGTGAAGAAATAGCCTTATAGTTTATCAACATTTTAAGCTAAACGTTCTGATCGGTTGCATCAGCCTCATTGCTTTTAAAAAGTTTTTTTTAAATGCGAGTGGTTGCATTAATTTGGGATCTATCGCATCCCACAACTGTCCCAGACCATATTTGGAATATTTATTTATCTATCACACAGAATGTCAACTTTTGTACTATGGGGGATAGTAAATTGACATAGGCTGGAGCTTTTGCTGTTTGTTAGGCCTACTCATCTTGTTGGCTGACAAAAAATAAGTGTACAGTTCTTCAATACGTGCCTCGGAATTTGATAGGCACATACGCAGTTGCGTCCCCGATGTGTCGGTCTTCACTTGCAGCCTACTTTGGAGCTGACATGGCTGTGAGAAGGTCGCGATCACGTGACGGGCATTGGCTAATAAGAATTTAGATATGAGAGAGCCATGTGAGTGAGGTACTTCGGAGCACCGCGATTAGCAGCCGGGAGAAGGGAATTATAATTATCATATTCAGCCCAGGGGCACAGCGGCCACTGGCCGCAAAAGGCATGGAGGTTGCCGCTGGGAAATTCAAGGATTTATCAAGTTCCTGTCAAATTGTGAATAAGAGTGATGAAGTGAGTGCAGTCTGCACATGAAACAAAGCAGAGCTCATGCCTTTCATGCAACTTTTTTTCAAATTATCATTAGTCACATCATGCAGCCTTATAATGTATGAAAAATCAAAACAGAGAGCCCAACATTTGTATCACAACTAAAGTTAAATAGCTCAAAATTAAGCATATAGAGGTCCTGTTTCTTTGTTAACCTCTCAACACAGAATAGCCACGTGTGCACTCCCTTATAAATTGCATGGAGAAAATATACTTTCTATTTCATTCAGCTATGTTCAATTTTATTCTTCATACTATAGAATAAAATAATGCTACGGAATTCTAAGCAAATCTTGTCTGCTAAATGAATTAGTGTAGCCCACAGCCATATGGCATATCCAGATCAGGTCCTAACATAAGGACAACTCAGAGGACGCTATCTGCTCTTCTGAAATAGACTATTTTTTTTCAAATCATGTTTTTTAGACCGGTCTAAAATAAATCAGATTTATTGTGATGGTGATGTAGGTTATATTAAATTGATTTATACTTTTTTTAAATGTAGATGTTCCAAAAGGTCTGCATCAGTGGCTTGTAAGCTATGCATGGAAGCCAGGAGATGCTAAACATGTTTATGTTAATTTACAGTCAATTACAGTGAGACCGGCAGTTACAGCTGAAGTCGGAAGTTTACATACACCTTAGCCAAATACATTTAAACTCAGTTTTTCACAATTCCTGACATTTAATCCACGTAAAAATACCCGGTTTAAGGTCAGTCAGGATCACCACTTTATTTTAAGAATATGAAATGTTAGAATAATAGTAGAGAGAATTATTTATTTCAGCTTTTATTTCTTTCATCACATTCCCAGTGGGTCAGAAGTTTACATATACTCAATTAGTATTTGGTAGCATTGCCTTTAAATTGTTTAACTTGGGTCAAACGTTTTGGGTGGTCTTCCACAAGCTACCCACAATAAGTTGGGTGAATTTTGGCCCATTCCTCCTGACAGGGATGGTGTAACAGTCAGGTTTGCAGGCCTCCTTGCTCGCAAACGCTTTTTCAGTTCTGCCCACAAATTTTCTATAGGATTTAGGTCAGGGCTTTGTGATGGCCACTCCAATACCTTGACTTTGTTGTCCTTAAGCCATTTTGCCACAACTTTGGAAGTATGCTTGGGGTCATTGTGCATTTGGAAGACCCATTTGCGACCAAGCTTTAACTTCCTGACTGATGTTTTGAGATGTTGCTTCAACATATCCACATAATTTCCTGCCTCATGATGCCATCTATTTTGTGAAGTGCACCAGTCCCTCCTGCAGCAAAGCACCCACACAACATGATGCTGCCACCCCCGTGCTTCACGGTTGGGATGGTATTCTTCGGCTTGCAAGCATCCCCCTTCTTCCTCCAAACATAACAATGGTCATTATGGCCAAACAGTTATATTTTTGTTTCATCAGACCAGAGGACATTTCTCCAAAAAGTGAAATCTTTGTCCCCATGCGCAGTTGCAAACCGTAGTCTGTCTTTTTTATGGCGGTTTTGGAGCAGTGGCTTCTTCCTTGCTGAGCGGCCTTTCAGGTTATGTCGATATAGGTCTCGTTTTAATGTGGATATAGATACTTTTGTACCGGTTTCCTCCAGCATCTTCAGAAGGTCCTTTGCTGTTGTTCTGGGATTGATTTGCACTTTTCGCACCAAAGTACATTCATCTCTAGGAGACAGAACGTGTCTCCTTCCTGAGCGGTATGACGGCTGCGTGGTCCCGTGGTGTTTATACTTGCGTACTATTGTTTGTACAGATGAATGTGGTACCTTCAGGCATTTGGAAATTGCTCCCAAGGATGAACCAGACTTGTGGAGGTCTACAATATTTTTTGGAGGTCTTGGCTGATTTCTTTTGATTTTCCCATGATGTCAAGCAAAGATGCACTGAGTTTGAAAGTAGGCCTCAAAATACATCCACAGGTACACCTCCAATTGACTCAAATGATGTCAATTAGCCTATCAGAAGCTTCTAAAGCCATGACATCATTTTCTGGAATTTTCCAAGCTGTTTGAAAGACACAGTCAACTTAGTGTATATAAACTTCTGACCCACTGGAATTGTAATAGTGCATTTTAAGTGAAATAATCTGTATACAATTGTTGAAAAAATTACTTGTGTGATGCACAAAGTAGATGTCCTAACTGACTAGCCAAAACTATAGTTTGTTAACAAGACATTTGTGGAGTGGTTGAAAAACGAGTTTTAATGTCTCCAACCAAAAGTGTATGTAAACTTCCGACTTCAACTGTATTTGCTTGACAATCACCAGCCACAGCCCTACTCTCTCACAAAAACACACACACAGAGCAAAAGAGCAAAGAGATCAATGCAGGCCAGGGACCACACACCCGGAAATCAAATCAAACAGATTAAGCAGAAGGTGCAGACAGCGATGACAACGCAGTACTACCAATACATAACACCACCTCACAAAGACACAACGTCACATCAAAGACACACCAGCATAGAAGAGATGCAAGAAAACACTAATGAGGCACATTCAGTTCCATCCATTTATGGAGATTTACAAGCATTTAAAACAAGAGACTTAAAACCCATGCATGCGCTAAAGCACTCCTCTATAGATGATTAATGCAAAGGAATAATTTAGACATCTGTTCACAGTTAACTTCAATAGATGGCTATGAAAGTGTCTCTTACTTTGAATCTGTAGCAGCAGCTGCCCATTCAGCTGGTGAAGCTCGTCCACACTCATTTTAATCACTGGAAGAAAAAACACACAGATTGGGTCACAAAACAAGAACACCACAACATGGCATGTTTGATCAAATAAATGAACCAACTAAAGCAACTCCAGTCACTGGGGGGGATTCCGACCCGAGGTAAGCATGCATAAATGGAACGTAATTCCCCTTTTATGCACTTTTCACTTTACACGTATTCTGAACTATTAGTTTGGGGTGGATATCAAAGAAATTAAGGAGTCGCGGAGGTGTGTTTAGATACACTGTATTCTGACCTTGACTTAATTCACTCATAATTCCACCACCTTTACGTGCAATAAAATTATGAACAAGGTGGGGCAACCTGTCGGTTCCACATCTACTTCATTTTTTTACTGATAGAAATAACACCATTCTCCATGCAATAATTTACCAATTGATAAGAGCTAGGTGAATGTGTGAGCCGTTTGGCTAAGCGGGTTGAAAATATAAATTACAATTGTTGATCTATTTTACCTTTTGATTGCTAGAGACAAATGTGAAACCAATAATATGGCAGCTAACTGAAGCATATCAACATATCAGCTTTTTAACAGCGGAGTTTATGAAATGCTGGTATTATAACCTGAAGGGAAGGAATTTGGAGACCCAAGCTATAGAGCCTCACAGTGGAGGTGTCATAATACTCATAAAACCTAGCGGTCAAACAAGGAAATGGTTCCAATCATTTTCCCACCATACATTTTTTCCCATACGACATTTTTAGAAACACTTAAAATAAGGGCTGTGTTTCGTGAAGGCTTACCCGGGCTTCATGTTTTGATAACCATGTAAATCTCTCTCGGACAAGGTGACTTATCAATATATTTGGCTCTATTTACTCTCAGATTAAAAAATGCTAATCCCTGCAAGCTTCTGCACGTCATCTCTAGCTGGCACCTTTGCTAACAGGTATGGTGTCAAGTTCTGAATTTTCCATTTAAAGAAATTTTGCCTATTTATTAATTACTACATTTAGAGAACATTAGATAGTTAATCCAGAGCTTCTTACCTTTTCCTCAATTTGGCAGTCTTATCCAGATCATCATGGCATTTGTAGTTCTTTATGATAGCCACATTAGCAGCTAATTAGCATTTCATTTTGGGGGGTTGAATATATTGATAAAAAAAAAAGTCACCTTGTCCTAGAGAGATTTACATGGTTATCAAAATGTCACGCCAGGGTAAGCCTACACGAAAAAACAGACCTTATTTTAAGTTTCTAAAATCCCCTATGGGAAAAATGGTGGGGAAATGATTGGAACCATTTCCCTGTTTGACCGCTAGGTTTTATGGGAATTATGACTTGTACTGTGGTACTCTTATAGGCTTCTGTAGCCATGGCAAATGACAGTATAGTGCCAAAAGTACCAAGTTGATTTATGACTCATGACTCATTTTACTGTGGATATAGATACTTTTGTACCCGTTTCCTCCAGCATCTTCACAAGGTCCTTTGCTGTTGTTCTGGGATTGATTTGCACTTTTTGCACCAAAGTACGTTCATCTCTAGGAGACAGAACGCGTCTCCTTCCTGAGTGGTTTGACGGCTATGTGGTCCCATGGTGTTCATACTTGCATACTATTGTTTGTACAGATGAACGTGATACCTTCAGCGTTTGGAAATTGCTCCCAAGGATGAACCAGTCCACAATTATTTTGGCTGATTTCTTTTGATTTCCCCATGATGTCAAGCAAAGAGGCACTGAGTTTGAAGGTAGGCCTTGAAATACATCCACAGGTACACCTCCAATAGGCTAATTTACATAATTTGAGTCAATCAGAAGCTTCTAAAGCCATGACATCATTTTCTGGAATTTTCCATGCTGTTAAAAGGCACAGTCAACTTAGTGTATGTAAACTTCTGACCCACTGGAATTGTGATACGGTGAATTATAAGTTAAATAATATGTCTAAACATTTGCTTGAAAAATTACTTGTGTCATGCACAAAGTAGATGTCCTAACAAACTATAGTTGTCAAGTCGGTTAACAAGAAATTTGTTGTGTGGTTGAAAAACGAGTTTTAAATTACTCCAACCTAAGTGTAAGTAAACTTCCGACTTCAACTGTATGCCCAGACTTTTCACTGTATTTAACAAAATCGATAGTGTGTTAAATTGGGAGTCACCGTCAGTTATTCCCATATACATTTATAACTGTCACTTTAGTTTTAGTTTCCTTACATTTTGCATCATTCCATTACATTGTTAGTTTACCTTTCTCTCCTCTCTCACGTTCGTGTGGTTGTTCCTGAGGATCGCTAGCAAGAGTGGATCATATTAGGCTAACATATTACAAGTTGTGCAATAATTTGGGACATGTAGCCTATTTTAATCATTATGGAACGCAGACCATATGTAGCAGCAAACCTGGAGCATGTTTCATGATGGCTGGACTGTTGTCATCACAGTTCCATGATTAGTGCTGATTAGTCAGGTAGATATATAGGACTACTGATCAACCCCTATTGTACACTTCTCACCTAATATTTCATGGATTGAACAATTTAATACGGCAACTTTCAGGATGAATCAAACTACTACTTTTGATTCAACAATATATTGTGTGCAAAGGCTCTCCAAACTGGGAAAAACAACATTCTAACCCTAAATAATATACATGATCAGAGTATTTATTTATTTTTTATCTACCAATTGGTGCTGAAAAGGACACGAATGTGTGTATTACATGGCTTTCTTTCATTGATCCGTAATATTCGGAGGAATCGAGAAAAGTCTATCGAGACAATTAGAATTAAAAAGGTAAACCAAATTTAAAGGGATGGCTTTAGCTAAATGTACTGAAAACCCTATAGAATGAAAACACCACTAAATCTTTGGACAGCAAGTAGGAGGGATTTCAGCTGTTGAATTACATATATTCAGCGTGCACAAGGGAACCACACCTGCAAAGCCCGTTACGCACCTGCATAAGGTAGGTCTGAATACCAACTACTGAGAAGTGCATAGAAAAGGCGTACATTTCTTAAGTCTGAAACGGGCCTTTGTTGCATAGCAACAACAACCTACGCAGAAACAGAGAGAGAAAAGCTAAGGGTCTGAAAGTCACTGTCATAATTTACAAAGGAATGGAATTCTATAAACAACCGGAAAGCGCCAGCGTCCTTGAGAGATTCATCCTCTCTCCAAGAGGGCGTGTAGCAGGCACAAACAAACCTGGTGCTGTGACAGGGCATGGAGAACCCAAGGGCATGGAGAACCCAAGGACACTTTATGAGGTAGGACTAAGAATTACTTTTCTCTGGACAAAGAGAGAGTGTGGTGGTGTGGGGAAAGGAGGGAGAGTGGTGGCTGAAGAAAAATGTGTGAGGATGTACTAAAATACTAAAAACTGGGCCCTGGCCTGCATCACTACATTGTCTTGTCCGCCATTAATGAGTAGGGGAAATGGAAGAGATAGCAGACTCCATATAACAAAGATCACAGAGAACAGATAAGAGGAAAGAAAGGGGTGCGTTGCATCCCATCTGTTTCCCTCCCTTTTCAACATCCCTCCTCCCATTCAATGCCAGTCTTCAGAGGCTCTGGTCTCGCGTGGTCCTATCTCCAAATACACGTCTTTGTCACGAGGAATTTTGTATTCCAAAAACGTGTTGAATGGTCCGCGGCAAAATGTTGATTGGATGTTATCTTTCAAGAACCCTCCCCCACACGCCCGTAGAAGGGGTGATGTGTTTTATGTGCATCACTGTTTTCCGTCCGGGTAGTTGTTGTCTATTCTAGTTGAAAGTTATCAAGTGTGGCTGACATTCTGCGATTTATATTTATTGAAAGTGGATTACACTGGTAAAGTCAAACGTCACAAAACGTTTTAAGCCACTCTGGTGACTTCTCCATTCCTCTCAATTTGTTCTGTCCACATGGCTGTGCTTTGCTGACACTGAAAATATCTTGAAGATTGCCCATTACTTAGATTTTTTTTAAGGACCCAAAAAACAAGGCAGTGGGAGTAGCTATTCAAGTAAGTAAATACATTTTGTTTATTATTTTTTATGTTAAACTGTTCATTATTAGCTAGATAGCTGGCTACAACAACGCCGTTGTAGGCTAAATGTCATCAGCTAGCTAACTATCTTGATGTAATCATTGTCAATTAAAAACAGCCTCCAAATGCATTTGCAGATAACAGTTATAGAAGTAGTTGTCACAACACCAGAAATTTGGCTTCGATACCGCTACCAGTTTGAGTATCACAATACTCAATATCGTCACAATACTCCATACCAAAACCACGCCAAAAAAAAGGCACAAAATTGCAATTGGTCCAGACAGATAAACTTAGCTACTGCTCTGTTCAACTGTCTTGCATCTTTTGAGTTCAATATCATTACATAAAAATAAAAAAAATCTGAGACAGTCATGTATGCATCAATGAATCAATTATACAAATATACAATCAATTTGACTTTGTTTTTACCAAATCTAACAACATAATGGTAATCATTTATTTGAATGGTAAATCTCTATTGATAAACTGGGTAAATCAAGATGTTGCCTAGGCCTGTCCACAATACAGATGAATGCATATTCAATAGGTGTGTGCATGTATTGAGTTGAGCTTGTTTTGGCTGATTTCACAGGGCTACAGATGAAACAATCTTTTCCCCTTCCAGTTGGGACTTAATTTTATTGTACTGATCAACAACATTTGCATAAAAGTAAAAGATCATATTTGGGAGAGATGTGAGAGAGACTGAATAAGTGCATGAAAAGTTTTTGTGGGCAATCAACTTTGAAATTGGCATATTTTGCATTATGGTTAGCAAGGAAAGTTAGCCTACAAAGCTGGAAGCTACCAGTATCTTCTTCCATTTTTAAAGTATTTTAGCCTATATAGACATTGTTTTGCGAACAGTAATTAACAGTCCCAACATTTCTACATGCCGTGTCGCATTACTCAAGACTTAGCTCCCCTCATGCTGCACAAAGTTAACATGATGCAGCTCAGATTCCCAGTGCAGGCTAGCAATGAGTAAGTGGAGCATGCACGGTGCGAGCTATAATAAGGGGTTGACTGCTCTGATAGACAGGCTTGATCTGTGAGACACATTTGACAGAAGTACCTGAAGCAACAAAAATTATAGTACCGAACCACTTTTCATGTTCTAGTATCAAAAAAGTACCGAAATTTCAGTATACCGTGCAACACTACATGAAAGAGGGTGAAATTGCAGCTCCAGCTACAGTAAAGGGAGTGTGTAGGCTACTGGAAAGGGCAGGTCATTTTGTGGGAGGATATTATGAAAAGATTCTCCAGTTCCAGAGGGGAAAACTTTGAGGACAGAGAAATAATAGCAACATCATATTCAGTGCCGTCTAATTTAAATATAATGAAGACTGTTTCTTGTGATGTTTTCTGTCCTCATACCTGGAAAGCTGTAAAAGCCTGTTTGCATATGAAGAGGTCCCAATGAATGTCACAAGAAACTAAGGGTATATCCTATATGCCATTGGTTGTGTGTAGGCCTATGTTAGCAAATGTGTATATGTGGTATACAAAAATAGTGAAACATCACAATGTATAAACCTATTTCAATTGGAGCAGGACAATCCTGCTGGAGGTCTGCTGGGTGTAGCAGGGTTCTGTTTCAGCCCAGCATTAACACACCAGGATTCAACTTATCAAATCTAAAGAGTTCATAATCAAGTGTGCCATTGCTGGGCTGGAATAGAAGTCTGCTCACCCAGTAGATCAGGGATCAGTGGAGCAAGGTTGGCCACCGCTTGTATGGAGTTTTTTTGGTTCACCTGAAATTATGCTTTAGTAATAATAGCTGACATGTTACTACTCAATTATCTATTGTTATTTAGACTAAGATGTCTAATCTTTACATACAAGTTCACGTATGTGTACATTTTGAAGCGATGAAGTGTTGATTCTTTGAAGTGAAGCAAGTGTTTGAACTTGTTTTAATTGTTATTCAAAATGAACTAATGTCAATGTTGATTAACCACATCAAAATCCTGCAATAAAGAGGGGAAAGGGTTCTGTCTCTAACATGTCGGTGTTGTATTCTAAAATGAGTCTAGTTGTACGATTCTTTTTGTCTAGTTGTAAGATCTCCAATCTGTTTTGATTGTCACTCTCTCTCAGTATATCAGCTCTGTGAATCCAATCTGCAGCTTATCATATGGCATGCATCGCCAATACAGCAATAAGCCTACAGTATGATGACATTACTGGCCTTATGGGCATCTGATGCAGAGATTAGCTACACTCACACATTGTTTACAAGTTAAACTAAACTAAGCTCTCAATTTCAACTGATACCATGACAATAGACAATGTATAGGAGGCCAACCATATACCAGACGCTGGACATGCCTTTTAAGCGCTGACATATAACATTCAGTGCAAATCCAACCCTTGTAATTTAGTTACAGTATATGAAAATAAGGAGATGACAATTAGGCTACTGGAGATCAGCATTACAGTTAACATTTAATGAGGTTAATTTAATTTCATTCATTTGAGCAAAATTGCATTTCCCTTAGAGATACAATACATGGTTGCTCTATGTATCACTGACCCTGGATAAGCTAGCAACTGGCCTAACACAGCTAGCTTTTCAGATCAATAATATGCTTATTCACATTTTGTTGGCTATATAGTAGCTAGCTAGCTAGTTATACCTAGGTAGTTTACAAGGTTGGCTGACTTTTCTCAAAACGAACCTCATCGTGGCTACCTACTTGTCCCTAATGCTAGCCTTTACAGCCAAATATCACTTCAGAAATGTCAAAATATTGATATGGCCAGCATTGTAGACCATTTCTCACCTCTTGCTGCAGCTTTAGCTCATCTCGAAATAACAGTGAAATGCTGTGAAAACCAGTGTGCTGCAAAAACGGTTCTAAAATGTTTTGTCACCAGTGCTTGTTTTGTTGAAATGTTTAGTCCTCACACACTGCTGCTCCTACAGCACTAATCTGGTGAGCATCTTCAGAGCAGCCATCCAAACAAGACATTTGATTGGTTTGACGTGTTGCGAGGCGTCACAGATTTACGGCGGGTTCTGACCCCTCTTTAGAGGATTTCTTCCATGGAACTTCCCCAGGCTTCCCATTTTAGGGAAGCCTAGTTCACAAGGAGCCTATAGAGGCTCAGAAACCAGCTAAATAACACTCTGGCTATAGTCTGACTTATCTACCCTTCTCCTAAAATGGTGCACTCTTTCCGCGAGGCTCCATCTAGCCACGCTTATGTTACACCAATGCAATGCTTTAAATCCATGGGGGGAGTGAACGAAAGCACACTTCTGGAGAATAGAGGGGTAGAGAGAATCTGACCACAACCAGTGTGGTGTTTTAGGAATGGAGGAAGGCTAGTTACTGTTTGGTGTAAAGTAAATGAGGCTGACTGCGAACTCACACTCGTCTCCTCTGTGACCATTGTTTGAATGCAGTGTCTGGTGGTCTCCTCCAGAAGACTGGCTGTGGCTGCAGTGAAGGCCCCTCCTTCCTGTGACCCCCCACAGGGCCCCGAGGCCACGCACGTCCTCCAGTAGCCCCAGCTCCTCGGTCGAGTGGCACTCCAGCATGCCCGTGGCGTAGTCCGGCAGCCCTCCTGCCCCCATCCCCTGGTTCCAGCGTGGGGTGTAGCGGGGCACCTGGGCGTCCGACTGGGGCAGTAGTTTACGGTCTCCATTCTGGCTGTAGCAGAGGAGCTGGTGCTTGCCCCCCCGGCGGCCAGGACTCCCCTCTGAGCTGACAGAGTCTTTGTTCTGAGCGTACTGCACGATGCGGCTGATCTTCTGGCTAAGGGCCAGCTTCATGCCCTCGTAGGGACTGCGGGAGACCTTGGAGCGGGACAGCTTCTGGTTGGCAATGAGGTGGTACTTCTCAAAACACTCCCGGTGGCCTCGCAGGGATTTGGTGTGCAGGAGGGTGGCATGAGACACACCTGGAGGGAGGGAGAGAGCAATCAGTTAAAGAAGACAATTAGTTACATGTTCTGTTTGGCAATCAATGCTATATGTACATCAAAGCATTTGATACATTGCTAGGAAACAGAGGGCTAAGAACTGAAATTAGGTACTGTTGGCTTTGCTCTTTTTTCAAAGTCAAGCCACTAAAGATATTTGTCTTCTTTTTTTGTAATTCTTACCCCCTTTATCGCCCCAATTTCGTGATTACGATCTTGTCTCATTGCTGCAACTCCCCAACGGGCTCGGGAGAGGCGAAGGTCGAGTCATGCACCCTCCGAAACATGACCCGCCAAGCCGCACTTCTTTTTTTATTTTTTTTATCCCATTTTCTCCCCAATTTTCGTGGTATCCAATCGCTAGTAATTACAACCTTGTCTCATCGCTACAACTCCCGTACGGGCTCGGGAGAGACGAAGGTCGAAAGCCATGCGTCCTCCGAAGCACAACCCAACCAGCCGTACTGCTTCTTAACACAGCGCGCCTCCAACCCGGAAGCCAGCCGCACCAATGTGTCGGAGGAAACACCGTGTACCTGGCCCCCTTGGTTGGCGCGCACTGCGCCCGGCCCGCCACAGGAGTCGCTGGAGCACGATGAGACAAGGATATCCCTACCGGCCAAACCCTCCCTACCCCGGACGATGCTATGCCAATTGTGCATCGCCCCACGGACCTCCCGGTCGCGGCCGGCTGCGACAGAGCCTGGGCGCGAACCCAGAGACTCTGGTGGCGCAGTTAGCACTGCAATGCAGTGCCCTAGACCACTGCGCCACCCGGGAGGCCAAGCCGCACTTCTTAACACGGAAGCCAGCTGCACCAATGTATTGGAGGAAACACTGTTTAGCTAACAACCGAGTGTCAGCCTGCAGGCGCCCGGCCCGCCACAAGGAGTCTCTAGAATGCGATGCGCCAAGTAAAGTCCACCTGGCCAAACCCTCTCCTAACCCGGATGACGCTGGGCCAATTGTGTGCCACCCTATGGGACTCCCAGTCATGGCCGGTTGTTACACACCCTGGGATCAAACCCCAGGCTGTAGTGATGCCACAACACTGCGATGCAGTGCGTTAGACCGCTGCGCCACTTGGGAGGCACCACTGCATATTTAAATTATTTCCTGCTCTAGATGTTTTTCTCAAAGGACATAAAACTATAAACGTTTTTACAGTACTAACCTATTTCTTTTTTATTTTATTTTTTATTTTGAATTAACCTATTGAAGGCAGCCTAAAAGGCCCTAATTTAACACACCTGATTCTACTAATTATCTGCTCAACAAGACCTTAACTAGCTGAATCAGATATGCTCAATTAGGGTTGGACCGAAAACCTACAGGACAGTAGATCTCCAGGAAAAAGGGTAGGCCAGCCCTGGTCTAGGGGATAGTGGGCTTCTGAACCAGGGAGAGAGCAGAGCTGGGAGAGATTTACCCATCTTAAATGGACAGATACCCGCTAGGCTGAATTTTGTCTCACCTCAATCTACTCAATATCTAAAATGGCTTTTCAAAGATAACCTAAAATGCAGTGTTGGCCTCACAGAATTTGTAAAAGAAGAACAGTGTCAAGTAGGCTACCATCTTTGCAAAGATAAAAGCTTTGACATTACTTAAATCCTTCTGAAGAATCTCATTGAGTAACTATTTAAGAGAAGTTGCTCTGCTGTGGTGTGTGCTCTCCAGAGAGTGAGGGTATTTGAGTCATAATAACAGAGCCTCCAGCTTCCTCAGAGTGAGAGGATCACCTGGGATACCACAACATTTCCTAAACTCAGACTGCAAGAGGCCATTCACTCTCTAACCCACTTAACATACAGAAGAAATGCAGAATAATTTACCACATATACCACACCCAAAGTCAAAAACCACCTTAAAGTAACCTGGGGGCAGTGTTGTGGACTGGCAATGGTGTAAACACTGAATGCAGTGTGTGAGAACAAGTTAGCAAGCAAGCTAGTGGGTGTGTTTGTACAAGCATTGTCTTCAGTATTTTTCCTCCTGGCCTACATTTCTATCACGCAGACAGACATGCTGGAACATGAAACTAGGGGATTAGTCAACGTCAAGACACAGTGAGAGGCAGTAAAGCGGATGCTCGTTAGGTAGGCTCACCGCACACACACCTCTAGGAAAGAGAGGAGATGTAAGAAGGCATATGACCACCAAATGACTAGCCTATTGAACTAGTCTTATACAATAACTCTAAATATGCAAAGTGAGAATTCAGCCCATATCAGTCATCAGAAAGCATTAGCCTCAACTTTAAGAAAAATGATTTAAAAAAGAGAGCACAAACTAAATCAGGTCCACATGATCAGGCCATTTCCTGGTGTTACATTAATGTCAGGGCCAACAACAGGAAGACACACTTAACTAAAGCCATATCCCAGAAAAAGAGGAAGACCTTCAGCCAGCCTAGCTCACTCACACAGCGAGCAGCTTGGCTGCCTGTAACAGAATACAGAGAAAAGCAAGCAGGAAAGCATCAAGTTGTTCAACGCCGTAAGATTTAAGACACAATAGCTGACTTGCTTGTGTTAACCAACCCCATGACACACAAGTAAAAAAAAAAAAAAAACTAAACAAGCATACTGTGTTTAAGAACAATTTGGCCTATACAATCATTGTGTGTGTTTGTGTGGCTGTGTGTAAGAGAGAGAGAGAGTGTGTGTGTGTGTGTGTGTGTGTGTGTGTGTGTGTGTGTGTGTGTGTGTGTGTGTACCCTGAGCACTGAGAGACAGCGCTGTGGTGGATTAGTCTTATATACTTGAGGCTTGGATAGCTGACCTGGGACAGTGTTGTGTCTGTGTCGCTGGCTACAGAACATTCCCTAAAAACACAACCTGCTCAGCAGTTACCAAGTTCTTCATAAGCCGCCCAGCCAAGAGCAATGCCTTAAGCCCGATCAGATAAATCAGGCATCAACTACTGACGGGTCTGTCCTATTTAAATTACAAATAAAATAAATTTTAAAAAACAGTCCCCACAGTCAAATCACAGGCCCACAACCAGCAGTGTACCAGCCCAGAGCTAAGCAGCTATGGATATTGGCTAGCAATACTCTTTCTGTCACACAAACAGGAACACAAACACCATTCAGCGGTGAGTAAACATCTCAGACAGTGGCAGTCAACTCGTCAGGGAAATAAGCAGCAGCATAACACTGCAGCTGATGAGCAACAGGCGTGTGTGAACACAGAACACTGGCCTGTGAATCATCCTTTTGTTAGCTTTAGCACATCTTCGGTTCAAGCCGTTTACCTAGCCTTCAAAGAAACAAAGCCACAGAGCAGCCTCATCATCCAAGCATTGTGCAAAACATTCACCATGCCGTCAGAGTCAGACTCCTGTTTGAATGGTGTCTGAGTAAAAGCAAAGGGAGCATAGATAGCAGAGGAATGATCAGTGAGTAACTCCTGTTTGGATTGAACGCTGTCTAAGTAAAAGCTAAAAGGAACCATATATAGTGAAGGTAAATATTACAATGAGGAATGATCTGTCATCATGCTATATGGTGAGTAAGTAACTCCAACCCAAAATGCTACAGCTAATCCCAGAGGCTAAGGAAGCAGAGAGACATGATACATTCAGAATGCAGAATTCTGCGTTTTCCACACTGGATTTATTATTTATTTATTTTTTACACAGGAAAAAAATGTGTTGCATTCTGGAAAACGCAGGTGTACCGACCATGACACTCAATGTTTATATTTAAATAGACTCGCTGTGATTATTCGAAAAGTTTCATCCATCATCCAAAACACACGCTTTGTCTCTGCGGCAGTACGGGACGGGTGTGTGTGGCGGAAGATGTTGTCAGTGGCATTTTCGTTGCTAGGTACTGTATGTTTAAAACGCTGGAATTTTGAAGAAGAAAAAGCAATGACAAGTCAATTAACACAACAAAAAAACTATAAAAGGTTCTTTAACCTCTCCTAAATTGAAATGAAAGTGAGACAGAGACTGTGACCGAGACAGAGATCGCAGCAACAGAAACAGCTAGGGTAGAAGAAAATGCTGTAGATAATGCTAATCTCCCACAGAAATGGCTTCACATGAAGGAAAAAGTAGTACATGGTGTGTCAGGTAAACATATTGTATGTTTACGTGAGAAGTGTGTGAAAAAATTATTCCTTCACCACAGGCTGCGCAACCTATTAGAAAGGTGCATAAAAATGCAATGCAGATCGACCACAATGATGCAGTATTGCTTCAGAACGAAAATGTTTTGTAGTAACATAGGAAGAGGCAGAAAAGTAACAGACAACTCCAAAACTGTGCAACTGCGGACTGTATGGCAAAAGAGGAAATAGCAGAGAGCAAGTTTCCAGTGTTGATAGAGCTACAAAAATAAAAGCGTCTACCCTGCCATTGAGTCGGGTACCACCTACACACATCACTCCAGCATTGCGCAAATGCAAAACGCCATCGGTCAAACTAACTGAGAAGGGCATCCAGGAAATAGAACAGAGTCCGTATGTTGGAATAATCAGAGTTAAAATCTGTGACAGTTGTAGTCAAGAAGAAACTTGTGATGTTTGTGAGGTATGTGCATGAGGGCCAGGCGAAGACTGTGTTCTTAGCAAATGCAATGATACCGCATGGAGATGCCAAAATCACAAATGCCATCCTAGCAACATTCTAATCAAAGGTTATTGATTTTAAAAAGATGGTGGGACTGGGCAGCGACAGGTCAAGTATCATGACTGGAAAAGGCACAGGGGTGGGTCAGACTGTGGGAAAGAAATCTGTACCAGCTCAAAGTGCACATCGTGTTGCACTTGTGTCCTCCAATGCATCAAAAGGCACAGAAAATTGCCTGACAGCAATAACCCATTTCTTGCTGGATTTGCTTCCAATCATGGACATACTGAACCTGTTTTTCCATAAATAAAATGTGTCTCTTGCACACATCAAGCCGATGGTTGCGGCAACCAGGACCGCCCTACAATATATCTCAGACAGAAAGATGAGACCGCTGCCAACCCCGGTTACTACAAAAGCCACAAACTCCTCTTCAGCGGGGATGGCAAAGTGTGCACGCACAGACTTCATCTCGCACCTGATCCAGGGCCTTAATGACAGATTCGCAGAAGATGATCTGAGACATCTCTCTTGCATGGAAAACTTCAAAACCCTGCCAATCTACCCGACAATGACCGAGACCTTACCCAGCACGGAGCTCCTGAACTCGTCTATGCAATAGCTACAAATATATTCTACCGATGTCCTGTCGCAGGAATTTACCCAGGTCAAATGTGTTTATGCTAAAATGTCTTTGTTAAAAAGGAAATTCATATTGCGATGAATACAGTTTTGTGCAATCTATGTTTTTTCCCCCATGCGCCTCACTCACTCACAGCCCCCATCCCCTCCCAATGGAGCAGTTTCCACAATTCCCGCTGTAATAGTTACATCAACATATAGCTATAAAATATATTTGTTTAATAGGCAATGTTTAATAATATTATGATGAATTCATGATTAATATATGGGTTGTGCACTGTCTTATTTCCTTCCCCTACGCCACACACAGCCACCATCCCATTGAAACAGTTTTCACAAATGTTACATCAACATTTACAAAATGCATTTTGCCCATTCCTCCTGACAGAGCTAGTGTCAGGTTTGTAGGCTTCCTTGCTCGCACATGCTTTTTCAGTTCTGCCCACAAATTGTTTATGGGATTGAGGTCAGGGCTTTGTGATGGTCACTCCAATACCTCGACTTTGTCCTTAAGCCATTTTGCCACAACTTTGGATGTATGCTTGGGGTCATTGTCCATTTGGAAGACCCATTTGCGACCAAGCTTTAACTTCCTGACTGATGTTTTGAGATGTTGCTTCAATATATCCACATAATTTCCTGCCTCATGATGCCATCTATTTTGTGAAGTGCATCAGTCCCTCCTGCAGCAAAGCACCCACACAACATGATGCTGCCACCCCTGTGCTTCACGGTTGGGATGGTATTCTTCGGCTTGCAAGCATCCCCCTTCTTCCTCCAAACATAACGATGGTCATTATGGCCAAACAGTTCTATTTTGGTTTCATCAGACCAGAGGACATTTCTCCAAAAAGTGCAATCTTTGTCCCCATGTACAGTTGCAAACCGTGATCTGGCTTTTTTAATGGCGGTTTTGGAGCAGTGGGTCCTTCCTTGCTGAGCAGCCTTTCAGGTTATGTTGATATAGGACTCGTTTTAATGTGGATATAGATACTTTTGTACCGGTTTCCTCCAGCATCTTCCCAAGGCCCTTTGCTGGTGTTCTGGGATTGATTTGCACTTTTCGCATCAAAGTACGTTCATCTCTAGGTGACAGAACGCGTCACCTTCCTGAGCGGTATTACTGCTGCGTGGTCCCATGGTGTTTATACTTGCGTACTATTGTTTGTACAGATGAACGTGGTACCTTCAGGCGTTTGGAAATTGCTCCCAAGGATGAACCAGACTTGTGGAGGTCTACAATTTGTTTTCTGAGGTCTTGGCTGATTTCTTTTGATTTTCCCATGATGTCAAGCAAAGAGGCACTGAGTTTGAAGGTAGGCCTTGAAATACATCCACAGGTACACCAATTGACTCAAATTATGTCAATTAGCCTATCAGAAGCTTCCAAAGCCATGACAATTTTATGGAATTTTCCAAGCCGTTTAAAAAGGCACAGTCAACTTAGTGTATGTAAACTTCTGACCCACTGGAATTGTGATACAGTGAATTACAAGTGAAATAATCTGTCTGTTAACAATTGTTGGAAAAATTACTTGTGTCATGCACAAAGTAGATGTCCTATCCGCCTTGCCAAAACTATAGTGTTAACAAAAAAAGTGTGTGTAGTGGTTGAAAAACGAGTTTTAATGACTCCAACCTAAGTGTTGGAGTCATTGTATGTGGTAGTGGAGTAGGAGCCTGAGGGCCCCAGGAAGAGTAGCTGCTGCCTTGGCAGCAGTTAATGGGGATCCATAATAAGACACAAATATAGTAAGGCAAATGCCGACAAGAATGTGGCTGTTTGAAAGCGAACCATATAAACATTATCCAATTCCTTTTTCAGGCAACATACCGCATATCCTATGTGAATTAGGTATTAGTAACAAACTCCCTTGGTCCCAAAGAACCAGACTATGCCTCAGTATGCCCATAATGACAAGCTATAAGTAACTGCTTTCCTATCTGCATATTGTTTCACTCAACCCTGTTTGTGTCTGTGTGTTGGCCTACATTAGGCAAGAACATTTGATCCTTGACACAGTTTCGGAGTCGTCGGGGTAGGAGGTTGGTAGTGAAAAATGGTGCAGGGGTCATGGTGATATGTCTAAATAGAGCTTGGCACGGCTGTCAACAACTGCAGAGCTAAACCTGGAAAACAGACAGAACTCACGTGTGTACAGTACACCATACATACTGGTCACACTTTAGTCCTGCTGCTACACTACTGAGTGGTGGAGGGGGAAGACGCGGGACTTTTAACCAGTAGGGGTGAACAGAAACTAGGAGTTAATACAGTGAGTTAAGCAGTTACCTTTTTAAATTCTGTTACATTGCCTTCATATACAAAACATGCTCTTTCCATGAAATAGACTGACCAGGTGAAACTATGATCCCTTATTGATGTCACGTGTTAAATCCACAGGTTAACCTTTCTGGCGCAGGCGTTCCGCTAGCGAACCACCTCGACAACATCCGGTGAAATTGCAGAGTGCCAAATTCAAAATACAGAAAGTCATAATAAACATTCATAAAAATGACAAGTGTTATACATCGGCTTAAAGATTAACTTATTGTTAATCCATCCGCTTTGTCAGATTTCAAAAACGCTTTACGGCGAAAGCATACCATGCGATTATCTGAGGACAGCGCCCCGCATACAAAAGCATGAAAAACATTTCCCAACCAAACAGATGCGTCACGAAAGTCAGAAATAGCGATAAAATAAAATTGCTTACCTTTGAAGATATTTCGCCTGCCAAATCAGTTCTGTTATACTCACAGATTATTTTAACAGTTTTAGAAACTTCAGTGTTTTCTATCCAATACTACCATGCATATGCATATCCTAGCTTCTGGGCCTGAGTAACAGGCTGTTTACTTTGGGCACCCCAAACTTCCAAATACTGCCCCATATCCCTAAGACGTTTAAAAATAAGGATTTTTAAGCCTTCAGACAATTGAGACATGGATTGTGTATGTGTGCCATTCAGAGGGTGATTCAGTAGAACAAAATGTTTGGTAGTAGGTGCCAGGCGCACCGGTTTGAGTGTCAAGAACTGTAACGCTGCTGGGTTTTTCACACTCAACAGTGTATCAAGAATGATCCACCACCCAACTTGACACAACTGTTGCAAGTAATGGAGTCAACATGGGCCAGCATCCCTGTGGAATGCTTTCAACATCTTGTAGAGTCCATGCCCGGATGAACTGAGGCTGTTCTGAGGGCAAAGAGGAAGCAACTCAATATTCTTAAGGTGTCCCTGACATTTGGTATACTCAGTGTATAGGGTTATGTATTTAGGCAGGTCAATCCAGATAGAGCTGAACAGCATATGGTGCAAATTATTAATGAATTAGCCTAAATATTACTGTATTCCCAAAACATAGGCCTATTAATGCAATTCATAAAGGCCTTTTGTCCAAAACTGGAATTACCGCTGAAAGCCGTAGATTACACGACCACTCCAAAATAAATATCCCAAACGCCAAAACTGAAAGCCATTTGTGCTCAGTGGGGGGTGCAATAGTGGCTCTGGGATCAGCTATAGCAAAGTCAGCATGTTCCTCTATCTCCAACACCCCTGTTCAGATCGGCTACACGAAGCTGCCAGGCTGCCACAGCCCTTAACATAATCAGAGCTGTTTGCACCTCGAGGTGAGGAGTTCAGCCACAATGAGCAGGCCGTTTAGACCAGAGAGCAGCACAATGACCCCTAACAGCAGCACAGTGACAGCTTCATCATTCCACTGCATTGTGTCTGACTCAGATCTGCTGAGCCCCTCTCTTCGTTCTCTGGAATTTCCCCCTGGCCTTTTTCATTCTCATGATGCCAGCTGTGTGCGAGTGTGTAACGTCACTAGCCTCAGCAAAAATTCCATCTCCGTTATGTAACGGGATGAAGTGGAAGGAATACTGCGGTTTGCCTTGGACCGAATCCTGCTGCTGCTCATCTGAACCGCGGTCTGCTTTCTATAATCTGTGAGAGAAGAGACTGAGGTCACATCACACCTGTGTGATAGACAGAAGGACAGGACACATAACAGCCCTCAGGTTAGAGTGGGGGGCTCTGAGGTGGTTACTCTGTCTCAACAGCCTGAGGCCTGTCAGCTCAGGGGAAAAACAATCTCTGATGGAAACTGATGTATTCAGACTCAAGAGCATCAGGTTAAATCTTCAAAGAATATTGGATGCGTTTAGCCGTCTTCTGAAAGAGCTGCAAGGTTCGCATTAGAGTTGAAAAATCAGCATTTTGATAATGCAGACCATCAGAAAATCTGTTTTTTAAACCATTTCACCTATACTTTATATTGATAGTGAAGTGTTTATTTTGTTGCTTTAGAGTGATCAGGGACATGCAACTATAGTTTTCCTTCACAGAAAATACATTAGTGCAACATTCGGCAGAAAATAACATTTCATCAGATGACAACAGAACTGCAACGCTATTTGGCTAGCAGCCGCAGAAGTAAATTCGATTTTTTTTCTTTTTTATAATGTTTAGAAAGAACACAGCTAGCTATATTTCCTAATGTTTTGCTTGAAGTTAATCTAGCATTTTACCAGAGAAAAGTAAGCTACATAGAGAAATGTACAGGCGAAAAGTAGCTACACATCAGTCAGAGCTAGGGCCCGAAATGAAGGGTGTCCTGTCGTCAAAACAGAATTTGGGACAGTTGAGGGATAAGTGGTTCCATACTAAAATGTTTAAACACAAAGACGAGGCTGATGAAACAGATCAAAACATTTAGCTTAAACTTTGATAAACTATGATTAACTCACATTACAAGCGCAGCAATGTGTTCACTCGTCTCAGCCATATGCATGAATATTACAAAATGTTATTACGGGAGAACACCATTTCTAAAACGCGCACCTGATGCGAGAGGTTTTTAATAATGCAACAGAGAAGGATATACAGCCTAATGGTAGAAACTTACAAGGAGTGAATATCTGAAGATGCAACAATAGGATTGTGCCTTAATTCTTTTGGACAGTAGAATAATACATTCTGGTTTCAATGGCATATCAGGAAATCTTAAAGAATTTGCATTTTTTTAACCTGATGAGGACAGGGGGTGCTGTTTTCACTTTTTTTGGAAAACGTCTCCAATTTAAACGGCTTCGTACTCAATTCTTGCTCGTACAATATGCATATTATTATTATTATTATTGGATAGAAAACACTCTCTAGTTTCTATAACCGTTGGAATTATGTCTCTGAGTGAAACAGAACTCATTCTACAGCACTTTCCCTGACATGGAGTGAGATCTCAGAAATCTTGGCCTCTGCTCCCAGGTCAGTTTTTAGGTCCCTGTGAATTCTATGAGGATACAAACACTGCCTACGCCTTCCTCTAGATGTCAGTAAGTGGTGACAATTTGAATGGAGTCGATTGCGCAATCTGGGACTGTATAAAACACCAAAGAGCGGAAGTACATGTCTTTTCTTCCCTGCGCTTGGCGCACGATGGACGTCGGACTGGCCTTTTTCCAAGCTTTGGTTTAGCCAGTAATATATCGCCGGTCATGTTTTTACTCGTTATAGGTGTTAAAAACATCATAAGGTAGTTAATTTAGACCGTTTTATAGCAATTTATATCCGTTTAGTGTGATTTTCTGGCATTTCTGTGTGACGCACTTCCAAGAGCTGGGCACTTTTCTAGTACATGCTGAACGTTAGTGGCCATTTCGACGGGACAAGAGGACATCTTTCGACCAAAAGACGATTAGACCGGAAAAAAAGATTCATTCCCCAAGATTCTGATGGCAGTTCAGCTAATAGTAAGAACTATTTATGATGATAAATCGTTGTTCTGTCGAAAAATGTTAAACGCATATTCCGCCATTTTCTTTGGGGTAGCTTTGCTTTGGCGCACCCTGTATTGCACAGTAAGGATAATTTAAAAAATGTAATTCAGCGATTGCATTAAGAACTAAATTGTCTTTCAATTGCTGTCCACCCTGTATTTTTTAGTCAAGTTTGAGTATTTATTCATTAGACTAGATCACTGTCCAATATGGCGCCCGACATTTTCTGACCAGCTTGGCTACTTTTCTCATTGTATAACCACGATTTGTGGCTAAATATGCACATTTTCGAACAAACTCTATATGTATGTTGTAATATGATGTTACAGGAGTGTCATCTGAATAATTCTGAGAAGGTTAGTGAAAAAAATCAATACATTTTGGTGGTGATAACGTTATCGCTATTTTTGCCGTGAATCAATGCTGGGGTAATGTTTGCACATATGGTATGCTAATATAACGATATATTGTGTTTTCGCTGTAAAACACTTAGACAATCTGAAATATTGTCTGGATTTACAAGATCTGTGTCTTTCAATTACTGTACGCTGTGAATTTTTAAGAAATGTTTTATGATGAGTAATTAGGTAATACACGTTGGTCTCTATAATTGCTCTGGCTGCTTCGGTGCTATTTTTGACGGTAGCTCTGATGGTAGCTGCAATGTAAAACTGATTTATACCTCAAATATGCATATTTTTCGAACAAAACAGATTTATTGTGTAACATGTTATAAGACTGTCATCTGATTAAGTTGTTTCTTGGTTAGTTTGGTTGGTTCTTGGTTAGTTAGGTTGGCTTTGTGCATGCTACTTGTGCTGTGAAAAATGTCTGTCCTTCTTTGTATTTGGTGGTGAGCTAACAAATATATATATTGTGTTTTCCCTGTAAAACATTATTATTATTTTTTTTTTAAATCGGACATGTTGGCTGGATTCACAAGATGTGTATCTTTCATTAGCTGTATTGGACTTGTTAATGTGTGAAAGTTAAATATTTCTAAAAAATATTTTTTGAATTTCGCGCTCTGCCTTTTCAGTGGAATGTGGGAGGAGTTCCGCTAGCGGAACCCCAGTCCCAGACAGGTTAAATTTTGATCTGCTTTTTTCTATTTTGGCTGTAGGCTATTAAAAGCAAGATAAGATAAACTACGTAAAACATTCAGTGTTTCAAACAATGATATGGCTGACTAGGCATCACATATGTAATTATTTAAGTAATGGAAATGTATAATATTAGAATTTCATTCCAATGTTGGGAAAATAGGCCTATTAGAATGCACATTTTACTATCTCCCAGCCTGTCTGCGAGCCGAGGTTGCGTGTGCCTGGAGTTGCTGTGGTATTTGCATTGTCTGTAGGCTATGGCTAGTTACTATGGTATTCTAGAGAATATGGTCGCCTCTCCCTGGCCACGAACCGAATGCACACTCAAATGTGTAAAGTATTTTGGCCTCCCGCTGCAACACTGCCTGGCTGGGGCTGTGCGTGCACACGTGAAGAGCTGAGTGACAGATTCATTTTTAGAAGGCATAAAAGTTAGTTTAATTTACTTGAAATGAAAGTCAACTGAAGTGAGACTTTATTTTGTTCACAAGCTAGGTTGTTTTTTTAATGTTTGAGTTTCAACTGCTAGGGAAGAGAAGCAACGTGGATACTAGTCAGCGTTACAACGCTAACCTCCCAATTTGTCTCATCTATGATATTTTGGTTAAAAGACTCAGGCCACAAAAAATGAAATTAAACAATATACCACATTACTTCCTACTTGTAATTAGGGATGCACAATATATTGGTGAACATAATCGGCCCATATTAGCTAAAAATGCGTAGGTACATGACGTAATGACGCCACGTAGCATTCCTAACCTAGCCCACAATGTCTGCTGTGTGGATCGAGCAGTCAACAAGTCGAGCAGTCATTTGAAAGAGTAAGAACATTTCAGCGAGAAAACTCAAAAGGTTAAAGCCAAGATAACGGAATTCATTGCCCTTGACAATCAACCATTCTCTGTCGTGGGTGATGTTGGCTTTCGCTGACTGGTCGAGCACCGGTACACTCTACCAAGTGCGCTATTTTTCAGATGTTGCCCTACTGGAGTTATACAGTAATAGCGTCACTGCTATTAACTTCACAACATACATACTAAGGAACGTTCGGGTATTTGCGTGTCAAAAAAAATTCAGTAGCACTGTCAAAGCTGTACAAAAAGTCTGCAAACAAGCAAACACCGGCCACAAACTATGTGCTTACAATACTGCGTTGTTAATAAAGCATAATTTGTTCGCCAGCAACTTCTGGGGTAGCTAGCTTTATCTTGGTACCTAGCTAGCACCAATACAACCAGCCTGAAAACAATGACCAGTAGAACCTGCAGTCATTTTCATTATTCTTAGCAACGATTTAGGAATCCTTGTGAGTAAGTATTAGCTAGGTTGCCACTTTTTGTTCACCTATAGAAATTGAACTTCAGTTCATGAAAATAAATAGCTAGCCAGCTACTTAACGATGTTGCCCAAAGCTAATGTTATAAGCAGCCAGCTAGCTTCATCTGGCTAGTGAGGCTCGACCGGACCGGGTTATGTGTTGTGAAGCTAGCCACAATAATGGTATTTGCGGGTTTGCCTTCAAAATAAAAGTATGTAATTTAGTGATGCAAATGAATACAAATAGTAGAATTATGATAAACTTTTATTTTGAAGGATAACAGCAAAGTCCACTATTGTGGCTAATCCTTATTGTGGCTAATCCTTATTTGGCTAGCTTCACAGATGGGTCCAACCACCATTAATCAAATAAGAACCCTCTTCTAAATTAGGGTTATATTTTAGATGACACCTAGCTATATAGTTAGCTAGCTAACTATAGTTACTGAAACAGATTGTCGTTTTGCTATGTTTTTGGGGAAGACCATTGTTTGCATCCATGAGCTAGCTAGCTTTATTTTATGACCAGCACTGTAGGTGACCGAGACAACTTTACCAGCATCATAGCAAACGTATCGATGAATCGTTGTGGCATATGAAATACGAGTGAGTGTAACCAATGTGTAATAATTACGTAAAAAATGTATGAACGTGTTAAATTATGTGACGTGCAGTCATATTCAGGTCCTGATTGGTCAAATAATGTTATTTGATGTGAATCTTTTTTGACAAGCAAGGACCCACGTGTCCTTCTTTGGACACTGTTAACGAACCTCCAGACGAGCTTCAATGCCATACAACACTCCTTCCGTGGCCTCCAACTGCTCTTAAATGCAAGCTCTTCAACCGATCGCTGCCCACACCTGCCCACCCGCCCTGCATCACTACTATGGACGGTTCTGACTTAGGTATTTGTAATTGTCCACATATTCTAGGTGTCTGGTTAGACTGTGAACTCTCCTTCCAGACTCACATTAAGCATCTCCAATCCAAAATTAAATCTAGAATCAGCTTCCTATTTCGCAACAAAGCATCCTTCACTCAAGCCGACAAACATACCCTCGTAAAACTGACTATCCTACCAATCCTTGACTTCGGCGATGTCATTTACAAAATAGCCTCCAAAACTCTACTCAGCAAATTGGATGCAGTCTATCACAGTGCCATCTGTTTTGTCACCAAAGCCCCATATAATACTACCCACTATTGCAACCTGTATGCTCTCGTTGGCTGGCTCTCGCTTCATATTCGTCGCCAAACCCACTGGCTTCAGGTCATCTAAGTCTCTGCTAGGTAAAGCCCTACCTTATCTCAGCTCACTGGTCACCATAGCAGCACCCACCCGTAGCACGTGCTCCAGCAGGTATATTTCACTGGTCACCCCCCAAAGCAAATTCCTCCTTCGGCCACCTTTCCTTACAGTTCTCTTCATCAATGACTGGAACGAACTGCAAAAAAATAAATAAATAAAAAAATCACTGAAACTGGAGACTCATATCTCCCTCACTAGCTTTAAGCACAAGCTGTCAGAGCAGCTCAAAGATCACTGCACCTGTACATAGCCCATCCAACTACCTCATCCCCATCTATTTAATTTATTTTGCTCCCCAGTATCTCTACTTGTACACTCATCTTCTGCACATCTATCACTCCAGTGTTTAATTGCTATATTGTAATTATTTCGCCACTATGGCCTATTTATTGCCTTACCGCCGTTATCCTACCTCATTTGCACACACTGTACCTCATTTTCTATTGTATTGTTGACTATGTTTGTTTATTCCATGTGTAACTCTGTGTTGTTGTTTGTGTTGCACTGCTTTGCTTTATCATGGCCAGGTCGCAGTGGTAAATGAGAACTTGCTCTCAACTAGCCTACCTGGTTAAATAAAGGTGAAATAAAAACATGGCGTTCCATAGAAATCCTGGTTGAGAATGAAACGACTGAACAAATTAACAAAACAGCACAGCAAGTATGTGAAAGAAATCTAACTTTTTATTTAATTTAACTAGACAAGTCAGATATGAACAAATTCTTATTTACTATGACGGCCTACCCCGGCCAAACCTGGACTACGCTGAGCCAATTGTGCACCACTCTATGTGACTCCCAATCACGGCCGATTGTGATACAGCCTGGAATCGAACCAGGGTCTGTAGTGACGCTTCTAGCACTGAGATGCAGTGGCTTTGATTAAACTGCAGCAGTCTGTAACCAGTTCACAATAACATTGTTCTCTCTTAGATATATTGTATACATATGGTTAACATGTTCAATTAATCAATTATAATTATTAATCATGTAATGGATGTTTGTCTGTTTTAATTTTGGGACAGTTCAAGTTCAGTTTGGGAGAGTTGAAATTTCACTTCTGGACAGTGAGGGGGAAAAAAGTTAGTCGCGACCCC
Organism: Salvelinus fontinalis; assembly: GCF_029448725.1. Classification (NCBI taxonomy): domain Eukaryota; kingdom Metazoa; phylum Chordata; class Actinopteri; order Salmoniformes; family Salmonidae; genus Salvelinus; species Salvelinus fontinalis. The sequence continues at coordinate 23,739,273 of NC_074677.1, read as the reverse complement.
TGGTCAGAGCACTGTGTACTAATAGAATGCCCGTTTGTGAATTCTCATCCAAGTGGAGAAGTGCAACTGAAGCACAAAAGGGATGCTGTGGTGAATAACACTCAAAAGGTGCAAAAGCACAATTCAAAAAACAAATGTCCCCTAAACTCAAATATAAGAAGGCAAAACATCAGTTTGGCTTGGACAGAGACCACAAAACATAGGCTAATAGCCAACCATAATTACTTTAAAAACAGCCCTCTCTCCCACAGAGAAACTTTAAAGCCTGTTTGGCCTTGAGGAGTGTGTTGTGGTGTGGGGGTGTGAGTGAAGAACTGCAATAACAGTCACAATCCATTGTTTGCACTGTGGTGATACTCTGGGCCCTGCAGCTACCAAAATCGCCACACACAGCTGGTGTAGGAGGAAACAGGGAAAGGAAAAAAATAACCAGCTAATGCTGCAGTAGCAGTGTAAAAATAGCCACTACTATTACTGCTGTAGCTTCTGAAACACATGGACACACACAAACACACTATACATCGGGTTAGGGCTGTGTAGGGACGTTTTTTCCCCATCAATAGCTAGGATACGGGCCGGGCATTATTTTCAAGAATGACTAAATTGATCAAAAACATTTTGAAGCGGAGCCACTTGCTTCTGCTCTTCTGTGCGTCTCTGTACAGTTCTATCTTACTAAGATCATAACATGGTGACCAGAACATTGTCGATGTTGACAGGTGAGATTATTTCACAGAAAATAACAATGTTCCGTGACTTTTGTTGGAGTTTAGAGTGACGAAAAGTAGCTAGCTAAAAACAGCTCCCACATCTCAATGTTCAGCCCAAAGCGGAGCCTTTGCTGATAGGGCTGGGAATTTCCAGGCACCTCATAATATATCATCATCACGATACGATAAGTATTGCGATTCTCACAATTGCGATTTGATACTGCAGTTTTATTGCAATTTGATGTACCAAACATATGGATCACTATATGTCTGCGGGAGAGAGACAAAAGAGAGCATGAGAACATTTGCTTAGATCAGTCATGGAAATAAAAGTGCTGAAAACATACTCACTATTTAAAAATAAGATGAGAACAACCTTATAGGATGAAAAATACCTTCGTTTTGGCGCACGAACAGCCGACTAGCGCTAGCCAACAATTACAAATCCATACCTGGAGTCAAAGTATCAATAGAACATTGTCAAAAATATTATAGCGATATGTAACTAGAAAGGCACGTGCTTCAATTCCATGTCTGTGCAGGGCTTTAACACACAGACGTTCCTACTGTAAGTCCTAAAGACTAGCCTGGTGACGAAAGGCATGAGGAGCATTGTACAAAACAACATCATCAGCAATTGGATCGTATCAAAGCCAATACATTTTTAACTGCTGCTTTATCCACGTGTGTTCTGTCTCTGGTCCAACCCATCGGGTTTTGGACCAGGCGGCCTCGAATGTTTTCACATTCGTTGAAGGATCGTTGGGGAGGTACTCAGATCCAGACTCATTTCAGAGATTAAACTAACGTCTGTGGGCGTGGCGTAGCGTATGCCCGGAGCAAGGAGTCTGGGTAGCCAGGCAAAAAAAGAAGACCTCCAAGACTAAACATAAGCAAGCACACTCAGACATGGTATAACTAAGCAATAATACAAGGACATTTTTGTCATGGCTGTGATAAAAACATCAAACACATGGACTCAAGTGTATTATTGCTTTCATACAACTTGTTACCAGCATTAAATAGCACAATTCTTTCCCAAACAATATATTTTTCAACAAAACGTGATGCTACATTCACTAACACTGGTTGTCAAGTGCAATTTTAGGCATTTACTGGTCATTAGTCCTATTCATATTGACTGTCATGTAAAGCAAAACTACCCAAGTGCTGGTTGAGTTGCAAGTTGCTATTGCAAACAAAAAAGTATGACAAACATAAATGGTTGCTATGGAGGCTCTCTCCCCCCCCCTTGCTAGCTAGCCAACTACACAGCTAACACAATCACTTCGACTGAAGCTGGAATGACAGCAAACTACCTGCATTTTGTTTCATTTTTACTTGTTTTTCTATTGACATTTCTCATCCCGATGGCACTTTTAGAATATGGCCATGTGTATGTTGTCTAGTATATCATGGGAAGGATAGGCTATAACAATTCCAAACCACCCGTTGTATAACAACAGAGGTTGTTCTTCTTAGCCTTTCTTCACACTAAAGGGGCCAGGCATGCTGCACAGTTCTCTCTCCTAATTCAAAACAGATTGCTACTGGTCCTACAGTACCTGCCCTGTTGTCTATGGAGTTTGGACAATCAACAATAATAGAATTGTCACAAAAAACAAAGCAAAAAATCACAGCAGTGTCTGTCAACGTCAGCCTCTTTTTTTAAATTGAGGTGATATGCCGGAATATCCAAGGCCTCATGTTAACCTTGGGCTACACTAGGGAGAAGCTCTGAGTGTGGAGCTGAAAGTGGTTAGGGACAAAGAAACAGCCCTATATGCATGCCCTCCACAGCAACAGTGCACTGCTGCGCTATAGGCCTACACTCTGAACTAGGGGCAAACTGAGTCTGAGAATGAAGGCCTGGATAACATCTCAGTCTTGAACTATTGAGTGTAGCCTAGTAGAGAAAATGTGTGTTGTGTGGCTCCTCTTAAAAATTCAGAGAGCAGTGTGTCGCGTTGATGAATATTCAGCAGTGCTAATTCACCCATGAGGAACAGTGATAAAGAGCGGCAGAGCGAGAGAGCAGAGCGGCAGAGCGAGAGAGCAGAGCGGCAGAGCGAGAGAGCAGAGCGGCAGAGCGAGAGAGCAGAGCGGCAGAGCGAGAGAGCAGAGCGGCAGAGCGAGAGAGCAGAGCGGCAGAGCGAGAGAGCAGAGCGGCAGAGCGAGAGAGCAGAGAGCAGAGCGGCAGAGCGAGAGAGCAGAGAGCAGAGAGGCAGAGCGAGAGAGCAGAGAGCAGAGCGGCAGAGCGAGAGAGCAGAGAGCAGAGAGGCAGAGCGAGAGAGCAGAGAGCAGAGAGGCAGAGCGAGAGAGCAGAGAGCAGAGAGGCAGAGCGAGAGAGCAGAGAGGCAGAGCGAGAGAGCAGAGAGGCAGAGCGAGAGAGCAGAGAGGCAGAGCGAGAGAGCAAAGAGGCAGAGCGAGAGAGCAAAGAGGCAGAGCGAGAGAGCAAAGAGGCAGAGCGAGAGAGCAAAGAGGCAGAGCGAGAGAGCAAAGAGGCAGAGCGAGAGAGCAAAGAGGCAGAGCGAGAGAGCAAAGAGGCAGAGCGAGAGAGCAAAGAGGCAGAGCGAGAGAGCAAAGAGGCAGAGCGAGAGAGCAAAGAGGCAGAGCGAGAGAGCAAAGAGGCAGAGCGAGAGAGCAAAGAGGCAGAGCGAGAGAGCAAAGAGGCAGAGCGAGAGAGCAAAGAGGCAGAGCGAGAGAGCAAAGAGGCAGAGCGAGAGAGCAAAGAGGCAGAGCGAGAGAGCAAAGAGGCAGAGCGAGAGAGCAAAGAGGCAGAGAGAGAGCGAGAGACTTCTGCATGGTCTATTCTGAGCAGTGTGGACAGAGAGCAGTTGCAGTCGGGCAGAGTCAGATAAGCCGTGGGCATTAGCCTAGATCACAGGTGTCAAACTCATTCCACGGGGGGCCGAGTGTCTGCGGGTTTTCGCTCCTCCCTCATACTTGATTGATGAATTAACATCACTAATTAGTTAGGAACTCCAAACACCTGGTTGTCTAGGGCTTTATTGAAAGGAAAAACCAAAAACCTGCAGACACTAGGCCCTCCGTGGAATGAGTTTGACACCCCTGGCCTAGATGATCAGTGGGCATGTAACATAGCCTGGCCACAGAGGGATTCGACTAAGCAGGTCAGGGAGATGCTTGGCTCCCTCCCATATACCACTAATAATGTCTCACACACACACACAGGGGTTGACATTTAGCGCTCAAAGGCACTTGCCCATACGGCAAGAACAGTTCTTGTATTACTTCAAATCAAAATATATTGGTCACCTACACATTTAGCAGATTTTATTGCAGGTGTAGCTTAATGTTTGCCTTAAGGTCAAAGGTACTTGGCCCAAAAATGTAAATGGTCCATTGCACACACAAATGGTTAACATTTCAAGTAGGATACCATTCATTTTAAGATTGTTTGAATGCGTCAGTACACCTATTACAATATTCTAACCCCCTTTCTTTACATTAGTTGCATGTTAATTCCGTAAGGCCTTTCCTTATTCAGCCAGACATCTGTTGAAAAGGGTTAAAGTGTGTGTTATAGTTACGTGTTATAGTTATAAGTATGAAACAAAGTAATGATCACAGATGTGAAACATATTAATGAAGTTCTCTATTTAAAATGTTATGTAAACATCAACATAGTACGCTGTATCATATAAATCTTTAACAACTGTTACAGCAGCCCAACTGTTTTATTCCCCATCAATAGGGAGGGGTATCGAAATTCAGCTCCTTAATGGCATTGACCAAATCTTCTACCAGACCGAAAGTAGTAAATGTAAATGCCAAGTTTCAGTTCCAACGGGTCATTGCTGTACAACTTTTGGATTGTCAAAAAGTTATTAGATAAAGAATCATGATTGAAGGATTCACAGTAAGAATAAACTACTAAAGGACACTGCAGTATGACACACACGGAAGTTCCTTCGACCTCATGGCCTGTTTTTTGCTCTGACAACTGTGGGACCTTATATAGACAGGTGTGTCTTTCCAAAATCATGTCCAATCAATTGAATTTATCACAGGTAGACTCTAATCAAGTTGTAGAAACATCAAGGATGATCAATGGAAACAGGATGCACCTGAGCTCAATTTCAAGTAATCTGCTTTTATTTTTAGTACATTTGCAAAAACGTCTAAAAACCTGGTTTTGCTTTGTCATTATGCGGTAGTGTGTAGATCGCAGTAGCGTGCCGTGGGCCTGGGGCCTGGGGCTTCAGTGAGGTCCTACACAGTCCCACCCGAATTAATCCACCTCTTATTACCATCATTATGATGCCATGGCTCTAGACTCTAATTGCAGGGGAAGAGTACAATGCAGTACAGTTCAACTAATAGGCAAGAACATAGTCGAGTGCAACAGAGTTATATTAATATTCTTCTTCTATCCATTTCTGGTCCACAAACTTTGAGCTTTAAGTCCCCCAAAAAATAAATACAGTGTGTTCACTAAACAGCGCATTGTCGCACCCAAAGCAGTTTCACCGTGATGATAAAGACACATACCTATTCACTGAAAATAAAAGAAAGAAAACAAATAATTTGCAACATAGGCTATTTGCCATTTTATTTTGTTAATATATAGGGTATTTAATATTAACGAAATCAAATGCGAAACATACATACACATTTAATAAAAAATAACATGCATTGTATGCATGTTATTACTCACCAAAGACTGATTAATTTGAACACAAAATCCTTCCTCCTTTCTTTCCTCAATAAGACTTCAATGACTATGTTGTACAGTCTATCTGTGCGTTTTAGTTCCACCAATAAGTCCTTTTCTATCGACATGGAGGCTAATGCTGAAAGCCGAGTCTGTCCAGTAGCATTTCTGGAATACGTTTTGATTCGCTTAGAGGCCGACAATGACCGCTCGACAGAAGCCGTGGACACAGGGATAGTCACTGTCACACATGCCAATGTGTAAAGTTGCCCCATGTCCTCATTCATATTTTTCTGCTTAAGGAAATCAAGGAGATCAGAGGGACTTTTCCCTTCAAAATCAGTCATAGCATACATTACAGTCAGTTCTGTTTTTAGCTTGGATAGGTCGAACAGTGTTCCGTGACTCTCTGAGAAGCTGGAGAAGGCTGTTTGCGGGAATTTTTTACGGTAGGTCTGAAAGTGCCGGGGGTCCAGGAGGGAGAGAAACATACATTTTTCGTGGTCTTGAAACCTGTTTCGTATCTGGCAAAGAATGTTGTCCAGAATATTGCTGTGGAGTTGTTGATAGTATGTGCGAGGGTCTCCTTGTGCTGGGCCTCTGCGTGCGCTGGGTGAACTTGAGATGCGCGCTGTGTCATCGTAGATTTGACTGAACCTACACCTCTCTCGCTCAATTGTGTCACAAAACTCTTTCACCCTTGTCAGGCAGAATTGTACATCCAAAGTTTGTTTCTGTAGAATTCCAAAAAGCACATCCGAATAGTTAAAAATCCCATTGAATGTTTCAAGCAAAAAACAACTCAAAATCATCCAAACGTGCATTAAATCCATCAGCCATAAGCACAGTATCCCCGTCATGGTCATCATGATGTTCCAGTAAGTGGTTAAACAGCTCCTTTAGGGCAACTCTCTTTTCAAAGACTGCATTGACCAATCTAGATGTATATTGCCACCTCGTTGGTGCAACCTTAGGAAGACGACGCTTGCAGATGTCATCCAGCAGTTGCGTGCGCTTAGGGGATCGTGAGAAAAATGCTGCAAGGCCATTGAGGTTGGCAAAGAAGACCTTGCATTCTTTAAGCGTTGAGGCTCCTTGAGTCAGTACTAAATTTAGTCGATGTGCATAGCAGTGAATGAATAAGGCCATCGGTGCCCTCTCCTTAACTTTAGCCTGCACCCCATTGAGTCCAGATGCCATGACTGCTGCGCCATCAAAACACTGTGCCACAACTTTATCCAGACTACATTCATTTTCCTCCAAGAAACGGAAAATAAGAGCGGCAATGTCATCAGCTCGCTTGCCGCTTGTCACATCTTCAAATAGGATAAATCGCTCCTTGACTCCTGTGTCCGTCACATAACGCAGGACGAGTGAGCTGTGCTGCATTTCCCACATCTGTTGTCTCGTCCACCATAACAGCAACAAAGGGAGCTTTTTTAATCTCCATTTTGATCTCTTCTCCCATCACTTCAGCAATAGCATAAATTAGGTCATTTTGTATTTTGCCTGACGTCCCAATGAACACTTTGTTAGTGGACAGGTGGTATTGTAAATCTGTGTTGCTTTCAGAAAGAAAAGAAGCTCCACGTAGTTCCCTTTGTTTGTGGAGTCAGCACTTTCATCATGTCCCCTAAAAGAAAGTTCCTGTTTACCCAAAAACATGACACAATCAATGAGTCTTTTCAATATTTCCCTATTTTTCTTCACCTATTCATTGTGCAGCTCCGTTGCCCTGCGCGATTGTTCGTTGAGCTGTAGATCCACTCAGGTGTCCCCAAAAGTTTTCAAACGCACCATTGCTTGTAAGTGCCCAGCCGTACTTTGGTGTCTCGTTGCTGCCTTGGTTAGACAACTCAAGTTTGCAAAGCCAGTGTGGCTCCAAACACCAAATCGATCACTTGCAAATAATAGGCATTCCCAGCAGTACAGTTTGCAGTGCTTCTCGGAGAATCTGAGCCATTGATAGCGCTCGTAGTTGGAACTTTGAAAGTGGCGAACGAACCCCTTTCCCGCCTGTGACAGGTTTAGTAGCGTCGGCGTCGGGCGACCTCTCCTTACAATGTCTAACTTTTCTTGAAAAGTTCATCTTGAGAATGGCGTTATAATTATATCCTCGACCAAATCGATATCTTCTCCTCCTTCCGCCATTGTGGGTTGAAAAAACAGCTTAGTCGTACGCAAATTAATTTGTTTATCAAATTCAGTTTCCTAGTTCTGAGGATCTGCATAGACCTGCCCATAGGACCTGCTTCTCAATATTGGTAATCCAATCAAAAGACGTGCACGCACTACGCCTGCTAGCTGGCTCCTGTGTAACACTGGAGCCAGCCAGCAGGCGTACAATAGCCAACTCTAAAGCTGATTGGTTGACACTAAATTTTCATTTCCATTCACTTTAAGCTACAAGCGCCCACACTGTTGATTCTGAAGGCCTGAGGGCAGATTTTAGACCCCTGGCAACACATGATGGCTGAATATGATTGGATAAAAGATCTAACATAAAGACCAGCCCTCCAAAATCTCAACCTGGGGCTGGAAGCAGTGCAACCAAGAGGAAAGCTATGAAATGAAGAGTATAATTCTTACTCTGGGGAATAATTGAATACATTTGTGGGAAAATATATTTAAAAAATATATATATTCTGATAATGTTTAGGCCAGCAGAGAAGGCCTTGCTGGCCCTGACGGCCCACCACTGGTAGATCGAGGATTTAATTTAAAAAAATCTATTTTAGAGTAAGTCTGTAACGTAACAAAATGTGGAAAACGTCAAGGGATCTGAATGCTTTCCGAAGGCACTGTAAATGTCACCAGCCCATAAAGGCAGCCACAAAGAACATTCCACCTACCCGACTGTTCTGCTTACTTCATGGACAGTGGCCACACAGGCTGTATCACAATCTCTGCAACAATAGCCAAAATAGGCTAGGCTTATCTAGACACATAAAGACACAGTGGAGCAACAATGACAACGGTAACGCAGACTGAGGCATCTGTCCATTCCACTCACAATCATGCTCTTTCTGGGAAACTCACAATAAATCCCTGCTGCAGTACAATAAACAACTCAGCCTGGAACAAACAGGATATACTATTACCATTCCACAGTCAGGATATATTCCCTTAGTTCCAGGATTCGATAACTGCTCAATGCATGCACAGCATACATCCTTGATGCATATGAATTACCCTTCCTGTCAGAATTACATAATACTATACTCAAAAAAGTATTCAGTGATGTATCATTGGTCTGCTGAATGGCACAGCGGTCTAAGGCACTGCATCTCAGTGCAAGAGGCATCACTGTAGACCCTCGTTCGAGTCTAGGCTGTATCACAGCCACCCGTGATTGGGAGTCCCATAGGGCGGAGCATAATTGGCCATGTGTCGTCCGGGTTTGGCCGGGTAGGCCGTCATTGTAAATAAGAATTTGTTCTTAACTGACTTGCCTAGTTAAATATATATATATATATATATATATATTTTAAATGTAGTCTGCTCTGCTATCAGCTGCTTCAATAGAATGACTCTCTCCTTTCATGTGGAGATAAATGCACAGCTCTCCCTCACAAGAGGGGCCCTTGTACAGTGGCTCTGTCTGTCCATGAGATGACACAAACGCTGAGAGCCAAACAGCACATCAAGTCCCCTCGGAGGTAGCGTTCTCTTTCATTCAAAATAGGCCAATCATTAACTAAAAATGGAAAAAGCCACTTCAAAACACATTGCTGCACCTCGTATTGGAGTGGCAAAGCATGAGGAGGAGGCTGAGCAGCAGTCTGTCTACTGTGTTCTAACGAAAGGGTTGGGGGTGAATTAATGAATGAATGGATGCTCAGCTCTCCTCTTATGGGCCCTTCAGACCCATTCTGTCCACTGCATGGGGAAATTACATACGGTCCCTGATGAAGACAAGGGCAGAGCTTGAATAGACGCCAAAACATATCCTCTCAAAGGACGCACATCATCAATCTGGATAACATCAAGCTTCCATTAGGGCTTTCACCTAGAGACAGGGAGCAGATTCACTGGGACAGGTGTTGAGACAGGCGGTGGGAGGGAGGTGATTCAAGCCATTACACCCCCACCTTAACCTGCTGGGCCCACAGCTTACACACACACACAGAACACAAACCACACTGTGGTTAACTTGCCGTGCAGACTTTTCTCCTATAGGCCAAAGCTGTTGGAAAATTATACCGGCAAGGCCTTATGCCCAGGGTTGAAAATTAACACCCACCACCTGCCAAATGCGGGTAGATTTTGTCACTTGTGGGTAAGCATGTCTATTTCAATCACAGACAAGCAAGTGCCCAAGTCACCACGGTAACAGTTTGTCCCTTAAAGGGGCAGCTGAAAATGTTTGTCTCACCTAATGATTGTGCTTGATTGAGGATGGATCACTCCTAAAAACATTTAAATTAACTTTTAGTAATTTCGCATCATTAAAACATTCAAATAATTTTTCTCCAAGATTTATTTGTGCGCTTCAACATTTGTACTTTGGGGAACATCATGTACTCCTTGTAAAACATGTCAACAGGGCCTGAAACAAACTTTTTTGTATACCAGCCACTGTACCAGGTACACAAAAGAAATTATAATAATACCAGCCACTCCAATTCTTCACCAGCAAAAACATTTTGTGGGCTATAATTACACCCCAAAAAACAGATGAGCATGCTTAGTAAAGTTTCTAAAACAAGAAATGTATTACTAGTAGATGTAATGGCGCCGGAGGGGATGGCTGCCATTTTAAGGGCTATTAAAATGTGGTATTTTGTTTGTTTTTTCACATTGTTTGTAACTTATTTTGTACATAATGTTGCTGCTACCGTCTCTTACGACAGAAAAGAGCTTCTGGACATCAGAACAGGGATTACTGACCTTGAGCTGGACCAATCATTTTTCTTGAATGAGTCGGACGAGAGGGATTTACTCCAGACACCTGACGAGGCCCTCATCCCAGTCATTTGCAGGAGAAAAAGACGGCGATAACACGGAAGGAGATTGGGGTGCCCTGTAGGGATACGGTGACGAGTGGCTAATCTGCCTTTGCCATCGGTACTATTGGCCAACTTACATTGCTGGATAATAAAGTGGAAGAACTATAATCACGTATATCCTACCAACGGGACATTAAAACTGTAATATCTTATGTTTCACCAAGTCGTGGCTGAACGGCGACATGAATAACATACAGCTGGCAGGTTACACACTATCAGCAGGATAGAACAGCAGCCTCTAGTAAGAAAAGGGGTTGCGGTCTATGTATATTTCTAAACAACAACTGGTGCACAATATCTAAGGAAGTCTCGAGGTTTTGCTCGCCAGAGGATCTCATGATAAGCTGTAAACCACACTATCTACCAAGAGAGTTCACATATATTCTTCGTACCTGTCTATTTAACTTCTCTAGGATAGAGGGCAGCATTTTCACTTTTGGATAAATAGCGTGCCCAATTTCAACTTCCTTCTACTCATCCCCAGAATATAAGATATGCATATTATTAGTAGCTTTGGATAGAAAACACTCTGAAGTTTCTAAAACTGTTTGAATCATGTCTAAGTATAACAGAACTTATGTAGCAGGCAAAACCCAAGGACTAACCATTCATTTTTTATGTCACTGTCTGTTCAATGAGTTTTTTGGGATACTGGATTTCTAATCACCCTGTTTTCAGTTCCTACCGCTTCCACTGGATGTCACCAGTCTTTGGAAATAGATTGAGGTTATTCCTTTGTGCAATGAAGTAGTAAGGCCATCTGGAAACAGTGTAACGTCATGTGTACTGTTTGAGAGTTGCGCAAGACTAAAAAAAAGTTGCGTTAGTTTGTTGCTCTGCTGTATTGAAAACAGATAGACCCATCTTCAATTTGATTGATTATTAACATTTACAAATACCTTAAGTTGTATTACTAAAGTAGTTTGAAATGTTTTGGCAAAGTTTAGAGGTAATTTGAGACATTTTGTAGTGACATTGCGCAAATTGGAAGCTGTTTTTTCTGGATCAAACGCGCCAAATAAATGGACAATTTGGATATACACTGCTCAAAAAAATAAAGGGAACACTAAAATAACACATCCTAGATCTGAAAGAATGAAATATTCTTATTAAATACTTTTTTCTTTACATAGTTGAATGTGCTGACAACAAAATCACACAAAGATTATCATCAATGGAAATCAAATTTATCAACCCATGGAGGTCTGTATTTGGAGTCACACTCAAAATTAAAGTGGAAAACCACACTACAGGCTGATCCAACTTTGATGTAATGTCCTTAAAACAAGTCAAAATGAGGCTCAGTAGTGTGTATGACCTCCCTACAACGCCTGGGCATGCTCCTGATGAGGTGGCGGATGGTCTCCTGAGGGATCTCCTCCCAGACCTGGACTAAAGCATCTGCCAACTCCTGGACAGTCTGTGGTGCAACGTGGCGTTGGTGGATGGAGCGAGACATGATGTCCCAGATGTGCTCAATTGGATTCAGGTCTGGGGAACGGGCGGGCCAGTCCATAGCATCAATGCCTTCCTCTTGCAGGAACTGCTGACACACTCCAGCCACATGAGGTCTAGCATTGTCTTGCATTAGGAGGAAGCCAGGGCCAACCGCACCAGCATATGGTCTCACAAGGGGTCTGCGGATCTCATCTCGGTACCTAATGGCAGTCAGGCTACCTCTGGCGAGCACATGGAGGGCTGTGCGGCCCCCCAAAGAAATGCCACCCCACACCATGACTGACCCACCGCCAAACCGGTCATGCTGGAGGATGATGCAGGCAGCATAACGTTCTCCACGGCGTCTCCAGACTCTGTCACGTCTTTCACATGTGCTCTTGTGCTCAGTGTGAACCTGCTTTCATCTGTGAAGAGCACAGGGTGCCAGTGGCGAATTTGCCAATCTTGGTGTTCTCTGGCAAATGCCAAACGTCCTGCACGGTGTTGGGCTGTAAGCACAACCCCCACCTGTGGACGTCGGGCCCTCATACCACCCTCATGGAGTCTGTTTCTGACCGTTTGAGCAGACACATGCACATTTGTGGCCTGCTGGAGGTCATTTTGCAGGGCTCTGGCAGTGCTCCTCCTTGCACAAAGGCGGAGGTAGCGGTCCTGCTGCTGGGTTGTTGCCCTCCTACGGCCTCCTCCACGTCTTCTGATGTACTGGCCTGTCTCCTGGTAGCGCCTTCATACTCTGGACACTACGCTGACAGACACAGCAAACCTTCTTGCCACAGCTCGCAATGATGTGCCATCCTGGATGAGCTGCACTACCTGAGCCACTTGTGTGGGTTGTAGACTCCGTATCATGCTACCACTAGAGTGAGAGCACCGCCAGCATTCAAAAGTGACCAAAACATCAGCCAGGAAGCATAGGAACTGAGAAGTGGTCTGTGGTCACCACCTGCAGAACCACTCCTTTATTGGGGGTGTCTTGCTAATTGCCTATAATTTCCACCTTTTGTCTATTCCATTTGCACAACAGCATGTGAAATTTATTGTCAATCAGTGTTGCTTCCTAAGTGGACAGTTTGATTTCACAGAAGTGTGATTGACTTGGAGTTACATTGTGTTGTTTAAGTGTTCCCTTTATTTTTTTGAGCAGTGTATATGGACGGAATTAATCAAACAAAAGGACCCTTTGTGATGTTTATGGGACATATTGGAGTGCCAACAAAATAATCTCGTCAAAGGCATGATTTATATTTTATTTCTGCGTTGTGTTGTGCCTGCAGTGTTGAAATATGCTACACTCTCTTTGTTTACTGTTGTGCTATCATCAGATAATAGCATCTTATGCTTTCGTCGAAAAGCCTTTTTGAAATCTGACATGTTGGCTGGATTCACAACGAGTGTAGCTTTAATTTGGTATCTTACATGTGTGATTTAATGATTTTTGAAGTTTGATTTTATATCTTTTATTTTTTATTTGGCGCTCTACATTTTCCCTGGCTATTGGCCAAGTGGGACGCCACTGTCCCACATATCCCAGAGAGGTTAACACCACAAACCGATGCTGGCACTAGGACCGCACTCAATGATCTGTATACGGCCAGAAGCAAACAGGAAAACGCTCGTCCAGGAGGCGGCGTTCCTAGTGGCCGGGGACTTTAACGCAGCCAAACTTAAATCCATTTTACCTCATTTCTACCAGCATGTTAAATGTGCAACCAGAGGGAAAAAAATTTGATCACCTTTACTCCACTCACAAAGACGAGTACAAAGCTCTCCCTCGCCCTCCATTTGGCAAATCTGACCATAATTCTATCCTCCTGATTCCGGCTTACAAGCAAAAATTAAAGCAGGAAGCACCAGTGACTCGGTCAATAGAAAAGTGGGTCAGATGAAGCAGACGCTAAGCTACAGGACTGTTTTGCTAGCAGACTGAAAAATGTTCCGGGATTCTTCTGATGGCATTGAGGAGTACAGCACATCAGTCACTGGCTTCATCAATAAGTGCATCGATGACGTCACCCCCACAGTGACTGTACGTACATACAGTACCCCAACTAGAAGCCATCGATTACAGGCAACATCTGCACTGAGCTAAAGGGTAGAGCTGCCGCTTTCAAAGAGGGGGACTCTAACCCAGACGCTTATAAGAAATCTCGCTATGCCCTCCGACGAACCATTAAACAGGCAAAGCATCAACACAGGACTACGATCGAATCGTACTTCACCGGCTCCGACGCTCGTCGAATGTGGCAGAGCGTGCAAGCTATTAGACTACAAAAGGGAAGCACAGCCGCAAGCTGCCCAGTGACACGAGCGAACAAGACAAGCTAGATAACTTCTATGCTTGCTTTGAGGCAAGTAACACTGAAACATGCATGACAGCATCAGCTGTTCAAGACAACGGTGTGATCACGCTCTCCATAGCCGATGTAAGTAAACCCTTTTAACAGGTCAACATTCACAAGGACGTAGGGACAGACCGATTACCAGGACGTGTACTCAAAGCAAGCGCTGACCAACAGGCAAGTGTCTACACTGACAATTTCAACCTGTCGTTGACTAAGTGTGTAATACCAACATGTTTCAAGCAGACCACCATAGTCCGTGTCCAAGACCACTAAGTTAACCTGCCTAAATGACTACAGACCCATAGCATTCACGTCTGTACCCATGAAATGCTTTGAAAGACTGGTCATGGCTCACATCAACACCATTATCCCAGAAACTCTAGACCCACTCCAATTTGCATACCGCCCCAACAGATCCACAGATGTTGCAATCTCTATTGCACTCCACACTGACCTTTCACATCTGAACAAAAGGAACACCTATGCTATTCATTGACTACAGCTCAGCGTTCAACACCATAGTGCCCTCAAAGCTTATCACTAAGCTAAGGGCCCTGAGACTAAACAACTCCCTCTGCAACTGGATCCTGGACTTCCTAACGGGCCGGTAAGGGTAGGCAACAACACATCTGCCACGCTGATCCTCAACACAGGGACCCCTCAAGGGTGCGTGCTCTGTCCCCACCTGTACTCCCTGTTCACTCATGACTGCACGGCCAGGCACAACTCCAAAACACCATCATTAAGTTTGCCAATGACACAACAGTGATCACCGACAACGATGACACAGCCTATTGGAAGGTCAGCGACCTGACCGTGTGGTGCAAGGACAACAACCTCTCCCTCAACGTGATCAAGACAAAGGAGATGATTGAGGACCGAGCACGCCCCAATTCTCATCGACGGGGCTGTAGTGGAGCAGATTGAAAGCTTCAAGTTCCTTGTTGTCCACATCAAACTAACATGGTCCAAGCACACTAATACAGTTGTGAAGAGGGCACAACAAAGCCTATTCCCCCTCAGTAGACTGAAAAAATTTGGCATGGGTCGTCAGATTATCAAAAAGGTTCAACGGGTACACAACTGCGAGCATCCTGACTGGTTGCATCACTGCCTGGTATGGCAACCGCTCAGCCTCCGACCGCAAGTGCGTACGGCCCAGGACATCACTGTGGCCAAGCTTCCTGCCATCCAGGACCTTTATACCAGGCGGTGTCAGAGGAAGGCCCTAAAAAATGTCCAGAACGCCAGCGCCACCCTAGTCATAGACTGTTCTCTCTGCTACCGCATGGCAAGCGGTACCAGAGCGCCAAGTCTAGGTCCAAAATTCTTCTTAATTAACAGCTTCTACACCCAAGCCATAAGACTCCTGAACATCTAATCAATTGGCTACCCAGACTATTTGCATTGCCCCCCCACACGCTGCTGCTACTCTTTGTTAATTATCTATGCATAGTAATAACTCTACCTACATGTACATTTTACCTCAATTACCTCGACTAACCGGTGCCCCCGCACATTGACTCTGTAAAAGTACACCCTGTATATAGCCTCACTATTGTTATTTTACTGCTGCTCTTTAATTATTTGTTACTTTTATTTCTTATTTTGGGGGGTATTTTTCTTAAAACTGCATTGTTGGTTAAGGGCTTGTAAGCAAGCATTTCACAGTAAGTTGTATTCAGCGCATGTGACAAATACAATTTGATATGATAGTAAGATGTAATGTGGTATATTGCTCGTATTAAATTTAACATTCTGTGATTTGAGTCTTTTAACCAAAATACCAGAAACAAAAAAAATGTTGCTGCCTCTAAGGTTACCTTGGTAACAGGGCCACTCCAGTCATCACATGTGCCAATGACACTCTCACTAGTAGAGGCTGACAACTTCTTTTTGCTAGCAGTGGAAGCAAACTCAAACATTGAAAAGCAACCTAGCTTGAGAACAAAACAATGGATACTGAACAAAAATATAAAAACACAACATGCAACAATTTCAACATTTTTACAGAGTTACAGTTCATAGACGGAAATCAGTCAATTGTAATAAATTAGACCCTCATCTATGGATTTCACATGACTGGACTGGGAGTGGAGCTAGGCCCACTCACTGGGGAGCCAGGCCCAGCCAATCAGAATTAATTTTCCCCCCACAAAATAACTTTATTACAGACAGAAATATTCCTCAGAACACCTCCCCCTCCCCTGACAATCCCGCAAATGAGGAAGCCGGATGTGGAGGTCCTGGGCTGACGTGGTTACATGTGGTCTGCAGTTGTGAGGCCGGTTGAATGTACTGCCAAATTCTCTAAAACGACATTGGAGGCGGCTTATAGTAGAGAAATGAACATTCAATTCTCTGGCAACAGCTCTGGTGGACATTCCTGCAGAAGCATGCCAATTGCACACAACTTGAAACATCTGTGGCATTGTGTTGTGTGACAAAACTGCACATTGAAGAGTGGACTTTTATTGTCCACAGGACAAGGTGCATCTGTGTAATGATCATGCCATTTAATCAGCTTCTTGATATGCCACAACTTTAAGGTGGATGGATTATCTTGGCAAAGAATAAACGCTCACTAACAGGGATGTAAACAAATGTTCACAACATTATAGACAAAAGCTTTGTGCGTATGGAAAAAAGTAATCTCATGAAACATGGGACCAACACTTTACATGTTGCGTTTATATTTTTATTCAGTATAAATAGCCAAGAAACACAAGGACAAAGTATCATTTTAGTAGACTTGAGTAAATTAGAACACAGTTTATGCCTGTACTCATTGCATTTAAAAACAAATCTTTCAGCATGTCACTCAGTGCTCACAGCCCTCCAGACAGGCAGTATTGCTGCGCAAGGTGGGATACGTTAACGTTATGATTTCTTTGTGCATTACCAGATATAACAAAATTGCAGAAATAAAACAGCATGTATTTTGCTATAAATCACAACTTGCACTAGTGCCCATACTTGAGTTATGAAACGCTTGCCATAGTCAGCCTGTAAGAATGTCTAATTCACCAGCCACGCTTGCCAACGTGGCTGGTGAATTAGACATTCTTACAGGCTGACTACACCGCTCGCGTCGCGTGTGCTGAAAAATAAATGTAGAAGTCTACATTATTCAATTATTGCACCCACACCGCTCGCACTCGTCTACGTTGCCAAGGGCTAAAATAGAAGTCAGTTCAATTTGTGACCCAGATCGCGCTGCAAGTCCTGCCTCTCCCATCTCCTCATTGGTTTATAGAAGCAGGTACTCACATGCCATCTCCTCATTGTCACCCACGTGGGTATAACCAAAGACGAACGAGGTCAGTGGCGGTAATGCACCTAATTTATGAAAAGTTGCCAATCGCAATATAAAGTCAAAAAAAGAAAAAGCCTAGAAGGAGGAGAGATGACTAGAAATGATTCGGTTGACCGTTTTGTGTGTGAATAAATTGTCGGAAGGGGACCTTGTGCATTTCAGGTAAAATAATAACTCAATATTTATATCTCAGGACAAATTAGCTAGCAACAGCAAGCTAGCTAAATTGCCATAAATGTTTAATACTTTGACCTGTCCCCAAATTCACGTAATTGGTTCAGAGTTTGTTTTGATATTTCAACCTGCGTGTTGTGATCTCGTTTGGTTTGGGGGGACAAAATGCACGATGGCGCAGCAGGTTTGGATTCCGTGTTAGGGAGTGAACGTTATTTATAATAAAGGCTTACATGGAGAAAATCGGATCTCTGAAATTAAATGGAAGGCCCTCCCTACACCGTTCCTGAATGCTTAAAAAAAGAGCAGAACACTTATTGGACAGACTAGAGCTTTGGATATGCAGGTTTAGAAACTGTTCATCCATTAAGCATTACATGGCAACACAGGAATTTTTACAGAGCACAGGGCTGTGGGCCAGAAGGTTGTGGGTTCGCAGACCACCGTGAACAAGATTAACCTGTTTGGGCTGCAGGGGCAGTATTGAGTATCCAGATAAAAGGTGCCCATTTCAAACGGCCTCGTACTCAATTCTTGCTCGTACAATATGCATATTATTATTACTATTGGATAGAAAACACTCTAGTTTCTAAAACCGTTTGAATTATATCTGTGAGTAAAACAGAACTCATTTGGCACAAACTTCCTGACCAGGAAGTGGAAAGTCTGAAATCGAGGCTCTGTTCTAGGTCCTGCCTATAAATGGGCATGATACGTATTAGTATACATGCACGTCAAACACCTTCCCCTAGATGTCAAGAGGCAGTGAGAGAAGAAATGGAGTGTTTATCTTGGTCTGAGATGGAATAAATCCTCTTTGTATGACGTGTCACCCATTTCCTGTTTTCAGGAAGGCGCGAGAAGGAACCTGGATTTGCCTTCTGATAAGCTGCCGTTATGGACGACTAATATCTCCGGCTTTGATTTCATTTGATACATGTGACAATATCATCGTAAAGTATGTTTTTTCAATATAGTTTTATTAGATTATTGAAATCTTTTCGGGAGTTTTGCCGTGTTCCGTTCTCTTCCGTTTGTTGACATGGAGAGATTCGTGCCACTTGGCTAGTGTGCTTGCTAAATCGAGAGGGAAAAAGGCCGTTCTAAATCCAAACAACAATTGTTCTTGACAAAGGACCCCTTGTCCAACATTCTGATGAAAGATCAGCAAAAGTAGGAAACATTTTATGATGCTATTTCATATATCTGTCGTACATGTGAACTAGTCGTCGGCGCCCAGCTTTTGGGTACTCTAGCTATACCGAAGCTGTATGTCGTAATGAAGTTATTTTTTAAAATTCTAACACCGGCGATTGCATTAAGAACTAGTGTATCTATCATTTCCTATACAACATGTATTTTTTAGTTATGTTTATGAATAGCTATTTGGTCAGAATATGTGTGTCAGAAAAATATCCGGACGTTGTGGGAAAAAGATGCTACGTTAGCACAATGTATAACCACTGATATCAGCTCTAAATATGCACATTTTCGAACAAAACATAAGTGTATGTATAACCTGATGTTATAGGACTGTCATCTGATGAAGCATATCAAGGTTAGTCAAAAATTATATATCTTTTGCTGGTTTGTTACGATCGCTAACCTTTTCTACTGGGGAATGGCTTGTGTTTCTGGCTATTGTGGTAAGCTAATATAACGCTATATTGTGTTTTTGCTGTAAAACACTTAATAAATCGGAAATATTGGCTGGAATCACAAGATGCCTGTCTTTCATTTGCTGTACACTATGTATTTTTCAGAAATGTTTTATGATGAGTATTTAGGTATTTGGCGTTGGTGTCTGTAATTATTCTGTCTGCTTTCGGTGCAATTTCTGATTGTAGCTGCTATGTAAACTATGATTTATACATGAAATATGCACATTTTTCAAACAAAACATAGATTTATTGAATAACATGTTATAAGACTGTCATCTGATGAAGTTGTTTGTTGGTTAGTTTGGTTGGTTCTTGGTTAGTTAGGTTGGCTTTGTGCATGCTACCTGTGCTGTGAAAAATGTCTGTCCTTTTTTGTATTTGGTGGTGAGCTAACATAAATATACGTGCTGTTTTCGCTGTAAAACATTTAAAAAATCGGACATGTTGGCTGGATTCACAAGATGTGTACCTTTCATTTGCTGTATTGGGACTTGTTAATGTGTGAAAGTTAAATATTTCTAAAACATATATTTTGAATTTCGCGCCCTGCACTTGAAGTGGCTGTTGTCATATTGTGGCCGGCCTCGGGCTTGCAGCCAGAAGAAGTTAAGGGTGAAAAGATCACCTTTATAGTAAAAGCATTGCCTACATCTACCATAGTATTTGCAGGTCTGAGAAAAAAACAGCCTTTTATAAACATTTCATGCAAGTCTACATAATTTTACATATTAGAGCTTTTTTTAATACCACACAAATTACAGGCTAAGAATGGACATAGAGAATTCTGTTCATCTTATCATATTTCTCCAATGCCAAATCAGTGTCTTGTTTGCAATGAAACTGTACCTGTTGAACAATAATTCAATCTGAGAAGTCATGTGGTGGATGAATCAGTATTAGTTGGGTAAAATAACGTAATTAAGCAGTCATATCTGCATAATATTCTTATGTGATATACTTTTTATTAGAATGTATTTCTAATAGACTCTAGTGTTGGCAGTTGCATTTCTTCCCTCAGCTGGGGCTCAGTCATTTGGGGCCCAGAGGGGAGAGGTCAGGCTTGTCTTTTACATATCTCTGGTACTATGCAGAATATCAGAAAGGCAAGAGACAGGATGGAACATTGTCTTCATATGTGAATGTATCTGTTAAACCATGTGAAGGGATGGCGTGATTAAGGGGGAACCAATTACTTGCCTCCACAATCTCTGTGCGCAAGTCACTCCCCTCAGTGAGCTTGTCAAGGAGTGGGGTCAAGAGCAGGTTTACTTGAGATGGGTGTATCTAGAGTTGACAATTGAGTTATGCCATTGGATGAGGTAATAGTTCTGTGCTATGAAGTACCAGGAACGAGATTAGAACCTCGTCTTAGAGACCAAACTGAACGATAATTTATAGCGAATGCTATCTGGCTATGGGATACTCCTCTCGCAAGTAAAAGTCTTTCTTTGTGAACAGTTCCTATTATCTGTGTTTTGTCATGTCGACTAGGGGGGTGGATCTTTGCTATAAAAGATCTCAGTTGCCATTATGTTGGAACTCTCAAAATTCATTATAGATAGTGAATTGTTAAAAGTCAAAGGCTAAAGCTTAAAGCTCATTAAATATGAAGTTTAAGTATAACTCTGACTGGTGTGTAGTTTGTAACTCTCCTCATTTGGTAATACAGGAACATGCCACAGACATTAGGGATCTGAACATGGTACTCTAAAAAGTTTGGCCAACCTTTCCACCCCAGACAGTAGGCCTACCGACACAGAAAAATGGAAGCTTTAATTATTGGCTACTCTCTTCCGTGGCTTAACCCAACAAGAGAAGGTCACACGTGTTTTCTTAAAAGCTGTCTGGGTTTAAACATTTTCTATAGTACAGAAAGTGAATAGCTTAAATCAATTGAGTGACAGAATTAGATTACTACCCAAGAAAAATCTATGTTTGTCTCATCTATAGAATGTTGTAGCTCAGCCTCAGAATGTCAAAGAAAATAAACAATGATATTATTATATGCATCGGAGTCCCGTCTTTGATGGGTATTTTACAGCTTGCTTCTAGCAAGCCCAAAGCGCTGTTATAGATCACTTTACATCAAATCAGATCCAGTGGCCTAGTTAGTTGACAATTTATTATTATGGTAAGACTTGAAAATGGCTGTCTAGCAATGATCAACAACCAACTTGATAGAGCTTTTAGAATTTAAAAAATAAAAATGTGCAAAAAAAGGCTTACCCAGAAAGATTCACAGCTGTAATCACTGCCAAAAGGTAATTCTAACATTTACTGAATCAGGTTGTGAATACTTACGTAAATGAGATCTGCATTACATTTTCAATAGATTTGCTAATATTCCAAAAAACATGTTGTTTTCAGGTCGTCATTATGGAGTATTGTGTGTAGATGAGTGAGGGGGAAAAAAAGCTATCCATTTTGAATTCAGGTGGTAACAACAAAATGTGGAATAAGCCATGGGGTATAAATACTTTGAAGGCAGTGTATTGCCTAGCAATTAACTAATTCTAAAACACTGACAACTATTTAAAATCAATTGCATGACCCTCCCCTAAACTAGGTAAAAAAAAAAAAACGAAACCCTTCTATTGACTGAAAATTTAAAAGCATGAACCTCCCCCAATTCCTCCAGGTAACCATTAGGTACATTTCGATCCACCCCTTACCCGCCAATGCCAAAATAAACCCGTATATGGAAGTTGGCGGGTGTTAATTTTAGACCCTGGTGGAACCCTGAACTATAATAATAAATAAGCCATATCACTCAGCCTTTTGTGGCAGGGTAGGCACTTTGTTGATGTTCTGTTGTAGAACTGTTAATAGCGCATTTCGAAAGTATTCAGAACCCTTCCCTTTTTCCACATTGTTACGTTACAGTCTTATTCTAAAATGGATTTAAAAAAGAATGACAACGCGAAAACAGTTCCGAAAATGTTGCTGATTTATTCAAAATAAAAAAACATGAATACTTTATTTACATAAGTATTCAGACCCTCTGCTATGACACTAGAAATTGAGCTCAGGTGCATCCTGTTTCCATTGATCATCCTTGAGATGTTTCTTTAAATTGATTGCAGTCCACCTGTGGTAAATTCATTTGACTGAACATGATTTGGAAAAGACACACACCTGTCTATATAAAGGTGCCACAGTTGACAACATGTCATTGCAAAAACCAAGCCATGAGGTCGAAGGAATTGTCTGTAGAGCTCTGAGACAGGATTGTGTCGAGGCACAGATCTGGGGAAGGCTACCAAAAAAATGTCTGCAGCATTCCCCAAGAACACAGTGGCCTCCATAATTCTTAAATGGAAGAAGTTTGGAACCACCAAGACTCTTCCTAGAGCTGGCTGCCCAGCCAAACTGAGAAATCGGGAGATAAGGGCTTTGGTCAGGGAGGTGACCAAGAACCCGATGGTCACTGACAGAGCTCTAGAGTTCCTCTGTCGAAATGGGAGAACCTTCCAGAAGGAAAACCATCTCTGTACAGAGTTTGAGAAGATCAGCAGAGAAGAACAGGAAAAACTCCACAAATACAAGTGTGCCAAGCTTCTAGCGTCATACCCAAGAAGCCAAGGCTGTAATCGCTGCCAAAAGTGCTTCAACAAAGTACTGAGTAAATGGTCTGAATACTTAAGTAAATGTGATTTCAGGTTTTTATTTTTAATCAATTAGCAAAAGTGTCTAGAACCCTGTTTTTGAGAACCCTGCTTTGTCATTATGGGGTATTGTGTGTTGATTGATGAGGGTAAAAAAAACGATTTAATCCATTTTAGAATAAGGCTGTAAATTAACAAAATGTTGAAAAAGTCAAGGGTTCTGAATACTTTCCGAATGCATTGTATCCGTTTCTACTATTGTATCTAAAATATAAATGAACATACATTGGTTAAAAGACAGTGCACAAAAATGAAATTAAGCAATATACCCCATTACTTCTTACTAGTAATACAGTTGTTTTAGAAAAACCAAAAGCATGGTCATCCGTTTATTGGTTTTATTTTTGTTGTGCAATTATGGGAAAACTATTTTGGCTTGTAAAAACATCTCAGTGGATGGTAGATTATTATTTCTTTCTACCTACCTGCCACAGTGGCTGGTGGACCAAAAAGTGAATTTCAAACCCTGTTAAGCCTCATTCACATTCCAATTGTGCTCCGCCAGAAGTCATTCACTTCAAATGGGAACAATCCACACCAGAGTGGCATTGCAGTGCCCCCTTGCATCCAAGGCTCTGTTGCGAGACGCATACTTTGCATAATCTTCAGTCCGACCAGAACAGGAAGGTAGAAAAACCACAGAGCACATGTAGTTTTCCACAATGGCTTTATAGGATAGCGAGCAACTTGTAAACAATGATCCAAACAATGAGTACTATTTTAATAGTAACGTTGAATAATACATTGGATGTTAACCTTTCTAGCCCGGGGTTTCTGCTAGCGGAACACCCACAACATTCCGCTGAAAAAGCAGCGCACGAAATTAAAAAATATTTTTTAGAAATGTAACTTTCACACATTAACAAGTCCAATACATCAAATGAAAGGTAAACATTGTGGTTGAATGTACCCATCGTGTCTGATTTTTTAAATGTTTTACAGCGAAAACACAACATATATTTATGTTAGATCACCACCAAATCCAAAAAACACAGACATTTTTCCCAGCCAAAGATAGCCATAAAAGCAGAAAGAGATCAAATGAATCACTAACCTTTGATAATCTTCATCAGATGACACTCATAGGACATCATGTTACACAATACATTTGTTTTGTTCGTTAATGTGCATATTTATATCCACAAATCTCGGTTTACATTGGCGCCATGTTCAGAAATGCCTCCAAAATATCCGGAGTAATTACAGAGAGCCACGTCAAATAACAGAAATACTCATCATAAACTTTGATGAAAGATACATGTTTTACATATAATTAAAGATACACTTGTTCTTAATGCAAATTTTTTTTTTTTTACTTTACGGAAAAAGCATACCATGCAATAATCTGATACAGCGCTCAGAAATACACAACATTTCTCCGCCATGTTGGAGTCAACAGAAATACGAAATTACATCATAAATATTCCCTTACCTTTGATGACCTTTCATCAGAATGCAGTGCCAGGAATTCTAGTTCCACAATAAATCGTTGTTTTGTTTGATAATGTCCATTACTAGTGTCCAATTAGCTACTTTTGCTAGCACGTTTAGTTCACATGTCCAAACGCTGGCGCCGGTCCAGGCGAACTCAGACAAACTTCAAAAAGTTATATTCCAGGTCGAATAAACTGGTCAAATTAAGTAGGGAATCAATCTTCAGGATGTTGTTATCATATATATCCAATAACGTCCAACCGGAGCATTCTTTTTTGTCTACAGAGTAATGGAACGCATGGCCATATCATGACTAGCGCACGTGACCAGGAACTAGCATTCTGCCACACCACTGACTCAAATAGCTGCCATCCGGCCCCACATCACACTAGAGGCTTCATTCCACGTTCTACTGACTGTTGACATCTAGTGGAAGGCGTAGGAAGTGCGACCAGATCCATATCTTACTGGGATGTGAATAGACGATGAATTCAGCCCCAGAATTTCCACTTCCTGTTTGGAAGTTTGCCTGCCATATGAGTTCTGTTATACTCACAGACATAATTCAAACAGTTTTAGAAACTTCAGAGTGTTTTCTATCCAATAGTAATAATAATAATAATAATAATATGCATATATTAGCATCTGGGACCGAGTAGGAGGCAGTTCACTATGGGCACGCGATTCATCCAAAGTGAAAATGCTGCCCCCTATCCCTAAAAAGTTAAGCCAATTATATGACTGTAGCCTGCCATTTCAATTCCGAAAATGTTCTTGATGGTATTCATGACATTTGTTTATGATGATAATTATTAGGCATTGGGTTAGCAGGCTACATTCAACCTAGCTTTTAGCTAGCTATCTGCTCTGTGTAAGCTAGCTTGACTTGATAGAAAGTAAATGAAAAAAGTTGAGGAAAAAGTTAAAATAAATATGTTTTCTTATCACCTGAAACAATATGTTTCTCCTGTCTTGACAGTAAAGGGCATATTTTGCAATCTTCCAAAATAAATGCGACCTCTGACGAGAGACCCTTCCATCTTGCATTATGACACACTACACCTGTCCGACCAGTAGCGGAGCAAGACTGTGTTTAATGACCAACGTAATTCAATACATTTTTGAACAGGACGCTACTGTGCTGTTGTGTGCTATCCTGCCACTGACTACATTTTTTTATCAAGTAACACGAGTACTGTTCTAGACCACCGTTCTTCCCAGGCAGCAGATGGCCAATAAGAGTTGAATGGAAAATGTGATATCTGATATCCCCCCCCCCCCCCACTTCACGTTCTCACCTTCGATGCTGAGCTCAAAGCAGACGTGGCAGAAGGACATGGTCCCCGTGTCGGTCTCTAGCTTGCAGACACTGCAGATGTTGTCGTCGTTTAGGTCGATGTTGACAAACTGCTCCTCTTTGTCCATACTATCTCTGAGAGGGAGTAACACAAAACACAGAGATAAGAGGACATGAAAGGAAATTATACTAGCACAACATTCATTGACCTCTAAGAGTTCTCCCTCATTCTTGAACAGAGAAACTCTTTCAAATGTACATCTTGGCTTGTACTAGTCAGACGGAACGGGAGACTTTGATGTAAATTGCTCATCATGAATGAGACTGTCATTACCATGCTGAGAGGTACGGTTTGTTCAAGGCAGTGCACTCAAAGCATATCTGATGAAATATCAAACAGCGCAGAAGATAGAGATCCCCTTTATGAGAAAGGAGAGGGATTACCTGATTTTCAAAACGATGGAACACCTTTTAAAAAGCTTATGAAAAAGCCATGTAAACGAGGACCCGACAGTGATCTCACAGAAACTGTGTGTCTTGTCTGGTGACCCATGTTTACTCTTGGTAAATTAACTTACCCCGGCTTACATTGGTGACCATTTCGGAATGTGACAACCAAGCGGGTAATTTCATTACAACTTGAAAATAATTGTCACTCTCGCTCTCTCCTCTAGGACCCTTTTCTTCCTTGCGTTTATCTGAAGAATTACATAACTAAACTGCACAATGAGATTAAAATGAATGAGTAGGCGCACATATTCAAGGTTCCCATTCTTCTTTTATACTGTCCCTAAATATAGCCTATATTGACATTTGAAAATAACTCCCAGTAATAGCACAAATAAAAATACAATATGCACAGTATGACAAACCAAGTGAAAAGAAAACCATTTTTATTTATTTTTTATCCAAGGCCCCTGTCCCTGCAGGAGGCCTTTTGGTATGCCTTCATTGTAAATAAGAATTTGTTAGTTAAATAAAAAATAAAACAAGACAGGAGAGCATAAAGCTAGATAGCTAATGTTGTCGAAATACTTTAGGTACTTAATTAAAAAACATTGTTTACGAAGCATGTGACAAATAACAGGTTTAGACTAACAGTGAAATGCTTACTTATGGACGCTTCCCAACATTGCAGGGAAAGAGAAATAATAACACAAAAGCAATAACGATTACACTCACCAAAATCAGGAGTTTCGCGGAACAACTATCGTCATTACTGCCGTTACAGTATGTACTTTACAATAAAAACGATTACATTGTTTTGACCAAGTGCGAATGCGCCAAATCCACCTTTGGCAAATCCAATACAAATCAGTCATCTAGCAGCACTACAGTATCCCGAAAGATTGAAAATGAAATCTTCTAGACCTTTTTCAGAAGTACATACTATGCGTAGCAGCAGTAATGATCAAAATAACTCAATTAGGCTACATATGCAGATATTACAGTAACAGCACATTAAGTGTTTTAGACAGTATTGCAAACTGCAGTATTCTAAGTCCATTTTTTTTACTAATAGTGTGCCCGTCAAGAGAGATATCTGCTTGACTGGCTGGCAGTGTGTGTACCCATGGGAGAGAATGAGAGATTTGGTGAGTTTTTTTTGTATGCATGTGTCAGAGAGAGTAAGAGAGATATGAAAGAGGCCTAGGCTAGATGTTAGGGTATTGTTTTACCAGGTCACCTGCCCATAATTGACAAGTTAAAATGGGATACATTGATTGTTAATAATTGTAATTCTTATAACGCTAAATAGTCAATTGTTTATACAGTTCAGTCAACTATACTGAAGAAAAATATAAAGGCAAAATGTAAAAGTGTTGGTCCCATGTTTCATGAGCTGAAATAAAATGTCTGGGATATTTTTTTTCATATGTACAAATATAGTATTTCTAAAACAAAAAACTAAAACAAACTTGGCGCACAAATTAGGTTACATCCCTGTTAGTGAGCATTTCTCTTTTGCCAAGACAATCCATCCACCTGACAGGTGTGGCATATCAAGAAGCTGATTAAAGAGCATGATCATAACACAGATGCACCCTGTGCTGGGGACAATAAAAGACCACTCTAAAATGTGCAGTTTTGTCACACAACACAATGACACAGATGTCTCAAGTTGAGGGAGCATGCAATTGGATTGCTGACTGCAGTAATGTCCACCAGAACTGTTGCCAGAGAATTTGAATGTTAATTTCTCTACCAACGTTGTTTTAAAATTTGACAGTACGTCCAATCGGCCTCGCAACCGCAGACCACGGTTAACCACGCCAGCCCAGGCACTCCAAATCTGGCTTCTTCACCTGTGGGATTGTCTGAGACCATCCACCGGACAGGTGATAAAACGGTGGGTTTGCACAACTGAATAATTTCTGCACACTGTCAAAAACAGTCTCAGGGAAGCTCATCTGCGTACTCGTCGTCCTCACCAGGGTCTTGATCTGACTGCAGTTCGACTTAGTAACCGACTTCAGTGGGAAAATGCTCACCTTTGACACCCACTAGCACACTGGAGATGTGTGCTCTTCACGGATTAATCCCTGTTTCAACTGCACCGGGCAGATGCCATGTATGGCGTTGTGTGGGCGAGCGGTTTGCTGATGTCAATGTTGTGAACAGAGTGCCCCATGATGGCGGCGGGGTTATAGTATGGTCAGGAATAAGCGACAAAAACTGCATTTTATCGATGGCAATTTCAATGCAGAGATATCGTGGCGAGATCCGGAGGCCAATTGTCATGCCATTCATCCACCACCATCACCTCATATTTCAGCATGATAATGTACGATCCCATGTCGCAAGGATCTGTACACAATACCAATAAGTTGAAAATGTCCCAGTTCTTCCATGGCCTACATACTCACCAGACATCACCCACTGAACATGTTTGGGATTCCCCCACCAATATCCAGCAACTTCACACAGCCATTGAAGAGGAATAGACAGCATTCCCCAGGCCAAAATCAACAGCCTGATCAACTCTATGTGAAGGAGATATGTCTCACTGCAGCAGGTAAATGGTGCTCCCACCAGATCCTGACTGGGTTTCTGATCCACTCGCCTACCTTTGTTTTTTATAAGTTGTATTCCCAGTCATGTGTCATCCATAGATTAGGAACTAATGAATTTATTTGAATTGCATTTTAGATTTATTATGTCTATATTCAATGTAAATTCATCCCATTTTTTCCCAGGTCCTGTGGTGTCTATATTAATCACACAATACGCACACACACGTACTCTCACACACACACAAACCAACTTTGTGCAGTTTTTATTTATTTTTTAAGTTGGTCTTCCTTAAAAGGTGTAAGAGCAAAAGCTTATAAAATGTTTCCAATTGAAGTGAATGGAATGTTGCAATTCACCAGCTAATTAGCATAATTCATAAAAACAATTATATTAATTATTTGGTGTTGCTTCATTAAATAGTTACCTCCCAGTTCTGCATAAAACATCAATATATGTTAACAATATGACCACCTTTCTATAAATAAATGAGCTTAACGTGTGGAATTTGACATGCTGTACATACTAATTAGCATATAACGTATCTAATTTACACAAAGTAGTAAAAGTTACATTTTATATCATAAATTGTTTCAAACTCTGTTTGCATAAAGCATGAAGATTTGTTAATGCTTTATTCAAACCCTACCTTAACCTTTTCACACGTACCAACAAACAGGTGTGATCATTCAGAGTTCCTCTGTCCAGTGTCTGTCTTCTTTTGCCCATCTTAATCTTTTTTATTGGCCAGTCTGAGATATGGCTTTTCCTTTGTAACTCTGCCTAGAGGTCCAGCATCCCGGAGTCGCCTTTTCACTGTTGACGTTGAGACTGGTGTTTTGTGGGTACTATTTAAAGAAGCTGCCAGTTGAGGACTTGTGAGGTGTTTGTTTCTCAAACTAAACACTAATGTGCTTGTCCTCTTTCTCAGTTGTGCACCGGGGCCTACCACTCCTCTTTCTATTCTGGTTAGAGCCAGTTTGCACTGTTCTGTGAAGGGAGTAGTACACAGCGTTGTACAAGATCTTCAGTTTCTTTGCAATTTCTCGCATGGAATAGCCCTAATTTCTCAGAACAAGAATAGACTGACGAGTTTCAGAATAAAGTTCTTTGTTTCTGGCCATTTTGAGCCTGTAATCAAACCCACAAATGCTGATGCTCCAGATACTCAAGTCTAAAGAAGGCCAGTTTATGCTTCTTTTTCAGCTGTGCTAACATAACTGAAAAAGGGTTTTCTAATGATCAATTTGCCTTTTAAAATGATAAATTTGGATTAGCTAACACAACGTGCCATTGGAACACAGGCTTGATGGTTGCTGATAATGGGCCTATGTTGATATTCCCTAAAACAGCCATTTCCAGCTACAATAGTCATTTACAACATAAAAAATATCTACAGTGTATTTCTGATCAATCTGATGTTACTTGAATGGACAAAAAAAATAGAAATTTCCATGTTTTTGAAAGAAAAGCTATGTGACCCCAAACTTTTGAACGGTAGTGTATGTTTGTTCTTATATCATCAACACTTAGCGCTAAATAGAAGCAAGTGCAAGCAAACGAGCTGTGACATGGTAGGCCTAATCGTTCAACACTTTAAAAATGGAATTAAATGAATTAATGGCATCATGCAAAACAGGGAAAAACATATTTTTTTTAGCTAAACAAGTGGAGATTAAAGCAGCAAATTCAGGTGCCCTGAATGACAGGTCGCCACTGTTTGGTGCCATTATTGACTAGGGATTAACATTGACCAGTCCGCAACCTTTTTCAATCATATCATAAGATATCCTCATCATAAAGTGTTCTGTGTTCCTGAGAAGATTTTCTATAAGATGGAATACAGTATGCCCCAAGTATAACACCAAAACCACAGTTTCATTTGGAACCTTAACACTCTACTGGATAATTATGTGGATGTATTTGAAGTCTAAATGAAACCTTAGTTAAGTGTGGTCTCATATGGCAATTATTGTACATTTTCTTGCAACAGCCTTCAATGAATTTGTTGCCACCTGATGCCCATGGCAGGGACAACTAGAAAACAACCGCTGTTCCCTAACATAATTTTTTTTGGTCTGAGTAGTTTGCTAGATTTAACACAAGGAGGAAAGGACAAATGACAGTAACATCTTCACAACATGAATTAGAAATAACATGAAAAATAGGAAGTTAGCCTAACTTACGACTAGCTAGCTAACACATACAACTAGCTAGTTAGCTAGCTACATTGACATGTATCTGAAATTAGTGGCTAACTAGTTAACTAAACGACTGACATTATGTTAGCTTGCTGTTAGCAAAACCTATAACACTTGCTGCTAGCTAGCCAACATACGCTTGCTATCGAACTTACGTTAATCGTGACCCGTTATCTGGTCGTCAATATTAATCATTTCCAGCAGTAGCCCAACAAAATAATAGTATTAGTAGCTATCTAAACGATAAAACAGGGTAATGACATATGTTGTATTTCTTCTGTCTGACATTTACCTTGTAGCTAGCTAATCCTTTGTCAAATCGTCAAGGGAATTCACGGGTGTTTGACTTCCCTTTACCTCGGTCCTCGAGCGCCTGTGGGGCAGTAAAGTATTGTTGATGGTGGCTTGCAGACTAGCACATTTCTTTGAGCGGAGGGGAAACCCACCCACCTTTCGGGAACGAACCACTTGTAAATCAGGGGGTGGATTATTATATCAATATAAATTCAATACAAATCGTTCTGTATATATAACAAATTACACACTTTTGAAACAAAGCACAACGAATATATCGACGTGTTATATCGATTCATCATTATTCAAGCTCTAGATTCCCTTTTTAAATTGATTTGTCATAATTGAACCCCTAACACTTTGGTATGGGTATATTGAAGAAACATCAACAAAACAGTGGAACACATGGAAGAGTTGGAACATCAGGTATGATCAAAAATAATTATATAGGGTGCGAGAGCAGGTGTCCACATACACATGTAGTGTATGTAGAACATTGGCCTGTTGGAAACTAGAACCCACTACTATATGCACAGTTCGGGCGTGATCAGATTTATCTATAGAAAAGCTGCACATTAAGCTCAAGGGAAAAAAAACTGATTGAAATGGAATTCAAATCATTTAACCGATAGCTGTCGTCAATTAGTTACCAATTTGTTTTATAATAATCTGTTAATCGCTAAGCACAATTGGTCCCAGATAGTTTGTGCCGTTATGTCAACTCCTGTGGTCAGTTCCCACTGGGCACAAACTGGTTGAATCAACGTTGTTTCAACGTAATTTGTCAACGTACTGTGACGTGGAATCTACATGAAAAATACATTTAATTTGCAAAAATGCATCAATTAGAGTATGCTGTTGTTTTGAGGGTGAAATTTCAACCACAGGATTACGTCATCGTGGTAAACAATTTAACATAGACACACCTTGTATAAAATATTTTTAATTACCTCAATAGATCATAAATGAGAGAATGTCCACAACAGTTCTGGAGTTCTCAAATTGAACGGTTTATTGACCCAGAACTCACACAGGTTACTGTCTGATAAATCTGATAACAATAACAGGTAGCTATCCCGCTTGCCACCAGCAACACCTGACACCGAAACATTTCAGGCATTCCTTTGATTGGCAGAGAGCAGGGTGATTGGCATGCTGGATGCAGAGAAACGCCCTGAGTAACTGGTAAACGTGCCCTGATAACCACACAACAGGACTGCCAGCAGTAATATTTTCAGACTAATTCAAATCAAATCTAATTGTATTTGTTAAATACACTCTGTGACAAAACTTAAAATGTATAAATTGAGGGTTTGGATTACGGGATGCCAAGGTCATATTTTCGATATTATGTTGCAGTTAAAGCGTGGTTCAGATTCAATTAAATCTGTGAACCATACTTGTTTTAATGGCTAGCTCAGAATATGACCTTTCCAAAAGTTAATATATTATAGAGATCAGTCCTTTCTGGCGACCAGATCATTTATTTATAAATCCCATCATTGGATGTTTTGGTAGAAGGGTTTCCCAAAGTACTCCATAGCTGACCTAAATTGTATATAGAAAAAAGTTTCCTGGTAATGCGTAGGTATCTTTCAAATCTTGGAATGTTATCAAACCCTTATTGTCCATGATATCGGTAAGGGTACGGACTCAACATGTGGACCATTGGGGGGTGCAAAAGGCCATCCTCCAGAGGCATTATTGTGAAATATTGGAGTATGGGCGTGCCATTTTGAAAATTGTGTGAGCAATAAAAGGACCAAGCGTAATTTACTACATTGTTTAAGGCATATATCAGTGAAGACCACCTCTTCCAGGGCAATAGGAGGCACCATATTTTTCTCTATACTCAGCCAGGGGGCAAAATAATCATGTCTAAACCAATTTAGAAGGGGACAAAATGGAAATACAATTTAAAGTTTGGTACAGATAGTCCTCCTACACCTTTATCTGGAATAATTTACCTTGCCATATAATTGTTGAAGCGCACTATGAATTTTATCCCAATAGCCAGAAGGGGGAGCCATGGGAAGCACTGAACACCTTGGCAATATATTAATTTTGACAATAGATATTCTGCAGGTTAAAGCAATTGGGATATTATTCCATCAACTGAGGTCGGATTTAATTGATTTCAGCGTTCTGTTAAAGGTTCTGGCAATGGTTTTATCTAGAGAAGGAAATATATCTACTCCCAGATATTTAAAATGGGAAACGATTGTGATTCCATAAGTAGAGATGGAGTCCTCCATCAGGGCCTTGAGAGGCAGTAGGGCTGATTTGGTCAGATACATTTTATAACTTGAGATTAAGCTGAATTTATTGATGATCTTCAATGCGTTTGGGAGCGATTGCGATACATTGTCTAGATATAGTAAAATATAATCTGCATATGTAACAGTATAACTTTAGACCGTCCCCTTGCCCCGACCCGGGCGCGAACCAGGGACCCTCTGCACACATCAACAACTGACACCCACGAAGCATCGTTACCCATCGCTCCACAAAAGCCACGGCCCTTGCAGAGCAAGGTGCAACACTACTTCTAGGTTTCAGAGCAAGTGACGTAACTGATTGAAACGCTAGTAGCGCGTACCCGCTAACTAGCTAGCCATTTCACATCCGTTACACATATAATGATATGAAATTATCAGTAGATTTGAGAGAAATTGGTGCTATTTCTTTCAATGCATTAATTGTCTGGGCCAGATGTTCCATGGATAATAAGAATAGCAGAGGCCAGACTGGATCCCCTTGTCTACTGCGTCTAGTGATTCTGAATGGAGCAGAGCTGATATTGCCTGTTACAAGTATGGCTGAGGGATTGACAAATAGTATTTTAATCATATTAATGAAATTGAAGCCAACTCTCATATGTTCCAAGAGCAGACTAGAGATATGACCATTGTAGTCTATCAAAGCGTTTTCTGCGTCGAGAGATAATACAGCCCAAGGATCTGTTGTTTCTGATGAAGTGTCTAAGATACACAATATATACAAAAGTATGTGGACACCCTTCAAATTAGTGGATTCGGCTATTTCATCCACACCTATTGCTGACAGGTGTATAAAATCGAGCACACAGCCATGCAATCTCCATACACAAACATTGGCAGTAGAATGGCCTTACTGAAGAGCTCAGTGACATTCAACGTGGCACCGTCATAGGATACCACTTTTCCAATAAGTCAGTTTGTCAAATTTCTGCCCTGCTAGAGCTGCCCCAGTCAACTGGAAGTGCTGTTATTGTGAAGTGTAAACGTCTAGGAGCAACAATGGCTCAGCCGCGAAGTGATAGGCTACACAAGCTCACAACAGGACCACCAAGTGCTGAAGCACGTAGTGCGTAAAAATTGACTGTCCTCGGTTGCAACACTCACTACTGAGCTACAAACTGCCTTTAGAAGCAACATCAGCACAAGAACTGCTCTTCTTATCCATGGCCGAGCAGCCGAACACAAGCCTAAGATCACCATGAGTAATGTCACGCGTCGTCGGCTGGAGTGGTGTAAAGCTCGCTTCCATTGGACTCTGGAGCAATGGAAACACATTCTCTTGAGTGATGAATCATGCTTCACCATCTGGCAGTCTGACGGACAAATCTGGGTTTCAGGGAGAAGAGAAAGCTTACTGCCACAATGCATAGTGCCAACTATAAAGTTCGGTGGAGGAGGAATAATGGTCAGCATGACATTGCCCCCGTGAACAAAGCAAGGTCTGTCCAGAAATGGTTTGTCGAGATCAGTGTGGAAGGACTTGACTGGCCTACACAGAGCCCTGACCTCAACCCCATCGGACACCTTTGGGATGAATTGGAACGCCGACTTCGAGCCAGGCCTAATCACCCAACATCAGTGCCCGACCTCACTAACGGTCTTGTGGCTGAATGGAAGCAAGTCCCTGCAGCAATGTTCCAACTAGTGGAAAGCCTTTCCAGAAGAGTGGAGGCTGTTATAGCAGCAAAGGGGGGTACCAACTCCATATTAATTCCCATGATTTGGAATGAGACGTTTGATGAGCAGGTGTCCGCATACTTTTGGTCATGCAGTGTTTGTAATTGTCAACGTAGGTTATTCGAGGATAAATGCTTTTTATCAAACTCGCTTTGGTCCATGTGGATCAATTTGGGTAAGTTAGTCTCGAGACGAGAGGAAAATATTTGGGAAAATTTTAATATTTGTGTTTTTCAAAGATAGGGGGCAATAGTGAGAACAATAGGTGGAGCCAAATTAGTGTTGTGTTCACGTCTCCTAAATTAACCTTTGTGAACGGCTCTATGAATCATTCAGAGCAATATGGACCTAATTTATTCAAACATTTTAAACAGGAGGAATATCATCCTACCCAGCTGATTTGCCTTTATTCATGTTATCCAATGCCCTTTTTGAGTTCATTGAGATTGATTTGGGCTTCCAGCAAGGTAGCTTCCTCTGTTGAGAGAAGAGGAGTTCTTAATAATTTTAGAAAGGACAGTCTGGGTTGGTGTGGATTTACAATCCATAATGCATGTTTCTCCCACTCCCGCTGGGCAAACATCTCCATTTACGACCCTAATTACACTTGTATCAGCCCACAGCACTGTATCAGGAAATACTGAAGACAAAGAGCTGCATAACATAAGTAGTATATAAAAGAGGGCCTTGTGTTCCATTATGGAGTGATGCTGTGAATTTATGATCACCTTGACAAGCAGTGATTATATCTCTGGCCTGCTCTGTTAGGCCTCCCACTACACCTTGGCCTCCTCTGTTAGGCCTCCCACTATACCCTGGCCTCCTCTGTTAAGCCTCCCACTATACCCTGGTCTCCTCTGTTAGGCCTCCCACTATACCCTGGTCTCCTCTGTTAGGCCTCCCACTATACCCTGGCCTCCTCTGTTAAGCCTCCCACTATACCCTGGTCTCCTCTGTTAGGCCTCCCACTATACCCTGGCCTCCTCTGTTAGGCCTCCTACTATACCCTGCCATTGGTGATCTCTGTTCATCCTGACCATGAAGCCATGACAATATTTATGACCTACTACGCCTCATCAGGGCTATTATGGCCACATTACCACACAGCGGTATCAATGTCATTAGCCCCCATGAGGTGGCGTATATAATGTGAATTACTACAGGAGCATCACCTGAATGTATTCCTAAGCAGTTTTGATTTGACTAATTGACTCAAGTCTAATGGCAAAACACATGGGCCTTCATATGCAGAGATCCACTGCAGTTCAATGATTGAATGTGGCTTAATGGCTAATCAGGTCCACAGAGACATGTTTTTCCAGTAGAAAACTGTTTACAACATATTTTTCCTCTAAAACAATGCAAATAATGTTGATTCACTGCAGCCTGCAACTGTATATATTTCAGGGCATGTTGACAATGGTCATTAAAACGTGACATGCACCAGCTTATTCTAGTGTTTCATCTCATGCCTGCATCATGGAAACACACAGCACCTCCAATTTGGCACCAGAATAAAGAGCCGTTTGAATGATTCTGCTTGATTAAAACAGATCTGTGCCTTCCCCAATAAAATCTAATAAAATCAGATTGATGTTGAATTTTTATTTATTTATTTTATTTTACCGTTATTTTACCAGGTAAGTTGACTGAGAACACGTTCTCATTTGCAGCAACGACCTGGGGAGTAGTTACAGGGGAGAGGAGGGGGATGAATGAGCCAATTGTAAACTGGGGATTATTAGGTGACCATGATGGTTTGAGGGCCAGATTGGGAATTTAGCCAGGACACCGGGGTTAACACCCCTACTCTTACGATAAGTGCCATGGGATCTTTAATGACCTCAGAGAGTCAAGACACCCGTTTAACATCCCATCCGAAAGACGGCACCCTACACAGGGCAGTGTCCCCAATCACTGCCCTGGGGCATTGGGATATTTTTTAGACCAGAGGAAAGAGTGCCTCCTACTGGCCCTCCAACACCACTTCCAGCAGCATCTGGTCTCCCATCCAGGGACTGACCAGGACC
Organism: Salvelinus fontinalis; assembly: GCF_029448725.1. Taxonomy (NCBI): domain Eukaryota; kingdom Metazoa; phylum Chordata; class Actinopteri; order Salmoniformes; family Salmonidae; genus Salvelinus; species Salvelinus fontinalis. The sequence goes on along the minus strand of NC_074677.1, from coordinate 23,702,036 downwards.
AACCCTGCTTAGCTTCAGAAGCAAGCCAGCAGTGGTATGCAGGGTGGTATGCTGCTGAATTGCTTGTTCAGTAGCTATCACCTTTACAATAGGGACTAAAAAAGAAACAGCTGTAGCTTCAGAGAACGGGTGTAATCGGGTAGGTTTTCAACCATAACAAATGTACCATTATGCTAATGTTCTCTCTATAAAAAATAAACAATATTAAGACAAACATTGACAACACATTTTAAAGATAGGGTAACAGAGCCCCCTCGTGGTAAGAGAAAGTGCTACAGGTACACAATCTGAACAAAGTCTCTTATGTTTTTTTTTAAAACTTTTTGCTTTTTCATTATGGGGTAGTGTGTAGATTGATGAGGGAGAAAAAAACAATTTAATCCATTTTAGAATAAGGCTGTAACGTATCAAAATGTGGAAGTAGGGGTCTAAATACTTCCCGAATGCACTGTACTTCAAATGTGGGCATACAACTACAGAAGCAAAATATTGTACTATTTTAATCTGTAAATAATGATAAACTGATTGAAAATATGTACATCAATAATAAGATACACAGTGACATGTTTGTTTATCCACCGCAGGAAAGAAATAATCATTAAACATTTATCTTTCCAATTCACTGGACATGAACCCCCTTCTCTCTCTGCCTCTCAACTCTGTCAATTAGTAACTTTCATGAGTTCAACACGGTGCTTTTAGCGTCTACATATTCAGCCATTAAATCTACAGGAATTCATCATCACTGCCTCAGTGCACCCACATTGTCACCCCAAGGCGATCTTTAGTCTACAGGTTGCTGCTTGTTCACAACCAGAGACACCAGCTCAGATCTGGTTAGACGAGTTCTGTCAGGTTAAAAAAGCTTTCAGTGATCATGTGATCGTTTTAGCTCTGAGCAGCCAGCTTGTGAGTTTGTAAAGATGTTAGATGTTATGTTACCGCTGTTTAAAATGATTGCTTTCTGAAATCACTTTATTTGGTATATTTTAAAATCAGAAGTGGTTCAGTCTACTGTATTTATTATGGATCCCCATTATCTGATGCCAAGGCAGCAGCTACTCTTCCTAGGGTCCAGCAGAATTAAGGTAGTTATACAATTCAGAAAACATTACAATACATTCACAGATTTCATCAGAGATATATCTAATAATATTACAAATACGGGGATTGCGTCAATTCAGCCGTTCGACTCAGGGAAGTGTTTGGGGATGGGTCTCCTGCCATTGAGGTATGACTCCTCACAAAAAGGCCATGTTGTAGCATCCAGGTGAGCACAACCTGTACTAGCGTCTTCCAGGGAGGAAGTCCCATGACCTTTAAGACAGACCTTGACAGGAAAAGGCCAGGCTAGCCAGATGACTACACAGAGAGGGCAGACAATAACTGTCTTGTTTCCAATTAAATATAGTAGAGTTATTAACCTTAGGATAGGATCAGACTACTATTAGAGATTGTATGATTCATAATGAAAAACATTTAGTCTTACAATATCAAAAGATCAATAGAACTTGATTTCCACAGGAATAATAGCAGACAGAATGTTCAGAAATCATTTAAATAGTGAATGGTCATTCACCATCTACTCGCTCCATTTTTATTTATTATTTGGACCTTTATCTAACTAGGCAAGTCAGTAAAGAACAAATTCTTATTTTCAATGACGGCCTAGGAACAGTGGGTTAACTGCCTTGTTCAGGGGCAGAAGGACAGAGTTTTACCTTGTCAGCGCGGGGATTCGGTCTTGCAACCTTTCGGTTACTAGTCCAACGCTCTAACCACTAGGCTACCTGCCACCTTCAAATTAATTTATTTTTCCCTTATCAGAGTAACGGACCTCCAGGTGAGACCTAGCTATCTCTTGAACCTAATTGGTAGTAATTCAAGTGAAAGTAACTTGCTTGGAAACAAAAATGTGCTGCAAATTCAGGGAGAACCTTTGTTGGCATTCCATATTCGTCACCGTCTAGTATTTAACATGAGACAAATGAGCTCCTCAGCCATGCTGGACACCACTTTCATGTAGATGCAGGCTCCATACATGTGGCCTCAGCAGACCAAGGGGATATGGCTCCACAGTCCTCCCTAGGTGTACTACCCACAGACAGAGACAGGGAGGACCTAGGGCCAACCTGGCCACCGATCTCATTCTGGCCCCCAGGCCCAGCAGGTGTGTCTGTGCAGTACATGCACAGTGCTACTTACTGGCTGCCTCAGCACCAGCTACACCAAGACCAGCGTGCCGCACAGTGGAGGCCTGAGTCCTATAGGATGGCCTAATAGGCTGGGGTCCCCTGGTCCTACACAGGAGGATCCACAGATGCTAGGATGTATCCTATTGTCTCCACATCGTCCCAATAAGCCCCCACTGGCCTCAGGCTGGAGCAGGTCCCTTCCAGGTAGACTCCAGCAGCCCTCTGTCACAGCTTCAGAGCCATAGCCTCAGAGCTGCAAAAGTCTCCCAGGGCCCTCTGACCCAGGTCACCGGCCCCAGCAGGGGTTAGGGGACATTTCCCTGCCTGCAGTCACCTCCCTGGAAGAGGCTAAGAAGATCTTCCACGGAGCTGGAGGCTGAACCCAGCCAGCAGGCTGGGATCTGAGTGTTCCGGTGCCACAGGGGATGTTGTCCAGCCCAGCCCAGCAAGGTTCAGGCAGGAGTCAGTTTCCCTCCACCCTGGATCACTCCCTGGACCAGGAGGACCTAGAGGCCTGCATGCTGCGACTGCTGGAGGCCCAGGGATCAGAAGGAACATTTTCTGCACATTAACATGATATGAATCATCTTGACACAATCAAAAGATGAAGTAGAGATGAGCATCACTAAGAGGGAGCAATGAGCCAAAGCAGTGTTTGTTATTCCCATGAGAGGTTTAAAGAGTCAAATACATTTAAATAATGTTCTCTACTTACTTTTTCATCAAACACTCTAAGGGTAGGCACAGTGCAAGTAGAGGGAGTGTACTTGAATAACAAGCTACTGTGTACAGTATGTAGAAAGGGTACAGCGAGGGAATTACATGATAATTGAGGGAAGATTGAGTAATGGCAGCACATGATCTTCCACACTACTAAGGATCACTTGGCAACAGGTGAGATAGACACACACACAAAACAAGTCCTCTGATTACACAAAACTCACCAATCAAATTTGTGGGACTCCGCAAACATGAGCTGTAAAAACAGGGCAATTACAAGGCTCGCCAGGGCTCAGCTCAGGAGGGCTTCAGACTTGGGTTACGACTCCTCAAGAGGACCAGTCCTGCAAGCGTCAACAATGGCATGTTGGTTAAAGAGAGTGAGGTTTAGGAGTTTAAGTGGTCTGTGGAATGAGCCAACAGCCTGGAAAGGCAGGCATGTTCCCCCCTCTTCACTCCACCCCCCTCCCACCTGCCTGGCCTGTGACCCCCCCCGAGGGCAGTTCCCATGGCTGGTGCCAAGTTGAGCATGCTCTGTGGGGTCTGGGGGATAGGCAGGAGGCACAGATAAGAACAAAGCTGGCTGCAGATAGAGACATGCCTATTCTGCTTGGCATTGAAGATGTCATTCACAGGCGCACATGGGTACACTCACAACACACACACACTTGTATTGAAACTTGTTTTATTAGAGAATATAACTTATGGACATGATAAACATACCAGCTCGAGTAAGTAGATGGGAAATTAAAATACAAATGAGCATTCCACAGATGTCAACATTCTCTTTCTGTACAGACGGCAATGAATGTACGAATGTGCATATGCAAAGTAGAAAAGTTACACTATTAAGGGGGAAACGTGACATGGAGTCTATATTTAACATGAAGTGAAAAAAGTAAATAATGATCCAAATGAGCTCATGGTTCTATATACAGTGTATTTACATTAAAGCATTCCTTCCCTGACAAGATACCAAAGTAAGATAACAGGGGCTTTGAGAGGCCCAAAGCTCCAAATAATCAGAACATCTGGCAATGAATGATCAGTCAAAGACTGACATAATGATAACACACAATCAATCAAAAATACTATGTACAAAAAAACAAAATCACAATACAGCAGCTGGTCTCTTTAGCTTGGACACTTCTCCCATCACATCAATGGGGAAGGGAATAGAAGAGATCCCTGACTGTTTTCATTTCAAGGACAGTTCTGTACAATCCAGTCACTGGGTGACTCCCTCCTCTCAACGGAGGGCCGAGGCTCACAGTGCACCAGTGGACTCTGGACATTCGTTACCCTCACGCTCCGTCAGTTTCAAGATTACAACCTTCCTCTGGAGCCGCAAGGTCAACTGGCTAGGACTACGAGCCAGGAGCTTTGGGCAGTCCTCTGCTGTTGGATGCAGGGTGTCCTGGGGGATGGAGTCCTGTGGTAGATCCTGTGGCAGGGGTATGGAGTCCTGTTGTAACTCTTGTGTATGCTGGGAGATGGAGTCCTGTGGTACTTCCGGTGATAGTTCCACCCCCTGGGCCAGCAGCATGCTGGTGATATCTGTATAGCCTCCCCTCACAGCCAGGTGCATAGGGGTGAGGCCCTGTTCGTCTGACAGACTAACAGCCTCAGGGCAGTGGTCCAGAAGCTCTTTGAAAACCTCACAGTGGCCACCCTCTGCCGCCAGGTGGCAGGGGGTACGCAGGGTCTGATTGGTGCAGTAGGGGTCTGCCCCTTCCTCCATCAGCATCTTCACTGTGGGCAAGTGGCCGCGTTGGGCAGCGAGGTGGAGGGCGGTAAGACCCTGGTCAGTCTGGGCCTGGATGTCTGCATTGTGCTTGACCAGGAGGCGGGAGGTGCTGGTGTGGCCTGTCTCAGCCGCCACGTGCAGGGGGGTGTGGAGGCCAATGGAGGTCACATGGACGTCTGCCCCCAGCTCTATCAGGATCCTTGCCACCCTGTACTGCCCCCTTTGGGAGGCCAGGTGCAGCGGCGTGCGCCCGTCAGTGGTCTGCCCGTCTACGTCCGCGCCAGCCTGCTTCACCAGCAGTTTGGCAATGCCCAGGTGGCCCTGCCAGGCAGCCAGGTGAAGTGCCGTCCAGTCATCTCTGCCCTTCACGTGGACGTCTGCACCTCGGCTCAGCAGCACCCTGACCACGTTCTCTTGGCCATGCTGGCAGGCGATGTGTGCAGGCGTGCGGCCCTGGGCGTCCGTCTCATTGATGGAGGCGCCGCGGTCCAGCAGCAGGCGGGTGATGGCCTCGTCCCCGTTCTGAGCAGCACAGTGCAGGGCCGTGTATTGGTCCTCGTCCCGTGCGTTGGCGTTGGTGCTCCGACGGCCCAGCAGCAGCTCGGCCAGGCCCTTCAGGTGCATCTCGGTGGCCAGGTGGAGTGGGGTGGAGCCGCGAGCGTTGGCCAGGTTGGTGTTGGCGTGGTTGAGGAGCAGGAACTTGATGGCCTCCTCATTGGCCTGCGTGACAGCGTGGTGGAGCAGGCTGCAGCCGCCCTCCAATAAGAGGTCCACGTCCTGAGGCTGCAGGATCTTCATCAGCTTGGACATGTCTTTGGTACGGATGGCGTCGCTCAGCTTCCTCCTCTGCACCTCCCCTGAGTCTAAACAACAAGGAGATAAAAGAAACAGTATAGACTCAGGGCCAAAACGACAAAGAACCTGTCTGAAAGTTAAAGAGACACTCCACATGCTCCAGAAGTCATTCAGAACTGTATTACTTATATGTAGGATATATGACCCTGATAAATAAGAATTCCTGTCAGCTGTTAAAAACCATGGACAATGCCACAATGTATTGACTACAATCACCATATCAGCCAGTCTTACCACAGATATTATCTTTCTCAAAGGAGAGGGTGATGGAGTCTTGAGATGAGAAGGCAGAGTCTACAGAGGAGATCCCTGACAGTCTCTTGCTGGTGTTGTCTTTGCTGGGACAGCAGTCCTCCGTCACACGGTCAAAGCTCCGAGATATCCCAGAGTCCACCTGGCTCAGCAGCTCTGATAGGCTGTAGTCTTTCTCTGGCAGCATGGCCGATTTGGGCCTGACCGGTTTCTGCATTATCATAATTTTCACAATTTCACAGCATTATTCCAACTTCATAGTGTGGAAGTATACATAAAACACACAGGGAAATCACATTTTTGACTGCACTGGGCCTTTCAATAGTTTCTCTCAAACCCAGTCTTCATGCCTTTTTCCGACTGTTTATCATCACCAATATATCAGCTTCACACATTGCACAATAACACATGTAAATTCTGTCAGATTTGGTAAACGGGTGTCGGTCAGTTTGTCACGTACATCGAGCACCAAACATTCAGAATGTGTCGCAACAGAGTTAACCAAGTTAAACAATGCTGCTGGACAGCATTCTTATTCCATGAGGAAACTGTTTGTCAGGATCAAACATTGACTGTGTATGTATTATGGAAGCAATAACAGGTCCAGTACACAGGAAAGCAATCTCAAAAATAGGCACTCAAACATTCTGACATACCAGAGGGTTTTCTAATTACATTACAGAAGAACACCAAAGAAGACTGACAGAATACTATATAGTATGGCATGTCAGGGAGAAGAAGAGGATATAAATAAATAGAACTAACAGAGGGAGAAGGCAGGGAAATAGAAGTGTGGAGGTTATACCTTGTCAGTGGGTAGTCCATGGCAGTGGTTATTCTCGAGCTCAGGAGTTTGGGTCTTGGAGTCCTCTTGGGGTTTAGAACACAGCTCCTCCGTTTCTGATGTGATTTCTGCAGATAGAAAACAACAAAGGTCAGGTTTGGTCAGGTGTACAGAATAGCATCCCTTGGTTTGATTGTCACCTTTTCAGAATGCTACGCACAGTACATCATGATGTTGTGTAACACAGTTTAATTGGGTTCTTACTGCTTTAAGACGCACACAAACACCCACCCTTTAGAGACATAGGCCCCACTTGGTCTCTACTCACCCTGGAAGCTGGGTCTGGTGTCAGGTGAGGTGGCCCAGCAGCGTTGCATGAGGCACAGGAACCCCGTGCAGGCCTGGGGTCGACTCCGGGGCACAACATTGAGGTCAGGGCGCACCCCTCTCACCACCTTCACCATGATCTGCAGGATGTTGTTCTCCCCTGGAGGAAATAGAGGACATATGTTTCCAGTCAACACAAGACATAAGACACATTGATACACTTCATTCAATTCTCTACTGTTCATATGATACCTCAGTCCATAAGGTCTACTAAGGTCACATTATTCTAAATAAAAATTAAATTCTTGATCATATCAATCAATTATGTCTTGATCGTGTGCTGTTGAAGGTATGGAGAAGCAAAATAAACTAATCTGGGTAAGACTGACACTAGTATGTACAGTTAATTATTATCATTATTATCATTCATGTACGCTCAGATAAGGAAAGTGTATAGATGTTTTGTTTGTTTCCCACACCAGGCCTGAAAAAATCTCTTAGGCTTCTTCTGTTAATGGTCTCTTTGTTATCAGGCGTTGGGACCAGCCAGTCAGCCAGTCAGTCAATAATTCAAAGCAAACAGAGGCAGTGGACTTAAACTCAGATCACCCTGGCTTCTTTGGTATCTCCGAGAGAGATTTACATGGTTATCAAAAGTCATGCCAGAGTAAGCCTACATGAAACACAGCCCTTATTTTAAGTGTTTCTAAAATCCCTTATGAGAAAAACAATTGGAATCATTTCCCTGTTTGACCGCTAGGTTTTATGGGTATAATGATACCTCCCCTGTGGGGCTCCATTGCAGTCCTGTAACTTTGAGTTTAAGAAATACTAGGAGTGCATTTCATAAGACAAACCCTGAAGGACTACAAGGTGTCTTTACATGAGAACAGAATATCTATACATTTCCTCAAGATGTCTCACCTTGGTAAGGTTTCTTTTGTGTGAGAATTCCCCAGATGACTATGGAAAAGCTGTAACAGGAAGGGAATAACAACAGTTCAGTATCAAGGCATACTGTCAAAAGTGATAAATGATTGAATGACTGACTAACTATGGGTTTTCCAGGCATAACTTATAACTGATTAATATACACAGTGTACAAAACATTAGGAACACCTTCCTAATATTGAGTTGCACCCCTTTTGCCCTCAGAAGTGCCTCAATTCATCAGGGCATGGACTCTACAAGGTGTTGATAGCGTTCCACAGGAATTCTAGCCCATGTTGACTCCAATGCTTCCCATAGTTGTGTCAAGTTGGCTGGATGTCCTTTGGATGGTGGACCATTCTTTTTTTTTCTTTTTTTTTTCTTCTTTTTAATTTTTTTTTATCCCATTTTCTCCCCAATTTTCGTGGTATCCAATCGCTAGTAATTACTACCTTGTCTCATCGCTACAACTCCCGTACGGGCTCGGGAGAGACGAAGGTCGAAAGCCATGCGTCCTCCGAAGCACAACCCAACCAGCCGTACTGCTTCTTAACACAGCGCGCCTCCAACCCGGAAGCCAGCCGCACCAATGTGTCGGAGGAAACACCGTGTACCTGGCCCCCTTGGTTGGCGTGCACTGCGCCCGGCCCGCCACAGGAGTCGCTGGAGCGCGATGAGACAAGGATATCCCTACCGGTCAAACCCTCCCTACCCCGGACGACGCTATGCCAATTGTGCGTCGCCCCACGGACCTCCCGGTCTCGGCCGGCTGCGACAGAGCCTGGGCGCGAACCCAGAGACTCTGGTGGCGCAGTTAGCACTGCGATGCAGTGCCCTAGACCACTGCGCCACCAGGGAGGCCCCTTGGTGGACCATTCTTGATACACACGGAAGCTGTTGAGCGTGAAAAACCCAACAGCGGTGCAGTTCTTGACACACTCAAACCGGTGCGCCTGGCATCTACTACCATACCCCGTTCAAAGGCACTTAAATCTTTTGTCTTGCCCATTTACCTCTGAAAGGTACACATACACAATCCATGTCTCAGTTCTCAAGGATTAAAAATCATTCTTTAACCTGTCTCCTTCCCTTCATCTACACTGATTGAAGTGGATTTAACAAGTGACATCAATAAGGGATGATAGCTTTCACTTGGATTCACCTGGTCAGTCTGTCATGGAAAGAGCAGGTATTCTTAATGTTTTGTAAACTCAGTGTAAATCCAATTCAGATTCATATTGATTAAAACCAATATTGTAAAACAAACAATGGAGGGAAGAAGTGAAAAAACAAACATCATGACTAAGCTTTAAACAGACAACGTTCCACCCCTCTGGCAGACAAGCACAGAGAGAAGTGAAGGTGAAGACATTCACCTGTAGACGTCATGCTTGGTTTCTGACACCCTGTCCTTCTCGATGATGCTCTCCGGCGGCAGGTAGGCAATGGTGCCACAGAACCCGTCACGGCTGATTTCATCAACCCTGGATAGGCCGTTCCATCGCGCCAGACCAAAATCTGATATCTGAAGGGGGAGATGGGAGATACAGAACAGAACACAGCTTGTTAGGACAAGACCAACATACAATTTCTAAGGGGGGAGATGAGGATATACAGAACATATATATAAGACAAGAACCCACTGGAACTCTCAGCCTTTCCCTTTGTTCTTATGGTCATGGCTACCTATGACTACCTTTACCCTCAAGCTGATGGCTGAGCCTTCATTGTATTCTATGCATCCAGAGCCATGATGAGGTCAGAGGCAGTCACGTCCTGTCCTAGCCTGAGGGTGCCTCCCAGCCATGTCCTGTCCTAGCCTGATGGTGCCTCCCAGCCATATCCTGTCCTAGCTTGACGGTGCCTCCCAGCCATGTCCTGTCCTAGCCTGACGGTGCCTCCCAGCCATGTCCTGTCCTAGCCTGTGGGTGCTTTCCTTACCCCTGGTGTCAGAAGTTGAGACCCTGTTTGACTGAGTTACATGTGTGGGCGAGTAGTGTTGGCAGAGTACCTCAGCCTGTTAAGACAGGCCCAGGCTACGTGTTTACATGGAGGTATTAAAACAGACAGGTTGAAGGAAGGTTCCCACCCATTTCTCCTCCACCTCCAACCATTAGTCATGCAGAGGGAGGTTGGAGATCAGGTGGGATGAAGGCTGGGCGGGAGACACCTTTCTGCCCGTAGCATATGTGTCCAACAGGATGGCCATTTAAAGCAAAATTCAAGTGAATAACAGATTCCCTCCATACCTGTCAGCTGAAATTCATCCTTGAGCAAATCTTATTAAAAGGACTTGAAGTTATTGCGTTTGGGCTGTTGTTTTAAAGAGTCATGCTACATCATTTGGGTGTAGGTTTACTAAATACTCAGTATAAGGTCAAATCTGACTTTTCTAACATTAGACAGTGTATTGATTTGACATATTTGGGTCGTTCCATGAAATAAGTACCTTTGTGTCTCTGATATTTTAAGTAGAATTTGTGCACCAATATTGAAATGTAAAATCCTGTTATATTAAATGAAGTGGCCTTTAGTATAGATCACATGGAAAATTCAATAAAATCCGATGTTTTATATACAGTAAAGACTTGCTGAAGTGCCTAAATTCAGATGTTTAAACCCAACAAGTTTTCACCGTCATTGTAAAGCCCTAGTTATTTTGTTGCTTTGACAAAGTCATTTCTGAAGATTATTTTTTTTTTAATGTGATTAGTGATTCATTTTACGGTAACATTTTTTAAATAAAAACTGTCCCACATTTTAAATCCTGTTACTTGAACTAAACTGTCATTTTAATATGGTGAAACTATTCATTTTAAAATAATTTTTCTAAAAAAACAAATCAGTCAAATCATAGTGTAAAAGCAGATGAGCTGGTTCTACTGTTTTTGGACATTTTCTGTGTACCACCAATCTTCTGAACCAGTAGCAGTAGTAACAGTAACAGAAGCAGTAGCAATACTGTAGGAGTGTTTGGTTGAGTTCGCCCGCCGCACCAGGGAGGCAGAATCCCAATTTAGAACCACTGCAATGTGTATTTCAGGAACAATTGTTTCAAATGTGCAAGCTCTTCCCACACAGCGCCCTGTGCGAACTCCAATGAACAAACCAAGTAAGTCGTCTCTCACCTTGACATGGTAGTGTGCGTCCAGTAGGATGTTGGCAGGTTTTAGGTCCAGGTGCAGGAGGGGTGGGCTCATGCAGTGCAGGAAGTTCATTCCCACCGCCGTCTCGTGGATAATCCTGAAGCGCAGCTCCCAGGGCAGAGGCTCAGCAGCCAGCAGGGTCTCCAGGGAGCCTGTCTCCATGTACTCCATCACCAGGCCCTGGGGGTCCCCACAGATCCCATACACTGGCAGGATGTAGCGGAACTTAGCCGCCTCCATCTTCTTAGCCTCTTCCAGCAGCTCTGCTCGCTCCCTACAGAGGACATAGCGGTCTGTTAACTTACTTACCTACTTACTTAGCCTTCATTGCGCCAAGTGGTACATAAAGTCCTTGTATACCTGTCTGTTCAGATTGAACTACATACTGTAACTCATACTGTACAGAGTAAAGGGAATTTAGGTTAAGCTGTCCTATAAACCTGCCCATCCATCTACATACCACGATTCACAACAAAATCGTAAAATGCTGTTCTCTTATCTTACTAAGACTGGTATTCTAAGCCTTGTTAAAACAGCACCATCTGGAATACCTTTTACCACTGACCCAAATTCAAACTTCGTTACACAGTAGAATACAAGGAGACAACAAACTGAGATGCATGAGATTCCCCATGCATTAACCAGTCTATGACAGTGCTAGGCCTTAATGACATTCCCCAGAGAGAGCCATGCCAAAGTATCGAGGTCTGTGTGGAGTTGTGAACACAACAAACCTCTTGTTCTCTGTGCTCGTTGCTCAACCTTTGCACAATTTCCTATTACCTTTATCGGTGTTAGCCTGGCTAGGCTAGCAGATGCAAACAGAGCAGTGAAGCCTATCACTACTGACCTCAATAGAGAGATCTCAAGGAGAGGTCCCTTTGAAAACAAACTCAGATAAACTGCTTAATCATCATGAATAATGTGTGTGTACGGGAGTGTCTTCACTACAAATGAGCAACGACTTGAGTTTACAAAGGATTCATTCATGTCAAAACAGCATGCTGATGAGAACACCTTAAAAAGTAGTAGAAGCAGATACAATTATGAAGTATAGTCTGTCTCTAAGGCAGCCATTTCTTTATGTTTGGAGGTGTCAATTATGAAATATTTCAAGTTCAATAAAAGTGTAAGCTTTCTCATCAAATAAATCTGACAAGAATTAAAAGTCAGTGCAAATGTGTGGATTTAGGAGATTTGGGGGGGAAAGAGGGGCTGACAGTCGTAATCACCTGGCATCACCCAGAAAACTCCTCAGCTCAGAAACCTTTCAAAACCAAACAATGACCCTTTTTATAAGGGAGAGGAGCCCAGCAAGACTGGTTCTGCAACTTCTCTTATTGTTTCCACCAAACATCGTCTGCGTAGAAGGGAGTTGGGACCCAGTCAGACAAAGCTGGCTTTGAGTCAGAGGAGTGTGGAGGCAGGGTGCAGGCAGGCAAATTACAGTTCATGTACTTTTCAGATGTTCAGAGCAGATAGCATCTTTAGTTCAGGTTTAGTGGGTGCCATGAGTCTAGCTACCACGGATTGGAGATGGATGTCAATGCTTGTCATTGAAAAAGCTGAAGAACTTACTCCTTGTGCGGTGTATCTGACATTTTCCTTTGTAAATATTTTGCAAAAGCAGTAGGGTAGAAGTGAAATAAATGGTCATAGGAAGTAACATAAAAAAACAATTTAAAGGAGGCAACAAATTCATGTTTGTGAGTGTCTGCTAAAGGGTGATTCAGTGCAAGTTAACCTGAGCATGCACAATTAAAAAGTAGTCATTTCCAAATGAAATCACGTTCATAATTATCCTTTAGATCTACATGTTGGAGTTTAGGCTATATATGACAAGTTTACGGAGGTTAAAGCATGAATTTTTACCATTGAAGAGTAGATGGCCAAGTCTCATATTTCATGGCTTTTAGAAGGGGCTCACAAAGCTTGTTTTTCCACTAACAGCTGCTGCCCAGTGTTTATTAAAAAGATGAGATGATAATGAAGCAATACATACAAAATTGAAGTGTCTTCACTGTCTTGTAACACCCATTTAAAATAAATAGTTGTAAAACATGCGCCTTACATCGGGTCATCTTGAAACGTTCTCTTTAAAGCTTTAATCAAGGTTTTATATGGTATTTTACTGGTTTCTCTCTTTTCCTTGTCAGTATCCTTTTTCAGCATGATGATATCTGTAACATCCATAACGGTTGTGGATGTCATGGATATTGATTTATCCAATGGTGTAAAGTACATAAGTACTACTTATGTAGTTTTTTGGGGGTATCTGTACTTTACTATTTATATTTTTGACAACTTTTACTTTGCTACTATCCTAAAGAAAACAATTACTTTTTACTGCACACATTTTTCCTGACACCCAAAAGTACTCATTACATTTTGAATGCTTAGCAGGACAGGAAAATGGTCTAATTCACGCATTTATCAAGAGAACATCCCTGGTCATCCGTACTGCCTCTGATCTGGAGGACTCACTAAACACAAATGCTTCGTTCGGAAATTATGTCTGCACGTTGTAGTGTGCTCCTGGCTATCCATAAATTAAAAAACAAGAAACTTGTGCCATCTGGTTTGCTTAATATAAGCAATTTGAAAAAAAAAATATTTTTTTTTTTTTTGAAATGATTTATACTTCTACTTCTACTTTTGATACTTAAGTATATTTCTGCAATTACATTTACTTTTGATACCTAAGTATAATTAAAACCAAATACTTTTAGACTTTTACTCAAGTAGTATTTTACAGGGTGACTTTCACTTCATTTTCATCTTTACTTATACTCAAGTATGACAATTGGGTACTTTTTCCACCAATGGATGTATCATACCATAGAAGCTTGTGCATTCAACACATTGTGTGCTTTTTCTGGGATGTATTCTTCAGACTTTTACTGAAACAATTGTTGATATCTTGAAAATTATGTGTTCTAGCTAAGATTCTCTTGGAAAATATATGCTGAAATGCATTTCTCATACATGGCAGTACTGTTTTTTTAGATAAAAAGATGAGAAGCGTTTATCAACAATCTGTGAATTGTCCTGGAGTGTCTTTTTGAAATGAAAGCCCCCCAAAATATACTGACTTCATCCAGTGTCCAGAAAAATTATTGGCAGTATATGGACATGTACATTGTTTTATTTGCACATTTTGTTGCAATTATTATTATTTTTAAATGCAATTCAACTGGTTAAGGTTCATTTTGAGATACACTACCATTCAAAGGTTTGGGGTCACTTAGAAATGTTCTTGTTTTGAAAGAAAGGCTAATTTGTAATTAAATAGTACCCACAAAACACCAGTCTCAACGTCAACAGTGGAGAGGCGACCCCGTGATGCTGGCCTTCTAGGCAGATTTGCAAAGTAAAAGCAATATCTCCGACTGGCCAATAAAAAGAAAAGATTCAGATGGGCAAAAGAAGACAGACACTGGACAGAGGAACTCTGGCCTAGAAGGCACGCATCCCGGGGTCGCCTCTTCACTGTTGACATTGAGACTGGTGTTTGCGGATATTATATAATAAAGCTGACATTTGAGGACTTGTGAGGTGTCTGGTTCTCAAACTAGACACTAATGTACTTGTTTTCTTGCTCAGTTGTGCATCGGGGCCTCCCACTCCTCTTTCTATTCTGGTTAGAGCCAGTTTGCGCTGTTCTGTGAAGGGAGTAGTACACAGCGTTGTACGAGATCTTACATTTTTTGGTAATTTCTGCTTGGTAATGAAGGCATGGAATAGCCTTCATTTCTCAGAACAAAAACAGACTGATGAGTTTTAGAAGAAAGTTCTTTGTTTCTGGCCACTTTGAGCCTGTAATCGAACCCACAAATGCTGATGCTCCAAATACTCAACTAGTCAACTAGTCTAAAGGCCAGTTTTATGCTTCTTTTTCAGCTGTGCTTTCAGCTGTGCTAACATAACTATATAACTATAATTATCAATTAGCCTTTTAAAATGATAAACTTGGATTACCTAACACAACATGCCATTGGAACACAGGAGTGATGGTTGCTGATAATGGGCCTCTGTACCCCTATGTAGATATTCCATGAAAAATCTGCCATTTCCAGCTACAATAGTCAATCACAACATTAATAAGACTAGGGGGCGACATTTTCGTTTTTAGCTAAAAAACGTACCCATTTGAAACTGCCTATTTCTCAGCCCCCGAAACTAGAATATGCATATAAGTGTCAGACTAGGATAGAAAACACTCTGAAGTTTCCAAAACTGTACATTTTTTGTCTGTGAGTTAAACAGAACTGATATTGCAGGCTAAAACCTGGGGAAAATCCAATCAGGAAGTGACCCTGTTTTTGAAACCTCTCTGTTCCTATGCATCCCTATTGCCCATGTAAAGGGATATCAACCAGCCATATTTTTCTATGGCTTCCCTAAGGTGTCAACAGCCTTTAGACATAGATTCAGGCTTTTATTTTGAAGAATGAGCGTGAAAGGGCACATTGCGTAAGTGGATAGGTGGGGGCTCTCAGAGTGAGTTCTGCGTAACAGAGAAAGGCGGCCATTGTTCCTCCCTGTCCTAGTGAAAAGCCAACTGTCCCGGTTGATATATTATCGAATAGATATTTGAAAAACACCCTGAAGATGGATTATAAAAAACGTTTGACATGTTTCTGTGGACATTATGGATATAATTTGGGATTTTTGTCGGCGTTGTCGCGAGCGCTCTTTCCGGTGGATTCCTGGGCATAACGCATCAAACTAACGGAGGTATTTGGATATAAAAAATATCTTTATGGAACAAAAGGAACATTTGTTGTCTAACTGGGAGTCTCGTGAGTGAAAACATCCGAAGATCATCAAAGGTAAACGATTAATTTGATTGCTTTTCTGATTTTCGTGACCAAGTTACCTGATGCTAGGTGTACTTATTGTTTTATCGAGCGATCGATAAACTTACACAAACGCTTGTATTGCTTTCGCTGTAAAGCATAATTTCAAAATCGGACGACAGATGGATTAACAAAAGGCTAAACTGTGTTTTGCAATATTGCACTTGTGATTTCATGAAATTATATTATATACCTGTGGCGCTAGGCTATGCTAGTCAGCGTTTCTGATGACAATTATCCCGGATCCGGGATGGGTGGTTCAGAAAGGTTAACCATGTTTACACTGTATCTCTGATTGATTTTATGTTATTTAAATGGACAAAAAAGTTTAATTTCTGAGTGACCCCAAACAGTTGAAGTCAGAAGTTTACATACACCTTAGCTAAATACATTTAAACTCAGTTTTTCACAATTCCTGACATTTAATCATAGTAAAAATTCCCTATCTTAGGTCAGTTAGGATCACCACTTTATTTTAAGAACGTGAAATGTCAGAATAATAGTAGAGAGAATGATTTATTTCAGCTTTTATTTCTTTCATCACATTCCCAGTGGGTCAGAAGTTAACATACACTCAATTAGTATTTGGTAGCATTGCCTTTAAATTGTGTAGCTTGGGTCAAACGGTTGGGTGAATTTAGGCCCATTCCTCCTGACAGAGTTGGTGTAACTGAACCAGGTTTGTAGGCCTCCTTGCTCACACACTCTTTTTCAGTTCTGCCCACAAATTTTCTACAGGATTAAGGTCAGGGCTTTGTGATGGCCACTCCAATACCTTGACTTTGTTGTCCTTAAGCCATTTTGCCACAACTTTGGAAGTATGCTTGGGGTCATTGTCCATTTGGAAGACAGACTTTTGACCAAGCTTTAACTTCCTGACTGATGTCTTGAGATGTTGCTTCAATATATCCAGATAATATTTGTTCCTGATTATGCCATCTATTTTGTGAAATACACCAGTCCCTCCTGCAGCAAAGCACCCCCACAACATGATGCTGCCACCCGTTGGGATGGTATTCTTCGGCTTGCAAGCCTCCCCCTTTTTCCTCCAAACAAAACGATGGTCATTATGGCCAAACAGTTCTATTTTTGTTTCATCAGATCAGAGGACATTTCTCCAAAAATTACATTCTTTGTCCCCATGTGCAGTTGCAAACCGTAGTCTGGCTTTTTTATGGCGGTTTTGTAGCAGTGACTTCTTCCTTGCTGAGCGGCCTTTCGGGTTATGTCGATATAGGACTCGTTTTACTGTGGATATAGATATTTTGTACCCGTTTCCTCCAGCATCTTCACAAGGCCCTTTGCTGTTGTTCTGGGATTGATTTGCACATTTCGCACCAAAGTACGTTCATCTCTATGAGACAGAACGTTCCTGAGTGGTATGACGGTTGCATGGTCCCATGGTGTTTATACTTGTGTACTATTGTTTGCACAGATGAATGTGGTACCTTCGGGCATTTGGAAATTGCTCCCAAAGATGAACCAGACTTGTGGAGGTCTACAATTTTTTTTCTGAGGTCTTGGCTGATTTCCCCATGATGTCAAGCAGAGAGGCACTGAGTTTGAAGGTAGGCCTTGAAATACATCCACAGGTACACCTCCAATTGACTCAAATTATGGCAATTAGCCTATCAAAAGCTTCTAAGCCATGACATCATTTTCTGCAATTTTCCAAGCTGTTTAAAAGGCACAGTCAACTTAGTTTATGTAAACTTCTGAACCACTGGAATTGTGATACAGTGAATTATAAGTGAAATCATCTTCAAACAATTGTTGGAAAAATGACTTGTGTCATGCACAAAGTAGATGTCCTAACCGACTTGCTAAACACTAGTTTGTTAACAAGAAATTTGTGGAGTGGTTGAAAAACGAGTTTTAATGACTCCAACCTAAGTGTATGTAAACTTCCGACTTCAACTGTATGTGTATGACAAAAAAATGACGTATTAGGGTATGGTGCATGGCTTGTATACTATTCAGGCTACGTGTAATTATACAATCCTAAGGTACTATGCCTTTTGCTGGCATTTTAAAAACATTCCAAATGTCATGTGTTTATGATAGATATTTATCAAGATATCTAAGATTTGAATGTGTATTTCAGACTAATATCCATAACAGAAGGTGTAACATCTATAACAGTTGTTTTAACACTATTTTGCCAAAATGTCAAGATTTACAAGTCTGCTTTTTTGGGTATACACTCCCCCCAAGGAGCACTGTAGACACACATCAAAATGTTTATTTATATTTATTCCATTCTGTGAGACATTAAAGTTCTGATTTTGTGTGCAAATGTAATGCCAATAACACTGTAATCAGCTTAAATTACTCAAATGTAATTTAAAAGTGCCTGTGACAGTGAACAATCCTTCAACAAGTTCTCAACACCAGAAAGTTCAGCATTCGGTCTGTGGATATACAGCCTCAAGTGAAATTAAGTTTAGCCGCAACCTGATCCAATCATTGTCTTCAAAGCTGTAAAAGCTCTCAAATGACAGATGGTCACAACGGTTAAAGTGTTCTATATTATAAGCCTCTTGAACAATGTTCCCAACCTCTTACACCTTTAGAAACATTAACTTGATATGACACCAAAAATGTTCAAATGCACCAACATTCTCCACTGTTGATGAATGTAAAGCCACCATTTCATAAGCAACACCTTTTGTGCCAAAGGAATGAAAGGACATTGTACAGATGTTTTAAACACATCCACTCCGGTTAATTTTTAAATCAAGTAGAAAGTAGGAAACTAATAATGAGAGTAAAAGAATAGCTGATAGTCCTCTTTGAGGCTTCAGGGGGGGCTCAGGTGTATACTACATCCAAGATGGTGGAGTGGAAACATCCGTTAAGAAGAGGGTAGGGTAGGGTGACAGGATGGGGACAGGATGTTCTTCTGATGGGGACAGCTGAGCTAGGCCTCTTGTGAAAGATCATGTGAAAGATCATGGGTCACCCACGCGAGAGGGCATGCCTTCAAAGCAATTGAAGGCCTGCCCAATTAATTTGGGGCATCAATTAATTTGGGGCATGGATTACATGGTGTTGAAAGCATTCCCCAGGGATGCTGGCCCGTGTTGACTCCAATGCTTCCCACAGATTTTTTGTTGTTCTATTTAACTTTAGCTTTTTTTTTTACATTATTGAAACATTCTGTATTTGTGGCCTTTCTAAACCATGACAAAAACTACTGGCGGCCGATCTGGACCGTCGTCTAATAAGAGGGTAGTAAGGGCAACCTGATGGAAGGTGGACCAAAGGAGAGAAGTGTGGTGTTGACATCATTTCCACATTTCTAGATACATTTTCTAGGTTGTACACTCAAGCTTTTTAAGTGCAATGACAAGAACTGCTCGTGAGAGACGTTAGCTACGCTTAGTATATCAAACATTAATTAAACCTTCCTAATATTGAGTTGCTCCCCGCTTTTGCCCTCAGAACAGCCTCAAGTTGTTGGGACATGGACTCTGCAAGGTGTCGAAAGCATTCCACAGGGATGTTCCCACAGTTGTCAAGTTGGCTGGATGTCCTTTGTGTGGTGGACCATTTTTGATACAAACGGGAAACTGTTGAGCGTGAAAAACCCAGCAGCGTCACAGTTCTTGACACAAACCGGTGCGCCTGGCACCTACCACCATACTCCGATCAAAGGCACTTCAATCTTTTGTCTTTCCCATTTACCCTCTGAATGGCACACATACACAATCCATGTCTATTGTTTCAAGACTTAAAAATCCTTCTTTAACCCGTCTCCTCCCCTTCATCTTCACTGATTTAAGTGGATTTAACAAGTGACATCAATAAGGGATCATAGCTTTCACCTCGTCAGTCTGTCATGGAAGGAGCAGGTGTTCTTAATGTTTTGTACACTCAGTGTATGTCCACCACCCATGAGTCCGTGACATAAGGCTGAATAAGCTGCCCAGTTCACAGCGTACCTCACACCCTAAGATAGAGGTTCAAACTCATAATCACATAGAACTACAACTTCTTACTCTGAAGCCCACAGAGGATATCAAACAGATATTATGGAGTCTAGGCTTAAATACTTGAAACAACATTCTTCATACTCCCACACACAATGAATCCCAGAATAATAGCTGTCCCACTCACTTGTCATCTACATGAAGGCAGGGAGGGCACTTGATAGCCAGCCATGTTTTCCACTGTACATGCCGGACTTTGTATACTTGTCCAAATCCGCCCGAGCCTATCTTCTCCCAGCTCCCAAACTCAGAGGAGTCAAAGGTTCTCAGCAGCCCCATATTCCCATGGGAAGGGTCTGGAACATCCATATCCATCTTTAGAAAGGCTTTAATAGTGTTGAAATCCCCAAATCCTTATTTTTTCCTCTAACACACATTCAGAAGAACTAAACATACACACACATGCCTACTGAGAGCTTCCTTCCTTGTTTTTTTCCACCCTCTTGCCTGACTCAGTATGGCCCCTCCTTCTTTTCAGGTGAAAGCAGGGGAAGGGCCAGTAGATGTGACATCATTTCCTGGGTCTGGCCAGACAGACCAAACACCAGCCTTTCCAGGGAACATTTAACACTGAACCAGTTTGTCAAAGCACTCGAGTCCCAACTCTCCTATTTCTGCCCAAAAACAATAAGCATCATATTTGTAAATAAGATGGAATTCAAGAACAGTGGAATGTTGGCATATCACTCAACACCTTTCTCCCTCTGATAACCATAACACTAGCAAAGACCCTAAAAATATCCTGAGGAGACATGGGAAATATCATTTAAAAAAATGTTTTACATGATATCGCCCATATGGCTCTGGTTTGGACTGTGTGGGTTCATATGAGAAGAATACTAACCTACTCATGAGGTATCCAAAACCACAAGCCTTGTCATAAACCTGCCTGATTCCTTTCCTGTCCACACTGTGTGAGACATGCCAGTGATTCAGCAGGTGTCATATACAGTACCAGTCAAAAGTTTGGACTCCCCTACTCATTGTAAGGTTTTTCTTTATTTTTACAATCTTCTATATTGTAAAATAATAGTGAAGACATCAAAACTAGGAAATAACACATATGGAATCATGCAATAACCAACAATGTTTTTATATTTTAGATTCTTCAAAGTAGCTACCCTTTGCCTTGATGACAACTTTGCACACTCTTGGCATTCTCTCAACCAGCTTCACCTGGAATGCTTTCCAACAGTCTTGAAGTAGTTCCCACATGTGCTGATCACTTGCTGGCTGCTTTTCCTTCAATCTGCGGTCCAACTCATCCTAAACAATCTCAAATAGGTTGAGGTCGGGTGATTGTGGAGGCCAGGTCATCTGACGCAGCACTCCAATACTCATTTTCTTGGTCAAATAGCCCTTACACAACCTGGAGGTGTGTTGGGTCATTGTCCTGTTGAAAAAAATATATAGTTCCACTAAGCCCAAACCAAATGGGAGGATGTATCGCTGCAGAATGCTGTGGTAGCCAGGCTGGTTAAGTGTGCCTTGAATTCTAAATAAATCACTGACAGTGTCACCAGCAAAGCACCCCCACACCATCACACGTCCTCCTCCATGCTTCACGGTGGGAACCACACACGCGGAGATCATCCGTTCATCTACAAAGCGTCTCACAGATACACAGCAGTTGGAACCAAAAATCATAAATGTGACTCATCAGATCAAAGGACAGATTTCCACCGGTCTAATGTCCATTGCTCGTGTTTCTTGGCCCTAGCAAGTCTCTTCTTATTATTGGTATCCTTTAGTAGTGGTTTCTTCACACCAATTCGACCATGAAGGCCTGCTTCACACAGTCTCCTCTGAACAGTTGATGTTGAGATGTGTCTGTTACTTGAACTCTGTGAAGTATATATTTGGGCTGCAATTTCTGAGGCTGGTAACTCCAACGAATGTATCCTCTGCAGCAAAAGGTAACTCTGGGTCTTCCTATCCTGTGGCGGTCCTCAGGAAAGCCAGTTTCATCATAGCGCTTGATGGCTTTTGCGACTGCACTTGAAGAAACTTTCAAAGTTATTCAAATTTTCCGTATTGACTGACCTTCACATCTTTAAGTAATGATGGACTGTCATTTCTCTTTGCTTATTTGAGCTGATCTTGCCATAATATGGACTTGGTCGTTTACCAAATAGGGCAATCTTCTGTATACCACCCCTACCTTGTCACAACACAACTGACTGGCTCAAATGCATTAAGGAAAGAAATTCCACACATTAACTTTTAACAAGGCACACCTGTTAATTGGAATGCATTCCAGGTGACTACCTAATGAAACTGGTTGAGAGAATGCCAAGTGTGTGCAAAGAGGTCATCAAGGCAAAGGATGGCTACTTTGAAGAATCTAAAATCTATTTTGATTTGTTGAACACTTTTTTTTGTTTACTACGTGATTCCTTGTGTTATTTAATAGTTTAGATGTCTTCACTATTATTCTACAATGTAGAAAATAGTTAAAATAAAGGAAAGAAAACCTGGAATGAGTAGGTGTGTCCAAACTTTTGACTGGTACTGTATATACCAGCAAACTTGATGAACAATAACAATTTTAGTAGAGAATAATTGTTTCTCAAAAGTATCAAGTTTATAGAAGCTCCTCCATGAATGAAAAAGTATTATTTATAATGGGAATGGGTTAATTTTTTTAAATTATATTGGTTTACATATTCTGCGGGAAATCCCAAAACATCTATGATTTTTCTTACAATAGTATCCCTTTTCAATCCGAGTTTCCACAGACCCCCTCGATCAGCAGAACAACTTCTTATCCTGATTTCTATTAACATAGAGGGGTGACCAGATGTAAATGGGCCATGTGGGAAATAATGAGATCTTAGTAGTTTATGAGGGACCCTACTTCACACCACAGTGATGCACATCACCACAGAGACAGAGCTAACTGTTTAACTCTTTGGCTAATAGACACAACAAACACTTCACATATCTCATAGGGACATTAACAACATTTGAAGGTGTGAACCCTGAGAATGAGGGTCGTTTCAGATGATGGTCCATCTGGTCCACACCTCATGTTAAGTGTGGATGTTTAGCCTTATTGTGGGTCCATGACTGTGGAAAAAGACAATAGCAAGATCCATACAGACTGAAGCCCTATGCTCCTTTAAACATCTTTCTTAGACAGAATATCTTTGCATAATCTAATGCTGATGTCAAGCGCTCTGTTCGGGGTCTCTCAGACAAATCACATTTGTGAAGATAGCACTCCCTTCTGGTTGATCAAGGTTCTGACTCCTGGTGGGAAGCTATGGGTGTAAAACAGGTGGAAAGACTGACTGGTTCTTTTGATATACATACAGTTCCAGTCAAAAGTTTGGACACACCTACTCATTCAAGGGTTTTTCTTTATTTGTACTATTTTCTACATTGTAGAATAATAGTGGAGACATCAAAACTATTAAATAACACATATGGAATCATGTAGTAACCAAGAAAGTATTAAACAAATCAAAATATATTTTGTATTTGAGATTCTTCAAAGTAGCCACCATTTGTCTTGATGACAGCTTTGCACACTCTTGGCATTTTCTCAACCAGCTTCATGAGGTAGTCACCTGGAATCAGTTGTGTAAAATACTACTTAAGTAATTTTTTGGGGTATCTGTACTTAAATATTTATATATTTTTTCCAACTTTTACCTCACTACATTTCTAAAGAAAATAATGTACTTTTTACTCCATACATTTTCCCTGACACCCAAAAGTACTCATTACATTTTGACAGGGAAATGGTCCAATTCACACACTTATCAAGAAAACACCCACTAAACACAAATGCTTTGTTTGTAAATTATGTTGGAGTGTACCCGTGGCTATCCATCAAAAAAGATTATGAATGGTGGTGTCTGGTTTGCTTAATATAAGGAATTTGAAATGGTTTATACTTTTACTTTTGATACATAAGTACATTTTAGCAATTCCATTTACTTTTCATACTTGAGTATATTTAAAACCAAATACTTTTAGACTTTTACTCAAGTAGTATTTTACTGGGTGATTTTCACTTTTACATGAGTCATTTTCTATTAAGGTATCTTTACTTTTACTCAAGTATGACAATTGAGTACTTTTCCCACCACTGACTGGAATGCATTTCAATTAACAGGTGTGCCTTGTTAAAAGTTGATTTGTGGAATTTCTTTCCTTCTTTAATGCATTTGAGCCAATCAGTTGTGTTGAGACAAGAAGATAGCCCTATTTGGTGAAAGACCAAGTCCATATTATGGCAAGAACAGCTCAAATAAGCAAAGAGAAATGACATTCCATCGTTACTTCATGACATAAAGGTCAGTCAATCCGGAAAATGTTGATAACTTTGAAAGTCTCTTCAAGTGCAGTCGCAAAAACCATCAAGCGCTATGACGACTGGCTCCCATGAGGACCACCACAGGAAAGGAAGACCCAGAGTTACCTCTGCTGCAGAGGATAAGTTCATTGGAGTTACCAGCTTTAGAAATTGCAGCCCAAATAAATGCTTCAGAGTTCAAGTAACAGACACATCTCAACATCAACTGTTCAGAGTAGACTTTGTGGTCGAATTGGTGCAAAGAAACCACTACTAAAGGACACCAATAATAAGAGACTTGCTTGGGCCAAGAAACACGAGCAATGGACATTAGACCGGCGGAAATCTGTCCTTTGGTCTGATGAGTGCAAATTTGAGATTTGTGGTTCCAAACACGTTGTCTTTGTGAGACACAGAGTAGGTGAACGGATGATCTCCGCATGTATGGTTCCCGCGGAGGAATAGGAGGTGTGATGGTGTGGGGGTGCTTTGCTGGTGACACTGTCTGTGATTTATTTAGAATTCAAGGCACACTTAACCAGCCTGGCTACCACAGCATTCTGCTGTGATATGCCATCCCATCTGGTTTGGGCTTAGTGGGACTATCATTTGTTTTTCAACAGGACAATGACCCAACACACCTCCAGGGTGTGTAAGGGCTATTTGACCAAGAAGGAGAGTAATGGAGTGCTGCATCAGAGGACCTGGCGTCCACAATCACCTGACCTCAACCCAATTGAGATGGTTTGGGATGAGTTGGACCGCAGATTGAAGGACAATCAGCCAACAATTGCTCAGCATATGTGGGAACTACTTCAAGATTGTTGGAAAAGCATTTCAGGTGAAGATAGTTGAGAGAATTCCAAGAGTGTGCAAAGCTGTCATCAAGGCAAAGGGTGGCTACTTTGAAGAAACTAAAATATATTTTAATTTGTTTAACACTTTTTTGGTTAACACATGATTCCGTATGTGTTATTTCATTGTTTTGATGTATTCACTACTGTTCTACAATGTAGAAAATAGCAAAAAATTAAGAAAAACACTTGAATGAGTTGGTTTGTCCAAACTTTTGACTGGAACTGTATGTATATCAAAAGAACCAGTCAGTCTTTTACTGGTACTATACATTACAGACATCTGAGATGAAGGGAGTTATTGGAGCCTTGGGCAGATGACCCCCATTCTGTAAGCGGAAAAACACATCAATCTGATTACAATGATACCAGCCAGCCAGCCGAGTTTGCCAGTTGGGTAAATCAGAACCCAGGCTAGAAATAGTCTAGAAAACAAGTACTTTTGCAGTGCACTATATTTTCACATTTATACTCCATCTAAACATTGATATTTAGACAGAAACAGAAATGAGCTAAACACATATTTCCTTTTTAAGACATTTCATTGAAAAACTTATAAAAAAGGCTTCCAGTATTTCTTTGACAATTTCTCAAAAACAATCTGACGCTTCAATGCTTTCAGATAAAAAATGATTGTTTTTTTAATTTATTTTTTTTACATCTGATCATCTCTACTGGTTAAATGCTCTGTGTCTTGGCTGCTCTACACTCATGATCTACTCATAAAGAACGCTTAGACTCTATCATCTAATTGTCTTCTTTAAACCTGTTGTGCAAGGCATTCAAAGTCATATGCCAAAATCATTTCATATTCTTCTTTTAATCAGAGCATTCCTAACAGTCACACTTAGTCGGTTAGGACATCTACTTTGTGCATGAAACAAGTAATTTTTCCAACAATTCTTTACAGACAGATTACTTCACATATAATTCACTATATCATAATTCCAATGGGTCAGAAGTCTACATACACTAAGTTGACTGTGCCTTTAAACAGCTTGGAAAATTCCAGAAAATGATGTCATGGCTTTAGAAGCTTCTGATAGGCTAATTGACATCCTTTGAGTCAATTGAAGGTGTACATGTGGATGTATTTCAAGGCCTACCTTCAAACTCAGTGCCTCTTTGCTTGACATCATGGGAAAATCAAAAGAAATCAGCCAAGACCTCAGAAAAAAAATTGTACACCTCCACAAGTCTGGTTCATCCTTGGGAGCAATTCCAAACGCCTGAAGGTACCACGTTCATCTGTACAAACAATAGTACGCAAGTATAAATACCATGGGACCACGCAGCAGTCATACCGCTCAGGAAGGAGACGCGTTCTGTCTCCTAGAGATGAATGTAATTTGGTGGAAAAAGTGCTATTCAATCCCAGAACAACAGCAAAGGACCTTGCTGGAGGAAACAGGTACAAAATATCTATATCCACAGTAAAACGAGTCCTATATCGACATAACCTGAAAGGCCGCTCAGCAAGGAAGACGTCACTGCTACAAAACCGCCATAAAAAAGCCAGATTACGGTTTGCAACTGTACATGGGGACAAAGATTGCACTTTTTGGCCATAATGACCATCGTTATGTTTGGAGGAAAAAGGGGGAGGCTTGCAAGCCGAAGAACACCATCCCAACCATGAAGCACACGGGTGACAGCATCATGTTGTGGGGGTGCTTTGCTGCAGGAGGGACTGGTGCACTTCACAAAATAGATGGCATCACGAGGAACGAAAATGATGTGGATAAATTGAAGCAACATCTCAAGACATCAGTCAGGAAGTTAAAGCTTGGTCACAAATGGGTCTTCCAAATTGGCAATGACCCCAAGCATACTTCCAAAGTTGTGGCAAAATGGCTTAAGGACAAAAAAGTCAAGGTATTGGAGTGGCCATCACAAAGCCCTGACCTCAATCCTATAGAAAATGTGTGGACAGAACTGAAAAAGCGTGTGCAAGCAAGGAGGCCTACAAACCTGACTCAGTTACACCAGCTCTGTCAGGAGGAATGGGCCAAAATTCCCCCAACTTATTGTGGGAAGCTTGTGGAAGGCCACCCGAAATGTTTGACCCAAGTTAAACAATTTAAAGGCAATGCTACCAACTACTAATTGAGTGTATGTAAACTTCTGACCCACTGGGAATGTAATGAAATAAATAAAACCTGAAATAAATCATTCTCTCCTCTATTATTCTGACATTTCACAATCTTAAAATAAAGTTTTGATCCTAACTGAACTAAGACAATTTTTACTAAGATTAAATGTCAGGAATTGTGAAAATCTCAGTTTAAATGTATTTGGCTAAGGTGATTGTAAACTTCAGACTTAACCTGTATGTATTGGTCTGTCTGCACCACCCTCTGTAGAGCCGTGCGATTGAGGGCGGTAGTCCACGTCCTGTAGTCCACGTTCAGCTCCTTGGTCTTACTGACATTGAGGGAGAGGTTGTTGTCCTGGCACCACTCTGCCAGGTCTCTAACCTTCTCCATGTAGTCTTGTCAGTGTCTGTGATCAGGCCTACCACCGTCCTGTTGTCTGCAAACTTAATGATGGTGTTGGAGTCGTGGGTGAACAGGTAGTACAGGAGGGGGCTGAGCACACACCTCTGAGGGGCCCCCTGAGCTTAATGGTGTGCTTGGAGGAGACTATGGTGTTGAAAGCTGAGCTGTGAACAGCATTCTCACATAGGTATTCCTCTTGTCCAGATGGGATAGGGCAGTGTGCTGTACAATGGCGATTGTGTCATCCGTGGATCTGTTGGGGCGGAACGCAAATTGCAGTGTCAAGTAAGGTGGAGCTCAAAGAAATAGTCAGGTTACCTTTGCTTGCTTGGGTACAGGAACAGTGGTGGACATCTTGAAGCATGTGGAGATTATAGACTGGGACAGGGAGTGGTTGAGTATGTCCATAAAAGTCTTACTCACATCAGCCACAGATATGGAGTGTATGTCTGTGTGTGTGTGACTGACCTGACACTTCTTGCAGCTGTACTTGTGGGTCTCTTGGTCATCGTCTTCATCATCAGTGTTGTCACTGCTGTCCACTGAGATGCCAATCTTCCTGGTGAACTCCTCCCTCTCCTGCTCGTCCATCAGGGCTATATCCTTCGGAACACACAACCACAAGAAGTTGAGCAATAACACCAATATGGACCTAGTGTCAATCTCTATCTTGCTCTGTCATTTTTTAGATTTTGCCAAATATTTGGTCATGTCGCGACGCTGAAACACAAAAAAGGCTCTGATGACACCTCCCTTACTGGATCCGCCCACATCTTCATCACTGGTTCTGCCACTTGGGTGGGGGACAAACGACTGGTTGGATAGGATATCATGCATCCAATCACCACCCCCAGCAGAGGCAGAAGGCGGGCCATCAATCAACCAGGAAGAAGTCAGACCAACAGTAGAGGTTGATTGGGTTAAATTGATGGAAGGTTTAAACTTAGAGAACGCATAGGCATAGTCGCTGATAATATATTCACAGAGACAGCTTGCCGCATTCGCTGACAAGAATAGAAATGTAAACTGAGCGTTAAGGCTGACTTGGTCCCCCAGAGTATATAAGAAGCATGCTGTCCAAAAAAAATTGTGTGGTAGTGCGACTTGACTTATCACTAAACTCGTGATACTTCAAACTATCATCAACCTAAAAGGTCATATCTGGCTTTCATACTCTAGAACAATTGTATCTCTTGACTTCTGATTTATGAATGAGACATATTGAGTCAACTACCCCGTACACCCCTCGCGCTGAATATATCCACCAAGCTGGAGTGGATGAAGGGCGTAGTGGGTGCTATGAAGGGTGTTGTTCTCGACTTCTAGTAGGAGAAACAGATACATATCTGAATTTCATACTCTAGAACAATTGTACCTTTTGACCGCTGGTTTTTGGGCGAGACCTACTGAGTCAAGTATACCGCACACTCTTAGGGGTGTCACACAGGGTCTTGAACTACGATAGCAGTCTCGTTACTAATCAGAAAAAATATACAAAAAAATAAAAAGTCCATGGTACAACTTCTAGCAGGAGGAACAGATACTGAAGTGATTGGCTAAACCGGTAGAGCAATTGTGAGTTGAAGAACATACTCTCCGGGACCCAACCAGGTCGACCTACGCTAAGGTAATTAACTGCTTGTTGTAATACATAGATAAGGCATTGAGAGTTCAAGTGTTTTTTGATGATTATTGATGTTTTATTGGAAAGACGTAAAGAAACTGTAATGACATGTATAACTGTGTGCTTTGCAAACATTGAATAAAAAGTAGAAATTAGACCCAAAACCCTAGAGGAGAAAACATCTGACACTCCAAGATCGAGGGGAACAAGTCTAGTTTCTACACAAAAGACAATTTAAAGGATTGGACAACCAACTCATTTATATTGTAAAAGGTAAAGTTATTCTGTATTAATATTCAAGCAATATTAACCGACGGGTATAGGCATTAAATCGTAAATCGTTTGTCTAGATCAGGGGTGTCAAAGTCAAATGGACGGAGGGCCAAATAAAAAATTTAGCTACAAGCCGAGGGCCGGACTGTTCGAAAATTTTTTAAATGACGCATATAGTCTAGTGAACCTAATTGAACCTACTGAAAACCTAACAAATATATTCCAATATGATCAGATAAATAAAGCAATATTTTCTTATGGCTCTGTCAGTAATCTTTAATTTTCAACAGACACAAAAGACAAATTTCCTTTATATAAAAATCCCCATAACATGAACATTAAATGAAAGAAACCGGTATTCAAGGCACCATCAGTAGCCTATATTTTCTATTTTAGCAAAAGTGGGCTAAATTTACTTCAAAGAAAAAAACAATAATAGCAATTTTCTATCATCCACTCAACTGAAATATTTTTAAAATATAATTGGATTGAAATACAATAAAATAAAGTGCAAAAATCTATTAATCAAAAACAACACTTTGTTTAAGGAGAAGTAACATGCAGTGAAAACAAATATTAAACTTGAACTTTTAAACTTGAACTGAGTAAAAACTCTAAATATGTGATTGCACAGTAATGTTCACTTGTTTGAGGTTGAGGGTGATACTTGGTGGTGTCCCATCTTTTCCACAAGTTCATCAATGTTCAGGGTAAGGCTCTGAGCTGAGGAAATCCTCAGAATTGAGTGGAGGTGTTCAGCAGTAAGTCGACTTCTGTGTGATGTTTTGTTCAGGTTCATCAAAGAAAACAGTTGTTCACACAGGTATGTGCTGCCAAACATAGACAACGTTTGAGCAGCCTGGATGCGCAGCTGGGGCATTGTGTCGGGGAGGAAACGGGCGAACTCCGCAGCACCCACTGCCGCATATTTTGCCCTCAGTGCATCATTGCATTGGAGGTCAATCAACTCCATTTGGAGGTTTGGTGGTGAGCTTTCCACGTCAACAGCAAATGGGTTACCGAGCAGTTCCAACCTGCTTTTTTGTGCTTCAAAGTCAGCAAATCGGCGTCGAAAGTCAGCGGCAAGCATACCTATTTTATCAGCCAACTGTGCGCTCGGGAACGCACTGGTAGAGAGCTTCTCTTTCATGGTCTGGCAGCTGGGAAAGTGGCTCAAATTTTCTTTCCGCATCTGCGTCTCCCACAGAGTCAGTTTGGTTTTAAATGCCTTCACTGTACTGTACATATCAGAGATGACATGATCCCGACCCTGCAGCTGCAAGTTCATTGCATTCAGATGACTCGTAATGTCACACAGAAAAGCCATTTCACACAGAAACATTTCGTCTCGGAGTTGTGTTGTGTCTTTCCCTTTGCTGTCCAAGAACAGACAAATCTCCTCACGAAGCTGGAAACATCTTTGAAGCACCTTTCCCTGGCTTAGCCATCGCACCTCTGTGTGATAAGGCAAATCACCATGCTCCGTTTCTAACTCCGTCAGAAATGCCTTGAACTGGCGGTGATTCAAACCTTTGGCTCTGATAAAGTTAACTGTGCGCGTGATGATGCTCATTACATGCTCCATTTTCAAGGCTTTACCGCACAACGCTTCCTGGTGTATGATACAATGATAAGCTGTCAGCTCACCTGTCGCGTTTTCCTCTTGCATCTTTTCCCGTATCTTCGCCACCAGTCCGCTCCTGTGTCCACACATCGCAGGTGCTCCGTCGGTTGTCAAACCCACGAGTTTTTCCCAAGGCAGCTCCATCTCATTTACACATCTTGACACCTCTTCATACAAATCATGCCCCGTAGTTGTGCCATGCATAGGACGTAAAGCCAAAAACTCCTCTGTCACGCTTAGGCTGGAGTCCACTCCGCGGATGAAAATTGACAACTGGGCAATGTCAGAAATGTCGGTGCTCTCATCCACAGCCAAGGAATATGCAATGAAATCTTTTCCCTTTTTCACAAGCTGCTCTTTTAGATTGATGGACAACTGGTCTACTCTCTCGGCAATGGTGTTTCTGCTCAGACTCACATTTAAAAAGAGTTGCCTTTTTTCTGGGCAAACTTCGTCACAAACTTTAATCATGCAGTTTTTGATGAAATCCCCCTCCGTAAATGGCCGGGCTGATTTAGCGATCTCTTCTGCCAAAATAAAACTGGCCTTGACAGCAGCCTGGCCTTGTGATTTGGCTTTTTTGAACAGAGCCTGTCGAGATTTGAGGCCTCGTTTTAATTCCTCTGCCTTTTGTAGCCTTTGTTCCATGTCCATATTCTTGTTTTTGTCCGCGTGTTTCGTTTCATAATGTCGTCTCAGATTATACTCTTTCAGTACCGCCACACTTTCTCCACACAGAAGACACACAGGTTTTCCAGCTACCTCCGTGAACATATACTCCGACTCCCACCTTGTTTGAAACCCCCGGTTCTCAGTGTCCACCTTCCGTTTTGCCATTTTTGATGGGTATCTGAAAGTTAATTTTACTGTGATGCTGACGACTGCTGTGCCAATAAATATTGAAATGAAGCAGCCTACTGCTCGGTGCGTCACCGTTGCATTGTGGGAAATGTAGTATTGGTGCGTGTAAAAGATCTGCGGGCTGCCGGCTTGCTGCGGTCTGCGGGCCGGTTCTAATAATAAATCAAGATCATCCCAGGGGCCGTAAAAAACCTTCTCGCGGGCCGGATGTGGCCCGCGGGCCTTGACTCTGACATATGTGCACTAGATCTATATTTTCACATGAACAATAGCCTATTGAAAACCAAACTGCACTCATTCAGGCCACACTTTAATACGCAAATAACCACGGCTCTCTAATGAGTGTAAACAGAAAGGAAGGGAGAGGGTTTACCCCCCCCCCCCATCTGTCCACGTTAAGCAGATCATGAATTATTAAGCAAGTGAGGGGTTTTGTAGTGTCGAATTTAGTCAGGAGAAAAAAAACAATTGCTATTTTGATACATGAGGCCTTATTTGATCTAATAGAAGTTTCGTATTACTTAGGTTGTTACGAGTGTACTGATATAAGTGTGATGCACGTGACTTCACAGCAACTTTGAGGGAAAAAAACGTAATGTAGCGACCCGTACAGACAGCTGTGCGTTATATGTTAGGCTAGTAGGTGGTTGTGTTGTACTGACCAGTACCCAGTGTTCGCGGGGTCCGACATGTCAATCAACCTGCTATCTGCCAATCACGGGGATGCCTGGAATGTTCTGATGCCGGGCATCCTGGCGGTTGGCGGAGTGGCGTGGAGGGGGTTGGGCAGGGGGATGGAGCATTGGAAGTTAAGACCAGGTTCAGCCTTTGTTCTCTCTCTTACGTCTGGGCTTCACAAGAGAAGGTCACGGTTGGCTTGTGGGTTATCTTCCATTTATTTGGCGTGGGCTACGGCCAAACAGTAGCCTGTGTAAAGTTGGTTTAATAAACCGTCAATTCGCAAACTCAACCCTCTGTCTGGACAATTGTTCTTATGATCTAGTCAGGTCATTACAGTAATATCAGAATTGTCCCTATAGAAATTCGAGACGTCTATGCATATTCATTAGGCTAGCATAGCATCTCACTCTTCATTGAATACAGGCAGTTGACGTTAACACTCTCATTTAAAAAAAAACGAGATGTATCCACCAATCCAAAGACAGGAATAAGCAGTAGCTTGACAGCCAACCATTCAACTCTGCGATCAAGGAATCCCATTGTTAGGGCGGATCAGAGAAATATATTTAGTTAGGCTAACTTTTACAATTTTGAATGTTCTTCTAATTCTAGACATTCAGTTAAATATTCCCCATGTAATGTTAATGGGGAGCTAACATGGCTGCCATACAATGTTGAAGTGTAAAGTAAATGCATCAAATAGCATTAACTGCATTGGCACAACTCTAAATACATGGCTGTGGGGAGGATATACAGTGCATTCTGAAATTATTCAGACCCCTTGACTTTCTCCACATTTTGTTACCTTACAGCGTTATTCTAAAATGGATTACATTGTCCCCCCCCCCCCCCCCTCAATCTACACACAAAACCCCATGACAAAGCAAAACCCCAGTCTGAAGTCCTGAGGGCTCTGGAGAAGGTTTTCATCAAGGATCTCTCTGTACTTCACCCCGTTCATCTTTCCCTCGATCCTGACTAGTCTCCCATTCCCTGCCGCTGAAAAACATCCCCACAGCATGATGCTGCCACCACCACCATACTTAACCATAGCGATGGTGCCAGGTTTCCTCCAAACGTGAAGCTTGGCATTCAGGCCAAAGAGTTCAATATTGGTTTCATCAGACCAGAGTATCTTGTTTCTCATGGTGTGAGTCCTTTAGGTGCCTTTTGGCAAACTCCAAGTGGGCTGTCATGTGCCTTTTACTGAGGAGTGGCTTGTCTGGCCACTTTACCATAAAGGCCTGATTGGTGGAGTGCTAGGCCCTTCTCCCCTGATTGCTCAGTTTGGCCGGGCAGTCAGCTCTAGGAAGACTCTTGGTGGTTCCAAACATCTTCCATTTAAGAACGATGAAGAAAACTGTTCTTGGGGACCTTCAATGCTGCAGACATTTTTGGTACCCTTCCCAAGATGATTTAATACATTTCAGAATAAGGCTGTAATGTAACAAAATGTGGAAAAAGTCAAGGGGTCTGAATACTTTCCGAATGCAGTCATTGGCAGAGACACAAGCATCTCGTCATTATATCCAGAGTCTCTGGTGTACAGTTGAAGTTGGAAGTTTACATACACTTAGGTTGGAGTCATTAAAACTCATTTTTCAACCACTCCAAATTTCTTGTTCACAAACTATAGTTTTGGCAAGTCGGTTAGGACACCTACTTTGTGCATGAAAGAAGTAATTTTTCCAACAATTGTTTACAGAGATTATTTCACTTATAATTCACTGTAATCACAATTCCAGTGTGTCAGAAGTTTACATACACTAAGTTGACTATGCATTTAAACAGCTTGGAAAATTCTAGAAAATGTCATGGCTTTAGAAGCTTCTGGCTAATTGACATAATTTGAATCAAAAGAGGTGTACCTGTGGATGTATTTCAAGGTCTACCTTCAAACTCAGTGCCTCTTTGCTTGACATCATGGGAAAATCAAAAGAAATCAACCAAGACCTCCCCAAAAAAATTGTAGACCTCCACAAGTCTGGTTCATCCTTGGGAGCAATTTCCAAAGGCCTGATGGTACCATGTTCATCTGTACATACAATAGTACACAAGTATAAACACCATAGGACCACGCAGCAGTCATACCGCTCAGGAAGGAGACGCGTCCTGTCTCCTAGAGATGAACGTACTTTGGTGCGAAAAGTGCAAATCAATCCCAGAACAACAGCAAAGGACCTTGTGAAGATGCTGGAGGAAACAGATACAAAAGTATCTATATCCACAGTAAAAAGAGTCTTATATTGACATAACCTGAAAGGCCACTCAGCAAGGAAGAAGCCACTGCTCAAAAACCGCCATAAAAAAGCCAGACTACGGTTTGCAACTGCACATGGGGACAAAGATCGTACTTTTTGGATAAATCTGGTCTGATGAAACAAAATAGAACTGTTTGGCCATAATGACCATCATTATGTTTGGATGACAAAAGGGGGATGCTTGCAAGCAGAAGAACACCATCCCACCGTGAAGGACAGGGGTGGCAGCATCATGTTGTGGGGGTGCTTTGCTGCAGGAAGGACTGGTGCACTTCACAAAATAGATGGCATCATGAGGCAGGAAATGTATGTGGATATATTGAAGCAACATCTCAAAACATCAGTCAGGAAGTTAAAGCTTGGTCGCAAATGGGTCTTCCAAATGGACAATGACCCCAAGCATACTTCCAATGTTGTGGCAAAATGGCTGAAGGACAACAAAGTCAAGGCATTGGAGTGGCCATCACAAAGCCCTGACCTCAATCCTATAGAGCATTTGTGGGCAGAACTGAAAAAGCATGTGCGAGCAAGGAGGCCTACAAACCTCACTCGGTTACTCCAGCTCTGTCAGGAGGAAGGAGCCAAAATTCACCCAACCTATTGTGGGAAGCTTGTGGAAGGCAACCCGAAATGTTTGAACCAAGTTAAACAATTTAAAGGCAATGCTACCAAATATTAATTGAGTGTATGCAAACTTCTGACCCACAGGGAATGTGATGAAAGAAATAAAAGCTG
The DNA here is from genome assembly GCF_029448725.1 of Salvelinus fontinalis. NCBI lineage: Eukaryota > Metazoa > Chordata > Actinopteri > Salmoniformes > Salmonidae > Salvelinus > Salvelinus fontinalis. The sequence continues at coordinate 23,666,515 of NC_074677.1, read as the reverse complement.
AAATAAATCATTCTCTTTACTATTATTCTGACATTTCACATTCATAAAATAAAGTGGTGATCCTAACTGACCTAAGACAGGGCATTTTTACTAGGATTAAATGTCAGGAATTGTGAAAAACGGAGTTTAAATGTATTTGGCTAAGGTGTATGTAAACTTCCGACTTCAGCTGTAGATGTGATCTACATATGAACACTGCATTACATAAACATTTAATTGCATAAAATAGGTGTGGCCTCCAAACTTTAATACATAGCTCTATTGAATCAGAAAAGGTTAACAAGCATTTTTTCACAGCTTGAAAGGGAACAGCACACTTCGGTGGTTATTCAGACAATATTTATTGTTCAAGATGATAAACCTGATATGTCAATAATTAATTAGTCATAATCCCTGCATGGCATTGACTGACATTCAATATAAGCAGTCAACCAGGTTCTGTGCATTTCACAGAGCCAATGCCAATATTAAATGTCAGGAAGCAGTTTGATCAAATACAGGCCCACTGCCTATTGAAATGCATAACCTTGCACTTGTCAGTAGCCATGTTATAGGCTGAGAAACAAGTTAGCATGGTTAAAACTTCCCACATTCTTTTTACATGGTTTTTAGATGACTTCGGGCATCAGCAAACACCTCAAATCTGCAAGATGGCTCTAAAAGAAATCTTAATTACTAAAACAGGGAGCAGTCAGGCCATTGGAAACTCTACCAGCAGCTCATGTCAATATTTTACCCACAACTTTTCAGACAGCAAAAGATTGGTACCAGACATCAGCCCAGGCATTTAACACACCGGCCCATTTCGTTCAATGCCCCCATCCTGGCCAATTTCTTTCCTCAAGGCCCTCATTACTAGCCAAATAACAATTTTGCACTACATTGACAAGCGCCATTGGCAGAAAAACAGACCAGGCCATCTGGCATTTGCCCAAACTGCCCTATGGTTCACCACTTCAAATATAACCCATACTGTACATGCAGGAGATAACTTCATTAATGTGGTTGTTCTAGAACAACATAAATGGCATGCATTTTTTTTCAACAACCAGATACCCCAGCGTAATCAGTCAGTCATACCTGGATATGATAAAAATCAGGGCTCCCTGATTATTCCGTTTTCATATGGGTTGCTGAGAGGGAGAAATCGAACTGGCTTCCACTCTCATCTCAAAGCCTTTCAAGCCATATAGCAACATTTACAAGTCCTCTGAAAACACCAGCTGATAGGCATAGAAAGCACAGCCAGTGATAGCAAGGCCAGGGTCACACAGGCCCCAGGTCATTCTAAGACTGTTCATACCTAAAAAATTTACAATTTCCAATAGGTAATCCCTACCACTACAATTTGTCACTACTACACTGGTAGAAGAACTGTTCTCCAGTCTTTTCAAAAGTATTGTAAACAGTAGGGCATCTGACTACAACGTCCATCTTGAGTACTGCCATCATGTCCGTAAGAGTATAGCAGTCCTCTCAGGAGGTTCATTTGCTGAGAAGAAAAACAGTAGTTAACACAAAGGGAATTCAACTCGAAGACAACATTCATTTAATTTACCGGTTTAAGAAAAATAACAGTACAATCATTAGCTAGGTAAAAGCCCATAGCAGTAAAACCATTCAGATTTCACAAACTTTCCTTATCACCCTTTCAGTTAAGATAATGTTTAAAGCTCCAATACATTTCATTTTTAAAACAAAAAACAGCAAAAACACAAGTAATTCAGTCGAAAAGCATGAGTGCATCAACACTGCATTTTTAGTGAACACTGCAATAAGTATGCCTTGGGGTAGTATCCCTTTCTTTCCCTCGCTCAGCATATGAGATCATTGGGGTTCTAGTTACCACTTCACCAACCCCAGACAGAGTTGTAGTGTAAAGAGGGCATCTTTAGGTCAGAAGACCACAGGAAATTGCATATTTTAAAAACACTGCAATATCTTATAAAAGAAAAGTGATAATACAAAAAACATTCAAAAATGTTAATATATAAAAAATAAATTCATCTTCTCCATGATGTCGCTGCACTGTTTAGAAATAGTGTTTATAGTAGACAATACAAAACTCAATGAATTATATATTAAAAAATAATTTTGGTCTTTCCAAAATAGTTTCAGTGTCAGATAACAGATGAATGACATTTAGCTCTTTAGATGTGTTATTTAAACAACTGTCATAACTGTTGTCTGAAATATTTAGTCTAGCATATGATTTTCACAGTAGCTCTGAGGTTTGTATTACAATGTTAGGCTTTATCATCTCCCACTAGTATCAACCTTACAGTGGAACAGACTGGTTCCCTTGACAACACATCAAACACCTATCTCAATCACATAGGGCCTACAGTACACAAGCTGCTTGCTATTTCTATACACTGACTGAAGAAACACACCAGGTGAATCCAGTTGAAAGTTATGATCCCTTATTTCTATCACTTGTTAAATCTAATTCAATCAGTTTAGATGAAGAAGCAGAGAACAGTTAAAGAATGATTTTTAAACTTTGAGACAACTGAGACATGCATTGTGTATGTGTGCCATTCAGAAGGTGAATGGGCAAGACACAAAATAACATTTAAGTGCCTTTGAACGGGGTATCGTAGTAGGTGCCATACGCACCGGTTTGTGTCAAGAACTGCAACGCTGCTGGGTGTTTCTTGTTCAATAGTTTCCTGTGTGTATCAAGAATGCTCAACCCACCAAAGGACATCCAGCCAACTTGACAACTGTGTGAAGCAATGGAGTCAACACGGGCCAGCATCCCTGTGGAACGCTTTCAACACCTTGCAGTCATTGCCCGACAAATTGAGGCTGTTCTGACGGCAAAAAATATGATATTGGTGGAGTTGTCAACACCATTCTTCACTCCTTTGGTCCACCTTCCATTAGGTCCCATCAGGTTGCCCTTACTACCCTCTGATTGGACGAGGGTCCAGGTTGGCCACCAGTAGTTCTTCTCATGGTTTAGAAGACCACACATACTGAATGTTTCAATAATGTTGCAAAAAAAGGTAAACTTAAATCAAACGAAAAAATTATCATGAAATGGCATGAAGGTGAAAGTCATTAAAATTAGCATCACCCAAACAGATATACTCCCTGTCAAATATTTCTGCTTCAAAAAAAGGTGAGGGTGAAGGAAGAGCAGGAGGAAGGGAGATAAAGACAATGTTTTGCCAACTAGTAGTGTATGATTCACGGATCGGGAAGTGGGATCTCTCAGTCAGTGCAAGGTGGTAGAGGTGGAGGCGGCATGGGGAGCTGGAGGACTAGAGGAGGGGAAGAAGCGGGTGGTAGGGGTGGTGGAGTGGGGGGCTGGAGGACTAGAGGAGGGAAAGAAGCAGGTGATAGGGATGGTGGAGTGGGGGGCTGGAGGACTAGAGGAGGCGAAAAAGCGGGTGGTAGGGTTGGTGGAGTAGGGGGCTGGAGGACTAGAGGGGAAGAAGAAGCGGGTGGTAGGGGTGTTGGAGTGGGGGGCTGGAGGACTAGAGGAGGCGAAAAAGCGGGTGGTAGGGGTGGTGGAGTAGGGGGCTGGAGGACTAGAGGAGAGGAAGAAGCGGGTGGTAGGGGTGTTGGAGTGGGGGGATGGAGGACTAGAGGCGGAGAAGAAGCGGGTTGTAGGGGTGGTGGAGTGGGGGGCTGGAGGACTAGAGGAGGGCAAGAAGCAGGTGGTAGGGGTGGTGGAGTGGGGGGCTGGAGGACTAGAGGGCAAGAAGCGGGTGGTAGGGGTGTTGGAGTGGGGGGCTGGAGGACTAGAGGAGGAGAAGAAGCGGGTTGTAGGGGTGGTGGAGTGGGGGGCTGGAGGACTAGAGGAGGGGAAGAAGCAGGTGGTAGGGGAGGTGGAGTGGGGGGCTGGAGGACTAGAGGGCAAGAAGCGGGTGGTAGGGGTGGTGGAGTGGGGGGCTGGAGGACTAAAGAAGGGGTTAGAGGCGGTAGGAGTGGCGGCGTGGGGGGCTCCAGACCTATTGGAGGGAGAGTCAGGCTGCGTGTTGTTCCTCCAGGGTGGGAGTGGGTGTCTGGGTTGTGGAGCCGTTGGCTTTGCTCTTGGGCAGCAGCTTGCGGTTCAACATCCGGCTGAAAGTGGCCGTGCGTTTCTCTCGGTCCACACTCACAGGTTGCTCCAGGTACACCAGGTCGTTGTGCGACTGGCTCATACCCGGGTCCTTGCACTGGCGGCGCCGGCGGAAGAACAGCTTGGCACTCTTTTGAAGGAAGCCGCCTCCTGGTAGGAGGAAGAGGAAAAAACAAGACAAGGTTGTCGTAAACTAATATATTTCAACAATAACTGAAATGGTGTCCTCTACATAGCCGCGGGAAGTAGTTTGGGGATGGGGTTGCAGTGGTGTCAGTTCTGTTAAACCACGGGTATGGCAAAGTGGGGTGTAGAAATACATTTACTGTACTTCTACACAATTTTAAAACTATAAAATGCTATTTGGAGAAGAGCAAAAACAAAAATGTCCCCCAGACATTTTCACCCCAATATGAGCTTTATATTTGGTTTCAAGGTCTGCGGAATGGCCTGTACAACGTACTACTCAAACTCATGATACATATTGTAGGCTACTGTTGATGGAATTTATAGGTTTAATTTAATGACTAGAATATTCCACCCTGAAGCCATATAATTGTATGAAATGAATTAGAATATATAATTGTATGAAATTGATTAGTATCATACAATTATAATCAATTACGTGTGTAGTGCTAGTCAGTAAAATTATAATAAATTATGTGTAATTTTAGTCATGATGTGTGTAGTTTGTCAGAATTAGGGTAAAACAATATAACTGTAACAATGTCGATTATAGTATCTTAAAAACAGACTGTCTGAGCAAGATTCGGTGCCGACCTTGGCTGGGGGGCCACAGAGTACTTCCCAGGGTCTCCCTATCTTGGAGGGGGGACAGGGAGTGATTCTCACGGACTCCCCTAATTTTTGTCAGCTGGGTAGCAGGACAGTATGTGCATAGGATACCTACTCATTTATCCTACTTGTGGAGCACTGCAAAATGACAGATGCAAAATACACGCTATCAATGCCCACTTTAAATACCAACATCAATGTGAAAGTAACCAGAGCATAAAACAGCTGACGCGAATGCAAACTATGCCAGATAAATCCTATACATGCACTGAAATAAAAGGCACACAAAGGAATGACTTAGCCTACAACCGGGAAGGACACAAAGACAAACAAACTCGACCAAGAAATTAAGAAAAATCGACACATTAAGGACGTGCCTGTGATTCAGCACCGCTGAATGGACAGCGCCTCGGTACAGGTAGGCACAGTGTAGCTCCACGTCTCTGTCTAGTAGCCAGCTAGAATAAGGCTATTCAGTTTGTGGGCAGTTAGACATTTTCTGGGCACAGTCGAGTTGCCTACAATGCTTATATGAAAACCATCGGAGTGACAGGCGGAAATGCATTATACCAGAGGCAGGCAGGCTAAAGGTAGGGATGCAGGCAGAGGATGATGATGTAGGTCTACATCAAGAAGTTTTTAAAAAGTTAGCCCAACTAGGTAATCATTAATTATTTGCAATTCCTCAACTATCGTTCTGTCACTGCAAGACAATGCACATTTGTTATAGCCTACAAGTGTTAATGTCTCTGAAGCCAAAAAGACATGTACAGTGCATTTGGAAAGTATTCAGACCCCTTGATTTTTCCCACATTTTGTTATGTTACAGCCTTCTTCTAAAATTTATTAAAATTGTTTTTCCCCCCTTCATAAATCTACACACAATACCCCATAATGACAAAGCAAAAACAGATTTAGACATTTTTGGAAATGTATTAAGAATAAAAAATTGAAATATCACATTTACATAAGTATTCAGACCCTTTACTCAGTACTTTGTTGAAGCACCTTTGGCGGCGATTACGGCCTCGATTCTTCTTGGGTATGACGCTACAAGCTTGGCACACCTGTATTTGGGGAATGGCTCCCAATCTTCTCTGCAGATCCTCTCAAGCTCTGTCAGGTTTGATGGTGAGCGTCGCTTCACAGCTATTTTCAGGTGTCTCCAGAGATGTTTGATCGGGTTCAAGTCCGGGTTCTGGCTGGGCCACTCATGGACATTTAGAGACTTGTCCCAAATCCACTCCTGCATGGTCTTGGCTGTGTGCTTAGGGTTGTTGTCTTGTTGGAAGGCGAACCTTCGTCTCAGTCTGAGGTCCTGAGCAGGTTTCCAAGGATCTCTCTGTACTTTGCTCTGTTCATCTTTCGCTCGATCCTGACAAGTCTCCCAGTCCCTGTAAGACATCCCCACAGCAAGTTGCTGCCACCATCATGCTTCACCATAGGGATGGTGCCACATTCCCTCCAGACGTGACGCTTGGCATTCAGGCCAAAGAGTTCAATCTTGGTTTCATCAGACCAGTGAATCTTGTTTTCATGGTCTGAAAGTCTTTATGTAACTTTTGTCAAACTCCAAGCAGGCTGTCATGGGCCTTTTCCTGAGGAGTGGCTTTCATCTGGCCACTCTACCATAAAGGGCTGATTGGTGGAGTGCTGCAGAGATGGTTGTCCTTCTGGAAGGTTCTCCGATCTCCACAGAGGAACTCTGGAGCTCTGCCAGAGGGACCATCTGGTTCTTGGCCACCTCCCTGACCAAGGCCCTTGTCCCCCGATTGCTCAGTTTGGCCGGGTGGCCAGCTCTAGGAAAAGTCTCATCGTCACTCAATGCCTAGGTTAACCTCCACTGTATTCACATCCTACCATACCCTTCTCTGTACATTAAGACATGAATCTATTCTCCCGCGCCCAGAAACCTGCTCCTTTTACTCTCTGTTCCGAACGCACTAGACAACCAGTTCTTATAGCCTTTAGCCGTACCCTTATCCTACTCCTCCTCTGTTCCTCTGGTGATGTAGAGGTTAACCCAGGTCCTGCAGCACCTAGCTCCACTCCCATTCCCCAGGCGCTCTCATTCGTTGACTTCTGTAACTGTAAAAGCCTTGGTTTCATGCATGTTAACACTATAAGCCTCCTCCCTAAGTTTGTTTTATTCACTGCTTTAGCACTCTCTGCCAACCCGGATGTCCTAGCCATGTTTTGAATCCTGGCTTAGGAATGCCACGAAAAATCCTGAAATTTCCATCCCTAAATATAACATTGTCCAACAAGATAGAACTGCCAAATGGGGTTGAGTTGCAATCTACTGCAGAGATAGCTTGCAGAGTTCTGTCATACTATCCAGGTCTGTGACCAAACAATTCGAGCTTCTACTTTTAAAAATTCACCTTCCCAGAAACAAATCTCTCACCGTTGCCGCTTGTTAAAGAGCACCTTCAGCCCTCAGCCTTGCCCTGGACACCATATGTGAATTGATTGCCCCCCATCCATCTTCAGAGTTCGTACTGTTCGGTGACCTAAACTGGGACATGCTTAACACCCCGGCCGACCTACAGTCTAAGCTAGATGCCCTCAATCTCACACAAATTATCAAGGAACCTACCAGGTACAACCCTAAATCCGTAACCATGGGCACCCTCTTAGATATCATCCTTACCAACTTGCCTTCTAAATACACCTCTGCAGTCTTCAACCAGGATTCAGTGATCATTGCCTCATTGCCTGCGTGCGTAATGGGTCCGCGGTCAAACGACCACCCCTCATCACTGTCAAACATTCCCTAAAACACTTCAGCAAACAGGCCTTTCTAAATCGACCTGGCCCAGGTATCCTGGAAGGATACTGACCTCATCCCGTCAGTAGAGGATGCCTGGTTGCTCTTTAAAAGTGCTTTCCTCTCCATCTTAAATAAGCATGCCCCATTCAAAAAATGTAGAACTAAGAACAGATATAGCCCTTGGTTTACCCCAGACTTGACAGTCCTTGACCAGCACAATATCATCCTGTGGTGTTCTGCATTAGCATCGAATAGCCCAAGCGATATGCAACTTTTCAGGGAAGTCAAGAACCAATATACTCAGTCAGTTAGGAAAGCTAAGGCTTTCAAACATTCCAAAACGTTTTGGGACACTGTAAAGTCCATGGAGAATAAGAGCACCTCCTTCCAGCTGCCCACTGCACTGAGGATAGGAAACATTGTCACCACCGATAAATCTACGAAAATTGATCATTTCAATAAGCATTTTTCTACGGCTGGCCATGGCTACCCATACTCCGGCCAACATCTCAGCACCCCCTGTAGCAATTTGTTCCCCCCCCCTGCTTCTTCTTCACCCAAATCCTGACAGCTGATGTTCTGAAAGAGATAAAACATCTGGATCCCTACCAAATCAGCTGGGCTAGACAATCTGGACCCTCTTTCAAAAATTATGCAACCCCTATTACTAGCCTGTTTCCAACTCTCTTTCGTGTCGTCTGAGATCCCCAGATCCCCAGTACGGAAAGCTGCCATGGTCATCTCCCTCTTCAGAGGGAGAGACACTCTAGATCCAAACTGTTATAGACCTATATCCATCCTTCCCTGCCTTTCTAAAATCTTTGAAAGTCAAGTTAACAAACAGATCACCAACCATTTCGAATCCCACCCTACCTTCTCCACTATGCAATCTGGTTTCTGAGCTGGTCATGGGTGCACCTCAGCCACGCTCAAGGACCTAAACAATATCATAACCGCCATCGATAAAAGACAGTACTGTGCAGAGGTATTCATCGACCTGGCCAAGGCTTTTGACTGTCAATCATCGCATTCTTATTGGCGCACTCAATAGCATTGGCTTCTCAAATGACTGCCTCGCCTGGGTCACCAACTATGTCTCAGACAGAGTTCAGTGAGTCAAATCGGAGGGCCTGTTGTCCGGACCGCTGGCAGTCTCTATGGGGTTGCCACAGGGTTCAATTCTCTGGCCAACTCTTTTCTCTGTAGATATCAATGATGTCGCTCTTGCTGCTGGCGATTCCCTGATCCACCTCTATGCAGGCGACACCATTCTGCATACATCTGGCCCTTCTTTGGACACCGCGCTAACAAACCTCCAAACGAGCTTCAATGCCATACAACACTCCTTTAGAGGCCTCCAACTGCTTTTAAATGCAAGTAAAACTAAGTGCAAGCTCTTCAACCGATTGCTGCCCGCACTACAAATATCTAGGTGTCTGGTTAGACTGTAAACTCTCCTTCCAGACTCACATCAAGCATCTCCAATCCAAAATTGAATCTAGAATCGCAACAAAGCCTCTTTCACTCATGCTGCCAAACATACCCTCGTAAAATTGACTATCCTACCTATCCTTGACTTCGGCGATGTCATTTACAAAATAGCCTCCAAAACTCTACTCAGCAAATTGGATGTAGTCTATCACAGTGCCATCCGTTTTGTTACTAAAGCCCCATATACTACCCACCACTGCGACCTGTACGCTCTCGTTGGCTGGCCCTTACTACATACTCGTTGCAAAATCCACTGGCTCCAGGTCATCTATAGGTCTATGCTAAGTAATGCCCCGCCTTATCTCAGCTCACTGGTCACCATAGCAACACCCACCCGTAGCACGTACTCCAGCAGGTATATCTCACTGGTCATCCCCAAAGCCAACACTTCCTTTGGCCGCCTTTCCTTCCAGTTCTCTGCTGCCAATGACTGGAACGAATTGCAAAAATCACTGAAACTGGAGTATTATATCACCCTCTCTAACTTTTAGCATCAGCTGTCAGAGCAGCTTACCTATCACTGTACCTGTACACAGCCCATCTGTAAATAGCACACCCAACTACCTCACCCCCATATGATTACTTACCCTCTTGCTCTTTTGCACCCCAATATCTCTACTTGCACATCATCTGCACACCCATCACTCCAGTGTTAATGCTAAATTGTAATTAGTTCACCTATATGGCCTATTTATTTCCTACCTCCCTGCTCTTCTACATTGGCACATACTGTACATATACTCTTTCTATTGTGTTATTGACTGTACGTTTGTTTATGTGTAACTCTGTGTTGTTTGATTTTGTCGCACTGCTTTGCTTTATCTTGGCCAGGTCGCAATTGTAAATGAGAACTTTTTCTCAACTGGCCTACCTGGTTAAATAAAGGTGAAAAAAAGAGAGAAGCAGCAGGAAGGTCATTTTTTAAGCCAAGTTATTAAGCGGAGAGGAGGGAGAGAGGATGGCTGCTCTAGCAAGTGGGGGAGGAGCTGTAAGTTACTGTGAGCGAGTGAAACGAGGAGCAGGGAGACAGCATCCAACCAAGCAAGCCAACTTGCGTTATAGTAGACTAATAGCTGCCATAGCGCGGTTATTTATCATCAAATATGATTACATAGTACCCGTCTTGACCCCATCATACCGGGAGACGCTAGTTAAGCTCTCTCTCTCCTTTTTCAACATTTTGTTACGTTATAGCCTTATTCTAAAATTGATTAAATAAAAAAAATGGTAATCTACACACAATACCCCATAATGACAAAGTGAAAAAAGGTTTAGAAATGTTGCTAATTTATTAAAAATAAAAAACAGAAATACCTTATGAAAATAAGTATTCAGACCCTTTGCTATGACAATCTAAATTGAGCTCAGGTGCATCCTATTCCCATTAATCATCCTTGAGATGATTCTACAACTTGATTGGAGTCCACCTGTGGTACGATCAATTGATTGAACATGATATGGAAAGGCACACACCTGTTGATACAAGTCCCACATGCATGTCAGAGCAAAAACCAAGCAATGAGGCCAAAGGAATTGTCTGTTGAGCTCCGAGACAGGATTGTGTCAAGGCACAGATCTGGAGAAGGGTACCCAAAAAGTCCGCAACATTGAAGGTCCCCAAGAATAGTGGCCTCCATCATTCTTAAAAATGGAAGTTTGGAACCACCAAGACTCTTCCCAGAGCTGGCCGCCCGGCCAAACTGAGCAATCAGGGAAGAAGGGCCTTGGTCAGGGAGGGGAACAAGAACCTGGTGGTCACTGACAGAGCGCCAGAGTTCCTCGGTGGAGATGGGAGAACCTTCCAGAAGGACAACCATCTCTGCATCACTACACCAATCAGGCATTTATTGTATCGTGGCCAGACGGAAGCCACTCCTCAGTAAAAGGCACATGACCGCTTGGAGTTTGCCAAAAGGCACCTACAGGACTCTCAGACCATGAGAAATAAGATTCTCTGGTCTGATGAAACCAAGTTTGAACTCTTTGGCCTGAATGCCAAGCGTCACATCTGGAGGAAACCTGGCACCATCCCTACAGTAAAGCATGGTGGTGGGAGCATCAAACTGTGGAGATCTTTTTCAGCGGCAGGAACTGGAAGACTAGTCAGGATCGAGGGAAAGATGAACAGAGCAAAGTACAGAGAGATCCTTGATGAAAACCTCAGACTGGGGTGAAGTTTCACCTTCCAACAGGACAACGATCCTAAGCACATAGCCAAGACAACACAGGAGTGGCTTCGGGACAAGTCTCTGAATGTCCATGAGTGGCCCAGCCAGAGCCCGGACTTGAACCCGATCTAATATCTCTGGAGTGACCTGAAAATAGTTGTGCAGCGATGCTCCCCATCCAACCTGACAGAGTATGAGAGGATTTGCAGACAATGGGAGTAACTCCCCAAATACAGGTTTGCCAAGCTTGTAGCGTCATACCCAAGAAGAATCGAGGCTGTATTGCTACCAAAAGGTCTGAGTAAAGGGTCTGAATACTTATATAAATGTGATATTTTATGAATTTACTTTGTGTGCTAAAAAAAAAAAGAAAAGTTTATGCTTTGTCATTATGGGTATTATGTGTAGATTTATGAAGGAAAAAAATGATTTCATCAATTTTAAAGTAAGGCTGTAACTTAACAAAATGTGGAAAAAGTCAAGGGGTCTGAATACTTTCCCAATGCACTGTAGTTCCAAGTTGGCTAAACTTGAAATATAAAGATTAGCTGGTTACTCACTTCTACATGGGCTTGTGCTTGAAAGATTGTTTATGAAACCCGTGTTCATTTTCTGTTTTCCTGCTACAAGAAGTTAGTCATTATTAGTGAATGTGCATTATGCACGGTTCTAGTTAAATTTGAAACAAAAAACACATTTTAAGAGACAGACTTGAAAGCCAGATCAGTGATTATTGCAAAAAAGGACAAAATTTTACAAACCGGAAATTCTTTAGATCATTGAAAATGCAGTGTATTTGACCTTTAAATTGTACAACAAAGCGTATTCAGAGAAAACATAAATTTTTTAAAAGTGATATATTGTGAATCGTTAAGATACGATTTTTAGGCCATATTGCCCAGCCAACTGTTCTTGAAAAATAGCACCGACCTTGATAGAAGTGCACCTAAAACTGCTCCTACAACTCAGCTTGGAGCTGTTGCGGCCTAAAAGATGTTATACCATCTGAAAGAAAATGTGAATGTCACATTTCATAGATGGATAGCACGCTAGTCTAGTCACTACTGTACCAAGCTACTAACAGCTGCTTGTGAGGTAACTTACTCTTCAGGAAAACATTTCTGGTTATCAATGGTATCCTCTTTAAGATGGCAAAGAATAAAGAGACAAGGGAAGGGTGGACATAGGAGGAAGGAAAAATTAGAAATCAGATCACGAGATGGAAAGAGAGAGAGACAGACACTAAAAACAACAGACTGGAGTGGTGACCAGGATCATAAGGACTTGAGTAGAGTAAGAGAGTTACCAAAGTGATATGGCCGGTAGAATATTTTAGGAGAGAATAAGGTTAAAAATAGACACAACAATAAGATCTTAAAGATTTGCCACAGTGCCGGCATAGGGCACCATCCCATAAACTCTCACCCCTGCTCTTTTTGGAGCCTGACTCTGAGATGCAGAGGGACATGGAGGTTTTATCTGCATTCCTGTCTGGGTCCTCTTCTGCTTGGCTCTCCCAGTCCTCCAGGGCCTGCTGGGCTTGAGCCTGGGCAACTCCACTGGGGCCCTCCTGGGGTTCTGACCACGCGGCTGGGGGGTTGCTACTGGCTCCTACTACTGACGCAGTCGCCACAGAAATCTCCTGAGATCCCTGCTCCGACATGGAGGCATCCATCGCAGCAGCGTAGCCCACCATCAATGCCATCTCATCATCCTGAGAAAGAGGGGTCTAGGAAATGGAGTACAGAATAGAAAACCCACTCTTAACATTTCAAAAAGAAGAGCTGAAGAGCCTCTAAGAGGTAGAGAGTAGCCTAGCGGTTAGAGCTTTGGGCCAGTAACCAAAAGGTTGCTAGTTTGAATCCCCAAGCCAACAACGTGAAAAAAAATGTTGCTCTGCCCTTGAGCAAGGCACTTAACTCTAATTGCTCCAGGGTCGCAATCAATAATGGCTGATCCCTGACTGTGACCACAATCTTTGTGGGTGTCTCAGTGAGGGTTTGGATATGCAAAAAACATTTGCATTTCACACTTGTGCAGGTTACCCACTTGCAAATGGGCAAATATAAGCATCCCCTATTTGACCTTTGGAGTGTACTGCCGAGCTGCACTGCATGGTATGCCTTTGAGTTCAAGTGTCTTTGGGTTTCAGAAAAGCCCTAACCAAATCTTACGTATTATTATGGTACCTTGGCCACTCCTGAGATGATGATGGTGCTCTTCTTGACCGGGGACTTGAGCTTCTGCTTGGCTGACTCGTGGAGCTGGCGGATGGCGGCCTCTGCTACGGGATCAGACCCATTGAGCATGAGCAGCTCTGTGTCTGAGGAGGACAGGGCCTTGCTCCCCATCGTCCCCAGCATGGATGGCTGCTCTGACACCCTCCGAGACGACAGCTTGGACTTGGTGCTGCTGGGAGGCTTCAAGGGGGTCTCTGAAAACATACAAGATCACTTGGATAAGATCCTTATCATTTTATTGACAATAATACCGGTAATTGCATTCTATACATTTGAGTTAAAATAAGCTGAGCCCATCTCCTGTAAGCAACATCTCATAGTAATGCCTAGACAAGAGGCAGTCATGTGTTGAATAAAAGTCCAAAAGCCTGAACATCAAAGCCTCAGAGAATAGTTGATAGTATGTGGACAAGGAGGACTAAATTACCTCCAAATATTGCCATACATTTACATTTCAGTCTTTTAGCAGACCCTCTTAGCCAGAATGACTTACAGGAGCAATTCAGGTTAAGTGCCTTGCTCAAGGGCACATTAACAGATGTTCCATCTAGTTGGCTCAGGATTCGAACCAGCGACCTTTCGGTTATTGGACCAAAGCTCTTAACCCCTAGGTTACCTGCTGTCATACTTTTGGGGTTCCATCTTAAACGTTAATTGTATTGTTAAAGACTCAATACGTACGCTGGGTTGGATTTTTGCTGAGTCCAGGCAGTAGAGGTCGAGCTGGTTTACTCTTCACTGCAGTGATTGTGGTGACCACAGTACCGCAGGGCATGACCGTGCGGTCCATCTCCACTCTCTTAGTGGGGGCTGGAGTAGGGGGCTGCCAAGACCGCACCTCGCTAGGTTCCAAGTAGGTAAACTTGGGGACGAGAGAAAGGATGGAATGACATGATTCATTGTGTAAAACGGTAAGGTAATGGATATGAATTTGATATGTATTAAGATGTTAAAATGTCCAAAGCAGATATTGTTATTTCTATATCAAATAATTTCTGGGGAACAATTAAGTAACTTACTGTGAATCTTTTCAATAAAATGTCCAAAAAGAAACAAAAATAGCTTCTTAGCTAAGAGCAATTTGACGAGCAAGAATTTTGCTAAGACGGTCTGGGAGTGAGGAGCAGAAAACTAGCTGTTATTGGCAGAGAGGTTTGGAACTCTTTCTTACTGGTCTGTTAACCAACTGGTGATGTCACCAGGCAGGTCAAAACTCCATCCCACCAAAACAGGCTGACATTTCAAGGGGTCTTTTTTCACAGCTCTTACAGTAAAAGGGCATTATCATAATTTTCACAATATTATTCCTACCTCAGTGTGGAAATATATATAAAACACACTGAGCCTTAAAAAAGGTAGTTATCTTGCCTCAGCAGTAAGTGACCCAGTCACTTGGTCTTTGGATATGAGGGCAAATGTTTGCTGTCCTTTGGGTTGCTTCTTCACCAGATCAAAAGGCACGGACACTTGACCCATTAAGGAGTCTGTCAGGAAGACAACACATCCCAATCAGTTTGCTATAACAAGACTTCATACATACAGTTGAAGTCGGAAGTTTACATACACTTAGGTTGGAGTCATTAAAACTCGTTTTTCAACCACTCCAAATTTCTTGTTAACAAACTATAGTTTTGGCAAGTCGGTTAGGACATTACTTTGTGCATGAAACAAGTAATTTGTCAAACAATTGTTTACAGACAGATTATTTCACTGTATCACAATTCCAGTGGGTCAGAAATGTACATACACAAAGTTGACTGTGCCTTTAAACAGCTTGGAAAATTCAAGAAAATTATGTCATGGCTTTAGAATCTTCTGATAGGCCAATTGACATAATTTGAGTCAATTGGAGGTGTACCTGTGGATGTATTTCAAGGTCTACCTTCAAACTCAGTGCCTCTTTGCTTGACATCATGGGAAAATCAAAAGAAATCAGCCAAGACCTCAGGAAAAAAATTGTAGACCTCCACAAGTCTGGTTCATCCTTGGGAGCAATTTCCAAACGCCTGAAGGTACCGCGTTCATCTGTACAAACAATAGTACGCAAATATAAACACCATGGGACCACGC
Organism: Salvelinus fontinalis; assembly: GCF_029448725.1. Classification (NCBI taxonomy): domain Eukaryota; kingdom Metazoa; phylum Chordata; class Actinopteri; order Salmoniformes; family Salmonidae; genus Salvelinus; species Salvelinus fontinalis. Next base: position 23,650,906 of record NC_074677.1, on the reverse strand, counting down.
AGCCGTCATACCGCTCAGGAAGGAGACGCGTTCTATTTCCTAGAGATTAACGTACTTTGGTACAAAAAGTGTAAATCAATCCCAGAACAGCATCAAAGGACCTTGTGAAGATGCTGGAGGAAACAGGTACAAAAGTATCTATATCAACAGTAAAACGAGTCCTATATCGACATAACCTGAAAGGCCACTCAGCAAGGAAGAAGCCACTGCTCCAAAATCGACATAAAAAAGCCAGACTACAGTTTGCAACTGCACATGGGGACAAAGATCATACTTTTTGGAGAAATGTCCTCTGGTTCGATGAAACAAAAATAGAACTGTTTGGCCATAATGACCATCGTTATGTTTGGAGGAAAAAGGGGGAGGCAAGCTGAAGAACACTATCCCAATCGTGAAGAATGGGGGTGGCAGCATCATGTTGTGGGGGTGCTTTGCTGCAGGAGGGACTGGTGCAATTCACAAAATAGATGGCATCGTGAGGAACGAAAATGATGTGGATATATTGAAGCAACATCTCAAGACATCAGTCAGGAAGTTAAAGCTTGGTCACAAATGGGTCTTCCAAATGGACAATGACCTCAAGCATACTTCCAAAGTTGTAGCAAAACGGCTTAAGTACAACAAAGGTATTGGAGTGACCATCACAAAGCCCTGACCTCAATCCTATAGAAAATGTGTAGGAGGAACTGAAAATTCTACCAAATACTAATTGAGCGTATGTACACTTCTGACCCACTGGGAATGTGATGAAAGAAATAAAAGCTGAAATAAATAATTCTCTCTAGTATTATCCGGACATTTCACATTCATAAAATAAAGTGGTGATCCTAACTGACCTAAGACAGGGAATTTTTACTAGGATTAAATGTCAGAAATTGTGAAAAACTGAGTTTAAATGTATTTGGCTAAGGTGTATGTAAACTTCCGACTTCAACTGTATAATTTTGCTCACAAACAAGTCACTGTATGAGTAAAATGACAACATTTTAAGGCCATCAGACATATTTAAAGGGTGATAAAAAAAAGCTTGAATTGTTCTTAAATTCAAATATTGTGGGTGTGTATCAGACATACTATTAGTGTCCTTACCTCTCCCTGTGCCTAAATTTAGAGATACAAAACAAATATATACTTACTCTGAGGTTTCCCATCATCCAGCAGCTGAATATTGAGCTCTTTTGATCGTCCATTCAGCTCACTTGGTGAGAGAGAGGAACATTTACAAAACTGAGAACGAGCAACAGGAAGACAATGAGGGAGAGAAAGGGACTATGGGTTGGATATTATGCGACTGGGTGGCAAGTGTTTACTATGAGATTGAGCTCACATGCCACTATAATGTCTACTAGCTTCATTTTTGATATCCATATAAAAAGGGCTCTGTAAAGACTCTCTGGCAGCAGCAGTAGCAGTGGATCTCGAGTCTAGACTCACAAGATGAAGGGCTGGTCCCAGGCTGGGCTGGCTGTGTTCTGTAGGACTGAAGTGGAGAGTTTCTGTGGAGGGTTGTCTAGCTGCAGCACACACAGGGGATTCATACGGCCTGCGAAGTGGAAACAACAGAAGAGGAGTTCAACAGAAATGCACGGCACCATACAAATCAAACATTGGGGTTGATTGGTACAGTACACTGACAACCCAAGTCATGAGCATTATAATGTTTGAACATTAGATTAAGTCGACGTTAAATTAATTGTTGGAAAATGGAATAAAATTGTAATTGACGTTGGATGTCTGAACCTACAGTATTAGAATGAGTTCATTATATTTCTATGGTCTGAACACCTTAGTTTAGGCATAAACATTTTTTGGGACATTACTGCTATTAGCCCATAGAAATGCATTGAATAAAAGAGTCACTACATGGAACATATTTTAGATTCTTCAAAGTAGCCACCTTTTGCCTTGATGACAGCTTTGCACACTCTTAGAATTCTCTAAACCAGCTTCATGAGGAATGCTTTTCCAACAGTCTTGAAGGAGTTCCCACATATGCTGAATACGTGTTGGCTGCTTTTCCTTTACTCCGGGGTCCAACTCATCCCAATTGGGTTGAGGTCAGGTGATTATGGAGGCCAGGTCATCTGATGCAGCACTCCATTACTCTCCTTCTTGGTCAAATAGTCCTTACACACCCTGGAGGTGTGTTATAGGTCATTGTCCTGTTGAAAAACAAATGATATCCCTGTTGAAAAACAAATGATATCCCATCTGGTTTGTGCTTAGTGGGACTGGTGTATCGCTGCAGAATGCTGTGGTAAACATGCTGGTTAAGTGAGCCTTGAATTCTAAATAAATCACGACAGTGACACCAGCAAAGCACTCCCAAACCATCACACCTCCTCCTCCATGGTGGGAACCATACATGCGGAGATCATCCGTTCACCTATTCTGTGTCTCACAAAGACACGGTGGTCAGAACCAAAAAAATCTCCAATTTGGACTCATCAGATCAAAGGACAGATTTCCACCGGTCTAATGTCCATTGCTCGTGTTTCTTGGCCCAAGCAAGTCTCTTCTTATTATTGGTGTCCTTTAGTAGTGGTTTCTTTGCAGCAATTCGGCCATGAAGGCCTGATTCACGCAGTCTCCTCTGAACAGTTGATGTTGAGATGTGTCTGTTACTTGAACTCTGAAGCATTTATTTGGGCTGCAATTTCTGAGGCTGGTAACTTGAATGAACTTATCCTCTGCAGCAGAGGTACTCTGGGTCTTCCTTTCCTGTGGCGGTCTTCATAAGAACCAGTTTCATCATAGTGCTTGATGGTTTTTGTGACTGCACTTGAAGAAACTTTCCGAGTTCTTGAAATGTTCTGCATTGACTGACCTTCATATCTTAAAGTAATGATGGACTGTCATTTCCCTTTTCTTATTTGAGCTGTTCTTGCCATAATATGGACTTGGTCTTTTACCAAATAGGGCTATCTTCTGTATACCACCTCTACTGTACTGTCACAACCCAACTGATTGGCTCAAATGCATTAAGGAAAGAAATTCCACAAATTAACTTTTAAGGCACACCTGTTAATTGAAATGTCTTCCAGGTCTATACATCATGAAGCGGGTTGAGAGAATGCCAAGACTGTGCAAAGCTGTCATCAAGGCAAAGGGTGGCTACTTTGAAGAATCTGTCATTTAAAATATATTTTGATTTGTTTAACACTTTTTTGGTTACAACATTATTCCATGTATGTTATTTCACAGTTTTGATGTCTTCACTATTATTTTACAATGTAGAAAATTGTACAAATAAAGAAAAACCCTTGAATGAGTAGCTGTGTCCAAACTTTTGACTGGTACTGTATATATTTTGGGACATGTATTTAAACCCTTATTTTAGGCACTAAACGATATCCATACATATACACTTCCATTCATTTTTTAAACTGGTACTGTCAGATGACTCTTGTTCCTAGTCTTGAAAATTTCCAGAGGGTCATAATAGTTTGTAGGCCAAACCGTATGGATGCTACTGATGTTTTCGTGAGAAGACCGATTTTCGGGATGTCTCACGGTCTGAAAAACAGATTTAGCTCTGCCACCTTTCACCGCAGATGCGGAAGGGAGATATTGGCGGATGAGGTAGATTGAGAAGCAACTCATGCAAAAAACAGATCTCTCTAGCTGAAACAGATGGACTGATGTTTTTTTAGTGTTATGTAAATTAGATGTTTGCGGGTCTGACAGAAATTGCAGAAGGGTTAATAGCAAGATAGTTACTTGTAGTGACCAGTATGTTTACATTGAGGGTACAAAACATTAGGAACACTTGCTCTTTCCATGACAGACTGGCCAGGTGAATCCAGATGAAAGCTAAGATACCTTATTGATGTCACTTATTAAATCCACTTCAAATCAGTATAAAGTAAGAGGAGACAGGTTAAAGAGGGATTTTTAAACCTGGAAACAATTGAAACATGGATTGCGTATGTGTGCCATTCAGAGGGTGAATGGGCATGACAAAATATTTAAGTGCCAGGTAGGTTTGAGTGCGTCAAGAACTGCAACGCTGCTGGGTTTATCCAACTTGACACAACTGTGGGAAGAATTCAAATCAACATCGGCCAGCATCCCTGTGGAACGCTTTCGACACCTTGTAGAGTCCATGCACGGACGAATTGAGGCTGTTCTAAGGAAAAAGGGGGGTGCAACTCAATATTAGAAATATCAGTGTACATGTCAATTTTTGAGATTAAGTCAGTCTGGCTATCAGGCTTGTAACTGAATGAATAATGTATCAACTGGTGGAGACACAAGTTGCCCTGGCTATTGCATAGCTGCTGCCTCCTTGGCTTTATGCCACACTGCACATTTCAACAATAAACCCTATCAGCATAGTTGTCCTCTTAGCTTTAATGAAAAAGAAGCAACCGGGGAGAGAAGTGTGTGAACACTACACATCTAATTATCAACAGCAATGTTGAACTGGTAAACTAGGACTGCTAAATCGTTGCCAAAAATGTGTACGTGTCGGGTAATTATAATCTTGTGGAAGTTTACTTGTGGGGCCTCATGTTCTCTTTCATTTGTACAGAATGTCACGTGTTAAAAAATGAATCAGTTTGACCAAGTAATCACTAAAAGAAATATCCAAAATACAGTATATTATTTTGTTCTTTTGTTTTTTAAAGAAATGTATTGAAATATATTCTTTAGGATGTCTATTTATAGTAATTTTTTTCTATGAATTAATGTCCCTCACGCTCTTCTCTCTCCCTGCTGTGGCTGATGATCTGCAGCTCTGACAGCCCTGCTACTGTAGGAGAGTTTGGAACCACAGTGAGTAGGCTTCAATGGGTTCAACTGATGTCAGAAAATAACAAGTCTCAGCGGCTCCTTGAGGTCCACGCTACTGTTATCTCTGCTGGCAGCCACCTCAACATGAGGCACATGTGGCGCTGTAGCAACACTTCATTGTTTTGCCCATGTGTTCATGGTTGAACCAGGTTGTGATCCTGTTGTGTCCCTCACCTGCAGCACCGTCCTCCTGCTCCTTACATGTCACCCGGATATTCTTCACCAGCAGCTTCCAGTCGTGAGCGCGGGGGGGCTTGGGCGGTGATGTCACCTGCTTACAGGCCTCCTAGAGAAGCAGACAGAGAACATGCCGATATTAGGTACTACCATATACTATATAGTGGAGAGAAGTGTAGAGCTACACGGTGTGCATGCTTTTGTTCCAGCCCAGCATTAACACACCTGACTCAGGAATGCGTGGTGGAGACTAAGCAACCTAATTATGTTGATATTCAGCACTTCTGCATATCAGGCAATCTATCAATAGAGAGGTATAGAAATGGCCAACAGGTGACAGGAGCACAATGTGCTGACAGGGTGCATGTGTTGTTGTATGTCTTCGACAGGTTGACACAGAAGGGGAAATGTATTCCTGTACAGTCTTGTCAAAATCTTCCAGTACTGTCCTGATTCTGCAAAAGTTATATAAACCCGGAACTTTCCTGTCCCATCCCGATAAAAATCCCTCCCGTCTCGAACTTGTTCTCAACTGGCCTACCTGGTTAAATAAAGGTGAAATAAAAAGAATGGGTCTTCCAAATGGACGATGACCCCAAGCATGCTTCCAATGTTGTGGCAAAATGGCTTAAGGACAACAAAGTCAAGGTATTGGAGTGGCCATCACAAAGCCCTGACCTTAATCCCATAGACAATTTGTGGGCAGAACTGAAAAAGCGTTTGCGAGCAAGGAGGCCTACAAACCTGACTCAGTTACACCAGCTCTGTCAGGAGGAATGGGCCAAAATTCACCCAAATTATTGTGGGAAGCTTGTGGAAGGCTACCTGAAACATTTGACCCAAGTTACACAATTCAAAGGCAATGTTACCAAATACTAATTGAGTGTATGTAAACTTCTGACCCACTGGGAATGTGATGAAAGAAATAAAAGCTGAAATAAATCATTCTCTTTACTATTATTCTGACATTTTACAATCATAAAATAAAGTGGTGATCCTAACTGACCCAAGACAGAGAATTTTTGCGAGAATAAATGTCAGGAATTGTGAAAAACTGCGTGTAATTGTATTTGGCTATGGTATGTAAAACTTCCGACTTCAACTGTACATAGACATGGAACATTAGTCACTTTAATAATGTTTACTCTTTTCATATGTATATACTGTATTCTATTCTACTGTATTTTAGTCAATGCCACGCCGACATTGCTGGCTACAACTGGAGTGGGTTGATGGAAGGGGAAAATGACCATATATTTTACATTTCATTTTTATTAAGTAAACTATAAATCGTTTTTTTTTCTTTTCCACACATTGCATATTTCTATCTCCCCCCCAAAAAACTGTTTATAACTATTCCTGTACTGCCTGTTCCTTTGGTCTGTCAATCCTGTCCTGACCCACGGGAGTCTTGTTCCAGTGTCAAACTGTAATGTCTTCCTCTCACCTTGACCTCTGTGGCCTGAGCAGGCCTGCAACTCAGCATCACGGAGGGACGCGCCGCACACAGCAGCTGTCTCAGCACGTCCTTTATTGCAGCCACACTGGGGCCTGTGGCACTGTCCTGACAGACAAACGGATCAACACTCCACCATCACATCACTAGCAATCATCTCCATTACAGTTTGACTTGCCTGGACTGATGATTTTTGGAAACATAAAAAAATAAAACATGTTGAGGTTTGCAGTTTACCCTCAGGAAGTATTGAAGATCTTAGTTTTTCAAATGTTTGCCGTATATATATTTTATACCACAGACTGCGGGTTATGGGCCATACCTGTGTGAAGCTGGGGCTGAGCTGCAGGTCCCATGTCTCCAGATGGGACACCCCCCAGCCCACCCAGACCTCTCCTTCACCCTCCCTCATCTGCAAGTCCAACTGGGGAACAGAGGGCAACAGAACGACTATGAGCAACAACACAGTTGTTGTATTATCCCAAATACACGCTTCTCCCCTGCAGAGTGCAAGCCAACACAATGAGCTGTAATTGAGCAGTCCACCATAGAGAGAAAAAGAGAGTAAGTGAGAGAGAAGGAGAGTGAGCGAGTGTGGGAGAGAGACAGACAGAGGGCTATAGAGGGAGAGAGAACTGTGTGCTACTGACTGGGCCATCCTGTCCCAGCATGCCTAAAATCCACTCTGACTGTACAGCCAACTATGTTACCAAACAAAGGCTTTTTCTGATAGCACTAAAATACAATATATATATTTAGCAAAAATCAAATTGATGAGTAAAAATAGGTTTTGGTCATACTGGAAAAAGTGTAGTCCTTAGTGTTACATAAAGCACAGTACAAATGGAGTCAAGTAATGGTGAGTAAAGTACAGCAACCATATTTTGCCAGAAGCACTACTATTTCCATGGGAGATGTATCATCAATGTGTGGGAAAATGTTAACAAACACGGTGTCATTATGGTAATGGTAAATGAATATAGCCTAGTGTCTTATGGTTTAGGAAAAAATACCTGAGAACAAAAGGATTCCATTTAAAGTAACCCATTACGTCAGTCACATGAAATGCCCCACTGCAATGATACTACAGTTGTGTTACAACTGTGTGGTTACACATGGCCAAAGTGCACTAAGCTGCAAAACCACAGAGCGTGTGAGTGAGGCAGAAAGAGAAACACACTGGCTCAATATACTGTTCAAATATATCCCTCACAATCACTCATAACAAGAACAGGGACCATTCTAGTGTCAGTCAGTCACAATGTGAAAAAGGATGAAAATATTACAAAAGGCCTTCCCCCAGGACTTTTCCAGACCAAACTGAAGAAGGGAGTATGATTTTTTTTTAAACAATAGCCTCCCTCTACCCCTCCCAAAAACAACAACCAATCCAAAACCCTAACAAAAGGTGTCCTGACCAAACCAAACATAGTCCTGGCTTTAGATTTTTTACCTCTCACTGGACTTGTATTTATGGCAGGATCAGGCCCACAACGAGGCAACAAGTCAAGCACCAGATTTATTAAAAAATAGCTTTAATTCAATTGGGTTAACTTCAACAGCCACTTACTAGCCGTGCATTTGCAACCGGCTTAACAACTAGCTCAATAACTTAGACGGGATGGAAGCTTATAGAGCTTTATATAATATACCCACAACACACACTCCGGCTGTCTTTCTCACTTTCATGATGTTAAATATGAAACCACAAGTAGTACTAGGCTACAGCAAGCAACCTAGAGGGGAAAACCAGCAGAGGGAAAGGCTAGATTGCTAAAAATGATGGGTGAGCCTGAGTCAGAGATTTGACTTTAAATCGTGCCCAGTTACGGGCGATGCTAATAAAATGGATGTATCAAGCCATCTCTACCTTGTTTAACATGAAAGAGGGAACATTTCTCAACATCACTTTTTGGGTGAGAAATTATTCTTAATTTCTCTCTTCTCCAATGACAAAAGTAGAGAAGGAAAAATGGGGCACCTTTACCAAGAAGGGGCACCTATACCCCTTCCAGTATTTTACATTAGACAGACAGTGATTTAAATAAGGTATCCAGGACATCTTCCAAACTCTAGGCCCTCGCCATTTAATCCGATTCTCATAGCAGCAGCAAAGCTAGCTGAAGTGTGTCATGTTTAATAAATCACAGAGGTTCCTCCATTAAGACAACACAGGGAGAGAACCAGGAGCCCACCCTCCTCCTCCTCTCTTCCTCACCTCTCCCTTTGTTTGTCTAAAGCATCGCTCCAATAGAGATGGGAAAGATGTTAGCTGCAGATGTAGTGGACATAACTGTTGTGTTCCTTTACCTGCAGTTCAAGTGGAGATATCTTCACGCTGTACCTACAGGGCTCTCCTGGAGACATGGCTGATGGTGATGCACTGAGGGAGAACTGAAGCTTGTCCCCGACAACCTTGCATTGTGCAGCCTAGGGGAAGACAAGACAGCATACAGTTACAATAGTACCGTACGGTAATCAAGGTTACACAAAAAAACTATTTGAGGTAAAAAGGTGCTTGGTGCTAAACATGCCCAACCATAATTTTGGTATTCTTGCAAAGTACATACATGGTTCACATTCAGACTTGTTTACCTGGTTTTCTTCTTAATGTGTGTGCGTGTTTTTTTTTTTTTTTTTACTAGTTCAGTGTGTGACAACAATCAACTTGAAAGCTCCAAACATGAAGTATGTCATCATACTTCCCATTTCTCCCAGCAGGATCCTCCTCATCATCACTTCCCTCATCTCCTTAGTGTTGACCTGTACTGGGCTGGCTATAAGGAGACAGCTACTAAGCTTCTTACTGCACACTCACTCATGCAGGCAGGTCAAGGATAAGCCTTTGTTTACCAAAGTCTCTAAATACAATGAAGCAGCATCTGGATCTTGCATATTACAGAAAATCCTAAACAAAATAAATTGAGCAGGCATTTAAAGGTGCAATGTGCAGACATCACTTCGACATTTCCTGGTTGCTAAAATTCTAATAGCTCTCCTAATTTCAGTTTGTGACAAAACAAACAAGTGCAGAGAATCATTGTATCATCTAAACCGCTGTGAAATATATTTTCAATAACCAAAAATAATGTATTTTCAGTTGTTTGAAGCTGGTGTACAAAACCGAAAATGTAAAAGATGCAAAAACAAAACGTAACAACGGCAATCGTAGAAATAGCACACATAGAACAAATCTACTGCTTTTTAGACTTGCTTTCAATGAGAAGGACAGATCTATAACTCACGTCTATGTGGATTTGGTCAGGTCGCCCAAAAAGTTAGGTATTGCAGCTTAAATAACAGACTAGTCCATCTGAAAAACCCTGCTTTGCTTTCCTTTTCCATACAAAATCTGCTAATGCTATTGGTGAAAATATTATTGATTTACTGAGAATGTATAAAAACAGTGAGAATTCTCTTCACCTTTTTAGAAGAGGCGCTGGTTATATGAGGATCCCATAAACTTGGAGATGGAGAGGAGGTCGTAAAAATGTGCTATTGGCTCTGGCCAGACAATTTAAGGCGAGGAGGAAAATGTCTGGAAGTGCCAGTGAAGCTAATGGACATTGTGTGAATCAGAATATTGGCCACTGCGGACCTGAAATGAAGTTAAAAGGCTGCAGCACCAATAGAGCACTGCCATTTACATGTACTATAGAGGCTGGTTATGATATTAGGGCACATGGATTAGGAAATGGCAACAGCATAAATGCTTTCTTTACTAACTGTAGCTAATGTTTAAGAGTCCTCCACTGTCAAACTCTTACCTCAAACTTGATTTTAATCAAGAAAATAAGCATTTGGAAACAACAATGAACCATATCTGGAATATACAAAATCATGTACTGAGCTTTTCATTCTGTGTGCAATTTGTCGCTAGCCATTCGATGAGAGCCAGTCTGAGACACAGGGACTTTATCTTACCTTCTGACCAGCAGCTTTTTTGAAGCTGGACACTTGGCCAACCACCAGCTCTGATGACTGAAGGCTCTCCTCTTCAAATGTTAGTTGCACTGGGTTCTGTGTGAGTTAGGAGTACCTGGGTCAGGTGGTGGTCAGCAAAAAACTATGCCCCAACAACTGACATTATCTCAACATTACACTTCATTTTTGACAGTTTCAACTAAAGAGTCAGAGAACATGTTACAAATGGATCATGTTTACAATTTGGTATGAGGTGAAAAGGTTACAAGGCACAGTAGCAAGGTACAGGAATCAAGATTGTTGACACTGGATTCTGTGAAGGTGATCTCTTCTACTACAAGGCTTACATGTGTGCTCAGGTCTTGTTTCATTTAATACAGATCCTGTATTCATATGTTGTTTGTTCTGATATTGTAGATTCTTTCTAACGTCTGTCACTGACTTTCCTATTCATTTATTTAGCTACAGGCAACTTGTGTAAATCCATAGTAATTTGGAAAGATAAATAAACTAGTGTATGGGTCATGGGACTCACCCCAGACTTCCTCGATTCGTCATTCAACGCTCTGCACCAAGCACCTCTCCATTGACTTTTCCAGCTTTTCAGTGACAGCGCCCATCCCAACAGAGCGTCCGCTTCCTCCGAAACCGCATTGTTTTGCTCAGGCTTCTGTATCCGTAGATCTTCGTAAAAATACTGTATTAGATACAGTATCAATGTAATGCTGGATGCAATGAACAGTGTTACCATGCAAAGCCACTGCAAGTCTCCCAAAACAGAATTTGAAAGGGGACTTTCTGAGTCAGTCATCCTCAGCAACTGACTTAAATAGCTGGCTAGCTATTTATTTAACTAATGACAATGGTCTCTTGAAAGTAAGACCAGTACAAAAACATGGTCTGATGCGCTTTTGAATTAAGTCCCCGTCATTCAAGACAATTAAGTTAGCTAACGTTTGCCATCTAACTGAGTTATGGATCCAGCTATATTAGCAATGAGACCTAGTCTTATCAACAAGTTCAACCACTGAACCAGTAACTCTATGCAATGTTAGCCTCTTATCTGGTCAATAATATCGTGGTTACTGACGGAGGCTCAACATCCAACTAAAATATCCCAAGATGAGTAACTATAGACTTCAAGGAAGTAGTTAATCCTTGCTAACGTTAGCTATCTGGTTTGAAAACTGCAGTAGAAAGCTAAGTGGCTAACAAGCAAGCAATATGAATGGTTTCCTTAAAGTTATTGCAAGTAACTTAGCTACCTACTAAATAACGGAGCATTTTGAGTAAGTTAGACCAAGCAAGTTCGAGCAAGCTCCACTCATCTCTAACGTTAGCTGCACATCATTGTATCAAATGTCTGTGTTTGCTACCTAGCCCCTAGTATTGCTAGCCAACAACAGTAAGTTAGCTAACTACACATAACGACGAGCTTTTCATAAAAATTGGCTAGCTAGCATCAGACCTTTCTCTCATTTCGATTAACGTTACAAGTCAACGTCAGCTAATTTGGCAAGTTATCTAGCTAGCTAATATCACGTAGTCCAAAATGTAATGTCAATGAATCGTTTCTGGCGTCCATGGCGTAAAGCCAAGTGAAAGTTTTTCGTGGCTTCAAACGACGAAAAAAAATCTTATTTTGTGAAGTCCTTATCTATAAAGCCTCATCACACGCTTAAAGACCATCTCCGATACCGTCGATGACCGATATCGAAAAATTGCAAATGTCATGTGATGTGGCATGAACTGCTATTCCCAGAGTGCATAGCGATATCTAACTAAAGCGCTTTCATCTATACTCTAGTGGGTTTTCCCAAAATTTAAATTCTATCTTCAAATACATTTGAATTTCTAAGAAAAATCAGCGTTTTCATGTAGAAATAACTGCAATTACATAGCTTTTATTGATCGTTTCTGACTTATAGCTGACTTGTATCTTATACACGTGTTGTTACATTGCTAGGGTATAAGAACGGATACAAGGTTCGGATTGGTCCACAGGACTTTCCGTAGTTTTCCCGATGTGTTTACAGAAGTAGTTCCTCCCCTTTTTAGTAGGACAGCGAAATGCAGTTTGTGTGTCAGCATGTTGTTATTAATAAATACTTATAAAGAACATAGCTAGGAACAACACATTTTCTACACATGTTGTAATATTAAACAAGTCAGTCTAAAAGTAACGTGTTCTCTTGATAACCATCGAGCTTGCCACAACGTTTGATGCGTTAGTAGCTAGTTAGCTACTTACAATAGCTAGCAGTAACGTTAGCTAGCTAGCTTGTGTTGATGTTTAGCCCAGTTTTATGGAACGTGAACAACAGTTGAAGGGTGTGCTGGAATAGCGAATTCCCCCATATATTCCATCTGCCTCTGTGGGGAAGCAGATCACTATGAACTGCCGTTCGGAGGCTCTAGAAGTGTCGGTGGAGGGAAGACAGGTGGACGAGGCCATGTTGGCTCTGTTGCACACTATCTTATTGCATCGCAGCACTGGGAAATTTCACTACAAGAAAGAGGGCACCTACTCCATTGGTACTGTTGGCACACAGGACATTGACTGCGACTTTATTGATTTCAGTTTTGTTCGTGTTTCTTCCGATGAGCTTGACAGGGCCATCAGGAAAGCAGTAGGAGAATTCAAGGTAGGCCTATATGATGACTGATTGTTTGTTGAACTGTATAGATATTATCCACTAAAACGTATAGCTAGATATTATATGGGTTATGTCATGTATAACCATACTTGTAATTTATTGGCATCCATTGACCTCTGGATCTATATTGTGCTTTACAGGATGCCATGGGCAATGGGACGGATGGAATGGGACAAATCTCACTGGAGTTCTACCAGAAAAAAAAGTCCCGCTGGCCTTTCTCTGATGAGTGTATTCCCTGGGAGGTCTGGAGCATTAAGGTCAATGTCGTTAACCTGGCCAACGAGCAGGAGAGACAGATCTGCCGAGAGAAAGTGGGCGAGAAGCTGGGTGAGAAGGTGATCAACATCGTGGAGGTGATCAACCGGCACGAGTACCTACCCAAGATGCCCACCCAGTCAGAAGTGGACAATGTGTTCGACACCAGCCTCAAAGATGTCCAACCTTACCTGTACAAAATCACTTTTCAGATCACTGATACGCTGGGCACCTCAGTGAGCACCACCATGAGAAGGCTAATAAAAGACACCTTAGCACTGTGAGGGCACCTCAAAATGATGTGCATCTTAAAACATGGCTGTGGGTAGCCTGGTTCCAAATCGTTTGGGCTATCTTGTCAACTCTTATGGTTGGGATCATAGGATGACCATAGAAGTTGGCAAGAAAACACAAACAGATCTGGGACCAGGCTAAATTGTGGGCCTTATTGACTATGAGATGTAATTGCTTCATTGACATGGGCATTTGCAGGCCCGTGGGTGTCTTAACTATTAGTTAGTATGCTAGAAGTACAACCACCCAATGTCTAATCAGAAAGTAAAATCACTTTTTGTTTTTACCTTTATTTAACCAGGTAGGCTAGTTGAGAACAAGTTCTCATTTACAACTGCAACCTGGCCAAGATAAAGCAAAGCAGTGCGACACAAACAACAACAGAGTTACACATGGAATAAACAAACATACAGTCAATAACACAATAGAAAAAGTCTATATAGTGTGTGCAAATGAGGTAAGCAGTCATTTTACAATCCTAGTTATCTATCCCTACTCTTTCTCTAAATGCACTTGTCAACACTGAAACATGACCTTTCACATCCGATAGTACAGAGTATAACATTGTCAAGTACCATTTTTGCTTTTATGTTTTTTGTATGAACAAAGTGCTACAAGTAACATGTCTGTCTGAAGCAGGTTTTCATTTAATAACTGCTTTATGGAAGTTTTAATTATCTTTTCAAGTAATTTTCTGATTTATGTTTGATATTTGCTTCTAAGAAAATGATGTGAAGAAAGATGTTTCACTTTTGAAAATAAAATGTATCACCTGAATTAATTTCACATTCCCAATTGTTATTTTAGAAAACCACCTGCTACTATGCTTACTGATGTTAAGGACAAGACAGACCAACACGGACATTGGTCGTTCGTGGTGGGTTGCCATCCTTTTGCCTCTGACCACAGAACCTCGTTAATTATTTTATGATAATTTCCTGACTACACGTTGAATCGCCACTCTTTATTGACACCCAGTAGGTGATTTACTGCAGACGGTCAATGTTCTTGTTGGCCTGTCTTGTCCTTTACGGGTTCAGATTTGTGCAGTATACTGCATACCAAGCATGCATCATCAGACGGGTCAACTTGCAAAGATGTGGAAGAAATCTTCCAATAAAGAATGAATAACTAAACAGTCAGGGCATTTTTTTAGGTTGAGAGGCCAGATGCTTTATTCAAAAGCATTCTTTGCCATTCAGCTGTATGGATGTTTTTCATCATCTGTTGCAAAGGTTACCTCTCCAATCATATATTTTTTATTCAGAGGATGACCTAAAGTTCCACATCAGTGCAGACCACAAATTCACTTCCTGATTCACAGCCCAAAAAATATGTAACCTCTGTCCAAGTGGCTAAATAGCTTGAAAAACATCTATGTGACCCATGGCAGTGACCATGGGAATAACATTGCCACCTTTTCTCTTGGTCACATTAGTTAGCGGTTTTCCATCTGTAACAGTTATTTTATCTATAACAGCTCTGAACATGCCTGAATAATGTTGCAACTAGTGCAACCATGTTGAAAAAAATATGTTTTCAACCAGATTGCCGTTTCAATAGTTCCACAGTGGAAGCTAAAGCCAAGTACAGAGGCACTACTCATTTAAACACATACCAACTTCTCCTGAAAACTTTCACATGATTCAAGGGTGTTAGTTTCTTATTAATGTTATCCAAACAGTATACACACTCAATACCAAGGCAGCTACCGCAATATCACTCTTTATTACAGAAAGAATTCAAGCACAAAAACTGTAGAAAAAATGCAAAATGGCTGCCTTTTATGTAAAGCAAAAATAATGCAACCCATACAAATATGCATTATTGCAGAAATATAATAATACTATAGATATCTATTTTCATAAACAAACTAATTATAGATAAAAAATGTAAGGTTATACAAACACCGCCATATACACAAAATTATATTCAATTTCTTTGAACTCAATTTATTTTTTTAAGATCTTCCACAAAAATTCAGAGCACAAATATAAATACATTGTTTTAACCTAACCACAGAAGTTAAACATCAAAAAGTTACATCTTTCAAATCTGAATATCAATATCTGTGGTTATTGCGGTCTTCTCAATCAGTGTACAAATGATAAAAACATTTATCATCAATAATTCAATCCTCTTTTCCAGATGTACTGTAATTAGCAAGCCATCACAATCACAGCAACCCCAAAACATTGGACTGTTATAAAGGAACTATTTTCCAAATCCCACTTTTTCCCCTAGGGCAAGTCTTGCTTTCACGTTCTTACATTTTTAAAACCTTTATTGGCTCTTGGCTGTAAATCATTTAAAATATCCAAGTAAAAAAAGTAGTTAATCTGCAACGATTTATTGTGCTTCGTTTTAACAGAACATTTGTCAATTGTCTCAGGATGCATATGCTAAGACCATGCTATCAATTCACACGATTACTTGTGTAATTATCATACAAACTATTTCAGACTTCATCATACTGGTATTGAGCCGTCACAGAGCAGTGATACAATACCCATGTCTTTGGTCATTCAAATTCGTTCTTCTGTATGTATTACTATACAAGTTATTTTGTATTTTTGTACCAAATTAATCATTAAAAAACCTACAACAAAATCTACCATACACCATGCCCAGAAGGTAAACAAAACTTCTTTCCAATAAAGTACATATTTTCCTTATTCTTTACACAATAATCCACTCATGATGATCTGTAATTTATTGTGTGATACCTAAAATTAAAATAGAAATAAAGATCATTTATTTTCTCCGAATCTACAAAAAGTTTCAGTTAAAATACTGCATGTTTTTCCAGTTCTTATCCCCTTGCTAATCTATCTCCTCTTTGGTTTTGTTTACTTGTATAATCTACACGAAATATCACTAAGGCAATGACCAAATCTGAATAAAGAATAATTAATATGAATAGTCAATATGAAAACCATAATTTTATGGTACAAAATAGATTATAGCTGAAATGTTAATGGGATGCAGAGGATCTAAAATAAAGATTAATATAACAATAATTAATCAATGTAATTTGACAAATATGCGCAATGTTAATAGTGAACAGAATTGCAAAGTGCATATCAATAAACATGATCCCTGATGCCACTAATATCATATTCATATTCGTCACGCATCAATCAACACAAATTCACAATTTAAGCAAAAGCACTTAACTGATTTGAATTGTACAGTACAGCAATTCCTAAATCAAAAGACTTTTAATAGGTAAGGACGAGTCAAAGGGGGTTATCTGAAATATATTTACGCAGTATTAACAATGTCAAAAGCCAAGTAACATTTGTAAGGAGCTGATGACGAGGCAAATAGCAATTAATTGCACACATTCACTTTCACACCTTTACACCAACACACATGGCCACTGGAAAATATAACATGAAGGAAAGCCAACTACCAACAGCAATAGATACATTCAAAATCTTTCTTGTGTAGACAGAGTTGTATTTGATATTTTACGATGCTGTGAGCATAAAGTATCATCTCAGAGGCTCAAAACAGAGCACAGGTGTCGAAGTGAGACACATTCAAATGTGGCTATGGCTCTGCTCATGGCTCCAAAGACTAAAGGCAGTCTTGAATGTCCTGTGGCAGAGCTTACACATGTACTGCCTCTTAAACGTGAGGGCAGAGAGAGTGGGAGCATGGTAAAAAAAGGTTTCTGATTCCTGAGGGGTGAGAGGATTATCCACACTATCCGTCTTGGGTAGGGGGCTACTGTATGATCTGTCCATCTCCGGCCTCTTGGTCCTGGGCATTGACGACGAGCTTACAGGCTTCTCCTCCTCCTTAGCTACCACAGATTTAGCTACCACTGGCTCTGCCTCCATTGGTTTAGGTGGAGAAACTTGTGGGGCAGGACGTCCAGTTGCTTGTGTGACCGCCGGTGGTGGTGAGGGGGAGGGAGACGAAGGGTGCCTATCATCGACCTCTCTCACTCCAGGTTCATCGGAGGTGGACATGTGGGACTGGAAGTGGCTCCAAAGACGAAAGTTGGTCCTGAAGGCCTTATTGCAGATGTGACAGATGAAGGGTTTGATGTGGCACAGCAGCTCCTGGTGGCGCTCCAGGTCTTTGTGGCCACCGAAGAGCTTGCCACATTTTTCACATGGCCAAACACCTGGCTCCTCGGGCTCAATGGAGGCCCCAGACGTCATGTCCTCCCTCTCGCTCACAGCCTCCTCAATGGGCTCCTCCTTCACTGTCAGCTCGCCATGGTGGTCGTTCTTATGCTGGCTAACACTCAAGTCCTCGGGCACGAATGATAAAGAATCCTCTGAGTCGAACATAGGCGGACCTGAAGAGTCACTGTAGATGATGTCCTCTCTGGAGCTCCCCGCTCCCACAGACTCCTGGGTATGGAGCGGCCTTCCGAGGTGGTCAGATACTTCTCCATTGATCTCCTCCTGATGGCTCAGCTGTTCCTTAACAGTCATAATGTTGTGGTTGTGAACCTCCACCTGGTGTCTCCATATGCTAAAGGAGGACTTGAAGGTCCGCATGCACTCCAGGCAGGTCAGTTTCTTGTACTTGCAGTGTGCTTCGTGCTCTTTTTTAACCGCTGGGCTGGAGAATCGGAGGCCACAGTACGGGCACACGGTTGCGTGTCGACAACCCCTCTCGTGGTCTCCCTGCTCAAAGTGAGAGGACAGCTTCTCATTGCAGAGTCTGCAGGAGTAAACCTCTGTGTCTGTGTTCTCTCTCTGACCGGGCTGGTCCTGGTCCTTTTGGCAGAGACTGCTCTCTCTCTCAGTCTCTTGGTTGGCTCTCTCTGCAGGGTGTGTCTTCAAATGCTGCTTGAACTGAGACAAAAACAAAAACGTTTTCCCACAGTAAGGGCATATCAAATTTGACCTGGACCTCAGGCCACCTTTTTTGGCAAACACCTGAGACTGCGAACCCTGCTTATTTCTCCTCAGCTTCATGAGCAAGGCTTTCTTTATTTCTCTCTCTCGCACAATATCAATCAGCTTCCTCTGAAACTTTTCATCCAGCTGGAACGAGCTGGAGGATGAAGCAGGGTTTTGTACCACTCCGTGCTGGGTTTGGCAGTGGGTCCAGACTTTGAAGTTGGTGTGGAAGCGTTTGTGGCAGATGTCACAAGCATATGGCTTATCTGGGTTGTGATACATGTTAACATGGCGGTGCAGTCCAGCTTTGGATCTGAACACTTTTAAACAGTTCCAGCATTTAAACATCTTGCTCTGCCTGGACTCATCAGTCCAGTCTCCATCATTGTCGTCCATGTTGGAGTTGTGAGGTACAGATTCTGACATGTTATTTTCATCTTCACATGGTAAATCATGTTTGTTCACACCTTTGGACTTTTTGAATGGGTACCTTCTGTTGTCTCTTCTCACCTTTCTCTTTCCAGGGAGATTATAAAATGGCTTAGTAGGTCCTTGGTCAAAATTTATTTCAATGTCTTTTAGGTTTACTGGTAGAGAATCTCCTACTGTGATTCTAATGATCTCTGAGGGGTCAGACAGTGGGCTGCTAGGTTCTGTCTTCACATGGAATACCTCTCCCTGAGTTTCTTCTTCATCATCATACCTACTGGGGTGCCTTGACCTGAGAAGAAGTGGCGGAACCACTTTCACACTGTGTTTGTGCTCACTCTGAGTCCCTTCCTCTGTCTTTGCCACCATCTTAACAACAGACTGATCTCGGCCTTGCAGCTTATTGAGCTCCAGCGTTGGGGAGAAGACTGGGACGGGACTGTCCATGGATAATGACCTGCGCAGCAGGCTTTTTATGAGTGGGCCACTCCTGTCAATGGTCTGGATAGGCTCCCCTGCCGAGCCCTGAAATTTTGATTTGGGTCTGTAGAGCCTCTGCTCCACCTCCTCTTCTTTAGTGCTGAGATCAGACTCAGTCTGTAACATGACTGTTGGAGATTCACTGAAGGAGACTGAGGAGGTGAGCTGGGGCCTTACTGATGACCCTGTACGTGATGATGTCTTCCCCTTTAAGATGGAGGCATATGAACTGATGGGCTTGCTATCAGAAGCCTCACTAGTTGCTTCAGCTGATTTTCTGGGATTGGATGCAGTGTTCCTGGCTGGTTCGTTTGGATTCCTGTGTCCTGAGGGCTCTCCTTGATAATTTGAACTGTAGCGACTGGGGCCGGGAGAATCACCACCTCGGTTCTGGCGCATAATGACACTCCTCGGCTGGCTGTCGTTGTCATCTTCCTCTGAGAAGGACAACCTTTTTCTGGAGACGCAGTAGGACACATGCGGCCTTGTTGACATGATGTTGGTTAGAAAGGGGATTCCTAGACTGTATCCCATCTCCTGGATGACTGCCAGGCTGCCTCTGTCCACGAAGAGGGAGGATGAGTATATGTAATTCAGCACTACCTCAAAGGCCTCAGGCTCACAGAAGTCCAACTGTATCACTTTGTGGGTGTCAGACAGCCTCCGTGTGAAAAGGGATTGGAAATACTCACTGCTGGCAGCAAGCACACTCCTGTGGGCTTGGTACCTCTGATCCCCGACAACCAAGACTGTGTCACAGAGCTGCCCCTTCAGGCGCTGCTCATTGAGCATCCCCAGGACCGAGAGGCCATGGGAGGGATTACTATAGTGCACCAGACTCTCCATTCTGACTGAAAGGCAAGAAAAAAAATGAGGATTTTAATTTCAAGACCCTTAATTTGACTAACATTTTTCAGTAAAAAAAATTAAGGAAGGAGTTACCTAAACATTTAGGAAATACATCAAATCAAACAAACTATGTGTCAAATAAATCTACCTAAAGAAATAAATAACAGCAGAAAAGTTGCAAAAAGTATAAGAATCTAATAACATTATGCCAAATTCTTATATGACATACAGGTGTGACAATGTTTTAGAAACTTCCCCAAGTTTCTGGCAAATTTGCTGAAAACTAAATGGTGTGCCACAAAATGTTGCCAGTAGTTTGCAAATGTTTGCACCTAATGGTGAATCTGTGGCAAATCTTTGGCAGCAATAATATTTATTGCCACAAGTGGCAAAGAGTTCGCCAGAGATTTTTTTCTGGCAGACAATTCTCTCAAGATTCAATTTGAATCTGTGGCATAACTTGTTGCAAAACATTCCAAGACCAGTAACCGTTGATTACATAATCAGCGGGATTAGAAACATCTGTTGAAAAATGGAAACCAAGCTATTTTAGCTAGCTACCAAAGTTGTCCTGTGAGTGTCTAACTTATTAATTAAACTTCCTCGTGAATAAACTTCAACATTTTATTTGGTAAATTACACCTAGTTAGCAATGTCATGTTTTATGGGATAGAGTGAAACACATTTTGTTGATACCAGTTTCAATCTCAGTGCCAATGACTGGCTAGTGCTTAGCTAGCTAACGTTAGCTATCCCATTTTTGCACAAATAATGTGATAGGTAGCGAAGCTAGCTAACTAATGATTTTCCTAAACATTTATATTTTTGGGTGAATACGTTGCTGTCTTAATACCAATATGCATGCCAATATGCTAGTGTCACAGTTCAGTATCATGTTAGCTAGCACAACTGCTAAGGTAGCAACAATATGAGTTGATTTGACAATAATGCAACATTTAGTTTTTGCAGATGGATACCCTTCCCCTACCAGTGGTGTTGGAAGAGGCAGAGAGGAGGATGCATCAACACCCTGGAAATATGTTTGCCGTGCAATCACTCATAACACTTTTTTTGAGTGATAAATTAGTATTGTCTTCAAGATTGATAAGGTAAGCAAATGCATGTATTCTCAAATGTAGCCCATACATTCATTCTTTGTAACAATCAGATCTTTCATTGCTTAAAACTAGTAGAAGCTAACTCATCTTGATCATGATGTTCCTTCTCTTGATCTAGAAACAATCAGTTACAAGGCAAAAATACAGATTGAGGCCTTCAATCAAACTGAGGACAGAGAAATATTTGTGCACCAGACAGGCCAAGACTTCTTGCATGCATGGCTTTGAGATGTAAGTTACACTTTACAAAATGCTGGGTTGTTTGGATGACCCAATTGCTGGGTTGCAGGCATTTGGTCAATAGTTTGGTTGTTTTCTGTAAAAACAGCAGGGTTGGGTAGTTGGTACTGGGTTATTAAGGTTGGGTTATGGCAGTGCTGATTTTAGCATGTAAATCTTGATGGGGCAAACTCAACCAATTATTTTAGATGCATGTCAGCAAAGCCCCTGCGCAATGCAACACTACAAAATACATTATGGATATCTGACCCAACCAGTGGGATAAGTTCACCATAATGTGAGCACGTGTCAAGACGTGGCAACTAACAAGTCCTCTAGTGCGACTTAGTGAGTGGAAAATGGCTAATGTTATTTAGACAAACTAAAAGGGTGTTTTGGCAGACTGAAAACTGTGAAAACGGTAAGTAACAAACGTTACAAATTATGAATTTGATGGTTAAATAGGTTGTCCTATCATAATTAGGTAGCTAGCTAACGTTAGCTTGAGCATTAGCGAACGACCATTAGCTAGCCATTTTCTGTGCTAATATTTCTGGCTTGTGGTAAGGTTTACTAGTTAGCTAACGTTAGCCTCGCGACCATGCTCGAGACGCTAGCTTACTGGAGTGTTGTCGCAGAATATAGCTAAATGTGCGTTCTTTGAATCAGATTGCTCATTCATCACAAAACCCTCTGAAAATTCCAACAACCTTAATGATGAATGACTATGTTTGTTTGGTGTTTTCTGATTGTTTCAGTACATGCTTGGACGAAGGACTTCCACAAGGCCACCATCTCCAAAGTTCACTCAAAAAGGCAATAGTCCTGAACAGGGTATGATTTAGTTTTGTTTTAATTATTTACATTTTGTTAATGATTTTTTTAAACTTCCATTGGTTGAAATCTATTGCTCAGTTATCATGTAAATAATTCTGTAGTTGCCCCTTTAAACATCCTAAGGTCAACATCCCCATCCATAGTGTTAACATTTCTCTCATGTATGTGTTGTAGCTACATAAAAATATTAAATAAACAATTTATTTGAGAAATATCTAGTCTTTGCTCCTTTTACCATGCTGATTAAGATGTATTTGTATCTGTTAAGACATTTAATACATGTTTAGTATATTTACTACATTTAATGTTTTCGTTTTTCCCTGGTCTAATTTGCATATTCATTACTGAGTTTGCAGCAAATTTGCAGCAATCAGAAAGTTCATCACAAGTTTCCCAGAATTGATCACCAGAAGTAAACAAATTGCCGCAAATTTACCGCAACAGTCTGCCACAAAACCCATATGCATGTGAAAATATGAGTTTGCTGCAAATTTGCAACAAATTGTCCAAAGACTTGACAACTGTTTGCCAGAAGCCTGATTTTTTTCGGTAAGAGGTATTGTGCTATGCAGTCTGTGCCAACAATATTTTGTGAAAAAATGGCTAGTTAGTAAATACTTAATTTTCAATTTTAGAATACTAAAACACGTATTCTGTAAATCATGAAGAGTACTGCATTAGACTATCCAACCTTTTTTAGATCAGCAACTGGTAGGCGGTTACTGTATCTATCTGTGCTATGAGCGCAAATAACATAACGCATGCGCATTTATAGGTTCTATTTCGATTACATCATGTCTTTAATCAGAAGACATGGCGGGGGGCATATTTAGAAGGAACGCAGATAGCGTTCATTCCGTTGCACACAGAACTGTGGACACCGCTATCAATTGCATACGATTACACAAACATGTTTGGTACATTCCATACCAGAAAAGTTTAGAACGCTGCGCCCATAGAATGTGTCTGAGGAGAAGCCAGGGGAGCAAGCATTAGATAATAAGCGAGACGTGGCTAAAATTCCTGATGACACACAAATTCAGCCGAAACTGGTTTTAGAACTCTGGCAAGTATCCTCTCCGTAATGTACTAAATAGGTTAATTACATCTAAAACAATGACGCGGTATATGGGCTGTTTGTTACCGTTGTTGGTGGTGAAATCACGTAATCACTTTGTGTTAATGTTTCCGAAAGAGAAACGTAAAGAAACAGAATAAAACCACAGTGCTCGAGAAACGAGTGTGTGGTCACTGTGTGTGCACACACCCACTACTGTATTTTCTCCCTGGTTAGTTAAAGCGCAGACGCAGCATCTACAGGAGCAGACAAGAGCAGTTACTCGTGGGGTTTAGAAAAGACGAAGAAACCACCTCAGAGTTACGTCAGGAAGAAAAAGCTTTTCTCCAAACAAGAGTCCAATGTAGAGCACTAGCGCAAGACAATCTCAACCAAAGTAGTTTCATGGCTTTCTAAACTTACCCCTATGTATTCGTTCTGTTTCCACGCAGCACACTAAAGACTTTATATCAGAATTATGTTGAGTGTGTGGTAGTCGTGATTCCATCCATCTTGAATTTGACGTCATCCCACTCCAGGGATGAGGTCATCGCATAGAACGCTCGTCACGTGCGCTGTGAGCTGATAGGCTGCTTTATACCATGTAGGCGGGAGTGTAGGATATGACAGGCAGATTTAACCATCTTAAAGTGACAGGCCATATTTTCGTTCTTTGACATGTGAACAGGCCCTTGGGAAGCAACACCAATTCACTTTTTTTTTTTAAACTGTCATATTGCTATCAGGTCAACATCGCTGTCTCAGTTGCAAAATATCAATATTCTGTTCTTTAAAACCATAGATGGATACTGTTAAATTATGTGGAATTGCATAATTAAATGCAGAATGTATTTTTCTCTTATTGTTGATGTTATTTTTATGTTGTATCTAAATGACGACAATCAAAGCACGGGGTAATATCTGCATTTGACATTGGTGGATGAATGCGTTTCTCTGTAACCAGATCCACTGTCCCACTGAAACTAATTAAAGACATGTGATTAAAAATGTCATTATGGCACCTCTGCTCTCCCTCATTACAGATACCCAGAGGACGCCTGTTGCTCTGTTTATCCGACCACATCCTGGAAAGTCTTCATGTAGCACCGTACCTCACAAGCGGATAATCCAAGGAAGGTGTGGCACTGCTATTGCCTAATTTTGACATGTATGTACAATCTGTGTTTATATGCGAAGACTTTAAGGTATGCAAATAAACTGGATAGAACAAGCTGCACCTGAGTGGGGGACACTATGATTGTGGTTCTGCAGTTAGGGCCAGTCCCATAATCTGTGGAACTAAGTGATATGATGACACCTGTTAATGGTTGTTGTGTCACTCAGGTTGAGCCACCCCTCTTCTCTGAGAGCACCCTCCCTCACCTCCCTCCAGCACAGCCTGTATGAAAAGCAGAGTTTCTGGGTGAAATTGGATCTGTTATATTCCTGTGAAATTTGAGGTGCACGGTTGTGGGTGGGAATTTCCCAATGCTAGTGTGCAGACTCCTGTAGAGATCCACGCATCCCAGAACACTTGCGTGATACAGGAATTTCTGGGAAAGTAAAATCCCAATTATACATTAGTACATTTCAGGAAATTTCCGGACAGTGCACATCACGTAAATTCTCAAATGCCACAGGCCTCTCTACCTCATGTGTTGCAAGAGAAGCTCAGTGAAAAGAATCCAAATCTTTGTGTCTACTTATTTATCCTGTTTTCAGGTTTATAACAATTATAAGCATGGTTTCTATAGATAGCATGTTTATCTAAACTGATGCGTTTTTTTCTGGTTATTTTGATATATAATTTTAAGTGTTTTGAGCAAGTGAAAAACTAGTGAGATTTTCTCATTCGTATGAGTGTAGCCAAGCTAGCTAACTTTGTCTATAAATCAGTGAGAACAAGATGGTCTCAGATGATTTTTATTTCTGTTGGAACGTTTGTACATATGAACAACACTAATGATATGTACAGTAGAAGTCGAAAGTTCACATACACTTAGGTTGGAGTCATTAAAACTTGTTTTTCAACCACTCCACAAATTTCTTGTTAACAAACTATAGTTTTGTTAAGTCGGTTAGGACATCTACTTTGTGCATGACACAAGTTATTTTTCCAACATTTGTTTACAGACAGATTATTTAACTTATCACAATTCCAGTGGGTCAGAAGTTTACATATAATAAGTTGACTGCCTTTAAACAGCTTAGAACATTCCAGAAAATGATGTCATGGCATTAGAAGCTTCTGATAGGCTAATTGACATCATTTGAGTCAATTGAAGGTGTACCTGTGAATGTATTTCAAGGCCTACCTTCAAACTCAGTGCCTCTTTGCTTGACATCATGGGAAAATCTAAAGAAAGCCGGCAAAAAATTGTAGACCTCCACAAGTCTAATTCATCCTTGGGAGCAATTTCCAAACGCCTGAAGGTACAGCATGAGCACTCCAAAGTTCTTGGATATATTTACCATTAAAAGGGCCAGTAGATATACAATGAGACCGGAGGACATTTCTCCAAGAAGTACGATCTTTGTCCCCATGTGCAGTTGCAAACCGTAGTCTGGCTTTTTTTATGGCGGTTTTGGACCAGTGGCTTCTTCGTTGGTGAACGGCCTTTCAGGTTATTTCGATATAGGACTAGTTTTACTGTGGATATAGATACTTTTGTGCCTGTTTCCTCCAGCATCTTCACAAGGTCCTTTGCTGTTGTTCTAGGATTGATTTGCACTTTTCGCACAAAAGTACGTTCATCTCTAGGAGACAGAATGCGTCTCCTTCCCGAGCGGTGTGACAGCTGCGTGGTCCTATGGTGTTAATACTTGCGTACTATTGTTTATACTTACGTACTATTGTAGCTAGGTAATTAGCTAGTTAACTAACGCATTTTAACCCTGGTGTGTCATACATGCACACCTAGTAAGACATACATTTTTGCAAAGGCAATTAGCTAGTGAAGTAGATTATTCTAGAGATTGTTGAATTGAGTTGTAACATTTACACAAACGTAACACGTTTGCATTCTCTCTAACACAGATTTACCTCCCAGTACAATTTGTCTGTGCGATGTCAAAGAGCACAAACACGTCCCCAGATGTTAATGTTGTACTACATTTTCTTTGTTCATTCAAATACTGAAAAAGGTTGATACTTTCGATGGTATGCTTAATGCTCTTTTTTTACAAATGATAGCAAGGCTCTACACCGTTGACCTGGCCACCAAAACAACATCAAATTAACCTTGTGCTTATATCCATTGCAGGTTCTTGTGCCACCTATTACGAGACTGTGAGGCAGACGTATCTCTCAGGTTTACCTGAGAACATAGGGGACACAATCTTGGAGAACCATACAAAGAAGTATTTTTGGAAAAGTAGTTTCTGTGTAACACTAGATTTATTACTCCTGGTCCTTGGAATACAAAGTGCATATATGGCCCTATTACATGTTTCAAGTTATATATTTGAGTCTAGAAAAGTAGAATGAAAACAGACTTTGAATTCCAACCACCTGGTCTAGAGTGGCTGCTATAGCCCTCGTAGTTCTGTTAATCACTGATTTCTGTACTTTGTTGGAACAGTAATTGTTTCTGCTGTGTCAGAGGAAGACCCTAAAAATTGTCAAAGACTCCAGCCACCCTAGTCATAGACTGTTCTCTCTGCTACTGCATGGCAAGCGGTACCGGAGTGCCAGGTCTTGGTCCAAGAGGCATCTAAACAGCTTCTACCCCCAAGCCATAAGACTCCTGAACAGCTAATCAAATGGCTACCCAGACTATTTGCATTGCCCCCCTCCCCTCATCCTCTTCTAAGCTGCTGCTACTCTCTGTTATTATCCATGCATAGTCACTTTAATAACTCTACCTACATGCACATATTACCTCAATTAACTCAACTAACCGGTGCCCCCGCACATTGACTCTGTACTGGTACCCCCTGTATATAGCCCCGCTATTGTTATTTACTGCTGCTCTTTAATTATCTGTTATTCTTATCGCTTACTTTTTTTTAGGTATTTTCTTAACTGCATTGTTGGTTAAGGGTTAAGGGCTTGTAAGTAAGCATTTCACTGTAAGGTCTACAACTGTTGTATTCGGCACATGTGATAAATACATTTTGATTGGATTTGATCAGAACTGTATTGACTGTTTTACTGAAAATAACAGTAATCATGAGCTTGGTACACATTTTGGCAAACATTCTGTTTCCTACTCTAGTCCTCATGCCTGTAGCTCTGTGCATTGAGAGTATCACATGCAAAACTTATATCTCGTTTGATAATAATGACCTTTGGATCGGTGTTTGTGGGTGATACATCGAGTGCATGTAGCCAAAGACATGTGGACCCCCTTTAAACCAAGTGGATGAAATTCAACTATTGTTATCACAATAGTCCAATAATACCAATAATCTCAGTACTTTCACAAGATAACAAAAACTGTTTGGGGGAACTACAATGAAGGTAGGTGATATATGTCAAAGGTTGGAATTCCCCTTCACTAACTCTGAATCTGGGGTTAGTGGGGTAAAGTTAAGATTTTATATGAATTATATGAACATGAATGACTTGAGACTTATGCATTTGTTTACTGTGTTCTATTGGTTCTAGATGCATGGTCGAGAGTGCTTGCAGAGAATGAGAGAGACATTTGGAGTCGAGTTAATGTGGACTTGACGAACAATGAGGAGGCCTGCAAAACAGAAAACCAGTGTGGTTCGTCAAGCCCCCCTACTTGCGGAGTGAGGTGCTCACTTTCCTTAATGGAAAACTACAGAGCTGCTTGGAGAGGGACCAGAGCTACTTGACGAGCCACAGCACATGGATCATGTCTGGGGAGTTTCCATTAAGGCAACCTACAGTGCATTCGGTAAGTATTCAGACCCCTTCCCCTTTTCCACATTTTGTGACGTAACAGCCTTATTCTAAAATCAAATTATTTATTTATTTATTTAACCTTTATTTAACCAGGTAGGACAAATTGATAACACGTTCTCATATACAATTGCGCCATGGCCAAGATAATGCAAAATTAAATGTTTTCCTCATCAGTCTACACACAATACCTAGCACATTTCTTACAAATAAAATAACTTATTTTTATAAGTATTCAGACCCTTTGCTATGAGACTTGAAATTGAGCTCAGGTGCATCCTGCTTCCATTGATCATCCTTGAGATGTTTCTACAACTTGATTGGAGTCCACCTGTGGTAAATTCAATTGATTGGACATGATTTGGAAAGGCACACACCTGTCTATATAAGGTCCCACAGTTGACAGTCCATGTGAGAGCGAAACCCAAGCCATGAGGTTAAAGGAATTGTCCGTAGAGCTCCGAGACATAATTATGTCGAGGCACAGATCTGGGGAAGGGTACCAACAACTTTCTGCAGCATTGAAGGTCCCCAAGAACACAGTGACCTCCAAGACTCTTCCTAGAGCTGGCCGCCTGGCAAAAGTGAGTAATCGGGGGAGAAGAGCCTTGGTCAGGGAGGGGACCAAGACCCGATGGTCACTCTGACAGAGCTCCAGAGTTCATCTGTGGAGATGGGAGAACCTTCCAGAAGGACAACCATCTCTGCAGCACTCTACCAATCAGGCCTTTATGGTAGAGTGGCCAGGCGGAAGCTACTCCTCAGTAAAAGGCACATGACAACCCGTTTGGAGTTTCCCAAAAGGCACCTAAAGGACTCTCAGACCATGAGAAACAAGATTCTCTGGCCTGATGAAACCAAGATTGAACTCTTTGGCTTGAATGCCAAGGGTAACGTCTGGAGGAAACCCGGCACCATCCCTACGGTGATGCATGATGGTGGCAGCATCATGCTGAGGGGATATTTTTCAGCGGCAGGGACTGGGAGATTAGTCAGGATCAAGGGAAAGATGAACGAAGCAAAGTACAGAGAGATCCTTGATGAAAACCTTTTCCAGAGCGCTCAGGACCTCAGACTGGGGCAATGGTTCACCTTCCAACAGGACAACCACCCTAAGCACACAGCCAAGACAACACAGGAGTGGCTTTGGACAAGTCTCTGAATGTCCTTTCGTGACCCAGCCAGAGCCCAGACTTGAATCCGATCTACTGTTTCTGGAGAGACCTGAAAATAGCTGTAAAGCGACTCTCCCCATCCAACCTGACAGAGCTTGAGAGGATCTGCAGAGAAGAATGGGAGAAACTCCCGAAATACTGGTGTACCAAGCTTGTAGTGTCATTCCCAAGAAGACTCAAGGCTATAATCGCTGCCAAAGGTGCTTCAACAAAGTACTGAGTAAAGGGTCTGAATACTTATGGAAATGTGATATTTCAGTTTTAATGGGGTATTGTGTATAGATTGATTAGGAAATTAAACATTTTTTAAATACATTTTATTATAAGGCTGTAACGTAACAAAATGTGGAAAAATTTAAGGCGTCTGAACACTTCCGAATGAACTGTATATACCACGGACCAATCAACCCTCAAAGCTATAGCACCCCCAATGGAGGCTTGCCCTGGGCCAAGCTGGATGACTCCTTCAGTACTGTGCTTGATCCTTTTGAAAACACTTTTGTTGATCTTTGAATTTTGAATAGGCTTGTTCGTATTCCTCCATATGAGGTATACCCTCACCACTCTTTTTCCCATGTAAGCAAATAAGCACCACATTTGAAATTCAATAATTAATTAAAGTGTTTTCAAAATAAGAGCGCTGAATACTGGCAGGAGTCATCCAGCTTGGCACAGGGCTAGCCTCCATGGGTTTTACTTTAGTTTCAGGCTCTGCTTAACCTAAATACAGATGCTATTACCCACTTTCTCCTGCTCTACTGCAATTATTTGTCGTCCTTCAACAAGTGTATTGATGAGTTTTATTCAAGGAACTAAGACTTGTTTTAGTATAGAAATGTCGTGAGGTGCTGGAAAAACCTTGATAGTGATGCTTGAATATTTATTTCGGAAAAGGTTGATTTGTGATATTAATAATTTTACAAATAATTAAGTCGTTTATTAATTCATTCATTCCTAATTCACTGTAAGTCATTCATTTAATAATTCATTGTGTTTTTACTATACAATTGACAGCACCTAAGGCAAGCTAACAATGACTAGCATTAGCATTCAGTGGGGCGAATAAATATGTGCAACCTTGAGCAAGTGCACGGCCATTTAATGACATTCATGGGAGAAACGTGGGCGGACGTGGAAGGAGATGTATTGCAACTGACGTCAAAGGCGTGCACTGGAATTTCAAGATGTGTCCTGGTATGTGGGTGGACATGTATGGTAGTTTCTGGGGATTTTACTGAACTATTTCCGGACATATTGTATACATGTCCGTGCATGTCTGCGCACAAAAGTCCGTTATTTGAGATTTACGGGACGTGTGCAGGGCCAAACACTGCTGGACAAGTGCACACAAACATTTCCAGAAACTATACCCTTTCGGACTTGTGCACTGGAGCGTACGGCCTGCAAATGTGCCTTTCGTGCAGTGATATGCCCCAGTGCCTCAGAGTATCATAATTGATTCAGTCATATTCCTGAGGCTAGGTTTATTTGCTTAATATGTTTAATAGTTAATTTTCACACCGCATTAGAATTAGTTGTGATGAGTGAATCTTTAAAATTCCAGAGGTTATAGAGATCTTTTTATGGAAGGATGGAGCATGTATTTTGTTTTACAGTCTTTGAGGGAAAAGTGACACAATTTCTAAAGCACCTACTTTTCCTAGAGAACTTAGTTATCAAATCAAATTAGCATTATAACCAGCAGAAGATATTAATATTTCATGAATAGCTGCTACTCTCTGTTTATCATATATGCATAGTCACTTTAACTATACATTCATGTACATACTACCACAATTGGGCCGACCAACCAGTGCTCCCGCACATTGGCTAACCGGGCTATCTGCATTGTGTCCCACCCACCACCCGCCAACCCCTCTTTTACGCTACTGCTACTCTCTGTTCATCATATATGCATAGTCACTTTAACCATATCTACATGACCATACTACCTCAATCAGCCTGACTAACCGGTGTCTGTATGTAGCCTTGCTACTTTTATAGCCTCGCTACTGTATATAGCCTGTCTTTTTACTGTTGTTTTATTTCTTTATCTACCTATTGTTCACCTAATACCTGTTTTACACTTTTGGTTAGAGCGTGTAAGTAAGCACTTCACTATAAGGTCTACACCTGTTGTATTCGGCGCACGTGACAAATAAACTTTGATTTGATTTGAGTCTGTTGGCCTAGGCAAGACTAGTGAAACACTAGGTAGCACAGTATTTTAGTGACTGCATTTTTACATCACCTCTCCTGATTCACCAACCGGCCTGCCTGCCGGAGGCAGTGGGTAAGGAGATTAGTGAGAGGATGAGAGCAAACACTGCCATGGTTACTTGAGTGGAAACCAATTCACATGGGACAGTCACTGCTGCTCTCTTTTCATAGCCACCATCTCTTCCCCTCTAGCATCACAAACATGTTGTTTGTCATGGCAGGTCATAACATATACAATATATTCAAAAGTATGTGGACAACCCTTCAAATTATTGGATTCGCACAGCCATGCAATCTCCATAGACAAACATTAGCAGTAAAATGGCCTTTCTGAAGAGCTCAGTCACTTTCAACATGGCACTGTCGTAGGATGCCACGTTTCCAACAAGTCAGTTCGTCAAATTTATGCCCTACTAGAGCTGCCCCGGTCAACTGTAAGTGCTGTTATTGTGAAGTGGAAACGTCTTGGAACAACAACGGCTCAGCCGCGAAGTTGATAGGCCACACAAACTCACAGAACGGGACCGCCAAGTGCTTAGGCGTGTATCGCGTAAACATTGTCTGTCCTCGGTTACAACACTCCCTCCGAGTTCCAAACCACATAAAATGGGTTTCCGTGGCCGAGCAGCCACACGCAAGCCTAAGATCACAATGTGTAATGCCAAGCGTCGGCTGGAGTGGCGTAAAGCTCGCCACCACTGTACTCTGGAGCAGTGGAAACACGTTCTCTGGAGTAATGAATCACGCTTCACCATCTGGCAGTCCGACTGACGAATTTGGGGTTGGCAGATGCCAGGAGAACACTACCTGCCCGAACGCATAGTGCCAACTGTAAAGTTTGGTGGAGGAGGAATAATGGTCTGCGGCTGTTTTTCATGGTTCTAGCTCGGCCCCTTAGTTCCAGTAAAGGGAAATCTTGATTATGTGCTTCCAACTTTGTGACAACAGTTTGGGGAAGGCCCTTTCCTGTTTCAGCATGACAATGCCTCTGTGCACAAAGCGAGGTCCATACAGAAATGATTTGTCGAGATCAGTGTGGAAGAACTTGACTGGCCTGCAAAGAGCCCTGACCTCAACCCCATCGGATACCTTTGGGATGAATTGAAACACCGACTTCGAGCCAGGCCTAATCGCCCAACATCAGTGCCCGACCTCACTAATGCTCTTGTGCGTGAATGGAAGCATGTCCCCACAGCAATGTTCCAACTAGTGGAAAGCCTTCCCAGAAGAGTGGAGGCTGTTATAGCAGCAAAGGGGGGACCAGCTCCATATTAATGCCCATGATTTTGGAATGAGATGTTCGACGAGCAGGTGTCCACATACTTTTGTTCATGTAGTGTATGTGCAAAGCCTTATCTTTGTCCCAGCCACGCATAACTGGTTGGGATGATAAGCACATACTCAACAGTTAGGGATGAACAGTACTTTTAAATACAGGAAACATACAGGATCAAAGGAACAAACAAAGGGATCAATTGGATTCCAGAAATGTCACTTCAACCAAATGTGAATGGATACACCGTCTTCAAATAGCTGTATGCACTCTCCAGCTAGATATTGCCATGCAGTATGTTACACTGGGGACTGTGGGAGCAAGGGTGGAGGATATCAGGGGGTGTGGACGACGAGGGAAAAGAAACTCAGAACCGTTACCAAAAGCTCAGCTCTGAAAATGGTAGTGCAGCATGGTCCTTGAATACGTGGCGTATTTCATTTATTCAAGATGAGTTGGATGTTCTCTCTCAGTCTGGCCGTGGCGCTTCTGGACCTCTGTAGGGGACACAGCACTTTGTTTAAAGGTAGGACAATAAGTTATGACACAATCAATAATATGATCATGTGTATGCTTCACTGTTTATTGCCATGTTTCATGATATCTTTGTTAATATGTTTTATTTGTACAGGTTGAGACAGGTGGCTTATATCTGCTAATCAGTTTTGATTCCGTTTCTAAAACCAGGTGCCACCATAAAATGTTGCATACTGTATGTGCGTTTATAGTGTGGGCACTCCTTGGCCCTATATGAATGCTGGCTGTTGTGGAAATTAAAACCTTTTGTTATGTGTTCGTGCTCATATATCCTGTTATTTATGCAACATTGATCGGCAAATAATTATTTTCCAATATTATGTATTTGTAGCTGTTGTTTGGAATTCCCTTCCCAATTGTCTTACATTCTGTAATCATAAAGAACAGCATTGTCTCCATTAGATACTATATAACATAAGTATTTCTTTATTTCAGGATATGACCTGTCTATGTCCAGCTACCACATGTGTGCTGGACATGAGAGCACGGTGGTGAGTAAAGTGTGGTCCTATAAGACCTCCTACAGGGACCGGAGGTCGTGTGGCGGATGGCTACCCTGGAAGACGTGTGTGGTCACTCTTTACAAAACAGCCTATTGGACTGAGTACATGAATGTCACCGAGGAGGTTATGAGGTGCTGTGACGGCTATGAACAAGTGGGCAGCTACTGTGCTTTACGTGAGTGTTCCAGCTTATATTTTAGGACTTGTTCATCATGAAAACAAAGTATATTTAGGAGCACACAGAAGTATCTATGTGTAAAGAACATATTTAACATTTTTCTAATTTTCACAATTTACATCAGCACCCTTTTTATGAAGTATCTAATATAGATCAATAGATGGGGCTGTCGACCAAGAATGTAGTTCGTAGTTTGCTATTTACAGTGCTCTTTGTAAACATTTGATATGATACCCTCTCTATTTCTGTTTCTCTCATTGATTAAGCTATGAACAGAAGTGGAGAGTTCACTGCCAAGCCAGGCTCCTGCCCCAAAGGTGTAGTGGACGCACCCAGGAATACAGGTTGTGAATGGGACTCAGACTGTCCAGGGTGGCAAAAGTGCTGCCAGAGAGAGGGCCTCTCTTTTTGCACCAACGCTCAACATACAGGTGAGTACAGATCCCAGATCAACGTTATTGTTGAAGTGATTCAAGATATATGTTTAAATTGTATAATAACTGCAATTGTGTAAACATCACGGCACATAAAATCATATTGCAAACCGTTCATTATCATATTGCAAATTCATTATTATTTCACTCAGGCAATAGAGGCTATTGCTTCAACGTCACTGTGACCGTGAAGACAGATTACCAGCAGCTGATATCCATGGACGGGGGAATCATGAACCACACAAGGCTTTTGCACTCTGTGGTAGGCTACTGTATCTCTCTCTATGTTCTTCTCATGACGGTCTATTATAGACCCTACATTTCTCACTGTGTGTTCCCAGTATAGGCCTTGACCATTCTGTATTGGCTTATAGGTGACCGGAGCCCTGGACTCCTCTGACGTCTCTGTATACTACATCAGCTCCTGGCCTATAGGGCCATTCAGAACCACTTCATCTATGCTGATTGGTTCCCCTGAAACTCTGTCCTTGTCTAACACAACCACAAAACTGCACCTTCTTCTCAAACACATTGAAGAAGTCACCTCTGTGTCAGTTGAAGGTAAGAGGATACAGTACTGCACTGTGAGGTGTAAATACACAGGCTTTTGTAGTGTGTAACATCCAGGGCCATAAATATCTCTAGATAATGTAAGTGAGCACCATATACAGTATTTCTGGTAACATCTGTCTGTCGACTATTGGGTTTTCTGGTGGCTATGATTATGTAGTCTGTGTTGGAGTTATACTCGTGTTACTGAGAACACTGTGCTGACTCAGTAACACCACGGTGTCCCACTCTGCTTCCATTTCCCCTTCACACTCATCTATGACATGTTTCCTCTGTAAATTAAAAAGATGTGTCATTGACACAAACTCAGAAAAACACACACCACACCAGTGCAAACACACAATCATACACTCACAAAAACACACACAGATGTGCACACAAGCACACATACTCACACACATGAACACACACATGAACACGCACAATCATGCACGCACGCACACACATTCATTCAAGGGAATATATTATATATCCTGTAGATATACACAGTGTCTACATAAACTCGGCAAAAAAAGAAACGTCCCTTTTTCAGGACCCTGTCTTTCAAAGATAATTCGTAAAAATCC
The DNA here is from genome assembly GCF_029448725.1 of Salvelinus fontinalis. Lineage (NCBI taxonomy): Eukaryota > Metazoa > Chordata > Actinopteri > Salmoniformes > Salmonidae > Salvelinus > Salvelinus fontinalis. The sequence continues at coordinate 23,615,157 of NC_074677.1, read as the reverse complement.
AAAGAACTTCACAGATCTTAATTGTAAAGGGTTTAAACACTGTTTCCCATGCTTGTTCAATGAACCATAAACAATTAATGAACATGCACCTGTGGAACGGTCGTTAAGACACTAACAGCTTACAGACGGTAGGCAATTAAGGTCACAGTTATGAAAACTTAGAACACTAAAGAGGCCTTTCTACTGACTCTGAAAAACACCAAAAGAAAGATGCCCAGGGTCCCTGCTCATCTGCTTGAATGTGCCTTAGGCATGCCGCAAGGAGACATGAGGACTGCAGATGTGGTCAGGGCAATAAATGGCAATGTCTGTACTGTAAGACAGTGCTACAGATGGACAGCTGATCGTCCTCGCAGTGGCAGACCATGTGTAACAACACCTGCACAGGATCGGTACATCCGAACATCACACCTGCGGGACACGTCAGGATGGCAACAACAACTGCCCGAGTTACACCAGGAACGCACAATCCCTCCATCAGTGCTCAGACTGTCCGCAATATGCTGAGAGAGGTTGGACTGAGGGCTTGTAGGCCTGTTGTAAGGCAGGTCCTCACCAGACATCACCGGCAATAACGTCGCCTATGGGCACAAACCCACCATCGCTGGACCAGCCAGGACTGACAAAAAGTGCTCTTCACTGACGAGTCGCGGTTTTGTCTCACCAGGGGGGATGGTCGGATTCGCGTTTATCGTCGAAGGAATGAGCGTTACATCTATGCCTGTACTCTGGAGCGGGATCGATTGGTCTGGGGCGGTGTGTCACAGCATCATCGGAATGAGCTTGTTGTCATTGCAGGCAATCTCAACACTGTGCGTTACAGGGAAGATATCCTCCTCCCTCATGTGGTGCCCTTCCTGCAGGCTCATCCTGACATGACCCTCCAGCATGACAATGCCACCAGCCATACTGCTCGTTCTGTGCGTGATTTCCTGCAAGACAGGAATGTCAGTGTTCTGCCATGGCCTGCGAAGAGCCCGGATCTCAATCCCTTTGAGCACGTCTGGGACCTGTTGGATCGGAGGGTGAGGGCTTGGGCCATTCCCCCCAGAAATGTCTGGGAACTTGCAGGTGCCTTGGTGGAAGAGTTGGGTAACATCTCACAGCAAGAACCGGCAAATCTGGTGCCGTCCATGAGGAGGAGATTCATGACAATACTTAATGCAGCTGGTGGCCACACCAGATACTGACTGTTACTTTTGATTTTGACCCCTCCTTTGTTCAGGGACACATTATTCAATTTCTGTTAGTCACATGTCTGTGGAGCTTGTTCAGTTTATGTCTCAGTTGTTGAATCTTATGTTCATACAAATATTTACACGTGTTAAGTTTGCTGAAAATAAACGCAGTTGACAGTGAGAGGACGTTTCTTTTTTTGCTGAGTTTATAACACACATTATGCTGCTGTCCTTTCAGATATAGATGAGTGTACCTATGCCGCTCTCAGCAGCTGCTCACGTCAGGCAGACTGTGCCAACACAGAGGGCTCCTACAGCTGCACCTGCCGTCCTGGATACACTGATCTGAACCGCAACAACACAGGGTTAGACTGCCAAGGTAAGAACAGAGAGTGGTGTATACTAACTCTGGGTTATATTAAATTAATGTAAAAATTAAAATGTTTCACTCAAACTCTCAACCTATTTGTTCTCCTTTCAGCTGCTGACCTTGTGACCTCAGCCCTGCCCAGTAATGCCACTCTTATGTTTTGGTGGGCCAATGCAACAGAGTTGCCACCCAACAGCACCAGCTATCAGTCCTGGAACTCCAGCTTTATTGATAACCCAGCAGCCGTAGCTACAACCACAGACAGGGGCATGATGCTGAGCTCCACCGATATACCTGTTACCACACATGACCTAGCTATAGCCAGCTCCAACGGGTCTGAGACCAGTACAGCTCTCACATCCTGGAGTAGTCCCACCTCACTGCAGCATACCACTAACATCAACACTCCTACCCTGCCCCTCTCCACCTCTATGCCCCGAACCAGCATGGGACCTACTGTGGAGGACATGTACCTGAGTGTATCCTCACTATCACCATCCACATGCCGTATGTAAATCAATAACACTCTCTTTATACAGTGTATAACAGTGACAATTTTTTTCTCCAATATCAGTTTCCCCCAATGACTCCCCTGCTGTTTCTCGAAGCCCTTGAGGCTGTTTGGATAATATTTTCCAAAGTGCTCCACTTTAATCTAATTGTTTTAAGAAATTGAACACTTAACAAAATCACAACTAATTTCAAAGCAGCTTAGATGCTGTAATATTTCATAGAAGGTGAGATTGACTACTGATTCCCTTCTCCCCTCTCCCTCAGACCCAACCCCCACCACCAACTTGCAGGCCTCAAACGTTACTGGCTTCTCTTTCTGCCTGTCCTGGACTGGCCAATCCCAGAGCGGGCTCAGCTTCCTCGTGGTGTTGAAGGAGGGGTCAGAGGTCAAGGGACGCTGGGAGACAAAGCTGTCAGTCTGGGAGGTGACAGGGCTGCAACCTGGGGTTCTCTACAACGTCACTGTCACTCCTTGTGCCTGTGGGAGCCATTGGGCTAGCCTGCTGCTGCTGGTTAAGACTGGTTAGTACCATGTGCAGGATGTTCGACAGATCAACTAACTGTAATGTGCGCACACTTTAATTGTTACAAGGGTTGTGTTCTCCTAACTGATGCTGTGCACTTTATTCATTACACACTGGCACAGCAAAACTCTTTCACATTAAGCTGACTCCTATAGCAGATATTAAACTTTTTCTAAAGTGGTGGAAAAACTACCCAAATGTCATACTTGAGTAAAAGTAAAGATACCTTAATAGAAAATGACTCAAGTAAAAATGAAAGTCCCCCAGTAAAATACTACTTGAGTAAGAGTCTAAAGTTATTTGGTTTTAAATATACTTAAGTATCAAAAGTAAAAGTATAAATTATTTCAAATTCCTTATATTAAGCAAACCAGATGGCACCATTGTCTTGTTTTTTTATTTACGGATAGCCACCAGCACACTCCAACACTCAGACAGTCCGCCAGATCGTAGGGATGATCAGGGATGCTCTCTTGATAGGTCTGTGAATTGGACCCTTTTCCTGTCCTGCTAAGCATTCAAAATGTAATGGGTACTTTTGGGTGTCAGGGAAACTACACTGCTCAAAAAAATAAAGGGAACACTTAAATAACACAATGTAACTCCAAGTCAATCACACTTCTGTAAAATCAAACTGTCCACTTAGGAAGCAACACTGATTGACAATAAATTTCACATGCTGTTGTGCAAATGGAAAAGACAAAAGGTGGAAATTATAGGCAATTAGCAAGACACCCCCCAAAACAGGAGTGATTCTGCAGGTGGTGACCACAGACCACTTCTCAGTTCCTATGCTTCCTGGCTGATGTTTTGGTCACTTTTGAATGCTGGCGGTGCTCTCACTCTAGTGGTAGCATGAGACGGAGTCTACAACCCACACAAGTGGCTCAGGTAGTGCAGTTCATCCAGGCTGGCACATCAGTGCGAACTGTGGCAAAAAGGTTTGCTGTGTCTGTCATCGTAGTGTCCAGAGCATGCAGGCGCTACCAGGAGACAAGCCAGTACATCAGGAGACGTGGAGGAGGCCGTAGGAGGGCAACAACCCAGCAGCAGGACCGCTACCTCCGCCTTTGTGCAAGGAGGTGCACTGCCAGCGCCCTGCAAAATGACCTCCAGCAGGCCACAAATGTGCATGTGTCTGCTCAAACGGTCAGAAACAGACTCCATGAGGGTGGTATGAGGGCCCGACGTCCACAGTTGGGGGTTGTGCTTACAGCCCAACACCGTGCAGGACGTTTGGCATTTGCCAGAGAACACCAAGATTGGCAAATTCGCCACTGGCGCCCTGTGCTCTTCACAGATGAAAGCAGGTTCACACTGAGCACGAGCACATGTAACAGACGTGACAGAGTCTGGAGACGCCGTGGAGAACGTTCTGCTGCCTGCAACATCCTCCAGCATGACCGGTTTGGCGATGGGTCAGTCATGGTGTGGGGTGGCATTTCTTTGTGGGGCCGCACAGCCCTCCATGTGCTCGCCAGAGGTAGCCTGACTGCCATTAGGTACCGAGATGAGATCCTCAGACCCCTTGTGAGACCATATGCTGACACATGCACATTTGTGGCCTGCTGGAGGTCATTTTGCAGGGCTCTGGCAGTGCACCTCCTTGCACTAAGGCGGAGGTACCGGTCCTGCTGCTGGGTTGTTGCCCTCCTACGGCCTCCTCCGCGTCTCCTGATGTACTGGCCTGTCTCCTGGTAGGGCCTCCATGCTCTGCACACAACGCTGACAGACACAGCAAACCTTTTTGCCACAGTTCGCATTGATGTGCCATCCTGGATGAACTGCACTACCTGAGCCACTTGTGTGGGTTGTAGACGCCGTCGCATGCTACCACTAGAGTGAGAGCACCGCCAGCATTCAAAAGTGACCAAAACATCAGCCAGGAAGCATAGGAACTGAGAAGTGGTCTGTGGTCACCACCTGCAGAATCACTCCTGTTTTGGGGGGTGTCTTGCTAATTGCCTATAATTTCCACCTTTTGTCTATTCCATTTGCACAACAGCATGTGAAATTTATTGTCAATCAGTGTTGCTTCCTAAGTGGACAGTTTGATTTCACAGAAGTGTGATTGACTTGGAGTTACATTGTGTTGTTTAAGTGTTCCCTTTATTTTTTTGAGCAGTGTATATCGAGTAAAAAGTACATCATTTTCTTTTGGAATGTAGTGAAGCAAAAATAAAAGTAGTAAAAAATATTAATTGTAAAGTACAGATACCCCAAAAAACTACTTAAGTAGTTCTTTAAAGTATTTTTACTTAAGTATTTTACACCATTGCTTTTCTAGTTACCGTAGTGCATTGACTGGATGAGTGTATCCCTTCCACAGCTGCACAGACACTTCGAGCAACAGTTCGCCTGACCAACGTGCAGTTCACTGATGCCTTGCTGTACCCCACTAGCCAGGAGTATCAGAATCTCAGTCGTAGTATTGAGGAAGAGGTACAAGGCACAACGGATGCTTTGATAAATGTTTTTTGAATGTTGTCATTGTCCTCACTAATAGTAGAAACATGGAATACATTAATGATGTAATAAAGACACCTACACATGTTTTGTAGTTCCTACATGTTGTTGTTGTAGTTCATACATGTTGTAATTGTGTAGTTTCTATCAAACAACACTGACACAAACACCCTGTCTCCGCTAACTGTCTCATAGATCCTCCAGTCTCTCCCTCCTGATATCCTGGCCCTGATGAACTCAGGAGATGTGAGGGTTCAGATCAGAGGCCTGACTCCTGGCAGTGTAGTAGTGAACTTCATCATCATCTTCACACCCAGTCAGTCCCAGGACATCCTGAAGGTGTCCTCTGCTCTGATGCAGGCCCTACAGAACAGCTCCATATACACTGTTGACAGCAACAACACCAGTATAGATGGTAACACTGTCTTAACGTTTTACATTTGTAAGAATACTTTGATTTTGATAAAAGGAATGTGCACAAGATAATGTGCCAGGTCTTAAATTGGCCTTCTTGAAAACTATTATTGTTATCAATGGGACTTCCTGATGAAATATACTGTAGGTAAAATATGAAAGAAGCTAACTCTCTGTGAGTATTAGATGGAGGGCACATTTTGTGATACCAATCTGCATCAACTGTTAACCTGATTTTCAATGCCAGTTCTGTTTTTGTCTCTAACAGATGATGATGAGTGCAGTACAGGGGACATGGACTGCTCCCCATGGGCCCAGTGCACTAACACCTGGGGCTCCTACAGCTGTCTCTGTCTGGATGGATTCACTGACTCCAACCCCTCCAGGCCAGGACGGGGCTGTTCAGGTAGACAATAGAGAATCCTTTCTTTCACTTTAGTTTGATAGTCTTAATTCATAGGTATTTGGAGATACTAGAGTACTGCAGGCTTCATTGCCTAATCAGTTCACTACAGTACAACCTGTAATTTTCATGTTTTTGCCCTGCAGCACTTTTGACCACAACCATACCTACAATGCCCATCACGACACCTGTCCAGACGACCACAGATCCAGCTACAATCATAACCACATCCACAACCAACACTCTGGTTACAACCAACAATACAGTTTCAACCACTACAACCTACAATACAACCTCAATCACATCCAACAATAAGACTACAACTACAATCAACACACCAGTTCCAACCAACAATGCCGTTAGAATCAACAACACTGTTTCAACCGCTACTCCAATCCTAATCACAACCATGACCCCAGTTCCAACCACAACCACCACTGACGTTCCTACAGCAATGACCACCACTGTGACCAGCGGTCTCATCACGATGAGTCTGCAGCCTAAGACTCCTACTTCTCCGGCTATTCTGGTTTCTTATACGAGGGGCATCTCTGTGGAGTGCAGGGCCAGCTATATCATTGTGACAGTTGCAAGGGACTTCCTGAAGGCGAGGCACATTGGGGACTCTTCACTCTACCTGGGGAGACAGGAGTGTGGAGTGAACGAAGCGAACAGCAGCCATGTCCAGCTGACGGTGGCTTGGGACCAGTGTAACACACAGCTCTTATATGTGAGTCAGTACATTTGTGAGTCAGTGGGTAGAGGATGCTAACTATTGTCCCTTTGTGTCACAAAGAGCATAGTCTCTGGTGTGTTTTGGGTAAATAAAAGGCTATTCTACAATGTACAGTACATAACAGACCTGGGTTTTACAGGTTTAAATGTCCTTATTTAGTCAAAACATGGAACAACAACAAAAATATGCAAAACAACATGCAGCCTGTGAACATGGTCTCTTGTAGGTGCAGATGTTTGATGACCAAACTAGATTGAACTGTCCTCATGGTCTGTTAGAAAGTAAAATAACTTTCCCATACCCCTGTTAACTTTTATATTTCAGAATAGCACTCATTACACTGCTCAGACGACTCTGTTCAATTCCATGGATCTCCAGAGCCTGCCCGACAGCAAAACGAGAGTTCCTACAGTACGGCTGGAGGTCCCCATCATGTGTACCTTTGGGAGGACCATCCTCATCTCTGCAGGTTATGGCCCCACAGGGTACGCTGTGCCAGGCGCCATGGTGACTTTATCTACCGTCACTATGGTCACCACCATTTTATACCCACAAATCACTGCTCAGCTAGACTGAAACGGATTACACATAACTCTACTCAATAAAGGCTGGAAATGTCTCTCTGATTGACATACAGTATATAGTAATGCAGTATCTATGAACTATGACATATTCAGCATGCTGTTACAAAATATCTTATTCATGACATATTTTCTTGACAGGTATGACATGATCAAAGATGTCGTCATGGGCTCAGGGACTTTCCATGTGACGGTTCAGCTCCTGAATGGAATGTCCCCTCTCCCTCAGAACTACAGCCTGTCTCCCGAGGAGGACGTTGTGGTCGAGGTCAGCGTCAACTCCACAGTTGACCAGATCAAAGTGGTCATCAACAAGTGCTGGGCCACCCAGAGCAGCAACGCTTTGGAACCAACAATTTACTTGTTCCTGGAAAACAGGTCTGTTCTACAATTTATTTTTATGTTGCCCTATCATAGTTAGTTTAGATGCTAGGTTTCCATTAAGTGGCATGGAATAGAACAGAATAGAATGGAAATGTTCCTGAAGATTCAGATGTTTAGGTACTTTCTAAGCTTTCTGCCAGTAATCTATCTCTCTCTGTCTCTCTTTTCTCATCAGCTGTCCCCTCCCCAACACATACACCACAGTCTTGGAGAACGGCAACTCCAGCAAGTCTCGCCTGTCCCTTCGCGTCTTCTCCTACGTCAACCTCAATGTCATCTACCTGCACTGCCAGATTCATATCTGTATTGAGACTGGCTCAGCCACCTGCCAGCCTGTGAGTATCTGTCCATCTCTATTCATACTGTACTACTCAAGTATAGATGTTTAGATTTACTGTTCAACTGGGAATTGGGGAAGTCCTGGCGGGTTGAATATAATGGTTATACCAAAATTAGGGTTAGGCTTACTGCTGTGAGTACAATGTATTACTATTCTAAAGTTAGGGGTTTGGATTAATACTTTATCCTACTCTTTTTTGAACCCGAATGGTGCTGGAGCTCAGCATGACTCTCCCTTTAACCCAAGGTGCTGGAGCTCGGCTCTACCTTTAACCTTTATTTAACTAGGCAAATCAGTTAAGAACAAATTCTTATTTTCAATGACGGCCTGGGAACAGTGGGTTAACTGCCTTCTTCAGGGGCAGAATGACAGATTTTAACCTTGTCAGCTCGGGGGTTCGATCTTGCAACCTTTCGGTTGGGGATTCGAGCTCAGGGATTTGATCTTGCAACCTTTCGGTTACTAGTCCAACGCTCTAACCACTAGGCTACCTGCCACCACTAATAGGTGCAGGAGTCCGGCTCCAGGTATTTCCAGTTTAATTTCAGCCACTGTGTTCAACCATTTTGGTATGACTACCCTAGAGGCTTTTGAAAACGTATCTACTAGGAGAAGAAGTTGAACTAGTTCAATGCTGTTCTCTTTCCATATATTTAATTTGTGTTAGGATTGTATTGAGCGGACAGAAAGATTCTCTAATCTAATCGGAACGGGAAAAGCAACCTGTGGACCATTCCTTCGATCACACAAAGGTAAATGCTCTTCTAAGTGTGACTGCATCAAAATAAGCTATACTGTGACAGCATGATGACTTGGCTACTGATAATATCCAAAATATCCAGAATGTCCTACTTATAGCCCATGATATACAGTATATGATGATGATCAGATGTACATATTGGGGAGTTAATGTATTCTGACATGTTTTCTGGCAGTGTCCGTCAAAGAGAGCTCTGTTACTCTTCGTCTGGTGGACTACATCTTACTGGGAATAGGACTGTTCCTATTCTTCGTCGGGAGTCTCTCGTCCTTGTTATTCTGCTACAGAAAGCGAATTGGAACCTACAGCTTCAGCCTCAAACCCAAGCAAGAGAACTTTACCTATCATGTTTTTGATGCTTAGCACTGGATCGCTTTTAGGCTAGTTTTATGGAACTTAATGAGATATTAAAGTTGGGATTCAAGCTGCAATGTCTGTTGTGTAGTAGTCAGTGTAATGAAAGTGTCAATATAGATAGTTTAATTGAAATAAAGATATATTAGTAGAAAAGTGTATCAAAGTCCACTCTTCAATTATTTCAACATTGATACATTTAAATACGTACATACTGTATACAAGGCACCATTTGCCAGATTTGTAAGTCTAGTTAAGATCAGATTTGTATAGGAAATTGTATTTATAAAATATATATACTACAATCACTTTATTTTATTTTTAACAGATGCTTTTCTATAACTGAGAAAATCTACCGTTTTTAATTATGGAAATTGCATTTATTTTATCAGCATATCCTGAAGTCTTCTTAAGTCACTAGCTAACACGTCCTGGAATATTGACCTGATGAAATGTGAAATATGTTAATAAAAACCATAGAAATAAAAAGGAATGATTTGTATATTGAATCATTTGTAGCAGAGGAAGAGAGTATTTCCCCAGTCTATTTATGAGGTGAAATACAATAAGTACTTATGTTGAATTTGTGATCCAATCTTAGAAGTACTGTAATGATTCATACACTAGAGGACACTGTTGGCTCATTGCATAAAACCACTGTAGAACAAAACAACAACAAAAAACATGGCCCCTTTACATATAGGTAGGACACAGATGTGATTTCACAGTGTTATGACAACATTAATTACATATGGTTACATTCATAAACCACCACTTCACAGTATCAAATCCCTTCTAGTTCAGTTCAAACCGCTGAGCCTTCTGCTAATGAGTGCTGATAATCCTGGTAGGTGAGTCGTTTGTGACACACGTCTTTCTCTCTCTGAGAGGCGAGTCCTGTGGGGGGATACATGGTAACCAAGAGGCTGGTTTCTTTGAGAGGCGTACCCTGGAGACCTGGGGGGTGGGTTGGGGGCAAACATCTGTGTTGAGGTGGGCTCATATAAACCCCACCCCCAATTAACCCATACAGCCGCCCGCCCTTACTGGCAACCCGTTTCCATGGAAACACCTCTGGCGCAGCCTCAGTGTGCACGGGGGTGTTTGTTACAGTTATACCCACATTGTAAGCTGAGTGAACTGTAGATTCAGTACCCACCAGAATAACATCCTCCTTCAATCAAAATCATTGAATGATTTTCAGTGCCAAAGGTTTGATTCCCAATGATCCACCTCTGCAATTTTGTTATATGGATTCTTCCCCTGATCTAATGGCCTAATTAGAGATTCCTTTAGCAATTAATCTGGCTTTAAACACATTTGATTACCTTGTTAGGGATATCAGGACAGGTTTTTTTAATGGTGGGCAGATGTGTTGGTTCATCCATAACATTCACAGAGTGAATAAGAAAACACCGAAAGCTGCACTGAATTTCCTATGAACCCCCATTGTTAAGTACCACTATGAGTGTCTGGGGAGTCCTTTCCAAAAATATGACAGGCGGGCCGTGGAAAAGTAATGTATTTTATTTTCAACATCCAATAAACAGCATTCTAGGTCACATCCATGGAATGGCTCCAATTTGATCCTTCTGTCCTCCTTCCCTTCATTGTAAATAATAATTTGTTCTTAACTGACTTGCCTAGTTAAATTAAGGTAAAATGTAAAAAATATATATACCCCCCCCCCCCCCCCTCCTTCTCCTCTCTTCCATCCTCAGTCCATTTATCTGAGTCTGTCCGTCTCTGTGGCAGATAGGACAGGCACAGACACATTTATCGCCCTAGCAGTCGGTCTGTCTGTGCCTGTGTTCAGTCATCTCCCTGGGCTTTCAGACCAGTCCCTTCTCAGTGCTCAGAACTCATACAATCATTAATAATGAATTTTCTCTCTTCCTCTTACTTTTAGCCCATTGTCCATTTATGTACCATAATCAGCCAGGGCTTGCTCTATGCACCTCAACTACATAATTACCACTGAAGGTGAGGACATTTACTACTTTAAGAGGTCGTATTACTGTATGGTCCTGTATGGCTCAGTTGGTCGAGCAGAGGCTTTCACTGCCAGGGTTGTGGGATTGATTCCCGGGGCCATCCATATTTAAAATGTATGCACGCATGACTGTAAGTTGCTTTGGATAAAAGGGTCTGCTAAAATGGCATATACAGTATATACAGAGTGTACAAAATATTAGGAACACCTTCCTAATATTGAGTTGCACCCCCCTCCCCCCGTTTTGCCGTCAGAACAGCCTCAATTCGTTGGGACATGGACTCTACAAGGTGTCAAAAGTGTTCCACAGGGATGCTGGCCCATGTTGACTCCAATGCTTCCCACAGTTGTGTCAAGTTGACTGGATGTTCTTTGGGTGGTGGACCATTCTTGATACACACAGGAAACTGTTGGGCATGAAAAACGCAGCAGCGTTGGCGATCTTGACACACTCAAACCGACACACTCAACCTACTATCATACCCTGTTCAAAGATACTTTAAAAAAAAGTCTCGCCCATTCACCCTCTGATTGACACACACACAATCCATATCTCAATTGTCTCAAGGCTTATAAGTCCTTCTTTAACCTTTCTCCTCCCCTTCATCACTGATTGAAGTGACATCAATAAGGGATCATAGCATTCACCTGGATTCACCTCATCAGTCTGTGATGGAAAGAGCAAGTGTTCGTTATGTTTTGTACAGTCAGTGTATATACAGTGCCTTCAGAAAGTATTCACACCCTTTAACATTTTCCACACTGTGTTGTGTTACAGCCTGATTTTAACATGGATTGCATTTAGATTGTTTTGTCACTGGCCTACACACAACAACCCATAATGTCAAAGTGGAATTATGCTTTTCAGAATTTCTACAAATTAATAAAAAATGAAAAGCTGAAATGTCTTGAGTCAAGAACTATTCAATCCCTTTGTTATGGCAAGCCTAAATAAGTTCAAGAGTAAATATTGGCTAAACAAGTCAAAATAATTTGCATGGAGTCACTGTGTGCAATAATAGTGTTTAACATGTTTTTTGAATGACTACCTCTTCTCTGTACTCCACACATACAATTATCTGTAAGGTCCCTAAGTTGAGCAGTGAATTTTAAACACAGATTCAACCACAAAGACCAGGGAGAGTTTCCAATGCCTCGCAAAGAAGAGCACCTATATGTAGATGGGTAACAATAAAAAAGCTAACATTGAATATTATTTTCCGGATGGTGAAGTTATTAATTACACTTTGGATGGTGTATCAGTACATCCAGTCACTAGAAAGAGACAGGCGTCCTTCCTAACTCAGTTGCCGGAGAGGAAGGCATTCGCTCAGTTTTCACCATGAAGCCAGTGTTAGAGTTTAATGGCTGTGATAGAAAACTGAGGATGGATCAACAAGATTGTAGGTACTCCACAATACTAACCTAATTGACAGAGTGAAAAGAAGGAAGCCTGTAGAGAATACAAATATTCCAAAACATGCATCCTGTTTGCAACAAGACACTAAAGTAATACTGCAAAAAATGTAGCAAAACAATTACGTTTTTGTTCTGAATACAAAGTGTTCCACTATTTATACAAACGTATGTGGACACCCCTTCAAATTAGTAGATTCGGCAATTTCAGCCACACCTGTTGCTGACAGCTGTAAAAAAAAAATGGAGCACACGGCAATGCAATCTCCATAGACAAACATTGGCAGTAGAATGGCCTTACTGAAGAGCTGGCACCGTCATAGGATGCCACCTTTCCAACATGTCAGTTTGTCAAATGTATGCAACTGTAAGGGCGTTTTTCTTTTAAGTGGAAATGTCTAGGAGCAACAACGGGTCAGCCACGAAGTGGTAGGCCACACAAGCTCACAGAACGGGACCGCCGAATGCTGAAGCGCGCAGTGGGTAAAAATTGTCTGTCCCCGTTTGCAACACTCACTACCGATTTCTAAACTGCCTCTGGAAGCAACATCAGCACAAGAACTGTTCGTCGGGAGCTTCATGACATGAGAGTCCGTGGCCGAGCAACCACACACAAGCTTAAGACCACCATGCGCAATGCCAAGTGTCGGCTGGAGTGGTGTGAAGCTCGCCGCCACGGGAGCAGTGGAAACGCGTTCTCTGGATTGATGAATCACACTTCACCATCTGGCAGTCTGACGGACAAATCTGGGTTTAGCAGATGGCAGGACAACACTATCAGCCACAATGCCTAGTGCCAACTGTAAAGTTGGGTGGAGGAGGAATAATGGTCTGGGGCTGTTTTCATGGTTCAGGCTCAGCCCCTTAGGTCCAGTGAAGGGAAATATTAATGCTACCTCATGCAATGACCTTCTAGACGATTCTGTGCTTCCAACTTTGTGGTAAGAGTTTGGGGAAGGCCCTTTCCTGTTTCAGCATGAAAATGCCGCCGTGCACAAAGCGAGGTCCATACAGAAACGGTTTATCAAGATCGGTGTGGAAGAACTTGACTGGCCTATACAGATCCCTGACCTCAACCCCATTGAACTGCTTTATGATGAATTGGAACACTAACTTCGAGCCGGGCCTAATCAACCAACATCAGTGCCCGACCTCACTAATGCTCTTGTGGCTGAATGGAAGCAAGTCCCCGCAGCAATGTTTCAGCATCTAGCGGAAAGCCTTTCCAGAAGAGTGGAGGCTGTTTTAGCAGCAAAGGGGGGACCGACTCCATATTAATGCCCATGATTTTGGAGTGAGACGTTCGACGAGAAGGTGTCCACATACTTTTGGTTATGTTGTGTATGTTGGAGCTAAGCACAGCCAAAGTCCTAGAGGAAAACCTGGTTCAGTCTACTTTCCAACAGACACTGGGAGATGAATTCACGTTTCAGCAGGACAATAACCTAAAACACAAGGTCAAATCTACACTGGAGTTGCTTACCAAGAAGAGTGCATGTTTCCCTGTGGCTGAGTTACAGTTTTGACTTAACTCTACTTGAAAATATATGGCAAGACTTGAAAAGGATTGTCTAGCAAAGATCAATAACCAATTTGACAGAGCTTGAAGAATTTTGAAAAGAATAATGGGCAAATGTTGCACAATCCCAGTGTGGAAAGCTCTTAGATACGTACCCAGAAAGACTCACAGCTGTAATCACTGTCAAAGGTGTTTCTACAAATTATTGACTCAGGGGTGTGAATAGTTATGTAAATGAGATATTTCTGTATTTAATTTTCAATACTTTTGCTAACATTTCTAAAAATATGTTTTCACTTTGTCATTAACGGGTATTGTGTGTAGATGGGTGAGAAAATATATATTTTTATATCTCTCCTCTGTCCATGTCCCTGTCATAGACAACAGCTTTATATGGACAATTACTGAAATATCCTCTAATCGTTATAACCGACAATAACTTTGCAACAAGATTTTAGTTGGACTGTTTGTAGGCTATGATTTCCTATGAATTGTAATAGCTATATTTACTGGTAGTAGGACGAGACTTGTGTGTGATGAGACACAGTCTATAGGAGAAGAATCATCCTCAGAGATACGAGTCCTCCAATCCTGATGAGCAACTCAAGTCCTTGTAGCATCATGTGAAGATGTGAAGGCTTCACATCAAAGTCTTGTGTGCATGCATGTGTGTTTACTCCTCTGGGTAGGCACATTGAGGAGGAGGCGGCAGAGCACATCTGTACAGTCAGATGTCTCGATGCCTACACTGATTATTCTTATTATTTAATACTAACTCTTTCCTCATCTTTTACTGCATAATCAAAGAAAGGAGAGAGGGGTACTTAATGAAGAGTATAATGAAGAGTGACAGAGAAACAGCTGCTCCAGCCAAGAACTAAAACCCCCTTCACACAAGAGCTTATAAGTATTATCACACAAATATTCACTAGACTAGAATGAAACTCATACAGTAAATGAAAAATTAATATGTGTCCTAAAGCATTTCTGCTTCACAAAAGGGTGGCCTGAGAACCTTGATATTAATTTTGAAGTGTGTTTACACACTTCACACACCAGTAAAAATGCAACACAGATTAGCAAATCCACAAGTTATATATATTTATTTGCATTTGTATTTATCAATATATAGTACAGTACCTTTTCATTTTTTCAATAAGCACTTCATGGTTTGGCATTTCTAATTTCATTACCAATGATACACATTATTTTCAAACATGAGCATGTCACGGAAATTCTATTTATAGCACCTTTTGCATTTGCAATTGCTCAAACAGCTATGACCATTACGCTGTTTCAAACACACTACGTGTATGTGGGTTTACCTCACTCAGAGGAGTTCTTAATGGGGTATTTCTCTTCATGAATAGAACTCAGTTGAAAATACTAGATATGTACAGTACAGAACAGATCAGGACAATAGTCCCTCCCTGTATACCACAGGCCTACAGTGTAGATCTAGTGGATCAACTTCTACTTTACATCTGGGGAAAAGCGCACGACTCCGCCGCTCCTCCGTGGTTCGGGTCTTTCTTCCAGTGGTTCTGGTTCTCCTCCAACGGCACCCTGGGAATGATGATCACCGGGTCGGAGAACCTCGCCATTAGACTCTCTAGGAGGTGAGGCAGCACATAGTTGAAATACAAATAAAAAGGCACAAACAAAGAGACACAAGATGAGGCATTTCTCAAAGGCCAATCAAAAAGCATTCTGCTGAGTTGAGCACCCTGTGACTACTCATATCAGTGTACAACATCAGACTGATACTGTGGGGGCATGAAGCTCAGTCTCAGGCAAAGCTACTCTCTTGGTTTCTTGTCACTAAATCTAATGTTGCTCAAAAAGACTGTGTTGGTGGACTTAAACAATTAATCTTTTTTCCCTAATCTTCATTCTGGAACAGACTGTTGGCATTTACAAAGAAAACACATACCTTCCCCAATTCCGAACAAAAGTTGGCATTGTTCTTCAATCAGAGTGAGGATTTGATCGATTTCTGTTGAGGGATTTTTGTTACTAAGTTCATGTCAATAAATAGCCACTGCTTTCTGAGTTTGAATCCAATCTGTCACCTGAAACCTTTTCAGACTAAAAGCTAGAGCACACTAATGGGAATAATGAGCGTCTAATGAGAGGCTCAGGGTGTTCAAGGATACACAGCCACAGGACATTCAGAAATAATCTAACCTAATATTAGCTGGAAATTTGAGGAGATTAAAACATGCATTTACAATCTTCTCTAATAGCAGAATTGTCTCTCTTTACAGCTAGAGTGTCAGTACACCCACCCTATTCAAACCCATCCCAATACACATTCAATATACATTTAAGAAAATAAATTGTTATGTTATATTTAGTATCACATTTGGTACTACGGTATAACATTTGGATTGCCGATCTAACTCAAACAACATAACATCATTACATTAAATGACCAACAATGAAACAACAAAAAAGTGAAGCTGTATCTGTCACGCCCTGGCCATAGAGAGCCCTTGGTTCTCTATGGTGTAGTAGGTCAGGGCGTGACTAGGGGGTGTTCTAGCTCAATATTTCTATGTTGGTGTTTTGTATGGTTCCCAATTAGAGGCAGCTGGTAATCGTTGCCTCTAATTGGGGATCATATTTAGGTAGCCATTTTTCCCACCTGTGTTTGTGGGATATTGTTTTGTGTTTGTGCATGTGCACCACTACTTTCACGTTTCGTTATTGGTTTATTGTTTTTGTTTAAAGTTTCACCGTAATAAAGATGTGGAACTTCAATCACGCTGCGCCTTGGTCCGCTCATTACGACGAACAGTATAACTATATGTTAATATAAACGGTGTGTTATCCAACATGTTTATTAATCATTTCTATATAATCAGACTGGTAACATGCGGGTAATTACAATATCAGTTTGATATAATACCAAATAATACAGTGATTGCATGGTATGGCTAATCCAGTTGCTTTAAAGGATTGGCATCTCTAGTCATCTGTGTGAATCACTTGACAGTCACGGTTTACTACACAGCCATGCAATTTGTTTAGCCTTGACCTATTTTTTATCTAACCACAAGCAATGAATGCATCTTCCAGTAGCTCATAGAGGGCTCCAAAGTTGGTCTGGACTATAGACATTGTAATAGAACAATACAGGCCCAAGGCCTCCTTAAGAACCTTAAGGCCACATACCTACAGTATAGGATGTGACAGCCAACTTGGAAGCACTCACTCACTCACACAGCCAGCCAGCCGGCCAGACAGACAGACAGACCGACCCACTCACTCCCCTACTCTTGTTTCCATATGGAATAGGAATCTGACCTGGTGGGAACTGTAACCTAGTACAGAGAGATTCATGGTGGGTCACTTTCAAAACAAAACTGTGCCACTATCAAATACCGAAGAAATCATGACTTGGAATGACATTTTATGAGCACATATGCATGATAATGAGAGATTTATGGCTTGTGGCGGATGTGTGTGTTTTTAGGTTACCTTGGAATGGGTAGTGCACAGCCCCACAGGTGTTGCTTTAGCGTCTGCACCCAGCCTGTATCACGGATTGGCTGACAGAGCTGTATGTAGTGGTACTGTTTTAGCACAACCCTTCAAATGAATCAGAATGTCACTCGTTAGATTTTCTAGACGTAGGATTTCACATTCTCAAAAAGCTATCAGATAAATGATACCAGATAAAGCTGAAAAATATAGTAATTACATGATTAAAATGGTTTCAGAAAATATATCCAAATGTCTCACACATTCTCACAGCCAAAAAAAGGATCTGTCATAAATCATTACATTGTGTAAATTTGTACAGTTTGTTGGCCCAGTGTATTTACATGACATCTAATTCTGTAATAATGTTCTACCCATCCTTAAATTGTACATTGCTGTATAATTTAGGCTTTGAATATATTGGGACACATGATGCAAAATAATATACTGTAGCAGAAATATTCAAGCTCTTGAAAGGATGTCAGAACTCATGCCAGAATGTCTTTGATGAGCTTTGAAAAGCGCTAAAGAAAATCTGAAGATAAATGTTTTTTTCTTCCATGTTGATTCACTCTTTAAAAATCATCTCATGTCTCACAAAGACAAAGACACAAAAACATTTACACAAATACCTGCAACCACGGTTCTTTCACCCTCCTCCATACGTTTCAACACAAAGAACCAAGAGGACACTGCTTTTTCTGCTTTTGCATTTATTCATATTTCAGTAAATAGGAGCAAGCAGAGAGAAACACAAGCACGTCACAGTAAAATATATTGGCCCAACACATAACTTCTTTGTACCATTATTACTTTCAATTTTTAGCTTTTGTTTCTAATGCTTGGATTCAAAATCGATACCACCGGGTGGGTTGTGTGTCAGCACTGACATGTATGACCCCCGACCCCCCCCTTCATGTGTTACAAGAGAAAGCATCCCCCTTCCCCAACCAAAGGCTGCAAAATGCTAATAAGATGGCCCTCGCCCTCTGCTCCGTGGGCGCATGCTCAGTCTGAGTGGAATATGGTGTGGTGATTAATTGTGACATACTAACCAAGACACCCCCATGGCAAATGGAGAGACAACACACTCCAATACTCAAAACTGAGGGGAGAGAGTCAGGGGACACTGACTAGCACAATAGATGACAACAACACAAGAAAGAGACTTGGGATTGTGAGGAGGTGGGGGTTGACCCTTGACAAGACAAGTCCTGCACAATGCACTGCTCTATTGAGGCCTATCCTATCCCAGGAGTCTGAGACGCGGTTCTGGTCTTTACTACTGTCTGCTAAGGCATAAGCAGACGTCTAGTAGCATACTATTACTTACAGCAAATAGAGCTCCACTGGCACTATACAGCCAATACAAAGAGGACAAGTCTAACTTGATTAATTTTGACATAATTTGGTTTTCATTTGTAATACAGATAATTTTCCTTGCTCACTCATTTTATCCCATTCAAGAAACTGCAAACATATGCAGAAGTATAACACAAATGTAAACCAAATATAGAATCGAGTTTCGCTGCTTATCCTAATTCAATTAAATCACAGGGGAGAAATATCAAGTTGCTCTACATTGTTAGCCTATGCCTACAATATTTAGATTGCCATGGAAGGCAGCAGAGAGAGATTGATTTGAAGTGGAATGCATTGAATATAATCTTGACATCTACACATAATCTTGTCAACCTAATCAAATCCACACACTTAAAAACACACCTGGTTCAGGGAAGAGGCCAGTTCTTTGAGGCCTGTGTTAGACAGACACATACAGATAATAATTTGAGAAAAAGAAGCATTCCAAACGGCCAGCATTCAACTTACCATCACATCACACTCATTATTATTCAATAAAGAGAGTTATTAGCAGAGGTGGTAATCAGTGTTTCATACCCAAACAAATAGATTAATAAATAAAACATAATAAATGACATTTAGTTCCAAAACCTTAACCATGAATCTGCTCCTACTAGTGTGGACTAATATCACATCCAGCCAGACACCTCTTTAAACCTCTGGGATGTGATGGCGTTGCTGGGGTCCCATCTGCTAGTCCCATGGGGGCCTAGTCACGTTGGTTACAGTCAACCATGGCTCTGTGTGTGTGTCTGAGATGAGGGGAGGGGCTGTAGGCGGGGGTGTGTGAGGTTATAGGTTAGGCTATAATGCATCATCATGTTACAGGAACCCAGATGGCTCCTGGTTTGGCAACAAGGTTGATGAAACAAGATATCCTTGTCTGACCTTTAAAATAACTTGATTAACTCATTTTCCTGTGAATAGAGAGAACACTTTGAATGAGACAGTATGAGGTTTTAAATGTTTACCTGACAATTATTTGCTCAAAACCATTCCCACATCATCCACAATCAACAGTTATTAGGTTTACAAAATAAGATTTCATTCAGGAATGATGGCAAAGTTTAACAAAGCATCTTAGTAATGGCAATCTGATTACAGACAGACTTGGAGGCCCGTGTGCACAGGAAGACAGCATTGAGGACCTACAGAGCAGGCACACACTCAGCCATGGACCAATACACTCTAGAAAAACCAAGCTGCACATTTATCAAAGATTTTCAGACCATAATTCTAGATGAGTATCTATCTTTGGATAAATTTAGCAAGTTACACCTATAAAGATCAAGTCCATTCAGTGAGCCAATTTACATGGTTTTCTCTTTCCCCAAAATCCTTGATAAACTCAACAAAGCAATCTGTTCAGTTGGAAGATGGAAGCCAACCACACAGGATTGCTAGTCGGTGAGCTCATGCAACAATAGCATGCGCCGTTCATTGGTAGCCATGGCAACCTTGAGATGGAGACGGAGAGAGGGGGGTGGTCGGTGGCATCAGGAAGCAGAGGAAGCGGATGCACACATCACCTCGTTAGTACGGTGATCTAATGTAATATGAGGCAGGGAAGAAACGACATGTCATGTCCCAACTCTGACATTTACTGTCTATAACTACTACTAACTTAGCCAATTGGCAGAGAGAAGAGAGTGAAAGAGAGAGAGAGAGCAGAAAGAGGAGACAGAGAGAGAGAGAGAGCAGAGAGAGAGAGAGAGCAGAGAGAGAGAGAGAGAGAGCAGAGAGAGAGAGAGAGAGAAAAGAGACACCAAACTTAAAAGGGGATGAGAACCTCTAATTTTGCAGCCTTTGCGTTCTTTCCCTCGAAGAAGAATAAAAGGTAGAAGTAGTGCTAAATTATTTTTACTCTTTTGCCTCAGCCAGTTTGTTGTTCATCTCTTTACTTTTCTCCTTGTCCATCTCCGCAGGCCTGGACTCAGCGGGCTGGTTCTCCAAGGTCTTCTTCTTGGTGCCCCGCGGTGCTGTGCTGCCCTGCAGCTTCTGCTCTTTAGCCTTCTTCACAGGTTTGCCCCCCTGGCTCGCTAACCTGGTGCCCGCCTTTTTGGGTTTGGATCGGGGAGCACTGTTAGACCTCTCAACCTAGGCACAGGTGATGGGGAAGATTGGGATTCTTTATATAGTCTATCACCCAAGAAATTATCAACAGGAGTAAATCACTGTGAAAAAAGCTGCAGCTGTCCTCGGTTTGATATTGTGTTTGTTTCATTATTACAATTAGATGTGTTTTGCCATCACGACATACACAGTAAAGAGAACAGCAAGAGAAATATTCTGTCATTCACAAGGACAATGGGTTTGAAAATGTACTCTAGGAGGCTGTGGTTCTGAATAGGAGATTAACTCCCTAGTCCAAAAATCCTATAGGATTCGTGATTTTTCCAATAGAATCCTAGAGGATTCTCACCAACCTATGGGATTATGTGTCACCTCTATCAGAATCCTATTGGACTACGTTTTTTCTATTGGAAATGAAAAGTAATCATATTGGATCCAATATGATTCTCACAGTCCTATAGGATTTTGTGTCACCTGTATCAGAATCCTGTTGGAATTATATTGGACAATTATTTTCCTATTGGACCCTATATGTTTCTCACAATCCTATCAGAATCCCATTGGAATTCTATTGAACTAGTTTTTCTTATTGGAAATCAAAAGTAATCTGATTGGATCCTTTGATAAACCTTTTTTTGTCACCCCAATCCGAATCAAAATTAGAACTTTTTTGATCATTACATTTATTTGTGACAGAAGTAAAAATGTAGATAACAATTTGACTATGGTGCTGACTATGGTGGCTTGTTAACATATGTGAAAACGGGGGTTGAAAATGCTTCGAGGGAATCCGAAAGTGAAGGTGGAGGTAGGGGACGATTATGGCCAAGGAGGTGCGTGTGCATGGACGTCGGAGGATCTGGCTGAGGAGATCGCCATCGGAGCACAGAGGCCACTTGATGGAGACCGCTAGAATGATGGCGGCTGAAGCGGGCATGAGTGCTTCATCGACCGTGCTTCGCACGGATTCTAATGGGCGGACCAAAGGGGTGACGTCAACGCTGCAAGACGAGGAATCTGAGGCTCAGGATGTAAACGAACATGGCGACGTCCAGTTCCCGATTGCGTCCGTATCTGCTAAGACCCCGAGTATTCCGGTAAGGCGGATTGGGAAGCTTGTCATGCTCAGTTAGAACTGTTAGCTCATTTTGGGGGGTGGTCGAATGAAGATGCAGGGAGACAGACCCACTGTCTAGGCTAGTGGGCAGAGCAGCCCAGAGCCGGAAAAGCCTGCATGAGTGGCTGAAATGATTGAACTAATTTGTGCTGTGTCACTACAGGCAGCACGAAACACACGCCCTGGTCCCAGGGTCTGCTGGGGGTGTGGCCAGCCAGGCCATCTGCGCAAGGCGTGCCCCATGTCTCCCAGAGCTCAGGGAAACGACTTGGGGTCCGCATAGACGGGGTAGTGCGGACCCCTGGCTCTCTTTCCCAACCCCCACCATCTTCAGGAGGAGCCCACTGATGCGGATGGGGGAGCAAGGCTCCATGTCCCCCAGAAGCAGATGAGGGTGCTCCCCTGAACCACCTGCTGCCGAAGGACAAGACCTTCACTTGGACAGTGGAGTGCAAGGAGGCCTTCAGCACCCTCAAACGTGCACTGATCAAGGCCCCTGTACTTTCACCCCCCCCCGACCTCACATTGCCCTTTATCCTAGACACAGACGCAAGCAATATGGGCATGGGTGGGGTGCTGGCAGAGGGGGAGAGAGTGGTGGCGTACTTCAGCAAACATTCAACAAACATGAGCGCTGCTACTGTGTCACCCGGCGGGAGCTCCTTGCTGTTGTGGCTTCCATCAAACACTTCAAGTACTACCTGGGTGGCCTGCCCTTTACTGTTAGGACTGACCACTCTGCACTACAGTGGCTCATGTCTTTCAGAGGGGCAGGTGGGCAAGTGGCATGCTGGTTGGAGGAGCTTTAGCCGTATGACTTCACAGTGGTGCACAGGGCAGGGACACGCCACTCCAACGCCGACGCCATGTCCCGTCAGCCCTGTACTGCAGACGGCTGCCGCCACTGTGAGCGGAGAGAGGGCTGTGAGAGAGAGCTGTGTCTCACTCGCGACCAAAGGGTTGTGGTCAAAGTTTGAGAGACTGCGGCTGGCTGATGGCGTGCTACAGCATGGAAGGAGTCAGCTACGGGAGAGGAGAGGTGGCAGGTGGTGGTCCCAAAAGCACTACGGGAGGCTGTGTCTGGACATTTCTCTGTCTGGACAATTGTTCCTTTTTGATCTAGCCAGGTCATTACATACTGTATACCATTGAAAATTGATTTTGAAAGTTCCATTTATATTCCTAAAACATACATTGAAAATGATGCTGTTGCTGCTTCCCATTGACAAAAACTTTTGATAAATAGCCCAATGTCAAAACACTGTTTTGAAGTGTCCAAATCAATAACTAATAAACAGTTTGTGATATATTGAAAAGCTAAACATAAAATGCACTACCTACACATGCATGTACCATAATAGGGATCGTATTACTTATACATTTTTGACAAGTGGCAATTGATCAGTCATATTGATTAGGAGAGAAATCTGTACGTACAGGAAATTAGCGCAATATAAAATAATTGAGGATATAAAAATAAATCAACATTTCAATTTCTCACTAGCTTAACAATTTACAGAGTAAAAAAATGCTCTTCTGCACAATTGAACAGGCCTGCTCTGGAAAGAGCTCCCATAGTGACTGTGCAGTTAATTCGCCCTGCCTACTTATTATAACCTGTCAAGCCATAATATTGATATTATTCTATTTATTGTTATTTCAGATCACATTGTATGGACACTACAATTACATAAATACAGCTTTATTGGAAAATTTGGGCGGCAGTAACCGAAAGGTCGCTGGCTTGAATCCCTGAGACAACTAGGTGAGGAGAATTGGTTTTTGTCGGTGTGCCTTTGAGCAAGGCACTTAACCCTAATTGATCCTGTAAGTCACTCTGGATAAGAACGTCTGCTAAAATGTAAATCTCACAGCTAAATATGGAACAGAAACCTGAACATTTATGTTTACCTGCAATCAAGATTAAAGACCAGTAAACTGAGGAACATCATCTCTCCCCTGTCTCTGGAGCACAATCTCCATATCTTTGCCTATTCACACCACTGAAAAAATCCTTAGGTTCTCAACCTCTTCATCACACCATCACAATATGGGATAAAATTATATAGGATAGGTTCCAAAGTCTGATTGCAATTTCTATTTGGAATTTGATTTTGGGAACCTATCAGATTTTTTTTTACTAGGGCTGCATTATGGCTGTACCATTGGTGTAGTCAATAGGACAGGAGCTGCATGGTTTAAAGGAGCTTAAACATTGTCACCTTGGTCTCTTGTAGCCCTTTGTAGGGCTCATTGTACAGGCTGCGTATCCTCCTCCTGTCCACAGCCTTGTTGTCATTGGGCTGCTGCTTGGCCTGCTCTCCCCTGTAGGTGGCGCTATAGCTGGTCTCCAGGCTGGTCTTCTCATCAGGGGGAAGGAACTGGGACTTGGCTCGGATCAGCTTCACTGGCTTCACATCCCTGTGGGCCTTGAACTCAGTCCTACGAGAAGAATCAGTATCAAATACAGTCACGGAAGAAATTGGGATACAGTAGTGTGATGAAAAAAGCTCTCTTCACATTTCACCTACAATCTATTTAGGGACAGTAAAGAAGACTAGATCTGTATTGTCCCAAAGGGCAATTTGTGTTGCAGCATGTAGGCATTTAAATACTCATGAACAATGAAGCAGTCACATACCAATAAGTACATTGACATAGAGCAGGCAGTGGTACTCAAAGTAGCCTACTGTTTGGATATAGAAATATATTTAGTGGAATGACTGGGTCTCTCCCATAGTATGGGTGAATAGGTGGGTGTATGGGAGCAGCTACTGCACCAGGCAGCTAGCGGCTCAGGTATTTAGTATAGTCCTGACACAGCAGTTCTTCAGAAGGTCAGCTTGACCTCCAGTCTCATAGAGAGGGTTCTGTACAGGACGAGCCAACCTCCAGATTATCATCAAATTGAGATCTGTTCACTATAAACTCTTTTTTAGCAGGTCTATGAACGAGCATGTTGCTAATCATTTGAGTTTTTGATTGAACGACCTTTCATAGATCAAGTTGATTTCAAGAGTTGCAATGGATTTTGAACTCATAAAAGCGGACCTAATTTTCCAGAAATGACTACATGATGGCCTTCTCACCAATGAGCAGCTGGAGGCTGGGACATGGCATATTAACACTAATATTGGGAGGTCAGGTGGAAACATATTCATTCATTAATTATCCATAACTTCGATATTCCTTTCCCACTGCTCCTTCGTACTATCTAACCAAATTCCACTGTTCATGCAACTAAGGTGGCAAACACCAAATTAAAACAGAGGACTCCCTCCCTGGTCCCTGGACAAGAAAAAACTACCTGTCAAGGCTCCCCAGTGACCCCACTCTGTGCAACAGCAGACCCCAACCCCCAACCCCTCCCCCCACAACAGCACAATGCACACGCCTTCCCTTATAGCCACACTGAAAAACACAGCATAGAACCGACACAGAGAAAAATATCACAGTGAAAAACTCAATGTTCCCACTGTGCACTACAGCAGTGAAGGGAAGGAGGGAGGGAGTGTATATTGATTAGGTAACACTATTACTAGCTAACACTATTACTATCTAACACTATTACTAGATAACACTATTACTAGCTAACACTATTACTAGTCTGGATGTAGAAGGCAGCCCAGACAGGCCAGGCAGCCCAAGCAGGCTCAAGTACTACAGGTCCATTATAACAATTAGGCTGCTGCTGAAGATCACATAAAAAGACATGATATCAATCACACTACAGCTCAACCCATGGAAACCAAGGCAGCTACTGTAGCATGGCCATGGATTGATGACGAAAAGGCTTAACTAACTGCCATCCATTAAGTAATACACTGTCCTATGTGTGGTACAAATGTGGCCTTCATTTGAATAAAATAGAAGAGTTGGTAACACTTTATTTGGATAGTCCCAAGTAGATGGTTTGTAGATGTTCAGTAGATGTTCAATAACTGTCAACAACATTTCAACTAACTATCCACTAACCCTAACCCTTATCCTAACCCTAAACTTAACCCTAATCCTAGCCCTTATGCTCACCTTAATCCTTACCCTAACCCATATTCTACACATAACCCTAACCTTAACCTTAGCAAGCAGTTTCTTAGGGTCATGTATAGTTTAAAAATGCTGCACAGGCCATTATTTTGGCTACCATGGCTATGCCCCCATAGGATGACAATGCCCCCATCCACAGGGCATGAGTGGTCACTGAGTGGTTTGATGAGTATGAAAACGGTGCAAACCAAATGCCATTGGTGTCGAAACCTCCATCCAATATGCCAAAGTGCAAAGAACGCGCAAAAAGTCACAATAATAAAGTACAAACAAATAAATATACCTTGTGAATAATATATCACGCAAAAAAACGCACACCAGAAATAGCGCATCAAAAATGACACGTAACACAAAACAATCACACACAAAGACATGAGGGGGAACAGAGGAATAAATACATACAGTGTGATTGGGGAATGAAAACCAGGTGTGCAGGGAACAAGACAAAACAAATGGATACATGAAAAATGGAGCAGCGACGGCTGGAAAGCCGGTGACGTCGAACGCCGAACGCCGCCCGAACAAGACTTCGGTAGAAGGAACCGACTTCGGTAGAAGTCGTGACAGCTATCTCTGTGAGCCCCCAATCTTATTGATGTAGACTAGCGGAACACACTTCAGAAAACATTTTTGATATCCAAATTGTTCATACATTTAATTGAACCTTTATTGCCATTAAATAATAATATCTTATCGGGTGGCATTTAGAAAATATCTAATGTATTATGTATTACCACACTGCAACTATACATCAACACATGGACCCAATCCAATTCGTATACCGCCCCAACAGATCCACAGATGATCCACACTATCTCTATTGTACTCCACACTGCCCTCTCCCAGCTGGATAAGAGAAACACCTACAGTGCATTCAGAAAGTATTCAGACGCCTTGATTTTTTCCACATTTTGATATGTTACAGCCTTATTCTAAAATTTTATAAATATATTTTTCCCTCATCAATCTACACACAATGCCCCATAATGATAAAGCATTACCTCGTAGCCCTGCGTATTGACTCTGTCCCGGTACTCCTTGTATAGCCTCGTTATTGATATCTATTGTGTTACCATTTTCTTTTTGCTAATTTTCTTACTTACTCGTAAGTAAGCATTTCACGGTTAAGTCTACACCTGTTGTATTTGGCACGTGACAAATAACATTTGATTTGATTTAAATTGACCCACAACATTTCATTTTCTCATGAAGTAAACTGCCCATGATCTTTATGATGTGACATGGTGAGTAGAGTGGTGGTTAAAATAAATACAAAGCAGATTACATAAAGACAGATTATACAATGTCCAAGGCCAAGGGCAGAGTACTACCCGCAGCAGGGCACTAGTGACGGAGGGTAGTGGTAGGACTGGCAGAGAGAGAGAGAGAGAGAGAGAGAGAGAGAGAGAGAGAGAGAGGAGAGAGAGAGAGAGAGAGAGAGAGAGAGAGAGAGAGGAGAGAGAGGAGAGAGAGAGAGAGAGAAGAGGAGGAGAGAGAGAGAGAGAGAGAGAGAGAGAGGAGAGAGAGAGAGAGAGAGAGAGAGAGAGAGAGAGAGAGAGAGAGAGAGAGGAGAGAGAGAGAGAGAGAGAGAGAGAGAGAGAGAGAGAGAGAGAGAGAGAGAGAGAGAGAGAGAGAGAGAAGAGAGAGAGGAGAGAGAGAGAGAGAGAGAGAGGAGAGAGAGAGAGAGAGAGAGAGAGATGAGAGGAGAGAGAGAGAGAGAGAGAGAGAGAGAGAGAGGGAAGAGAGAGGAGAGAGAGAGAGAGAGGAGAGAGAGAGAGAAGAGAGAGGAGAGAGAGAGAGAGAGAGAGAGAGAGAGAGATACTGTACATAACTAGCTGGACAACGTCATGCTCGTATGACTGGTAACAATCAAGCTAGTGTCTTTCAGGTCAGTGTGTGCTTGGTACCTACTCTCCTTCCAGCTGATCAGTATATTTCTTTCAAAACAGGTCTTTGACAAAGACAAGTATCAAAATGTTTTACGTATGACAGGATTAGGTACATTTCTTGAAAATTCCTGCACACCTGTTACACACACTTCTAACTCTAACAACTGAAACATCTCATTTCCCTTTACTCACTCTATTATGTGGTACTACAAATGAAACTTCCCTCCACAAAAACAAGCTGTTATTTGATGAGGTCAAGCTAACATATGTATTTCTTACTGTGTGGCCATGTAGAAAAGCAGGTGTTGCCAAGCTAACAGACTGGCTAATGGTTCTTCCTGCTTCTTGGAGCTGACCCTGCGGGAGAGATGGGATGTCTTGTGAAAAGCTCTGTCACTATGACGATATGACACTGGCACTGACAAGGGGTGTATGTGTGTGTGGGGGGGGGGGGGGACAACAACACTGCTGAGATACACACACCCACTCTTTTCCAACAAAAGAGTTAGAAGGCAGAGAGGGAACATTCTGGCACTCCTCTCTTAGAGACTAAGAAAGGGCAGAGAACAGGAAAAAAGGGCCATCAACACGACACTTATAGCTTTATGGCTAGTCTAACTCTATACAAATGTATTCCCAAGTAAAATCGTGCACTCTCCTTAAACATGTCATGTCAGTTTGGCTACATCCATTCATGAGAGAAAATGGAAGAAATCCAATTGATTGCAGCATTTACATTGGACTGTGTTTCATACAGTGTTTTATATTAAAAATCATTATCATCAGTTTGACTGGACAGTCAGTTAATTTGACTGTAAGTTTACCTGCCTATATCAAATCAAATTCTATTGGTTGCTTACCCATATTTTGCAGATGTTATCGCAGGTGCAGCTAATTGCTTATGTTCTGTCACGTTCCTGACCTATTTCTGTTAGTTTGTTGTATGTGTTAGTTGGTCAGGACGTGAGTTTGGGTGGGCATTCTATGTTTTCTGTTTCTATGTTGGTTTAAGGGTTGCCTGGTATGGCTCTTAATTAGAGGCAGGTGTTTGGCGTTCCTCTAATTGAGAGTCATATTTAGGTAGGTTGTTTCACAGTGTTCGTTGTGGGTGGTTGTCTCCTGTGTCAGTGTTTGTCGCACCATACGGGACTGTTCGGTTTGTTTTGTACATCGTCATTTTGTGTAGTCTATTTTCCCTGTTCGTGCGTTCTTCGTGTTTAATGTAAGTTCGTTGTCCAGGTCTGTCTACTCCGTTTGTTGTTTTGTTAGTTTATAGTGAAGTTCGTGTTTTCGTCTTTTCTTTAAATAAATTATGTATTCACAACCCGCTGCGCCTTGGTTCAATCACTACTCCTCCTCTTCGGTTGTAGAGGAGGAGGAGAACCGTTACATGTTCCCAGCTCCAACAGTGTAGTAATACCTAACAATACACACAAATCCCCAAAATAAAAAGATACAAACATCCCACTTTGACAGTAAAAGAGCTCAGCACAGAATTTCTCATCTGAAGCCCATCCAACTGTCCCAGAGTTTCAAATAAGAAACCATACACATCTGAAATGATTGCACGATTTACTACCAGGCAGAATCAATGTTAATTCGATAGCATACACAATACATAACAGAGGATGTTCTCTCACATTTGACGTTCTCCCAGTGTACAGTAAATCAGTCCGCATGCTTCCCATCCAAAAACAGTTCGGAACAGTTCATGCATAGGACTATATTATGATTACATTTTGTGACGTTTTTGTTCATTTTGGTCTTCAGCAAGGTTTTTTTCAGCTGCTCGTGCACACAAAAGGGTTTCTTGAGGCAAGCCAAAGTTCAGTAGATTGGTCAAAGGTAGGGATTCTTTAATTAATGTCATTCAATGAGAGACAAATCCTTTGCATGCACATCTTTTCACTTGAGAAATACTGCACCAAACATATTAGTTAGATGTAAAATTGCACTGCGAAAATGTTACCTCAATAAATCTGTCATTCATTTTTATCTTAGATGAATTCTGACTATTTTGAGGAAGTGTATACTGGCTATGGCGTCTCAAGATGGACAAACAGCACTATTGCTGTTTATTAAGAGCATATGGGAGCACACTTGTTCGGTTGACATAGCAGAGTTTGGCTAGGCGCCAGCCACACCGAAGCATGCGGAAGGCTTAACAGTACCTTGCTTTTCTTTCTGTGTAAGTCAGCCATGACATGTAGCCAACGCCTATGGTTCCTGATCAATACTCTCTCCTCCCTCAGGGATGAGCTTGCCTCTGGCTGTTATGGTAGCTGTAGATGAATCTGTAGCCTTTCAAGAGAGCCCATGCAGTCAGATGGCTATTGGCTACAGTGTGACATAGTGCAACTCAGTGAAATCCCCACAGAGGGTATTGTACCTTCTGATGCATGGCTAAAACTTGGGTACATCCACACCTTTAATAAAGTTTGATGTGTCAAGTATTTCAAACAATATATGTCATTTAGCAGACACTTTTATCAAGCAACTAATAGTCACGCGTGCATACATTTTACGTCTGGGTAGCTCCGTGAATCAGAACACACAATCCTGGCTTTGCAAGTGCCATGCTCGTCATGGTTCACACAAGAATTTGACACAAAATAAATCACTATTGAGTTAACATTTTGTGTGACATGAGAAAGAGCGGCGTAATGACGAAACAAATGTTTTGGCTTTATATAGTACATTATGTTGTGCATAGACACACTAACTGAATACTGAAGAACAATTAAGCACCATAATCCTAAAATGTATGTTTAACACTTCAATTCAACAATCCTCTTTTCAGACTATGCTGTAATGCCACACTGCTGATCCTAACCGGCCTGCATCTGAAGGGAGGCTGAGCGGCATGTCCTGCCCTCCCGCTCTCTCTCCATCCATCCCTCTCTTTATCTCTCCTCAGTCAGAGCCCATTCAGTGATTCAACACGCACTGCCTGCCTGTCGATAGAAACACCAGGCTTTACACTTTTAAATCCACCAAAATCTGTTGGCCTCTTTACAATATTTCAGCCACAACTTCTGCTCTGCTCGTGTGGATGGCACACCAACAGTCCAGTGCAACATTAATTCTGCATTCAGGGCAGGGGTGAACTTAGGATAAAACGAGGCACTCTCATTTGCAATGATTTGTGAACACCCTGTGCAGAGCAGAGGTCCCTATAGCCAGTGAATGACTAGACAGCTGTCCATCTAACCATGATGAGAGAAATGTGGGTATCAAATGAGTCAATGGCATTAAAGAAAATGAAGTTCCAGTATAAATAAATGACTGAAATACATTAATCAATGTTGGATTTAGCAGCAAAGACCAGATTCCACACTCTGCTGGCATGAAAATGTGCTGTGATGCAACCTGAGACGATCTGAAAAAACAAATAATGCGCTCCCTCCCCCCCTCTGGGCTGAAGTAAACAAAACTCAACTACCTCTCTTTCTTAAAGCAGTGCAACATGCTCCTTATTTATCTTCCACATGCTATGAGGTTATTACACATTATGCAATAGAGGAAGAACAAATCATTGTCTCAAACTGAAACTGAAACTGTTTTCTAATTAGATTTCAACAATGGAAAAGAAGCCTATTTAATGAGATGAAAAGAAGAGCTGTGGCTCATTGTGTTCATCACCTTGGTCTGATTTCACCATCAAGAAACGGCTGGTAGTCGGTGGGGATGATAATGTGGAGTAAACAATGCCTAATAACAGCAGGTGAGGCCTGACCCTAGGGGTATTCTCATGTTATTCTCATGTAAAAGTGACATTCAAAGCGTAAACATGGCACAAAGTCGGGAGGCAGCTGAGCTGAGGGATCTTAACCCCTGCTCTGCCTGAAGGGGCAGCAGGTTCCCTAGTCAGAGAATAGAGCTTAGGGATAGAGCTCTGCTACCCGACATGAACCCGACGATACATCAATAACTAGGGTACGGGTAGGACTCTAATATCACTAAATTGATCACTAACATTTTGAAGCAGAGCCATTTGCTTGTGCTCTGCTGCACAGTACTGTCATATCTGACTGAGATCATAACATGGTTTCGGAAGTGTTTCAACTTCGTCAAATATAACAAAATAATGCGGCCTCCCGAGTGGAGCAGCGGTCTAAGGCACTGCACCGCAGTGCTTGAGGCGGCACTACAGACACAGGATCCATCCCGGGCTGTGTCGCAGGGGAGGGTTTGGCCGGCCGGTACGTCCTTGTCCCAGCGTGCTCTAACTACTCCTGTTTCGTGCCGGGTGCATGCACGCTAACACGATCGCCAGTTGTACTGTGTTTCCTCTGACACATTGGTGCGGCTGGCTTACGGGTTAAGTGAGCAGTGTGTCAAGAAGCCGTGCGGCTTGGCAAGGTCGTGTTTCGGAGGATGTATGGTTCTTGACCTTCGCCTCTCCTGAGTCCGTACGAGAGTTTCAGCGATGGGACAAGACTAACTACCAATTGGATATCACGAAAAAAGGGTAAAACATTTAAATAATCATAATAATGAAAAAATAATAATGTTCCTTCAATTTTGTCGGAGTTAAGAGTGACGAAAAGTAGGTAACAACTCTTATGTCTAGTCATTGAGCAGAGCAGCCCGAGCCAAGCAGAGCTGTTGTTATGGATACTTACCGAGTGCATGCAGAGCGAGCTGTCTGTGTGCAGGGAGCGAGTGACAGACAGATAGGAGCAGCTAGTGGATTTACTAATACAGGAAGTTATTTATGATTTTGGGTTCCGGGCACGGCCAGGCTTTAAATTTGGCAGAAGCAATCGGGTGGGTAGGGTAGGGCCTGCAATGTCGCAGAAATGGGTAGGCCTTGGGCTTAAAATTCATGCCCATGCAGGGCTCCACCTCACACAGCTAATACAAGTCATTGAAGTCTACACAATCGTGGTGGAAGCTAGGCTTTGATGGAGACAAAGAGAGGTCCTTGATCACATCTGTCACAGTCCGCACACGCGTTATTATGAAATCAAAAGAAAAAGGTGAGAAATCAGGAATGACTGATACCGGACATAAAACCAAGGCATTCATCATAAATGCTACTTCATGTTTTCCTATTCGATTGATAAAGAAGCTGTGAATCTAGCCGGAACGGATGGCTGCCGTTTTAAGGGTTCCTAACCAACTGTGCTATTTTGTTTGTTTTTTCGCCTTCTTTGTAACTCTTTTTGTACATAATGTTGCTGCTACCGTCTCTTATGACCCAAAAGAGCTTCTGGACATCCGAACAGCAATTACTCACCTCAAACTGGACAAAGATTTTTTATTTAATGAGTCCGACGCGAAGGATATACTGCCTTGTCGAGACAATGCCCAAATCCTTGTCAACAGCGTGAAGAAAAGACTCAGAAAAATGGGGAGGAGGGTGGGGTGCCTTGTTCAAATTTGTGTCTAATGTCTAATATTAAAGAAGTCTTGAGGTATTGCTTGCCTGAGGTAATACCTCATAATAAGCTGTAGACCACACTATCTACCAAGAGAGTTCCCATCTATATTATTCAAAGCCGTCTATTTACCACCACAAACCGATGCTGGCAATAAGACTGCACTCAATGAGCTGTATAAGGCCATAAGCAAACAAGAAAATGTGCATCAAGAAGCGGCGATCCTAATGGCCGGGGACTTCAATGCAGGCAAACTTAAATCTGTATTACCTCATTTCTACCAGCATGTCACGTGCAACCAGAGGAAAAACACTCTAGACCACCTTTACTCCACACACAGACGCATACAAAGCTCTCCCTCGCCCTCCATTTGGCAAATCTGATCATAATTTTATCCTCCTGTTTCCTGCTTACAAGCAAAAACTAAGCAAGAAGTACCAGTGACTCGCTTAATACGGAAGTGGTCAGATGACGTGGATGCTACAGGACTATTTTGCTAGCACAGACTGGAATATGTTCCCGGGATTCATCCAAAGGCATTAGGGAGTATACCACCTCCGTCACAGGCTTTATCAATAAGTGCATCAACGATGTTGTCCCCACAGTGACCGTACGTACATATCCCAACCAGAAGCGATGGATTCCAGGCAACATCCGCACCGAGCTAATGGCTAAAGCTGCCGCTTTCAAGAAATCCCGATATGCCCTCAGACGAAACATCAAACCGGCAAAGCGTCAATACAGGACTAAGATTGAATCCTACTACACCGGCTCTGATGCTCGTCGGATGTGGCAGGGTTTGAAAACTATTATGGACTACAATGGGAAACCTAGCTGCGAGCTGCCCAGTGACGTTAGCCTACCAGATGAGCAAAATGCCTTTTATGCTCGCTTTGAGGCAAGCAACACTGAAGCATGCATGAGCGATCAGCTGTTCGACTGGTTTGATCATACTCTCCGTAGCCAATGTGAGCAAGTCTTTTAAACAGGTCAACATTTACAAAGCCGCGGGGCTAGATGGATTACCAGGATGTGTACTCAAAGCATGCACGGACCGACTGGCAAGTTTCTGCACTGACATTTTCAGTGTCTCCCTGACTGAGTCTGTAAAACCAACATGTTTATAACAGACCACCATAGTCCCTGTGCCCAAGAAAGCAAAGGTAATCTGCCTAAATGATTACCACCCCGTAGCACTCATGCTGGTAACTATGAAGTGCTTTGAAATTCTGCTTATGGCTGACATCAACACCATCATGCCGGAAACACTAGACCCACTCCAATTCGCATACCACACAATCTTAATTGCACTCCACACTGCCCTTTCCCACCTGGACAAAAGAAACACCTGTGTGAGAATGCTGTTCATTGACTACAGGTCAGCGTTCAACACCATAGTGCCCACAAAGCTCATCACTAAGCTAAAGACCCTGGGATTAAACACCTCCCTCTGCAACTGGATCCTGGACTTCCTGACGGGCCAACCCCAGGTGGTAAGGGTAGGTAACAACACATCCGCCAAGCTAATCCTCAGGGGTGTGTACTTAGTCCCCTCGTGTACGCCCTATTCACCCTAGACTGCGTGGCCAAGCACGACTCTAACACCATCATTAGGTTTGCTGACGACAGTGGTAGACGTGATCACTGACAATGACGAGACATCCTATAGGGAGGAGGCCAGAGATCTGGCATTGTGGTACCAGGACAACAACCTCTCC
This sequence comes from Salvelinus fontinalis, assembly GCF_029448725.1. NCBI lineage: Eukaryota > Metazoa > Chordata > Actinopteri > Salmoniformes > Salmonidae > Salvelinus > Salvelinus fontinalis. Next base: position 23,580,130 of record NC_074677.1, on the reverse strand, counting down.
CTCAATGTGAGCAAGACAAAGGAGCTGATCGTGGACCACAGGAAAAGGAGGGCTGAACAGGCCCCCATTAACATCGACGGGGCTGAAGTCGAGAGCGGGTCGAGAGTTTCAAGTTCCTTGGTGTCCACATCACCAAGGAACTATCATGTTCCAAGCACACCAAAACAGTTGTGAAGAGGGCACAACAACATATTTTCCCCCTCAGGAGGCTGAAATGATTTGGCATGGGTCCCAGATCCTCAAAAAATTCTACAGCTGCACCATCGAGAGCATCCTGACCGGTTGCATTACCGCCTGGTAAGGCAACTGCTCGGCATCTGACCGTGAGGCGCTACAGAGGGTAGTGCATACGGTCGAGTACATCACTAGGGCCAAGCTTCCTGCTATCCAGGACCTATATACTAGACAGTGTCAGAGGAAGGTCCAAAAAATTGTCAAAGACTCCAGTCACCCAAGTCATAGACTGTTCTCTCTGCTACTGCACGGAAAGCTGTACTGGAGCGCCAAGTCCAGGACCAAAAGGCTTAGCAGCTTCTACCCCCAAGCCATAAGACTGCTGAACAATTAATCAAATGGCCACCCGGGCTATTTACATTGAAATATTCTGCTTTTACAAACTGTTATGCTGTTTTCAAATGAAACGCAATACCTTGCTCTTGTTAAAGCTTCTGTTTTTTCACTGCTGCTACTTGCTGTTTATTATCTATGCATAGTCACTTTACAAATGACCTCGACTAACCTATACCCCCGCACATTGACTTGGTACCGGTACCCTCTGTATATACCCTCGTTATTGTTATGTAACTTTCTTGTGTTACTTGTTGATTCAAATTCTTTTACTTTAGATTATTTTGTAAATATTTTCTTAACCTTATTTATTGAACAGCATTGTTGTTAAAGGGCTTGTAAGTAAGCATTTCACGGTAAGGTCTACACCTGTTGTATTCAGCATTTCACGGTAAGGTCTACACCTGTTGTATTCAGCATTTCACGGTAAGGTCTACACCTGTTGTATTCAGCATTTCACGGTAAGGTCTACACCTGTTGTATTCAGCATTTCACGGTAAGGTCTACACCTGTTGTATTCAGCATTTCACGGTAAGGTCTACACCTGTTGTATTCAGCATTTCACGGTAAGGTCTACATCTGTTGTATTCAGCATTTCACGGTAAGGTCTACACCTGTTGTATTCAGCATTTCACGGTAAGGTCTACACCTGTTGTATTCAGCATTTCACGGTAAGGTCTACACCTGTTGTATTCAGCATTTCACGGTAAGGTCTACACCTGTTGTATTCGGCGCATGCAACAAATAACATTTGATTTGATTTTTTCATCTTTGGGGTGCATTGTTGGGACATGTAGGCTGCACAGAATCATTTCAGATTGTCTAGATTTTAAAAGGACTGCTGCAGTCTAAGCATACCTCTTGGTTCAGCTTCAGTACTTTTGTTTTTGTACCGTGAGGGCAGTTCTATGTACTTTACGGGGCCTTAAAAAATATCCCCTGACAGTCACTGGCTGAACACAAATAATGATGTGGTCCAGCTATCCAGTCAGGTTCCATCTGTAATTTGTAGTCAAGAAGCTTCATATCGTATTTCTAGGAGAGCTTGGATAAAAATACAGTTTTTCTGAATAGGCTTCATTTATATATTGTACATAGGTCCAGGGGGATACTTGCATTAACTGAAGCAAATATTTGTTACTTGGCTGAATTGGGAGAACCAACTACACTGCAAATCTCATTCACATCCTTCATTCTAATGAATAACACTTCCTTCTCCAACCATGCAGGCATTCAGAGACAAGGTTTTGCCATACACAAATTAGAGACAGACCAGAGGCTTTAGCATCACATGAAAGCAGGCTGAATGAAGCCGCTTTGAGCAGTTCACCTTCAGCACAGTCAGATTGGGATGTCTCTCTGTCACTCCTCAGACACCCAGCCTGGTCCCCAACAGTAAGGTCCACAACAGTGTGTGTGTGTGTGTGTGTGTGTGTGTGTGTGTGTGTGTGTGTGTGTGTGTGTGTGTGTGTGTGTGTGTGTGTGTGTGTGTGTGTGTGTGTGTGCACGTATGTGTGTGTTGGAGATGAACCCACAGCTGACCTGCTTCTTTCTATCTCAGGCCTGCTTGTCACAGTGCAGCCATTTCATACCATGTAAGGAGGACTGAGGAGGTCTCTCTCTGCCCTGGGCTGGTCCACACTGGCTGCAGAACAATACTAACACAGCACAGCAGCAGTGGACCGCACCATTGTGACCAGCTGCCAGACGTGTTGCTCTCTTCTCACACCACCTCCTCCTGTCAGGTGATGTTCAGAGAGTCTATTCTCAGCCCTAAGGGTTACTCATGTCTGCTTTGTTAGTAGCTTCAGTAAGGAAGTATTCTAATATAATTCACAGCTGTCTGACAAATTTTTTTGTCGTGTCACTGGGTGATTTTTTCTTCTATTTACTAGACCAGAGGTACTGTGTTTTGCAGTAAGGCTTGGACATAACAACAATGGAGTGTGATCTGTTAGTCATGGGACTGTACTTTTTCTGAATTCAGCAGTGTGATGTTGCAGAGAGGACTGAAAACAGACAAGCAATAACAGTGGTACTGATGCATCTGAAACAACAAAGGCAAAACACCCTCAAGGTGTAATTCAAACACTCAAATTATCTGTGGCACTCACTCCGTAAAGAACTCGAATGGGATGTGGCAAATGACTAAACAAACTACCCACCATCTTTGTTCACAGAGCATAACTACTGAATAAACCCCCCAAAAACATTGCACCGCCTCTGCCCCAAGCCGTGTCTGTGTAAACGGCATGTCTCCATTATTACTCATGCACAGGTCATAACACTGGGACAGAGTAACAGATTTATTTTAACAGGGACGTTCATCCTACCTCAGAACACATTTTTACATTGAACATTATGTATAAGTGTAACATTATTTCTGTGCTCAATGCTATTATATCCATGGTACTTTATTGAGGCACATGATTCAAAGTTTTGAATAGAAAACAATGGTTAGAATTCCTTGGTAAGAATATATTTGATGTCTGATGATACTGAACGATAGCCTACATCAAGAATATTTGACTTACTTCTCTCATCAATATACACCTACCTTCTTACTACTACCTCCTCACAGGATTAAGAAGAAAAAAAAAATTGTAAACAATTCCAAGCATAAAGATGCAATTCGGGTGCGTGGTAAATTTACTGTTGAAGAAAAAACATTTTATAACAAAGCCATAATAACATTCATTATGTGGTGTAGACTACAGTTGAGCAGTGTCGTTTTTAGGATTTCCACACATGTCATAAATCCACACTGCAGAGCTCTCCCTGTCCTCTGTCTAGCCTTGATTGTATTGCTGTTGATGATATCTGGAAATGTGCATGTACACCCTGGACCATCTACAGTTGCTAGCCCCAATTCTGACTTGTGCTCTGATATCTGTTTCTTGTCACGCCCTGACCATAGAGAGCCCTCGGGCTCTGTACTGGACGTTCGTTTATTCTTTGTTGTTTTTGTGAAGTTTCACTTTGTAATAAAGTATGTGGAACTCTACGCACGCTGCGCCTTGGTCCGCTCCTTTCGACGAACGTGACAGTTTCACTGATTTCTGCTCTCGTAAAAGCCTGGATTTTCTGCACATTAACACTAGCAGCTTATTACCTAAAATGGATCAATTGAAAGTGTGCTTCAATCCAGTCGTGTTGGTCATTCCTGAGACAAGCTTAAGAAAAAGTGTTTTGAATACTGATGTTAACCTGTCTGGTTATAACCTTTTTCGGCAAGACAGATCTTCCAAAGGTGGGGGAGTGGCAATCTTTACCAAGGATCACCTTCAGTGCTCAGTTGTCTCCTCCAAGTCTGTCCCCAAACAATTTAATTTGCTGGTTTTAAGCATTAAACTTTCAAATAGCTCTTACTCTAGCCTACCTAGCCTGTACTCTACCTGCCCTAAGCTCTCTCCTGGCCCTTTACACTAAGTCTGAATTTGTCCTACTAGGTGACCTAAACTGGGACATGCTTAAACCACCTGACCAAATCCTAAAGCAATGGGACTCCCTAAATCTTTCTCAGATTATCACCAATCCACAAAGTCTGACTCCAAACACCCAGAAAAGGCTACTCTCCACGATGTTATCGTCACACATAATCGTGATAGGTATCAGTCTGGTGTTTTCTGTAATGACCTTAGTATCACTGTTTTACAGCCTGTGTTCCTAATGCCTACTCAGTGAAACAACCTGTCCTGATTTGTCATAGACTATTGCTAAAAAACTTTAATGAGCAAGCCTTCCTTCATGACCTGGCCTCTGTAAAATGGTGTAGAATCAGCTTGATCCCCTCTGTCGAAGACGCTTGGACCTTCTTTTTGATATTTTCAGTGATATTCGAATTAATTAGAATTAAAAACAGGTTCAGCCCCTGGTTCGACCGTGATCTTGCAGAGTTACTCCACCTCAAGAATTGCATTTGGCGAAAGGCTCGGCACACGCATACTCAGGCTGACTGGCTATCGTTCAGGCAAATGAGAAATAAGTGCACTCAGCCTATCCGAAAGGCCAAAGTTAGTTACTTTAAGGAGCAGTTCTCTCTCTGTGGGTCTAACCCCAAGAAGTTCTAGAAAACGGTTAAAGACCTGGAAAATAAACCCTCCTCCTCACAGCTGCCCATCCCTTAAAGTTGATGATGTGGTTGTTACTGACAAGAAGCACACGGCTGAGCTTTTTAATCACCACTTCATTAAGTCAGGATTCCTATTTGACTCAGCCATGCCTCCTTGCCCATCCAACATTTCCTCATCTCCCACCCATTCTAATGCGACTATCCCCGATGCTCCTTCATTTTCCCCTGTCCCGCTACAACGATTCTCCCTGCAGGCAGTCACTAAGTCTGAGGTGCTAAAGGATCTCCTTAAACTTGACCCCAAAAAAACATTGGGGTCAGATGGTTTAGACCCTTTCTTCTTTAAGGTTGCTGCCTCTATAATCGCCAAGCCTATCTCTGACATTTTTAACCTGTCTCTCCTCTCTGGGGAGATTCCCATTGCTTGGAAGGCAGCCATGGTTCATCCTTCATTTAAAGGGGAGATCAAGCTGATCCAAACTGTTATAGGCCTATTTCTATTTTGCCCCGTTTAACAAAAGTGGTGGAAAAACTGGTCAATAATTAACTGACTGGCTTTCTTGATGTCTATAGTATTCTCTCTGGTATGGAATCTGGTTTCCGCTCAGGTTATGGATGTGTCACTGCAACGTTAAAGGTCCTCAATGATGCCACCATTGCCCTTAATTCTAAGCAATATTGTGCTGTTTTTTTATTGACTTGGCCAAAGCTTTTGGTACGGTAGACCATTCCATTGTTATGGGCCGACTAAGGAGTATTGGTGTCTCTGAGGGGTCTTTGGCCTGGTTTGCTAATTACCTCTCTCAAAGAGTGCAGTGTATAAAATCAGAATATCGGCTGTCTCAGCCAATGCCTGTCACCAAGGGTGTACCCCAAGGCTCGATCCTAGGCCACACACTCTTCTCAATTTACATCAATAACATAGTTCAGGTAGTAGGATACAGAAAATAAGTTCATATTAATTTTTAAACAACACAATAGTAATGTTTTAACTTAGGAAGAGTTCAGAAATCAACATTTGGAGGAACAACCCTGATTTTCAATCACAGCTTTCATCTGTCTTGGCATGCCCTCCACCAGTCTTTCACATTGATGTTGGGTGACTTTATGCCACTCCTGGCGCAAAAATTTAAGCAGCTCGGCTTTGTTTGATGGCTTGTGACCATCCATCTTCCTCTTGATCACATTCCCAAGGTTTTCAATGGGGTTCAGGTCTGGAGATTGGGCTGGCCATGACAGGGTTTTGATCTGGTGGTCCTCCATCCACACCTTGATTGACCTGGCTGTGTGTGGCATGGAGCATTGTCCTACTGGAAAAAACAATCCTCATAGCTGGGGAACATTGTCAGAGCAGAAGGAAGCAAGTTTTCTTCCAGGACAACCTTGTGGCTTGATTCATGCGTCCTTCACAAAGACAAATCTGCCCAATTCCAGCCTTGCTGAAGCACCCCCAGATCATCACCGATCCTCCACCAAATCTCACATTGGGTGCGAGACACTGTGGCATGTAGGCCTCTCCAGGTCTCACACCCACTGTGAAATTTGGTGGAGGATCGCATGAAAGCTGTGATTGAAAATCAGGGTTATTTCACCAAATATTGATTTCTGAACTCTTCCTAAGTTAAAACATTAGTATTGTGTTGTTTAAAAATGTATATGAACTTATTTTCTTTGCATTATTCGAGGTCTGACAACACTGCATCTTTTTTGTTATTTTGACCAGTTGTCATTTTCTGCAAATAAATGCTCCAAATTACAACATTTTTATTTGGAATTTGGGAGAATGTTGTCAGTAGTTTACATAATAAAACAAAAATCTTCATTTTACCAAAACACATACCAAGAAATAGTAAAACCAGAGAAACTGATAATTTTGTAGTGGTCTCTTAATTTTTATATAATATACAGTGCCAGTCAAAAGTTTGGACACTCCTACTCATTCCATGGTTTTTCTTATTTTTTTTTCTATTTTCTACATTGTTGAATAATAGTGAAGACATCAAAACTATGAAATAACACATATGGAATCATGTAGCAACCAAAAATGTGTAAAACAAATCAAGTCTTAAAGTAATGATGGACTGTCGATTCTCTTTGCTTATTTGAGCTGTTCTTGCCATAATATGGACTTGTTATTTTACCAAATAGGGATATCTTCTGTATACCAACCTTGTAACAACACAACTGATTGGCTCAAACGCAGTAAGAAGGGAAGAAATTCCACAAATTAACTTTTAACAAGGCACTCCTGTTAATTGAAATGGATTTCATGTGACTACCTCATGAAGCTGGTTGAGAGAATGCCAGGAGTGTGCAATGCTGTGATCAAGGCAAAGAGTGGCTACTTTGAAGAATCTCAAATATAAAATATATTTTGATTTGTTACACACATTTTTGGTTCTTACATGATTCCATATGTTATTTCACAGTTGTGATGTCTTCACTATTATTCTACAATGTAGACAATTGTAAAAATAAAGAAAAACCCTTGAATGAGTAGTTGTGTCCAAACTTTTGACTGGTACTGATATATATATTATAGGCTACAGTAGGCTACTACAATAAATAAACTTTCCAGTGACACACTGACTCACCAAATGATGAAGATGAAGCCATAGGCTACTCACCGATGATGGCCGATGTGCTCGTCGTTGATAATCTCAAGATAAGCTTTGTAAAACAGTGCTGCTGCTGTTCATTCAAAATTGGGAGTTGTTGAGAATGTATTTCTCTATTGGTTCTACAGAGAGATTAGTCTTCTGTTTTCAGCAGTAGGCATTTGCTTTCCAAACTATATGTTTTTATTCACAATTGTATTTAGAAATTTGCAAAAGGCAAACTGACAGCCGCAACCAACTAAAGTAAAATAATCCATAGTTCCCATTCAAGTCAGGACTGGCAGCCATCACTAGTGTACCCATTAACAGTCAAATTGACGGTAAGAGGTTCCAAAACCCTTCTATGGATTATGTATATGGCCACAACACATTTGGTGCACATAGGAATACCGGTAACTGACAAAATTAAGACAACACTTGAGTAAATGAGGGATACAAATGATATGTTTTGGTGTGGGGTAAATTTTCCTGGCATTGTTTAGGTCCACTTGTAGAATCTATGACAAGGCACATTGAAGCTGTTCTGGCAGCTTGGTGGCCCAACACACTTTAAGACACTTTATGTTGGTGTTTTCTTTATTTTGGCAGTTAGGCCTACTTGTATGTGCTTGTGATAAAACATACTCTGTGGCTAAATTATGTTCTCTGGTGTACTTTGAACATTGAGAGTGGGCCCTATTGCCTCATCATCTTAAAGCTGATCTCACTAAGTGTGTACATGATACCAGTGGTGTAAAGTACTTAAGTAAAAATACTTTAAAGTACTACTTAAGTAGTTTTTGGGGGTATCTGTACTTCACTATTTACATTGTTTGACAACTTTTACTTTTACTTGTACTCCACTACATTCCTAAAGAAAATAATATACTTTTTACACCGTACATTTTCCCTGACACACAAAAGTACACGTTACATTTCGAATGCTTAGCAGGACAGGAAAATTGTCCAATTCACACGCTTATCAAGAGAACATCCCTGGTCATCCATAATGTCTTGGTCATCCCTACTGCCTTGGTCATCCCTACTGCCCCTGATCTGGCGGACTCACTAAACACAAATGCTTTGTTTGTAAATGATGTCTTTGGAGTGTGCCCCTGGCTGGCAGTAAAAAAACAAAAAATGTCATTGTGCCATCTGGTTTGCTTAAAATAAGGAATGTGAAATGATTTATACTTTTACTTTGACTAAGTATATTTTAGCAATAACATTTACTTTTAATAATTAAGTATATTTAAAACCAAATACTTTTAGACTTTTACTCCAGTAATATTTTACTGGGTGACTTTCACTTTTACTTGAGTCATTTTATATTAAGGTATCTTTACTTTTACTCAAGTATGACATTTGGGTACTTTTTCCACCACTGCATGATAGTGGTTCTGTGTTTCATCTGTCAATAGAATTTACAACTTACTTGTATGAGCTGCCAATTGTAACTTCCTGTTTTAATTGCCTGTTTAGCGCATCTAACGCCGCCCTGCCTCTGGCCCCTGCCGCGTCTTCTCGCTCCACTTTGATGCTAACTTTCTTTTCACCATCCTCCTCTGCAGTTTGGTTATTTTTACTCCCTCCCAGAATTTCTTTCTCTTGCACTTTGTCAGCAATTTCGCTTTTCTCCACCCCACTGTCAACTTCCGCGTGTGCATGGTAGTGTTTGGACCTATCCTGGACACAGTCACCGCCGATGGAGATGGAGGGATTGGGCCTGGCAATCCAAGGATGGTCGTCCCTTTTCTGAATGGGCCATGGCTTGAAATCCTTCTGATATTGTGTCTTGTTGTTAAAAGGGGTCTCGGGAGTATGATATTCATTCTTAGGTTTACAGCTTGGCTCAGGGCGCACTTTCCAGTGCTTAAAGTCTTGGCGCATTACAGAACCACATGCGCGCTCCTCAGACACAGCGGTTCCCGTTGCGAGGTGCTCACAAGCGGCTACCGCCTTGTCCTCGTGAGCGGGTTGAGTTTCTATGGCGACCGCGCTTGCCTGTGCCTGGTGATGCGGCTGTTTTTGTTGGTGCTGCTGTTGAAGATGCTGCATCTCCGAGACGTCGTACCTGGTGAAAACCAATGGCACCGAAATGTCCCCCTTGTCCAGCTGGTTCCAGAAGCGGGCCATGCAGCACGCCCTGGTGATGCAGGGCCACGCCATGATGTCGGCTTTAGCTCAGTTCCTGCGCACGATACAATGGCACTCTCTGTCTCTCCTAGGCTATTGATGAGCACCAATGTTCTGTTAAAGGAACAAATTGAGGAACAAAATGTCCGAGTTGTTGAATGGTGCAAGATACGATGTTTAGCGAAAATAGAGGAATTATACATCCATGATTCAAATATTACGAATACAGAGATTGGATGCTTAATTAGCGTTATTACAACTCCCCTCTCGCTGTTTTCCCTTTGCGCTGCTCTCAGCTCTGCTCGTTCTGTCCTGTCATGCACATTGCTCTATGATAGTGCACTGCAAGGAAAATCGGTCCCGCCTGCGCGCTCAGCATCCCCCCCCATGAGAGGATGCTTAGAATTGGAGCAGAGAAATATCACCTGGCATCGTCATCATCATGCATCATGCAATGTCTGCAGTGGGAGGAGAGACGTTTTGATGCCTCAACCCATTCCATTATAGTTTTATGTCGCCATACTTCTATACGATCCTGTGTTTATGTATTGCTAGCATTTAATAAAACATGAGAGGTTGATGGTTTGCTTTATAGCATATCAAATAGGACATCAATTGAACAGTGGCCAATACTGCAATTGGATCTAGAAAGGTTTAGGAGCAGAAATCAGAAATTCAGACATATTTCATGTGTGTATGTGTCATTGTATGGAGGCTTTGGAGTAAGTGATAGCAGAGCAGTTGGCTTTGTGATCAGGGGTCTTGCCTCTGTTTAACAACAGAGGACAGATGGTGATTTCTGCACTGAAGTAGACAATGCCTACTCATTATACACAATCAAGACTAGCGCCACACTGAGCATCTGAAAACATTTGCACATAATGATGGGAAACACTAATTACTAATTCCGTATTAGTTTTCACTCTGTTATTACTGTAATTCTAGATGCATAAAACAAGTTATTTTAAGGTAAAGCTGCAAGATCATTCATTCATTGCCTAGCAAAAATCCTGGAATCATTGATTAATACTCAGTTTAGATCCCCCATTGATCTTGTAAATATCTGGGCATCTGGATTGACGAAAAGCTATCTTTTAAAAATAGTATAAAATTAAAAAATATATATATAAAGTTGGGTTTCTTCTGTAAGAATAGGGCTTGCTTTTCATGAAATAGTAGAAAACAGATCATTCAGTTTACATTTATTCCTGTTATAGACTATGGAGATATTATATACATGAATGCAGCTACCAGTGTTTTGAAGCCTTTGGACACAATTTATCACAGCACCCTTTGTTTTATAACGTCCGACAGTTTTGACACTCACCACTGCACCCTTTATCATTACGTTGTTTGGACCTCGCTACAAACACACAGGTCACTTCATAATTCTGTTTTTGTTATAAAGCCTTTCATAATAAACTACCAATTTACTTAACATCATTGTTGAAATATAGAAAGTCGGAATACAACACTAGGTCACAGGTTTGGATAATGCTGGAGACTCCACGTGTATCCACAGAGTGGATTTTTCCCATCAGGTTGAATAATCTCCAAGTAACGTTTCATTTGATATGCTGCTGTCTCTGGGTCAGTTTAGGAGAAAGGGATTTTCATATTTATAAATGTATTTGTTTTGTTTGATTGTTTGTGTATATAATATTTGCTGTTTATTTAATTTTGTGTTTTAAATTGTGTATCATTTTCTTTTCTTTATTGTTCCCAGGGTATATTTGCAAATGAGACCCAGGTCTCAATGTGTTTTTTCCCTGGTTAAATAAAAGTTAATACATTATTGTCCAATGCTGCAATTTTCACTTTCAGGAAATTAGATTGCATAAAATTCTTTGAATTGCTTGTGAGAACACACAATTAAAGAATGGTATTGTCACTGACCTTCTGGTATTTATAAGATAGGTTATTAGTGTCACTTTAAATAGATTTCCTCAAGATTATGATAGATGCCAGATTTCCATCTGTTTACGGCCTAGTTAGATAGCCCCAAATAATCAATATGACGTGAAAGGGAAAAGTCACAATCAGTAATAAACAATCTAAACAGGTTAATTAACACAAAAATATTGATAACACCGTGGGCTTATCAATCAGTATGTGTGTGTGTTCAGCTATACATCACCCCTATTAACTTGTTAGATTTATTTAATTATATTTTTATTTATTTAACAAGGCAAGTCAGTTAAGAACAAATTCTTATTTACAATGGCAGCCTACCCCAGCCAAACCCAGACAACGCTGGGCCAATTGTGCACCACCCTATGGGACTCCTAATCACAGCCAGTTGTGATACAGCCTGGAATCGAACCAGAGTCTGTAGTGACCCCTCCAATATAGCGTTTTTTACCCTTGTGACTGACACAGTCAATTAGCACGGAAAGCTAGCAAAGTGGCGCGAAGCTCTCCTTCCTGAACAAACGCAGACAAAGCAACACGCCTAACGTCCCGAAAAAAATTCAATAATCTAATTAAACTATATTGAAAAAACATACTTTACGATGATACTGTCACATGTATCAAATAAAATCAAAGCCGGAGATATTATTCGTCTATAACGACAGCTTTACAGAAGGCAATACCAGGTCCCTTCTCGCGCGTTCCAGAAAACAGGAAATTGGGGTCACGTCATGCCAAGAGCTTTTATTCGACCTCAGATCATGTTATACACTCCATTTCTTCTCTCACTGCCTGTTGACATCTAGTGGAAGGCGTATGAAGTGCATGTATACTAATAAATATCAAGCACATTTATAAGCAGGCCCTAGAACAGAGCATCGATTTCAGATTTTCCACTTCCTGTCAGGAAGTTTGCTGCAAAAGGAGTTCTGTTTTACTCACAGATATAATTCAAACGGTTTTAGAAACTAGAGAGTGTTTTCTATCCAATAGTAATAATAATATGCATATTGTACGAGCAAGAATTGAGTACGAGGCCGTTTGAAATAGGCACCTTTTATCCAGGCTACTCAATACTGCCCCTGCAGCCCAAACAGGTTAATGTGTGAAAGTTAAATATTTCTCAAAAATATTTTTTGAATTTCGCGCTCTGCCTTTTCAGTGGAATGTGGGAGGAGTTAGCGGAACCCCGGGGCTAGACAGGTTAAATGGTTGTGTTTTCTGAACACAACGCGCAACCCAAATGGCGTTTTTTTGTTATAAAAGTAATATTTATCGAACAAAAAGAACATTTATTGTGTAACTGGGAGTCTCATGAGTGCAAACATCCGAAGATTATCAAAGGAAAGCGATTAATTTTATTGCTTTTCTGACTTTCGTGACCATGCTAATTTGGGGCTAGCTGTTCTAGCATTGATTGATACACTCACAAAAGCTTGGATTGCTTTCGCTGTAAAGCATATTTTCAAAATCTGACACGATAGGTGGATTAACAACAAGCTAAGCTGTGTTTTGGTATATTTTACTTGTGATTGCATGATTATAAATATTTTTAGTAATATTTTGCGCCCTGCAATTCAGCGGTTGTTTAGGAAAATGATCCCGCTAAAGGGATCCGTAGCGCAGAGAGGTTATGCTCTTTGACATTTGTTGTAGAGATAATGTTATGAAGAAAAGGTTAATGTAATAATTTGTCATATAGTCAATGCTTGTCTAGATTTCCCGAAACAGAAATTAATTGAACTAAACTGTTGTTCTGATCTACCGTAATTTCCGGACTATAAGCCGCTACTTTTTTCCCACGCTATGAACCTTGCGCTTTATACAATGACGCAGCTAATTTATGGATTTTTCCCGCTTTCACAAATTCATGCAGCCAAAAAACTGAGCACCGTCACATAATGTGAAGTAAATCGAGCGCGCTCAAACTTTCCATCATTCTGATTACGGTAGTCATTTTGTCACCCTCATCATGGCAAAGACACGGAGAAATGCATATGATGCAGCTTTCAATTTGAAGGCGATCGATCTGGCTGTTTGAAAAGTAAATAGAGCTGCTGCACGGGAGCTTGGCCTTAATGAGTCGATGATAAGACGTTGGAAACAGCAGCGTGAGAAACTGACTTAGTGCAAAAAGACAACAAAAGCTTTCAGAGGAAAGAAAAGCAGATGGCCCGAACTAGAAAATGAGGCTTGGATGACAAGTGGGGAGAAATCCTTCACTAAAACAGGCCGCATGCGAAGAGCGACTTATGGTCAAGTCTGCCAGTGGGTCCTGACAGCGTGGAGCTGCTGCGTATTGAAGAGGGCAGCATAAGCTCAGCGGGGAATTTGCCTCCGGATGAAAGTGAGGAGAGCACAATGAAAACGATCCAACATCGGATGAAGCAATTCTGAGGCTATTCAACTCCGACACCAAAGGAGATGACTTCAGTGGTTTCAGTGCACAGGAGGAAGATAGTGACCAAGGACTTTCTTGGTAGGCTACTGTTTACTGCTATTTAAAAAAAAAAATGTTACAAGCCTGTTTCGTTAAAGCCTATTTATTTTTGTTACAAGACGTGTTTCGTTAAAGCCTATTTATTTTTGTTACAAGCCGTGTTTCGTTTAAAGGCTGTGTAAAGTTCATTTGTTTCAATGTACCGGTAGGCACCTGCGGCTTATAGACACGTGCGGCTTATTTATGTACAAAATACATTTTTTTTTTTTATTCAGTGGGTGCGGCTTATATTCAGGTGCGCTTAATAGTCCAGCAATTACGGTATGCTTTATTGAGGTTATCATGGAAGGTGATGTCAGATTGTGTCTTAATGCATGGTTGGAATAATTTGACCACAAACAGTGTGTGTGAACCTCAAAACCCCCCCTAACCATCTGAAGAAAGAGCGACAAAGACATGCAATGCGACAGTGACTTTTAACACTTCTGAGTCCGAGCCATAAACCTGGGTGCGGGCGGCAGTAGTGCTGAGAGCTGGTGTGGAGTGAATGTGGAGAGAGAGAATGGCTCAGGTGAGAGACTCGTGTATGTGGGAGAAACGGATTAATCTACTTGGATATTGAAATCAGGACATTATCAAGGGTCATCAAATAGGACAGGCAAGAGTTACATGAGCCGTTGGGAAGATGAACTGTAAACAATATCTGAAAAAGACACGCTAGAATGATAAGTGCCAGGAGAAGGACAGGGGGGGTGGTCTACACACCAGAGGTGTGGACTCGAGTCACATGACTTGGACTCGAGTCAGACTCGAGTCACAAATATAATAACTTGCAACTCGACTTTGACTTTAACACCAATGACTCGTGACTTAACTTGGACTTGAGTCTTTTGACTCGAACTGACTTAATACCGTCCCCAAGTCGAAATATAAAAAATGATGCTGTTAAAAAAGTGTGCGGCACATCAACTCTTCATTTAATGGATTACAGTTTGAATCAGACAGCAGCCAATCAAATTGTGCCAGCTGAGAAAAAGTTGCGCGTGGCAGTGCAGAGGAACATCGGTGGGTGAATTCAGATGGAGCCCATTGAAAGATGATACCCCAAATCCTTATTTTAGGATACAAAGACTATGCTGTAGTCAACAAAAAACAGATTGCAAAACATGCGGTAAGAAAATAACAGACAGAGGCGCAACAACTTCCAACTTTGTTCGACATTTGAAGCTGCACAAAGAACGGTAAGTCGTGGCTAATATAGCTGACAGCTATATATAACTTTGCTAGTGTAGCATGTAGGCTAATTTAACAATAAATCAATGAGCCTCCACACTGTCAGTCAGTGCGGGAATGTGATAATTTCACCCAAGATTGAGCTACAACTGGCTAGGCAATTGGTAGCCTAAATTCTGCATGATGTTACTGCTGTTCCTAAAACCATTGACATACATTAGCCCACTGTAACCTCACAGAGAGGGTGTGTGTGTGTGTGTGTGTGTGTGTGTGTGTGTGTGTGTGTTAAGGTTGGGCGATTGTGTACAAGCCTACATTGCACGATTGCGCCCCATAACAATCCTCGATAGCCGATCACTATGGGGGGGGGGGGTCTTTCTCATGGCTACCCATGTATTTCCATGGAAATATAAAGTTTATTTGGAAAGTAATACATATATATTTTTAAAAGCATTCATGATTTGCGTAAATGTATTATACTAACTATTACTCTTGTTAAAAATATGAAATGGTATTACATTTGGTGAAGAGCACATTATGACTTGTTTAGGACTCAAAACTCAAAGTTTAGGACTTGAGACTTGTCGGTCTTGACTTGAGACTTACTTGTCTCAAGCCCACCTTTGCTACACACTGCAAACAATTTAGACTAAGGATGCATTAAGATACTGATCTTTCATTACCAGGCCACACGTGACAGGAAAACAGGGACAAAGGGGGCCTGTAATGGGGAGTTATTCCCAGCAATAAAAGGTTTTGTTTATAAATGTATGTTCTAACAGGGATGATGTGTGATAAATTTAGAAGCTGGAATTCAAGTCCTAGACTCAAAGTAAGCACGAAGGACTGTCCTTCTAAATTTGGGTTGGATAATTTATAAAATGTTTTAGATTTGAATACAGCGAGAGAGAGTTTCTCCAGAACAGTGAGGGGTCTGACAGGGAGGTTGTTTGTTAGAGAAATCACTGGATGATAGCTTGGGTAAACCATGAAGTTTTTTTTATGTTCTCTTTTGTTTTACCATGTCATCAGAATTATGTTGGTTGCATCAATGAGTGGTGTGAAGTTAATAAACACCTACTTTTTTCTCTTTCCTTTTCAAGTCAATATGTTTTTAGGTTTTGTGGAAAATAATTGTTCCAGAGGAGGGACTGATGTGTATTGACTAATTCATTTGAGACTGTTTTAGTATATTTATAACTGAGAAGTGCATTAGGAGTAATGACTAGTATGTAATGGGTCAGATGGGATGATACATGTGCAAATGTATCTGTAGCAGGAGGCGAGGTGTTTGAGACAGAATGTTTACATAGGGCTGTTAAGTGGGATGGAACGTGACTGCAATGAAGATCTGTGGGGGCTCATAAATTAAGGTTGTGGTGATGGTGGAGTATCATTCCCAGAGACTGTATATTGTTACAGGAGATAGCTGTCCTCCCTATCCTATGAGCTAACTGTCCACAATATAGGGATTTAATGAAGTTAAATGGAACATTACACATACCCAGATCATGCTGAGAGGAGAAGAGATAGTGGTGGAATTTCAGACACTATGGTAAACTTTCAAGAAACCTGTGACTCAGAATTTTGTTAGGTTGGATATTCTTCCAACTCATTAATTTCTTTCCCAATTTCTAACAGCCGGCGAACACTTGACAGATTACATACAGGAGTTATTCTCACGGTAGTCGCTGTAGGGACCGTAATTGAAGGATGCTATAGGCATGGGCCATGTTAGTAGTAGCAGGGGTTACTTTAGTAGCATTATTGGGATATCAGTTTATAAGGACTCGTGCTACATGGATTGGTAACTGGTAACTGGGAGACCAATGGGAGTACAGGGGAGGCTGTTATTCAAATGTCACAAATTAGTAATCTTGCCATAACAGGAGAGTGTTGTCAGGAAATGACTCATGTGTTGCAGTGTATATATCCTCAGGTGAAAGCAGAGATAACCAAGGGTATGGGCTGAATTCTGGAGATGTGTACATCTGTACATCAAGATACACCAGGCGGGGGGTGTTGGGACAGTGTTGGTGTGGTCCACACACAGTACTCCTTACAGCACATGTAGCGGTAAAGATCGTCATGTCTCTCCTAGGTGGGTGCATAGTTCTCATGCGAAGCAAGGTCCAGCTGCATAATGGGTGAGCTTGAAGACTCCATGACTTAGGAAACAGAGCGAAAGAGAGAAACTAAATTCCACTGTAAGATATGCAGATGGGGGGGGTCTGGGAGCTACGTTAAACATCATAGTTGGGTTGGGGTTAGCTGCTTTATTGGTTAATGCATCATATGAAAGAGGATAGATGTTGGGGTAATTGTACTCGAAACAAAATGTTGAAGGCATTGATGTGAAAGCATATACAGTGCTGAGTTACCTCAAGAGGATGTAGGGTTGTGGCAACGGAGGAGATGAGGAACAAAGTGAAAATGACATGACTTGGGAACACCTCTTGGAACCTGGGGCCGAAAGGGGAAGACTGGGCGAAAGCATGAGGAGGCTTTTTAGGACTTTCATTTGAGTGGAATCCAGCAGAAAAGTATCCTGGATGCATAGAGTCAGGTGAAGAGAGAGTGGGAATTGTCATGGTCTCAGACTTGAATATATATTTGTGCA
This sequence comes from Salvelinus fontinalis, assembly GCF_029448725.1. NCBI lineage: Eukaryota > Metazoa > Chordata > Actinopteri > Salmoniformes > Salmonidae > Salvelinus > Salvelinus fontinalis. The sequence continues at coordinate 23,562,554 of NC_074677.1, read as the reverse complement.
TATCTTATCACATTGTTAATACTGTTATGTTTTGTGTGTCTTTTTGTTGCTTTCCAAGTCTTATGATATCACTCACAGGGACTAGAAGGAGAAAGTGGAGAAACTAAAAGCCGCTCCAGCTGACATGAAGCAAGCCAGCAGATGCAGCTGGAATGGCATTTTGTTGTGTGATGAGAGATGGAAATAAAATTGTGTATGGTGTGATCATAGAACAGAGGCAATACATTTCTGAGTTGGTAAACCTCACAGTGAATGTTTTGTCATCATTGTTTGTTCAGTTATAATATTTTTTTTGTTTTTTAATTCATGTTTTATTATCAGTGTTTGTCTATTTATAAGTAATTTCCAAGTTTATGTAAGTTGAACAGTAGGAAGCTATTGTTCAAGAGGAGGGTTTTGAGAATATGAAATATACTTATTCATGTCACTGATGGAGTGGTAAGGTTTAGAGGATCTACACCAGAAGTTAAGGGTTATAGGAGGAAGGTATATAGTGGGTGCAACTAAGCTTGGAATGTGTTGAGTGCAGGGAAGTGATTACATGTGGCAGGCACTGATAAGGGGAAAGAGCCATCGATTAGTGATGAAGGGGGGTTGAGGTCAGGTCAGGTCACCTTAATGGAGAAAGAGAAGTTTATGGCCTGTATCACTAGTGTCCTGCCTAGCAGTAAAGAACAATGCTTGTACAGATGGGTAGGAGGAGACTCTGCCTATGAGGAACGGTTAAATATCAGTGCTTGTGTGAAAATGAATTTTGTCTGAATCCAGCTGTATTGGCCTTTTTAGAAGAATTAAACTTGGTTAAGCTTCTCTAGTGTCCGTGAGCTATTTATTCTGAAAATTAGAACTTAACAACGTACACATGGATTTTGTGCCGTAGATATGTGGTGGAGTCGGGGCCTGAAGGCACACAGTGTGTTTGGAAATCTGTGAATGTATTGTAATGTTATTAAAGTTGTATAAACTTCCTTAATTTGGCTGTACCCCAGGAAGAGCTGCTGCCTTGGCAGCTAACGGGATACATAATAAATACAAATACAAATGACGAGAGAATATTTGGATTAACTGGTACCTGACACGGACATGGTGGTTAGCAGGAAGATCGGAGTACCATAAACCAGGAGGTTGGGAGTTCAAATCACATGTCTGGAAATGTTGAATAATAATTTATGTATACATGCACAATGTAATCATGCATGTCAAATGTGTGAGTTGAAAACACTGCATGTTAGAAGTACTGTGTGTGAGTATCCCTAACCTTGCCAACATACGAAGCACATTGCATGGATCAGTGGTTCACCAATCAGGACCTTGTTTGGCTCAGCAACAGTAACAATACAAATGTTCTTGTAAATACAATTGTTAGCTGGCCCAGTACCAGCAAGGTCAAAGGTCTTGAAGATAGAGAAATGGGTTGAGTAATTAATTCATGCATTAAAGGATTGCAGAGATAAGACGGTCAAATGTCAGTTGACTGTGGATAGAGAGGGAGAAAGGCAGACTTTGGACCCACTTCACTCACTCTTCTCCTCTCCCGGGTGTCCCAGACATAAGCCTCCTGTCTGCCTGCACTGCCAGCCTCTTCAGTCCCCACCATGAATATCCAGTTTGCCCCTACCGACCTGCCCCTAAGCAGAAGACTGCAGACGGCCTCGGTGCTACAGTGGGTCTTCTCCTTTCTGGGCCTGGGTGAGTCTGCCACTGTTCTGCTCTGTCCTGGGCTGTCTGTGTGTGCTGTGCAGCTGTGTTAGCTAGCCTTTCTTCCTCATTTCTTAACAAGTGGGGAGCCTTGTGTCCAGTTCTGTTTGCTTAATGGGTTGCTCGGTGTGGAGAAGTTGAAATTGAATTCGTTGAGAGTTTCCACTGCTGGCTGACTTCCATGTGCCCATGGAGTTGTGCCTGAAACAGAGCAAGGAACGATGCTTACACAAACACATGCATACAGAAGAAATTCCCTTATCCAACTCTTAAGTAACTCTTACATAACATGTGTTGGACAGTGGAGAGACTCCATGTGTGTAGCAATAGATTTGTCCATTAGGCCTTCCACACTTTTTATTATTTTTGAGATGGATTGGATACTGTGCATCAGTGGTACCTAGTGGACAAGAAGAAACACACGTCCTGGTATTCGTTTTTTATGACCACATGACCTGACAAGGAAAAACTCTGGGTCCTAGTTATTGGTCAATCTGTTCAGGTCACATGGTTAGGAAAAACTCATGGCTTGAGTTGTAGTACACTTCTCGGGTTTGCTTAGATCTCTCTCTCTACCCCTTTCTATCTCTCTATCCCTGTCCCTCTCCTGCTCACTGCTGCTCAGTATGTCAGCAGGTTAAGAGATGCAACCTAATAGTGCAGTGCCCATCACATGTCTGTCTGTGTGTGTGTGTGTGTGTGTGTGTGTGTGTGTGTGTGTGTGTGTGTGTGTGTGTGTATGTCTGTCTGTGTGTATTGGTTGTCTTCCTCCAGCTCCAAGCTGCATCGTGCTGTTCTTTGTGTTGATGTTCACTCGGTTCTGGCTGATCAGCGTGCTGTACGCCTGCTGGTGGTTCATCGACTGGGAAACACCATCCAAGGGGGGCAACAGGGTTCACTTCCTCTCCAATCTACGTGTCTGGGACTACATGAGGGACTACTTCCCTGTAAAGGTGGGATGACTTTACTGTGTTTACTGCACTCTTTTGTGAGTGTTTGTGACTATGTTTTTTTTGGGCTTCAATATAAGAGCAGTGGCCAGGTATGGATAGGCCCTATCTACAGCTGTTGCTGGTTGATGTCCCCATCTAGTGGTGATATATGGATTGTGTGTAGAGAAATACAAGTTCAGCTAAGAAATGTGAGTTGGTATTTGTTGCAATTTGATCATCATTAGTCTTATCCTAAGAACTTAGTCTCTCAAAGTCATACCAATACAATATGCTGTGTTATTGGATAGTGCAGTAAGAACTCCTGTTTTAAAGGATATACAAATCTTTGATTCTATTCTATGGAGCTTGGAGGCCTGTGAGCCTGCAATATCCTTCCGCTGAGATGGGTCCATGCTCTTGCCCTTGGTCAGAATGTACACTTTGGTCTGTACTGATAAGCATGTGAACATCAACAACAAAATGGCTCAGATGTGTATTTTCCCTTTCAGTTGCTATGCAGAGCTTTGTTATCTATAGTTTGTCTATTTGAAAGTCTCAATAGGGTCACATGAATTAGCATGAATTATCTTTGACATTGTTAAATCCATAATTGTTATTCTAATGGTATAGCTAGACCTATGTATTTATTAATTTGAAGTGAATGGTAGTGTTTCTTTTTAAGCTTCTATTGGTCATTGTAATCAATTGTTATTTTCAGATGACCTAGAAATCAGCCATAGACAATCATAAATGTATTGTTTACGTAAATTCAGTGATGCGTTTGGATCTCCAACGACAGCCTTAGTGAGACATACCAATGTAAACCTTCATTGTAAACATAGAATGACTTTTGATGCCATTGATAAAACATTCCTCAGATAGTTAATTTCAGAAAGAAAGCACCATGTAGAAATATGTTTAACCATTTATTAAACATTGAATAATGCAAGTCTTTCCGATATAAGCTCTGCTCGTTCAGGGTAGCTCACTGCCCAAGCAAAGCGTCAATATAAAATATCCAGCCTATTGGCAGTGAGCGCGGTAAACTATACCAATCCCCCCGGCAGGAACACAGAACCTAACAGGTGGATGCTGGGGTGGTGATGGGGGCAAACAGCCAGTGCATAGTAGCAGCAAGCGGCAGCAGGATGAGTGAGCAGACCCGGTCAGCTTAAATAGGCCGCCAAATAAGGTAGGTGTGATTGATATAAGCCTCTAATTTATGCCATCCCAGCTGATGCGGGGCACTCGGGTTTCTTTTCTGAATTGGCTCCGCTTAATTTCAGATAGAAAAGACATAGAAATACAGTACCAGTCAAAAGTTTGGGACGGCATATCGCTGCAGAATGCATGCTGGTCAGGTGTGCCTTGAATTCAAAATAAATCACAGACAGTGTCACCAGCAAAGCACCCCCATACCAACACACCTCCTCCTCAATGCTTCATAATGGGAACCACACAAGCGGGGATCATCCGTTCACCTACCCTGCATCACATAGACACAGCGGTTGTAACCAAAAATCTCAAATTTGGACTCATCAGACCAAAGGACAGATTTCCACCGGTCTAATGTCCATTGCTCGTATTTAAAGTCTCTTCTTATTATTGGTGTCCTTTAGTAATGGTTTCTTTGCAGCAAATCGACCATAAAGACCTGATTTACGCATTCTCCTCTGAACAGTTGATGTTGAGATGTGTCTGTTCCTTTAACTCTGTGAAGCATTTATTTGGGCTGCAATCTGAGGTGCAGTTAACTCTAATGAACTTATCCTCTGCAGCAGAGGTAACTCTGGGTCTTCCTTTCCTGTGGCAGTCTTCATGAGAACCAGTTTCATCATAGCGCTTGATGGTTTTTGCGACTGCACTTGAAGAAACTTGAAAAGTTCTTGAAATGTTCCGTATTGACTGACCTTCATGTCTTAAAGTAATGATGGACTGTCGTTTCTCTTTGCCTATTTGTGCTGTTCTTGCCATAATATGGACTATTTTACCAAATAGACCTATCTTCTGTATACCACCCAACCGTGTCACAACACAACTGATTGGGTCAAACGCATTAAGGAAAGACATTTCACAAATTAACTTTTAACAAGGCACACCTGTTAATTGAAATACATTTCAGGTGACTACCTCATTCAGCTGGTTGAGATAATGCCAAGAATGTGCAAAGCTGTCAAGGCAAAGGGCGGCTACTTTGAAGAATCTCAAATATATTTAGATTTGTTTAACACTTTTTAAGTTACTAAATTATTCCATGTGTTATTTCATAGTTTTGATGTCTTCACTATTATTCTACAATGTAGAAAATAGTAAAAATAAAGAAAAACCATGGAATAAGTAGGGGTGTCCAAACTTTTGACTGGTACTGTTTGCTTAACCATTTATTAAGCAATGAATAATGCAACTCTTGGCGCTATGCAAATAAGAATTTGTTCTTAACTGACTTGGCTAGTTAAATAAAGGTTAAATAAAAAAAATGAAAGGCTCTGCTCCTTCAGGATTGCTCCCTGCCCAAGCAAAGAGTCAATATTAAATAGCCTACAGTCAGTGAGCACTGTAAACTACACAATCCCCCAAAACAGCAGAACCTCACACCATCTGACTATGTGTAGCTACGGCAGAGTGCCGTTTAGATATGATCAAATAGACCAGCTAAAGTACATCTACTAGCGCAAGAACAAATACCATGTGAGAATGTTAACCATGTGTGGCATAAACTGAGCAACGTATGACTTCTATCCCTCATGACATAACGCTGGGTACCCTCGCTTGAGGCGAGCTTCATCTGCCTATCTTGCCAATGTAACAGTGTGAACCCAGCTGCCCTAGAGATGCATCGACAGGTGCACTCACTGATCAATACAAGTAGCCTGATCATCTGTTGGCCTACATAAAATATCTTCCATCTAACAAGCAACCTAAGCAATATGCACCCAGACAACCATCTGTAGCTATGCACTGAACTTTATTACGATACTGTAAGTGCCAAAGCAATGCTATTGACCGTTGGCTGAACCCAGTCATACCAAACTATAGTATAAAAGGCATGGAACTGGCAGATGAACTCATCACTTTTGGGCATCCAAAATCTCCTTGGCGTTTAATCTAATATAGCGTTCGTAGGAAGCAGAGGACTGACCCCTGTGATCGTCAGTGTGTATGCAGGGACAGATAGAGATGCCAATTAAGCAACGCTGATGCGAAATGAATGAGCTGTGTACAGTTCAAGAGATTGTCAACGCTGTGGGCTAAGGAGATGGAACCGTGATTATTACCAGTATCTCGTCATTTGTTTGCCAGCGTTGGTGAGGAATAATGGATCGCCCGGCGTGGTCAGTGGTCGCCATTGCAGGTAGCGTAACATGGAAGGGAGGACAGAAAGCAGCATAAGTTTGAGCAATGACAACAGCAGTAACTTTACCCATCCTATCAGTTTAAGAATGCTTTCCCAACACTGTAAACATATGAGTGGAGTGACCATAATTAAATCCGAGATCATGCAATGATTAAAGAGAAATTAATACGAAGCTTTAACTTCCTGACTGATGTCTTGAAGTTGTTTCAATATATCCACAATTTTCCTACATCATGATGCCATCTATTTTGTGAAGTGCACCAGTCCCTCCTGCAGCAAAGCACCCCCACAACATGATGCTGCCACCCACGTGCTTCACATTTGGGATGGTGTTCTTCAGCTTGCAAGTGTCCCCCTTTTTCCGCCAAACATAACGATGGGCATTATGGCCAAACAGTTTTATTTTTGTTTCATCAGACAAGAGGACATTTCTCTAAAAAGTACAATCTTTGTCCCCATGTGCTGTTGCAAACTGTAGTATGGCTTTTTTATGGCGGTTTTGGAGCAGTGGCTTCTTCCTTGCTGAGCGGCCTTTCAGGTTATGTCGATATGGGACTCGTTTTACTGTGGATATAGATCATTTTGTACCTGTTTCCTCCAGCATCTTCACAAGGTCCTTTGCTGTTGTTCTTTTGCATTTTTCGCACCAAAGTACGTTCATCTCTAGGAGACAGAACACGTCTCCTTCCTGAGCGGTATGACGGCTGCGTGATCCCATGGTGTTTATACTTGCGTACTATTGTTTGTACAGATGAACGTGGTACCTTCAGGCATTTAGAAATTGTCTACACTTTTTTTCTGTAAACTTCCGACTTCAACTGTAGCAATACTGTGGAACCTACATGAGTTCCGCCAATCTCAGAATCAATCAAACGTAACACCGTAGCAGCAGAGGATCAGAGTGAAGCCGGAATGTATTGAGAAGCAGTAGCACCGCAGATGCAGAATTCGGTGCCCAGAGCTAGCCCTCAGCACTGACGAAGGAACTAGAGCCGTGATGAGTTCCAGTATCTTGTCATTAGTTGCCAGCGTCAATGTTGAACAAGAGGTTCGCCAGGGGCTGCCCGTGCTCAGCATGCAGGCAACATAACATGAAAGAGGACAAAGCCGTGTTAGATCTGGCGGTGAAGATTTCAGTTCCATGCCAATTCTTTAATCTCGGGGTGTATGACAGTACGTTTAACATGTGAGAGTCCACAATGCAAACAGAACTTAAGAGATAATGCAAAAATAAAGCGGAGGAACATTTAGTGCATTTCAGACTGAAGAACCCATAAAGCCAGAGTAATGTAACCCAACACTGTTGCCTTAACGTGAACTCAAACATGTGCTACTGAGAGAGGAGAGATACTCTTTGATATGCATGTTCATTCCTTCTCCATAGGCCATGAAGTGTAGGCAGACATGGATCCTTGAGCAGACTGCATGCTGAAGGGTCCTGACGCCCAAAATGAACTGAATCACTGCTAACAGAGCATGATAAAGCTGCATTTGCCAGACTGAAATTGGAATAGAAAAGGCATACATGGTTATATTACAGAAGACATTGTACAGAGAGAAGAGCATACAGTAGACTGCTGCAGAGTGCACATGCCATCACATAGCATAAAACATACACATTACTAACAAACACCCAAAACCACAACTAAACGTTGGTACAGGTTATTTCGTAGCTACCTAAATAGCCTAATGTACTAATGAAATTGCTCAGCTGTAGCTGATGCATCTGCAGCGTGCACAGTGTGCACAGTGAGAGTGACCTGATAATCAACCTGGACCAACAATATAGTCTACCTGAGCTAAAGGCTAATGTATAACAGTATATACTGGTGAGCCATGAGAGAAGAATGAATGACCTGATGAAGAGAGAATAGACCCCATAGATAACTAGAATAAGGTTACATATAAGAGTGTCTGAAATAAGAACTAACAGACATTCCCCTGAGAGGCAATGAAGGCTTGATCACAAACACTGATCGCCAAGTGGGTGTTTAACAAGCCCACCGCATGCTAGGTAATGCTAGTATCAACACCCATCCAACACGGCTGAAACTATATCAAGGCTTGATTAGTCATCACACAGCGTCAGATTCCCCACTAAGGTCCAAGGTGATAACTCTTCTTCCTCATATTTCAAGTTATGGTTAGGCACTAGCATCCATTTTTAAAATGAGGCTGTACTTCTGTGAATATATGCTTAGTGATGGAAAGACCGAGTAATGTTCGATGTAACATGAAGATAACAAAAAGGGGAGTGAGGGGAGTGTGGCGAAGTCAGGTAGGAGACCTGCGCCAACTTCCCGGGCTTACCGTGGAGAGCGAGAGTACGGGCAGACACCGTGTTGTGCGGAAGAGCGCACGGAGTCTCCTGTACGTGTGCTTAGCCCGGTGCGGTACATTCCAGCTCCACGTATCGGCCGGGCTAGAGTGGGCATCGAGCCAGGTGCCATGATAGGTGCCATGAAGCCGGCTCAACACATCTGGTCTCCAGTGCGTCTCCTCGGGCCGGTGTACATGGCAGCAGCCTTACGTATGGTGTCCCCAGTTCGCCAGCACAGCCCAGTGCGGGCTATTCCACCTCGCCGCACTGGCCTGGCTACGGGGAGCATTAAACCAGGTAAGGTTGGGCAGGCTTGGTGCTTAAGAGCTCCTGTACGCCTTCACGGTCCGGTATATTCGGCGCCACCTTCCCGCCCCAGCCCAGTACCACCAGTGCCTACACCACGCACCAGGCTTCCTGTGCGTCTCCAGAACTCTGTTGCTCCTCCATGCACTCTCCCTATGGTGCGTGTCTCCAACCCAGTACCTCCAGTGCCGGTACCATGCCCAGCGCCGTCTGAGCTGCCTGCCTGCCCAGTGCCGTTTGAACTGCCTGCCTGCCCAGCGTCATCTGAGCCGCCTGTCTGTCCCGAGCGGTCAGAGCCGCCCGTCTGTCCCGAGCCGTCAGAGCCGCCAGCCAGTCAGGAGCCGCCAGAGCCGCCAGCCAGTCAGGAGCCGCCAGAGCCGCCAGCCAGTCAGGAGCCGCCAGAGCCGCCAGCCAGTCAGGAGCCGCCAGAGCCGCCAGCCAGTCAGGAGCCGCCAGAGCCGCCAGCCAGTCAGGAGCCGCCAGAGCCGCCAGCCAGTCAGGAGCCGCCAGAGCCGCCAGCCAGTCAGGAGCCGCCAGAGCCGCCAGCCAGTCAGGAGCCGCCAGAGCCGCCAGCCAGTCAGGAGCCGCCAGAGCCGCCAGCCAGTCAGGAGCCGCCAGAGCCGCCAGCCAGTCAGGAGCCGCCAGAGCCGCCAGCCAGTCAGGAGCCGCCAGAGCCGCCAGCCAGTCAGGAGCCGTCAGAGCCGTCAGCCAGTCATGAACTGCCTTCCAGTCATGAGCTGCCCTCCAGTCATGAGCTGCCCTCCAGTCATGAGCTGCCCTCCAGTCATGAGCTGCCCTCCAGTCATGAGCTGCCCTCCAGTCATGAGCTGCCCTCCAGTCATGAGCTGCCCTCCAGTCATGAGCTGCCCGCCAGTCATGAGCTGCCCGCCAGTCATGAGCTGCCCTCCAGTCATGAGCTGCCCTCCAGTCATGAGCTGCCCTCCAGTCATGAGCTGCCCTCCAGTCATGAGCTGCCCTCCAGTCATGAGCTGCCCTCCAGTCATGAGCTGCCTTCCAGTCATGAGCTGCCTTCCAGTCATGAGCTGCCTTCCAGTCATGAGCTGCCTTCCAGTCATGAGCTGCCCGCCAGTCATGAGCTGCCTCTCTGTCCGGAGCTGCCCTTCAGTCCGCAGTTGCCCCTCTGTCCTGAGCTACCTCTCTGTCCTGAGCTACCTCTCTGTCCTGAGCTGTCTCCTCTATCTAGGGGGGACTTTTGTGAAGGTTCCTAGACCAGGGTCGGGGGCGAGGGTTGCCACTCAAAGGGCGCTAAGGAGGGGGACAAAGACAATGGTGGAGTGGTGGCCTCGTCCCGCGCCGGAGCCACCACCGCGGACAGATGCCCACCCAGACCCTCCCCTTGAGTTTTAGGGGTGCGTTCGGAGTCCACACCTCAGGAGGGGGGTACTGTCACGTCCTGACCATAGTCCTTATGTGTTTTGCTTGTTTTAGTGTTGGTCAGGACGTGAGCTGGGTGGGCATTCTATGTTGTGTGTCTAGTTTGTCTGTTTCTGTGTTCAGCCTAATATGGTTCTCAATCAGAGGCAGCTGTCAATCGTTGTCCCTGATTGAGAATCATATATAGGTGGCTTGTTTTGTGTTGGGGATTTGTGGGTGGTTGTTGCCTGTGTCAGTGTTTGTGCCACACGGGACTGGGACGGTTGGTTCGTTTGTTGTTTTGTATTTTGTCTAGTTTTCGTGTTATTAAATCATGGAAACTTACCATGCTGTACATTGGTCCTCCGATCCTTCTCGCCTCTCCTCGTCCGATGAGGAGGACGACTTAGACTGCCGTTACAACCGCATTTAACCATGGTAAGGTGACTGGGAATATGGTAGAATACAAACAGAGTAGTCATTCCCTCCGCAAGGCAATCAAACAGGCAAAACGTCAGTATAGAGACAAAGTGGAGTCGCAACTCAATGGCTCAGACACGAGACGGATGTGGCAGGGTCTACAGACAATCACCGACTACAAAAGGAAAACCAGCCACGTCGCAGACACCGACGTCTTGCTTCCGGACAAGCTAAACACGTTCTTCGCCCGCTTTGAGGATAACACAGTACTACCGATGCAGCCAGCTACCAAGGACTGCGGGCTCTCCTCTATGGCCGACGTGAATAAGACTGTAAAAAGTGTTAACCCTCGCAAGGCTGCCGGCCCAGACGGCATCCCTAACCGCGTCCTCAGAGTCAGACCAGCTGGCTGGTGTGTTTACGGTCATATTCAATCTCTCCCTATCCCAGTCTGCTGTCCCCACATGCTTCAAGATGGCCACCATTGTTCCTGTACCCAAGAATGCAAAGGTAACTGAACTAAATGACTATCGCCCCGTAGCAGTCACTTCTGTCATCATGAAATGTTTTGAGACTAGTCAAGGATCATATCACCTCCACCTTACCTGTCACTCTAGACCCACTTCAATTTGCATACCACCCCAATAGGTCCACCGGCGATGCAATCGCCATCACACTGCACACTGCTCTATCCCATCTGGACAAGAGGAATACCTATGTAAGAATGCTGTTCATTAACTATAGCTCAGCATTCAACACCATAGTGCCCTCCAAGGTCAACATTAAGTTCGAGGCCCTGGGTCTGAATCCCGCCCTGTGCAATTGGGTCCTGGACTTCCTGACGGACTGCCCCTAGGTGGTGAAGGTAGGAAACAACATCTCCACTTCACTGATCCTCAACACAGGGTCCCCACAAGGGTGCGTGCTCAGCCCCCTCCTGTACTCCCTGTTCACCCATTACTGCGTGGCCAAACACGCCTCCAACTCAATCATCAAGTTTGCAGACGACACAACAGTAGTAGGCTTGATTACCAACAACGATGAGAGCCTACAGGGAGGAGGTGAGGGCTCTGGGAGTATGGTGACAGGAAAACTTCTCACTAAACGTCAACAAACAAAGGACATCAAGGACAACAACCACCTGAGCCACTGCCTGTTCACCTCGCTATCTTCCAGAAGACGAGGTCAGTACAGGTACATCAAAGCTGGGACCGAGACACTGAAAACAGCTTCTATTTCAAGGCCATCAGACTGTTAAATAGCCATCACTAGCACAGAGAGGCTGCTGCCTACATACACAGACTTAAAATCATTGGCCACTTTAATAAATGGAACACTAGTGACTTTAATAATGTTTACATATCTAGCATTACTCATCTCATATGTATATACTATCTACTGTATCTTAGTCTATGCCGCTCTGACATTGCTCATACATATATTTATATATTCTTAATTCCATTACTTAGATTTGTGTGTATTAGGTATTTGTTGTGAAATTGTTTGATATTACTTAGATATTGCTGCACTGTCGGAACTAGAATGACAAGCATTTCGCTACACTCGCATTAACATCTGCTAAACACATATACAGTATGTGACCAATAACATTTTATTTTATTTTACTTGAATGAAGTGATCTCTACAATAGCACACAATACAATTATTTATTATTTTTTAACTTTATTTAACTAGCCAAGTCAGTTAAAACCTGTTTGGGGTGCAAGCCCGAAATCGGACGAAAATGACAACAGCTGCAGGGCGCGAAATTCAAAATCTATTTTTTAAAAATATTTAACTTTTACACATTAACAAGTCCAATACAGCATTTGAAAGATAAACATCTTGTCAATCCAGCCAACATGTCCGATTTTTTTAAATGTTTTACAGAGAAAACACCACATATATTTATGTTAGCTCACCACCAAATACAAAAGTGGACAGACACGTATGGATATGATTATGAAGTATGAATTATGATTCAAGTAGCATGCACAAGCCAACCGAAATAAACTAAAACCAACCTAAAGAGCCCAGAAAAAACTACCTCAGATGACAGTCATATAACATGTTACACAATAAATCTATGTTTTGTTCATAAAAAGTGCATATTTTAGCTATAAATCAGTTTTACATTGATGCTACCCAAAAATGCTAACACATAGCTAGAGTCTGAATCCAGACGGGAGTAGCCAGAGAAAATACATACACCAACGTCGGCTACTAATTACACCTCATAAAACATTTCAGAAAAACATATGGTGGATAGCTAATGAAAGACAGATATCGTGTGAATAAAGCCAACATTTCCGATTTTTGAAGTGTTTTACAGCGAAAACACAATATATCGTTATATTAGCTAACAACATAAGCTAGCATAAGTCAGCACTAGCATTGGTCAAGCGCTAGCCTAGCACAGTTAGCCCAGTTAGCACAGCACAGCTCAACAGATATATGAAAAAGCATCCCAAATTGGGTCTTATCTTTGTTGATATTCCATCAGAATGTTGTAACGGGGTCCAATGTCCAGTAGAGTCTTTAGTTGGGTTCCAGAACGAATTATTTCCCTCTTTGGTTAGCAAGCACAATAGCATTGCGGCGCTACTCAGCGTTTCTTCAAAAAATTCTTCCGTCGTATCACATCTAAAGTCCAGAATAAATTGCAATAATATAATTAAAGTATATTGAAAAAACATACTTTAGGATGATTTTGTGACATGTATCAATTAATATCGTAGTCAGAGATCATATTCACCGTTATCTACCTTGTTCTAGAAGCCGAGACCAAATTCTGCTTCGTGCCCGGAATTTTTTTTTAACTGCGCAGGTCTCACAAGAAGGTGTGTTATTCAGTCCATGGACGAGATATTCGACTCCTTTCAATTCTCACTTCCGCATTACAGCCTGACGAAGGCGTGTGACGTGTTTCTATGGTCCCAAGTCAAAGGGCCTTTTATAGAGAAGGTCTTAAAGAGACACATCGCATTTTGGAAATCTCAATTCGGCTGGGAAAATGGCTGTAAAAATATTTCTGTTCGACTTAGAGAAACAATTCAAACCTTTTTTAGAAACTATAGACTGTTATCTATCCAACAGTAGTAAATATATGCATATTGGAAAATAAAAAGTTTCTTAGGAGGCCGTTTGAAAATGTGCACACATTTTCCAGTTTTTTCAATATTCAGCTTGCAGCCCAAACAGGTTAAGAACAAATTCTTATTTTCAAATATGGCCTAGGAACAGTGGGTGAACTGCCTTGTTGAGGGGCAGAACAAAAGTTTTTTTACCTTGTCAGCTCAGGGATTTGACCTTTCAAACTTTCGGTTACTAGTCCAACGCTCTAACCACTAGGCTACCTGCCACCACAATAGTCTATTATAGAATAAGAACAGTCACTAGAATAATACTACTAGAACGCAAGATGAACCGACAAGGAGGACCGCCTGGGTAAAATGCATGACACATGATTAGAACATGGTTAATAAATCAGAGCCTAAACCTACTGCTGCAATAAGAATTAATAATGAATGAGTTGATTGAAATGATACCTTAAAATGTATGCTAATAGTGTGACTCATGCAACAGCAGGCTATACACTAATAAGCCAGCAGATGTATTATTTCTCAAGAGTAGAAGACCAGCAAAAGTGTAGCAATACGAGGAGTGCACTATCCAGTCCAGTTAAAATGAATGTGTTCTAGCTTATACTGTGTAAGGGAAACAAAGATACTAACCAGTGTACAACATTTGAAGTGTGACTGCTGGCGCAAGTCACATTAACCTATGTGACTGGAAGGACTCATAAAATGTAGGCCATCACTGATGTGTGCTTTGATTGCAGCAGTCTCATGAGATGTGCAACATGCAGTGATAGTTACTGTCCATACTGATGCAGCACTAAACTAAGCATAGAGACTTAAATACTATTGAATCCTATTACTATTGAAACCGTGATAAGCACCATCTCCTGCCAGTGGCGTATATTCATGGATGCCAAGGCAACAAGGCTTCCCCTAAAAATGAAATGTAGAAACATAAAATAATGTATCTTTTGTCTCTCTGCATTTCATAATTTTCCTTCAATTTGCAAGAGGCTGAATGTATCTCACAGGAGAAAGCATCCGAGCGAGCAAAACAGCTTCCCTCTGTCTCTCTACGTGTAGGCCATCTATCTCTACGTGTAGGCCATCTATCTCTCATTGAAGCCAAAGGATGCCAGCCAGCATCTGGCCACCATTGACAAAAAAACAAAAAAAACATTTGCCAATCAGTGTTGAGCTAAACTGAGCGAGCTCAGCTCTGAATGGTCATGGTGCACCAAAAAAAAAAGTGTCCAGGTAAGCCAGCTTGGACTTGGCATCACTCCTATCAAATCCTACTAAGAGCATACGTTATTAACAGAAAAACTTGAATTGTTGCATTTCATGGTGTTGTTGTCCTCTGGTGGCTAGTTGGCCAGCAAGTTAAAATTGGCCCTTTCCTAAATTAGCCATGGATGGAGATAGGGATTTGGACTTGTGGTTTTACTTAATTCGCTGTACTGGCCAATGATAACAGCAATTCTGATCCAACCATTAATTAATTAATTGTTGTTGTTCCCCTGGCCTGAGAGGATGGAAGTTCAATATGTAGATATGTGTAGAAGGCTACTGTTAACTAGCTAACGTGCCCATGAATGGAAGTTAGGCTATCGAGCAAGCATTTTAGCCAGGCAGCCTAGGACAACAAAAAATTGAAGCGTGTACTGTATGACAGAGTAATAGACTGTTTCGTCAATATGAAAGAGGAGGATGGCATTGGTGTTTCTCTACAAGTAGGGTGAGTCAACATGTTTCTCTACAAGCACGAACACACACGGACACACGCATTTGGCTTCCCCATTGATTTTGCACACCACTACTATCTCCTGCTCATAATCAGAAAAGATTGCTACTCACTCATTACATATCAACGCATAGCCGCGGGAAGTAGGGGTGCTGAGGATGCTGCTGCTGAAAATTGTAAAAATAATTATACAACAAAAATATTAGTTACAAATAGTAGTGTACTGGGCCTTTACTTGTCCTGTATTATTGGACCAATATAGTCCCTCCCAACCCACGCCCCAATTTTTTTCTGCCCCCACCTTAATGTGGCTAGGCCTATATTCTACCCTAGCATAGGTTACTTCCTCATTGTATGGTGTAGGGATTATGCTCCATGAATGTGTTCACAGAGCGCACGGACTCTCCCCGAAAGCTGGTATTGTGAACAAACACGTAGAATATATGATAGGCTATTCCTACTTGGCTAACTAGTTTGTAGCCGGCAATTGACTGACAACAGTAGCACAACAACATGCTGATCCTCACTGTCAATGACATCCCTGCAGCAGCCAAACATTGCAACATCAGCATATTGAACGACGTGGGCGAGGTTCCAAAACAGCTAGATCGCAAAGAAAATACACTGCTCAAAAAAATAAAGGGAACATTAAAATAACACATCCTAGATCTGAATGAATGAAATATTCTTATTAAATACTTTTTTCTTTACATAGTTGAATGTGCTGACAACAAAATCACACAAAAATTATCAATGGAAATCAAATTTATCAACCCATGGAGGTCTGGAGTTGGAGTTACACTCAAAATAATTAAAGTGGAAAATCACACTACAGGCTGATCCAACTTTGATGTAATGTCCTTAAAACAAGTCAAAATGAGGCTCAGTGGTGTGTGTGGCCTCCACGTGCCTGTATGACCTCCCTACAAAGCCTGGGCATTCTCCTGATGAGGTGGCGGATGGACTCCTGAGGGATCTCCTCCCAGACCTTGACTAAAGCATCCGCCAACTCCTGGACAGTCTGTGGTGCAACGTGGCTTTGGTGGATGAAGCGAGACATGATGTCCCAGATGTGCTCAATTTGATTCAGGTCTGGGGAACAGGCGGGCCAGTCCATAGCATCAATGCCTTCCTCTTGCAGGAACTGCTGACACAGTCCAGCCACATGAGGTCTAGCATTGTCTTGCATTAGGTGGAACCCATGGCCAACCGCACCAGCATATGGTCTCACAAGGGGTCTGAGGATCTCATCTCGGTACCTGATGGCAGTCAGGCTACCTCTGGCGAGCACATGGAGGGCAGTGCGGCCCCCCAAAGAAATGCCACCCCACACCATGACTGACCCACCGCCAAACCGGTCATGCTGGAGCATGTTGCAGGCAGCAGAACGTTCTCCACGGCGTCTCCAGACTCTGTCACGTCTGTCACATGCTCAGTGTGAACCTGCGTTCATCTGTGAAGAGCACAGGGCGCCAGTGGTGAATTTGCCAATCTTGGTGTTCTCTGGCAAATGCCAAACGTCCTGCACGGTGTTGGGCTGTAAGCACAACCCCCACCTGTGGATGTCGGGCCCTCATACCACCCTCGTGGAGTCTGTTTCTGACCGTTTGAGCAGACACATGCACATTTGTGGCCTGCTGGAGGTCATTTTGCAGGGCTCTGGCAGTGCTCCTCTTGATCCTCCTTGCACAAAGGCGGAGGTAGCGGTCCTGCTGCTGGGTTGTTGTCCTCCTACGGCCTCCTCCACGTCTCCTGATGTACTGGCCTGTCTCCTGGTAGCGCCTCCATGCTCTGGACACTATGCTGACAGACACAGCAAACCTTGCCACAGCTCGCATTGATGTGCCATCCTGGATGAGCTGCACTACCTGAGCCACTTGTGTGGGTTGTAGACTCCGTCTCATGCTACCACTAGAGTGAAAGCACCGCCAGCATTCAAAACTGACCAAAACATCAGCCAGGAAGCATAGGAACTGAGAAGTGGTTTTTGGTCGTCACCACCTGCAGAACCACTCCTTTATTGGGGGTGTCTTGCTAATTGCCTATAATTTCCACCTGTTCTCTATTCCATTTGCATAACAGCATGTGAAATGTATTGTCAATCAGTGTTGCTTCCTAAGTGGACAGTTTGATTTCACAGAAGTGTGATTGACTTGGAGTTACATTGTGTTAAGTGTTCCCTTAATTTTTTTGAGCAGTGTATATCAGAAAGCAGTAGCATAGCGTGAAATGGCTAGTTAAGGCAGCAGCGTCAATGTAGAAAAAGCCAGTGCATGGTAGCAGCAAGCAGCAGCAGGATGAGTGAGCAGACCCGGTCAGCTTAAATAGACCGCCAAATAAGGTAGGTGTGATTGTTACCAGCCTCTAATTGATGCCATCTCAGCTGAGGCTTGACACTCGAGTTTCCTTTCTGAACTGGCTCTGCTTAATTTTGATGTCAACATCTTATCATCACTTCTATTAATTATAGTTCTCTGCTTTTACCATTACATGAACTAGTACAGTAAATGTAGTTAAGAAAAGTTATTATAGAAACAAACAGTGATAAAAAGGTAAAAAGAGACTTTCTATGAATGATACTGTATTTGGTTTTATCAATCAGTTGTAATGAACACGATGGGAGACAGAGAGCTGGTTTCAAGCGCAGGGCAGAGCAGGTGTTTATTTGTAAAAGGACCACAGGAGGAGGCAGGTAGCTGGGTCCATGGGCAGGCAGAAGGTCATACACAGGGGGTCCAGAAAGGCAACAGTACAGGCAGGGAAAAGGCTAGTAACATAATCTGGGAGATCAGGCAATAGGTTGATAACAGGAAATCCGATAGGCTAAAGTACAGGCAGGGAATAGGCAAAAACTATCATACACAGGAGGATTAAATTACAGCAAAAACAGAGCTTTGCCTAGAAGTGTGTAACAAAACAAACAATACCTCACAATGATGGGGTGCAACGAACTGAATTAAATAGTGTGTGATAATGACATACAGGTGTGTGAACAGGTGATCAGAATTCAGGTGATTGGGATTTGGAGAGGGAGCTGCGTTCAGGGGATCTATGTGTTTGAGAGTGTGAGTTGGAAACAGACGCTACATCAGTCTGATATCTTCTTTGATAGCATGCTTATCTGTTGTACTTAGCACAGAGTGTGTCCTTAATGCCACTTCTCCAGTGTGTCCAAAGTTTTCCCAAGGTAGAGGCCCCACCTCAAGACTCTGATCCTTTGAATTGGGGTAAATGTCCCTGATTGTTCCATACAGTATACTGATAAGATAAAATATCAAAACCAACTGATTAGGGAACACAGTCAACACGTTCTACTGTATGTAAAGTGTTCTGTGTGTATTGAGTATACAGACAGAGCTGTATTGAGGCAGATGCGTTTCATTCAAGCAACACATAAATTGGTTCTGAATGCCACACGCACAAATGGGGAATTTACATAATTAGGTAATATGGACTTTCCTTCATTTCTCAAGGAAAGATACAGTACATTGAACACGTCTAGATACCAAGTTCCCAACAAAGAGGACTTCCTCAAACAAACACATTTATAATTTCCCCTGGAATGTGCCGATCGAACATTTGACTTCATGCATTATTAAGGCTGGAATAAAGAGCCAATGTTAGTCTGAACAGAGCAGTGTCCTTCAGAGGGTGTCATCGGTTACGCTGAGGTCTTGTTCTCCACCACCGTCCCTAATAACAGCGTCACTGCCTCCGACTGAGCCAACCACCTGATTTGAAAACCTGTTCTGCTCTCTGCAGAAATCAACACTAACTAGACACTGACTCCTCTCATGACTTTACATTTGTAGAATGTATACATGTTAGTCGCGGTTGAACCCAACTCTAAGCCAAAATGCAACAACATGCACATGCCAAGCCTCTGCATGTCAAGCCTGATGGGAAAATTTGAAAAATGGGTTCAGTGTATAAACAGGCATAAGAAGGCAACTTTTGTTTGTAAACATGGAGAAACAGGAGCCAATAATTAATCCTGAAAAGAAAGGCTGCTGTGAGCAGGGACCAAAATAATGACAGGCCACTAAACAATTGGCCAGTGTTCTCTCACTATGTCAATCCACGACTAGAGCTCCATTCTCAATCATACAGGCATCTGTGTTGACCACTAGTACAACATCTGACAAAGCTCCATTCCCTAAAAACAAACAGTACAGTTGTCTTAGAGCTTGACTTATTCTGTCATCTGTTTTTGGAAAGAGCAAAATCTCATGATCAGATAGAGGACTACAGGAAACGAGAGCAGGACAAACGGGTTGTTTACAATCATAAAACCCAAAATTATTTTTGATGTTGTTATGTTCCCCTAATGTTTGAGTGTCCAGTTTTCTGTTAATTATGGGAACATTCTAACTACGTTAGCTAGCAAAAACCATCTGAGAACATTTGAAATTGGTGTTAAAGCTAGAACATTCCCGTAATGTCAAACAGAAGTCATCTAGAATGTGGTTACAATGTTCTCAGAATATACAACATTAATGTTCTAGACACGTTTTATGGGATGTTGCAAGAACATCCGTGTTTAGTTTTCCGAGGGTTAATTAGGAGAATATTCTATCAACGTTCCACCAAATATACACAGGACATGGTTGCCATGTTCTCAGAATATACAGTACATTTTTGACATTTTGTATTCTATATTCTAAAATTTATTAAATATTTTTTTACCTTATCAATCTATACACAGTACCCATAATGACAAGTGAAAACATGTTTTTAGAAACAGAAATAGCTTATTTACATAAGTATTCAGACCCTTTGTTATGAGACTCGAAATTGAGCTCAGGTGCATCCTGTTTCCAGTAATCATCCTTGAGATGTTTCTACAACATGAATGGAGTCCACCTATGGTAAATTAAATTGTTTGATGATGTGGAAAGGTGCACACCGGTCTATATAAGGTCCCACAGTTGAAAGTGCAAGTCAGAGCAAAAACCAAGCCATGATGTCGAAGGAATTGTCCGTAGAGCGCCGAGACAGGATTGTGTTGAGGTTCACCTTCCAACAGGACAATGACCCTCAGCACACAGCCAAGACAACGCAGGATAGGCTTCGGGACAAGTTTCTGAATGTCCTTGAGTGGCCCAGTCAGAGCCCGGACTTGAACTTGATTGAATTGCTATTTGACTTTTAGGACCCCTATTTTTTTGTGTAATTTGGCCTTTACTACTACAGCCCATAGAAAAGCATTGAATAACACATTCATAAATTTAAGTCAAAAGGTAAATCATAAGGAATAAGGTTTTGAAGTGTATGTACTCTATGAGATATAAGAAAGCTCAGGAAATATAAGAAAATGTTTGGACACATATTTCATAACCCCTTTTGTTGGAACAAAACTACCTCCTTACTTCTATTAATTTGTATGGGTTACCTTCAGACGAGTCCCGTGACACTTGTGGGGGTCGAAGAAAAAAACGGAGAACACCGTGAGTCTTCCTTTTCCCCTGTGGGCCAAACCGTTCGAACGCTACAGACTTTTTCATGAGAAGACCGATTTTCAATGGTCTGACAAACACCAATGTAGCTTGGCCACCTTTCACCGCAGCTGCGGAAGGCCGACATACTGTAGGCGGATGTGACCCGCCTTATCTCAGCTCACTGGTCACCATAGCAGCACCCACCCGTAGCACGCGCTCCAGCAGTTATATTTCACTGGTCATCCCCAAAGCCAATTCCTCCTTTAGCCGCCTTTCCTTCCAGTTCTCTGCTGCCAATGACTGGAACGAATTGCAAAAATCACTGAAGCTGGAGACTCATATCTGTCAGACTGCACCTCTACATAGCCCATCTGTAAATAGCCCATCCAACTACCTCATCGCCATACTGTTATTTTTTGTTGTTGTTGCTCCTTTGCACCCCAGTATCTCTACTTGCACATTTATCTTCTGCACATCTATCACTCCAGTGTTTAATTGCTAAATTGTCATTATTTCGCCACTATGGCCTATTTATTGCCTTACCTCCCTTATCTTACCTCATTTGCACACACTGTATATAGACTTTTTTTATTGTGTTATTGACTGTATGTTTGTTTATTTCATGTGTAACTCTGTGTTGTTGTTTGTGCTTTATCTTGGCCAGGTCACAGTTGTAAATGAGAACTTGTTCTCAACTAGCTTACCTGGTTAAATAAAGGTGAAATATATATATATATTTTTAATTTAAAAAAAGAGAGATATCCCTTATTGGGACAGTGATAAGGGTGTTCATCATTGGTGCTGGTGGCCTGGGTTTGAGACCCGCTAGGGGATTCACCCTACTCTCACATTCTTAGCAATATACACTACATGACCAAAAGTATGTGGACACCTTCTCGTCGAACATCTCATTCCAAAATCATGGGCATTAATATGGAGTTGGTCCACCCTTTGCTGCTATAACAGCCTCCACTCTTCTGGGAAGGCTTTCCACTTGATATTGGGATGTTGCTCCGGGGACTTGCTTCCTTTCAGCCACAAGAGCATTAGTTAGGTTGGGCACTGATGTTGGGTGATTAGGCCTGGCTCGCAGTCGGTGTTCCAATTCACCACAAAGGTTTCGACGGGGTTGAGGTCAGGGCTCTGCGCAGGCCAGTCAAGTTCTTCCACAACGATCTCGACAAACCATTTCTGTATTGACCTCACTTTGTGCACGCTGGAATTGTGTGGCCTCACGTTCGGTGAGCTTGTGTGGCCTACCACTTCGCGGCTGAGCAGTTGTTCTTAGACGTTTCCACTGAACAATAACAGCACTTACAGTTGACCAGAGCAGCTCTAGTAGGGCAGAAATCTGACAAACTGACTTGTTGGAAAGGTGGCATCCTATGACAGTGCCACGTTGAAAGTCACTGAGCTCTTCGGTAAGGCCATTCTACTACTAATGCTTCCTATGGAGATTGCATGGCGGTGTACTCAATTTTATACACCTGTCAGCAACGGGTGTGCCTGAAATAGCCGAATCCACTAATTTGAAGGGGTGTCCACATACTTCTGTCTATATATAGTCTATGTTAATGTCATTATTTGGCAAAAGTTACAACACACCTATCTGATCTACTTAAAATGTGTTTGTCATTAAAAGACAGACATCTCTAGGATTCATCCTTGAATGAATCATCTCAATCCATAAAGTCAATAAATCCCACCATGCCTAGTGCTTAGTGTTTACTTAGCACTAAGCACTGCCCTTGTTTTGCTAGTGAGAGGTTAGTGTAGCCCAAGCTAGTAGGCGGGGACTTGATTCTTGGAGCTGATCGACCTTGAACTGCTAATCTCAAACACTGAGGTCGATACAAACTGTTTGTTGGCAGCTTTGTTTTGACATGACTGAGCGATGCTGATCATGAGCATAACATGCCCAGCACGATTACCCTGCTGAAAAAACGCGACAATGTGTTTTTTTTCTGGTGACCATCGCATGTTGTTTTGGACACTGATGCTAGTATGTTGGTGACCATCTGATATTAGTGGCGTGGCTTTCAGATAGTTTTTTTGGGCGAGTAAATATGATTCTTGTTAAGTTCGTACACCACAAATTTAAATGTTCCTTAAATATTTTTGCACATAACATATTCTAATATAATATTCATAACAGTATTTACATATTGTAACAAAGCAGTAACTATCCCAATGTTGGGATTTTCATAGTCTCTTAATTAAGGAACTCATACACTTGTGTAAAACTCATTAATGCAACAAACCTGTCAGTGTCTTCAACCTTAATAAAACAGAACAGATGAGCCGGAATAACATTTACTCACAGGTGGCCATAAATAACGTAAAGCCACGCCTGCAGTCTTCTGATCTGACCCGCTGTGTGTAATATCTCTATAAACTAGCATCAACAACCCAACTACATGACCCAATAACTGCAACCCAGTAGTAGGGTCAGGATACGAACCCAGCATTTAGTGAGTGTAGGGGCAGCCTATTAATGCAGACTTTGTAATTAATTGTGCATGTTTATCTTACATGCGATTAGAACAAATGTTCTAGATGTGAATGTTGTTACGAACCGGGTCGTAACAAAGAGGAAGACAACGCGGAGATAAAGAAATAACAAAAATATATTTATTAAATAAAGTAACCTACACAAGTAACAATGGTGTGTGTAGTCAGTGTAAGGGAGTGGATGTGTGCATAGATGGTGATAATGAGGGGTGTTGAGGTGCCAAAACAAATAAACACAAAGAAGCTCCAAAATGCCACAAAAAACAGTGTCTACGTGGAGAGTGTCTCCTCAACGTATGGGGGAAAGGTGTCGTTATCGCTGGGACACACCCGAGCCCAGGTGTGTGCCATTTCGCTGACGACCCTTCCAGCACCGCCCACCGACATCGTATTAATGAAAACAAGAGCAGAAGGAAAGAATTCAGCGCACAGAGTGGGGGGGTCGTCACAATGTGCACTTTTAAATTGGGTGGCCTGAGACTAAAAAATATTGCCAAAGACTGAAGTAAAATCAAATGTATTTATACCATCAGAGATGCTCTGAAAGCATCTGATTTTCTCAAGTCCAAGTCAATGCAGAGTCCCCTGGGTCTCAAACAGAATAGACCTGAGTCCACCTTGTTCACTGGGCAGCTAGACCAGCTAGACCATGCTGGTCGGACAAGCTTGACCAGCATCAGACCAGCACTGACCAGCGATTGACCAGCATAGACCAGCATGGACTAGCTTGAAATTTATGCTGGTCTATGCTTTTGTTTCAGCAGGGTAGCTAACAAGAACTTTTGACCCCATCCTGTGACCTCTGGCATGATCATCCATCCTGTTTATCTCCTATCTGCCTGTGCACAGAGACAGACGACACTGGCCAATACTGGTTAGAGAAAGGATAGTCTCTTCTGAAAGTCGCTGTGGAGGCAGACAAACAACAGCGAGAACTCACACAGGCGATGTGATGAAGATATAGGCCAAATACCTGGAAGTCAATTCATAGACTTCCGTGAGAGTATGGTTTTCAATTAAACTTTCAAATGTTTTGAAAGTCTCTGATAAAGATTGAGATTTAGAAATACATTTGATGCATCCTGTATACTGTGTTGTGCAGTTGCGCAGAACTATTTTGAGTATTGAAGTCCTTAGAAGTGACTCCGCTCTGTTGTATTGCAGCTAGTGAAGACAGCGGACTTGGACCCCAGGCAGAACTACATCCTTGGTTTTCATCCCCATGGGATCCTGGTGGCTGGAGCCTTCACTAACTTCTGCACGTACGCTACAGGCTTCAGGAAACTGTTCCCTGGACTGGACAGCTTTCTGCTGATGCTACCTCTCTGGTTCAGAGCCCCCTTCTTCAGAGACTACATCATGATGGCAGGTTAGTGGGGTTGGGGTTAGAGGTCAAGGTCAAGGCAGGGTTACTGTGAAACACTTTGTGACAGATGTTGCTGTAAAGACAAGATCGCAATATAAATACATCTGATTAATTGATTTACTGATAGATTGATTAGGGACAACCATCATGATACAAATTAACATGTTTGATCATTGTTCGACAGTGAAGAATAGTGTACCAAACTTCCCCCCCACTGTTAACTACACCTGATCTCAGTGTCTACTGTGTGTCCCAGGTTTGATTCCCTCGGACAAGGAGAGTGCCAGCTATCTGTTACGTCGACAGGGAGGTGGGAATGCCGTTGTTATAGCAGTAGGAGGAGCCCCCGAGGCCCTTGACGCACACCCTGGCGCCTTCACCATTCTCTTAGCCAATAAGAAGGGCTTCATCAAACTGGCAATGGAACATGGGTAAGACCAGAGCCAGAGATGGCGGAGGACATTTTACTGCCTGTGTCTCCGATTTTAAATCTTATAACTGGTTACACAAGTGACTTCAACAGTGTCAATCACTTCATCATAGTTTGATATTAATGTTCACAGTGTGTACTTGTGGATGGCTTACTGAAATAGTGACATGTGTAAGCCCTTTGGGAATTTCAATTG
This sequence comes from Salvelinus fontinalis, assembly GCF_029448725.1. Taxonomy (NCBI): domain Eukaryota; kingdom Metazoa; phylum Chordata; class Actinopteri; order Salmoniformes; family Salmonidae; genus Salvelinus; species Salvelinus fontinalis. Next base: position 23,537,384 of record NC_074677.1, on the reverse strand, counting down.
GGAGCATGCATGCACCGTATGACATACAGAGGGACAAGTGAAGTGACACCTTGATTGATTGAATTTATCAGACCATTTTTAAAATACATATATGAGGGCGCTCCAGCCGGTGACGCCTCAACATAAAATATCACCATTTCCATTGTGGTCCTTTTGTAAGGGGGGGGGGGGGGGGCAGCTGAGTACAAAAACGTTTATTTCACCGTACCACTATTAAATCCTTCTCGTGGAATAGTTATGGTTATCCCAGAACAAGTTAAAGTAGTTACATAGGTACCTGGGGACCATACTGTGGACTGTCTTATGTACATGACACAATTTCATCTGAGAAACTCTCTTCTCCACTTTGAGCCATCTGAGGCTTTCAAAGTGGGAATGGTCAAGATGAGTACGTGCTGGAAGGTTAAGAATAATCCTGACTAATTTGTTCTGAGATGTCTGCAGTTTATTTGTAATTATCTTGGGGGCACTATTGTACCAGGAAGAGCACACATAGTTGAAGTGGCACTGAACAAGAGCCCCTGCCAATGCCACCATTGCGTTCTTATCCAGATATTTGGCGGTTCTTGCCTTGAACCTAATTTTATGGTTCACTTTGGAGAACTTTTTGTGCCATGCTCTCCCTGTCAGATGGTTATCTAGCACACATCCACGATAATTAACTTTTGTGTCTTTTGCTGTGACCACTCTGTCACCTACTACCATCTTAAAGTTAGGGGAATTCCTCAGTTTCACATTGGACCAGTACAAGAGGGACTCTGTTTTTCCAAGGTGTAGTGACAAATCAAATCAAATCAAATCAATCAAATCTTATTTGTCACATCCACCAAATACAACAGGTGTAGACCTTACTGTGAAATGCTTACTTACAAGCCCTTAAACAACAATGCGGTTCAAGAAATAGAGTAAAGAAAATATTTACTAAATAATAAATAATCATCAAAAAGTAACACAACAAAGTTACATGACAATAACGAGGCTATATACAGGGAGTACTGAGTCAATGTGTGGGGGTACAGGTTAATAGAGGTAATTTGTAAAATGACTATGCAAAGATAGATAATAAACAGCGAGTAGCAGCAGGTGGGGGGGTGTTCAATGTAAATAGTCTGGGTGGCCATTTGATTAATTGTTTAGCAGTTTTATGGCTTAGACTGTTCTCTCTGCTACCCCTATGACTTGGGTGACTGGAGCCTTTGACAATTTTTTGGGCCTTCCTCTGACACCACCTATATAGGCGTATATAGGTCCTGGATGTCAGGAAGCTGGGCCCCAGTGATGTACTGGGCCTTACACACTACCCTCTGTAGTGCCTTATGGTCAGATGCCAAGCAGTTGCTATACCAGGTGGTGATGCAATGCTCTCAGTGGTGCAGCTGTAGAACTTTTTGAGGATCTGGGGACCCATGCCAAATCTTTTCAGTCTCCTGAGGGGGAAAAGGTTTTGTCATGCCCTCTTCACAACTGTCTTGGTGTGTTTGGACCATTATAGTTCATTGGTGATGTGGACACCAAGGAACTTGAAACTTTCTGTCACGCCCTGATCTGTTTCACCTGTCCTTGTGCTTGTCTCCACCCCCGCCATGTGTCGCTTATTATCCCTAGTGTATTTATCCCTGTGTTTCCTGTCTCTCTGTGCCAGTTCGTCTTGTTTTGCCAAGTCAACCAGCGGTTTTCTCCTTGCTCCTATTTTTTCCAGTTTCTGTTTTTCCTAGCCCTCTTGGTTTTGACCCTTGCTTGTCCTGACACCAAACCATCCTCCCTGACCCTTCTTCCTGCTTTGACCTCAAGCCTGCCTATCGTCTTGTACCGTCTGGACTCGGACCTGGTTACTGAAACCCTGCCTGTCCTGACCTCGAGGCTGCCTATCACCTGGTACTGTTTGGACTCTGTCCTGGTTTATGAACTCTCGCCTGTACCCAACCTACCCTTTGCCAACCCCATTTGTTATAATATATATCGGCGCTCAATCATCTGCCTGTGTCTGCATTTGGGTCTCGCCTCATGTCCTTATACTCTCGACCCGCTCCATTCAGCCCCGTCAATGTTAACGGGGGCCTGTTTGGCCCTCCTTTTCCAATAGTCCATGATCAGCTCCTTTGTCTTGCTCACATTGAGGGAGAGGTTGTTGTCCTGGCACCACACTGCCGTGGCTCTGACCTCCCTATAGGCTGTCTCATCATTGTCGTTGGTCAGGCCTACCACTGACGTGTCATCAGCAAACTTAATTATGGTGTTGTCGTGCTTGGCCACGCAGTAGTGGGTGAACAGGGAGTACAGGAGGGGACTAAGCACACACCCTTGAAGGGCCCCAGTGTTGAGGATCAGCATGGCAGATGTGTTGTTGCCTACCCTTACCACCTGGGGGCGGCCTGTCAGGAAGTCCAGGATCCAGTTGCAGAAGGGGTCCTTAGCTTAGTGATGAGCTTTGTGGGTACTATGATGTTGAACGCTTAGCTGTAGTCAATGAACAGCATTCTCACATAGGTGTTCCTTTTGTCCAGGTGGGAAAGGGCAGTGTGGAGTGCGATTGAGATTGCGTCATCTGTGGATCAGTTGGTGTGGTATGTGAATTGGAGTTGGTTTCACGCCTGCTCCCGCTCCCCCCCCCTGTGTAATGCCCAACGCAGGAGATGAGAAGCAGGTACAGGGAGTGAACCATTTAATATAGACGGACATGCAGCAGAATAAGAACAGCGTCTGGTCATAAACACGACACAACAAACAATGCTACTACAGGGAACAACACAGAGGAGCAGACATATATGCAGGGCCCACAACAAAGTGATGGAGTTCAGGTGAGTCCAATGAGCGCAGATACGTGCAATGATGGTAACAGGTGCCTATAATGACGGGTAGCCCGGTGCCCTGGAGCGCCAGGGAGGGGGAGCGGGCATGACAGTACCCCCACCCCCCTGTAGGGGTGCCACCCGGTGTCCCACATGGGCGAGCCGGACGGGCCGGCGTAGAAGCATGACGTGGGATGGGAACCTGCCGAGCCAACCGGGGAAAGGAAACCTCTCGAACCAGCTTGGGCATGAAAGCCCGACAAGCCAGCTTAGGCACCCCTGGTTTCATCGGCGGCGGAATCCAAGCCCGACGTCACCAACAAAACAAAACCCTGATGCTTCTTGTATTAGTAGTAGCATTCTGTAACGCCCAACACAGGAGATGAGAAACAGGTACAGGGAGTGAACCATTTAATATAGATGGACATGCAACGGAACAGGATATAAACACGACACAACAAACAATGCTACTACAGGGAACAACACAGAGGAGCAGACATATATACAGGGGCGATCAACAAAGTGAGGGAGTCCAGGTGAGTCCAATGAGCGCAACTGCGCGTAATGATGGTAACAGGTGCGTATAATGACAGGTAGCCTGGAGCCCTTGAGCGCCAGGGAGGGGGAGCGGGAGCGGGCGTGACACCCTGGCGCTCGAGGGTTACACTTCTTTACACACACCTGTCACTATCAAAACGCGCAGCAGGCTCAGTGGACTCACCTGGACTCCTTCACGTTGTTGATTACCCCATGTATATCTGTCTGTTCCTCGGCGGTGTTCCCTGTGTCCGTATTAATTGTTGTTATGTGTTCCTGTCCAGATGCTGTTCCATTTCATGTCCGTCAGCTATTAAACCTTCACTCCCTGTACCTGCTTCTCATCTCCTGCATCGATCCTTACAGTGGGTCTAGGGTTTCCGGCATAATGGTGTTGACGCGAGTCATGACCAGCCTTTCAAAGCACTTCATGGCTACCGATGTGAGTGCTACGGGGCGGTAATCATTTATGCAGGTTACCTTCGTTTTCTTGGGCACAGGGACAATGGTGGTCTGTTTGACACATGTAGGTTACTGTCATATAGTCATTTACTGACATTCAGAAGTGCAACACTGAGGGGTTTCTCAACTACATTTTTGTCTTTGTGGGAAACCAACAGTGCAGAATTATCTGCATAGAGGAAAAGGTCACATGTACAGGCAGATTTCAGATCCTTTATATACAACAGAAAGAAAAGTGGACACAGCACACTTGTAACGGTTGTCGTTGGTGGAAGGAGAAGAGGACCAAAGTGCAGCGTGGTACATATTCATAATAATTTAATAAAGAATGAATACTGAACAAAAACAACAAACCGACAAACGAACAGTTCTGTAAGGTGCAAACAAAAACACTAAACAGAAAATAACTACCCACAACCCATAGTGGGAAAACAGGGTACCTAAGTATGATTCTCAATCAGAGACAACGATCGACACCTGCCTCTGATTGAGAACCATACTAGTCCAAACACATAGAAATATAACGACTAGAACAAAACATAGAAAAATAACATAGAATGCCCACCCCAACTCACGCCCTGACCAACTAAAATAAAGACATAAAAAGGAACTAAGGTCAGAACGTGACAACACTCCCTTAGTGTACCCAAAGTTCAAGATTTTGGTTTTAGACCGGGTCCCAACCACATACATCATCTGTTTTTTTTCCTTGCAGATAAGAGATAACCCATTTGTGGCTAAGTTGTTAAAGCCCATGGCTCTTCGTTTGATTAACAGAATCTCATGATCCACTGTATCAAATGCATTTTGGAGATCTAACATAACCATAGCACAAAATAGCCCACCATCTACTTCCTTCCTGATTGGATCAGTTAGATATAGTAGGCAAGTGTCGGTGGAATGGGATTTCCTAAATCCAGACTGGAGCTCATATACAGTAGTAGGTTATGTAAGGAAATATAACTGTCAATCTGCTCGAACATAATCTTTTCCATGACCTTCGATAAAATACACAGGATTGAGACAGGCCGTTAGTTTCCATGATCTAGCCTATTCTCTTCATTACATAGAGGAATGTCCCTTGCAAGTTTTAGTTCACTGGAAAAAATCCCTAGTTCAATATACAGATTTACAATGTGAGTTATGCAGTTGACTCAGACACTTTGTCACGTTCCTGACCTGTTTTCTGTTGTTTTGTATGTGTGTGTTGGTCAGGGCGTGAGTTTTGGATGGGCAGTCTATGTTTTTTGTTTCTATGTTGGTTTTGGGTTGCCTGGTATGGCTCTTAATTAGAGGCAGGTGTTTTGCGTTTTCCTCTAATTGAGAGTCATATTAAGGTAGGTTGTTCTCACTGTTTGTTTGTGGGTGATTGTCGCTGTGTCTGTGTTTGTTGCACCACACGGTACTGTCTCGTCCTTTCGGTCGTTCCTGTTCATGTGTTCTTCGTTTCATGTAAGTTCGTAGTTTAGGTCTGTCTAGTTCGTTTTGTTATTTTGTATATTTAGTCAAGTGTATTTCGTGTCTGTCTTCGTCTTACAATAAAGTATTACGTATTCATCACCCGCTGCGCCTTGGTCTACTCACTCACCGAAAGAGAGCCGTTACTGAATCACCCACCAAACCCAGATCAAGCGCTGGAGGCACTGAGGAGAGCAGAGGCAACCGGAGAAGGGAACCGGAGTTATGAGGGGACACGTCTAGCACGGAAGCCCGAAAAGCCCGTGAGTACCACCCAAAAATTTCTTGGGGGGAGGGGGCTAAGAGGTAGTGGGCCGAGGGCAGGTAGGAGACCTGCGCCCACTTCCCAGGCTAACCGTGGAGAGCGGGAGTACGGGCAGACACCATGTTACGCAGTAGAGCGCACGGTGTCTCCTGTACGGGTGCATAGCCCAGTGCGGGTTATTCCACCTCCCCGCACTGGACGGGCTACGGGGAGCATGCAACCAGGTAAGGTTGGGCAGGCTCAGTGCTCAAGGGAGCCAGTACGCCTACACGGTCCGGTATTTCCGGCGCTACCTCCTCGCCCCAGCCCAGTACCACCAGTGCCTACACCACGCACCAGGCTTCCAGTGCGTTTTAAGAGCCCTGTTCCTCCTCCACGCACTCTCCCTATGGTGCGTGTCTCCAGTCCAGTGCCTCCAGTTCCGGCACCACGCACTAAGCCATCTGTGCGTATCCAGAGCCCTATACGCACTGTTCCTTCTCCCCGCACTCGCCCTGAGGTGCGTGCCCTCAGCCCGGTACCTCCAGTTCCGGTACCACGCACCAGGCCTATAGTGCGCTTCGAGAGGTCAGTGTGCCCTGTCCCTGCTCCCCGCACTAGCCTTGAAGTGCGTGCCGTCATCCCGGTACCTCCAGTTCCGACACCACGCACCAGGCCTACTGTGCGCCTCAGCAGGGCAGAGTCGGCCGTCTGCCCAACGCCTTCTGCACTGCCTGTCTGCCCAACGCCTTCTGCACTGCGTGTCTGCCCAGCTCCGTCTGAGCCATCTGTCTGCCCAGCTCCGTCTGAGCCATCTGTCTGCCCAGCTCCGTCTGAGCCATCTGTCTGCCCAGCGCCGTCTGAGCCATCTGTCTGCCCAGCGCCGTCTGAGCCATCTGTCTGCCCAGCTCCGTCTGAGCCATCCGTCTGCCCAGCGCCGTCTGAGCCATCCGTCTGCCCAGCGCCGTCTGAGCCATCCGTCTGCCCAGCGCCTTCTGAGCCATCCGTCTGCAGAGGGCCTTCTGAGCCATCCGTCTGCCCAGCGCCTTCTGAGCCATCCGTCTGCCCAGCGCCTTCTGAGCCATCCGTCTGCCCAGCGCCTTCTGAGCCATCCGTCTGCCCAGCGCCTTCTGAGCCATCCGTCTGCCCAGCGCCTTCTGAGCCATCCGTCTGCCCAGCGCCTTCTGAGCCATCCGTCTGCCCAGCGCCTTCTGAGCCATCCGTCTGCCCAGCGCCTTCTGAGCCATCCGTCTGCCCAGCGCCTTCTGAGCCATCCGTCTGCCCAGCGCCTTCTGAGCCATCCGTCTGCCATGAGCCATTAGAGCCGCCCGTCTGTCCCGAGCCATTAGAGCCGCCCGTCTGTCCCGAGCCATTAGAGCCGCCCGTCTGTCCCGAGCCATTAGAGCCGCCCGTCTGTCCCGAGCCATTAGAGCCGCCCGTCTGTCCCGAGCCATTAGAGCCGCCCGTCTGTCCCGAGCCATTAGAGCCGCCAGCCAGTCAGGAGCTGCCAGAGCCGCCAGCCAGTCAGGAGCTGCCAGAGCCGCCAGCCAGTCAGGAGCTGCCCTACAGTCAGGAGCTGCCTTACAGTCATGAGCTGCCCTACAGTCATGAGCTGCCCTACAGTCATGAGCTGCCCTACAGTCATGAGCTGCCCTACAGTCATGAGCTGCCCTACAGTCATGAGCTGCCCTACAGTCATGAGCTGCCCTACAGTCATGAGCTGCCACCCAGCCCGGACCTGCCAGAGTCCCTCAGCCCGGACCTGCCAGAGTCCCTCAGCCCGGACCTGCCAGAGTCCCTCAGCCCGGACCTGCCAGAGTCCCTCAGCCCGGACCTGCCAGAGTCCCTCAGCCCGGACCTGCCAGAGTCCCTCAGCCCGGACCTGCCAGAGTCCCTCAGCCCGGACCTGCCAGAGTCCCTCAGCCCGGACCTGCCAGAGTCCCTCAGCCCGGACCTGCCAGAGTCCCTCAGCCCGGACCTGCCAGAGTCCCTCAGCCCGGACCTGCCAGAGTCCCTCAGCCCGGACCTGCCAGAGTCCCTCAGCCCGGACCTGCCAGAGTCCCTCAGCCCGGACCTGCCAGAGTCCCTCAGCCCGGACCTGCCAGAGTCCCTCAGCCCGGACCTGCCAGAGTCCCTCAGCCCGGACCTGCCAGAGTCCCTCAGCCCGGACCTGCCAGAGTCCCTCAGCCCGGACCTGCCAGAGTCCCTCAGCCCGGACCTGCCAGAGTCCCTCAGCCCGGACCTGCCAGAGTCCCTCAGCCCGGACCTGCCAGAGTCCCTCAGCCCGGACCTGCCAGAGTCCCTCAGCCCGGACCTGCCAGAGTCCCTCAGCCCGGACCTGCCAGAGTCCCTCAGCCCGGACCTGCCAGAGTCCCTCAGCCCGGACCTGCCAGAGTCCCTCAGCCCGGACCTGCCAGAGTCCCTCAGCCCGGACCTGCCAGAGTCCCTCAGCCCGGACCTGCCAGAGTCCCTCAGCCCGGACCTGCCAGAGTCCCTCAGCCCGGACCTGCCAGAGTCCCTCAGCCCGGACCTGCCAGAGTCCCTCAGCCAGGACCTGCCAGAGTCCCTCAGCCAGGACCTGCCGCCCCTTATCCCGGTGCTGCCCCTTATCCCGGTGCTGCCCCTTATCCCGGTGCTGCCCCTTCATTTAGGTGGTTTTAGTTGGAGGGTGGTCATTGGGAGGGGGATACAGAAGCGGGGAGTGACTATGGTGGTGTGGGGACCACCACCGTGGTCAGATGCCCACCCAGACCCTCCCCTGGACTTTGTGCTGGTGCGCCCGGCGTTCGCACCTTGAGGGGGGGGTTCTGTCACGTTCCTGACCTGTTTTCTGTTGTTTTGTATGTGTGTGTTGGTCAGGGCGTGAGTTTTGGGTGGGCAGTCTATGTTTTCTGTTTCTATGTTGGTTTTGGGTTGCCTGGTATGGCTCTTAATTAGAGGCAGGTGTTTTGTGTTTTCCTCTAATTGAGAGTCATATTAAGGTAGGTTGTTCTCACTGTTTGTTTGTGGGTGATTGTCGCTGTGTCTGTGTTTGTTGCACCACACTGTACTGTCTCGTCTCGTTCTTTCGGTCGTTCCTGTTCATGTGTTCTTCGTTTCATGTAAGTTCGTAGTTTAGGTCTGTCTAGTTCGTTTTGTTATTTTGTATATTTAGTCAAGTGTATTTCGTGTCTGTCTTCGTCTTACAATAAAGTATTATGTATTCATCACCCGCTGCGCCTTGGTCTACTCACTCACCGAAAGAGAGCCGTTACACACTTTTTCAAATTAAAAATGAAAAGGCATCGACTTGAATCCCTTGCTGCGAGTAAAACTGCTGGACTTGACTCTCCCCATAACAACCTGATTGACCAGGTAACTTGCTCGCTAATGTATTAGCTATAGGTGTAAAGTAGCTATTCAGACTGTCTGCAACCATGGCATTTTCTGATGTAACCTTTCCTCTAATGTCCTCGGTAAAATTTCGAGTTTTGTTCTTCAGTCTGTTACTGTAACCCAATAGCTTCAGACAATTCCACAATTTACTCGGATTGTTCCTGTTCTCAATAATTTTGTCATTAAAATAATCTTTCTTGGCCTTCTCTATCATCCTGTTAAAAAGTAGCAATGTCCTTTTTGAGCATGTGTGTATTAAATCACCAGCAAGTCTCTTTCAACAATTCATTAAACTTCTGGTGGTCTGTAACATGTTCCGACTATAATGGGTTTGCATTTTGGTAATAGAATGTCCAACCACACAGCTTCAATCTCGTCATGGCTTAAATCTAAACTATAGTTAAACCCAATATCTGATTTTACATACTACAAACTCCCCTGGATTTGCGATTGTGGTCTTTTCTAATTACTACATCAATTTCAACTTCAATCTCAACGTTTTTTATCAAACCATCTAGTCATGTTTCGGTAAAGAAAAGCACTCCCACCTTAAAGTTACTGGAGAGTTGGTGAATTTCCTCGATCTGGGGAAGAAGGATTCTAACATTGAGATAAATGATGTGTAGTCATCTCGTAGAAAACTCCTTTTCTAGAGTCAAGTTCTCCTCATCTGCTGGAACTGTCAGGCAAAATTGTTCACTTAAGATGTGTTGACTCCCTGCCATTCAATCGCAGCAGTGAAGCTCCATCCAGGGTTCGAAGCTCCATCTGATCCCATTGTTACAAGATCAAATGTATTTATATAGCCCTTCTTACATCAGCTGATATATCAAAGTGCTGTACAGAAACCCAGCCTAAAACCCCAAACAGCAAGCAATGCAGGTGTAGAAGCACGGTGGCTAGGAAAAACTCCCTAGAAAGGCCAAAACCTAGGAAGAAACCTAGAGAGGAACCAGGCTATGAGGAGTAGCCAGTCCTCTTCTGGCTGTGCCGGGTGGAGATTATAACAGAACATGGCCAAGATGTAAACATTTTCATAAATGACCAGCATGGTCAAATAATAGTAATCACAGTGAACAGGTCAGGGTTCCATAGCCGCAGGCAAAACAGTTGAAACTGGAGCAGCAGCACGGCCAGGTGGACTGGGGACAACAAGGAGTCATCATGCCAGGTAGTCCTGACGCATGGTCCTAGGGCTCAGGTCCTCCGAGAGAGAGAAAGAAAGAAAGAAAGAGAGAATTAGAGAGAGCATACTTAAATTCACACAGGACACCGGATAAGACAGAAGAAATACTCCAGATATAACAGACTGACCCTAGCCCCCTGACACATAAACTACTGCAGCATAAATACTGGAGGCTGAGACAGGAGGGGTCAGGAGACACTGTGGCCCCATCCGATGATACCCCCGGACAGGGCCAAACAGGCAGGATATAACCCCACCCACTTTGCCAAAGCACGGCCCCCACACCACTAGAGGGATATCTTCAACCACCAACTTACCATCCTGAGACAAGGCCGAGTATAGCCCACAAAGATCTCCGCCACGGCACAATCCAAGGGGGGCGCCAACCCATACAGGAAGACCACGTCAGTGACTCAACCCAGTCAAGTGACGCACCCCTCCTATGGGCGGCATGGAAGAGCACCAGTAAGCCAGTGACTCAGCCCCTGTAATAGGGTTAGAGGCAGAGAATCCCAGTGGAGAGAGGGGAACCGGCCAGGCAGAGACTGTAAAGGTTTTCTTCCTGGGGTGAAAGAGAGGACCAAAATGCAGCGTAGCCAGTGCTCAACATGTTTAATAAAATAACAAGTGAACACTACAAACAACAAACAAAATAACAAACCGTGAAAACCGAGACAGTCCTATCTGGTGCAGAACACACACAGAGACAGGAAACAAACACCCACAAAATCCCAACACAAAACAAGCCTCCTATATATGAGTCTCAATCAGAGACAACGACTACCATCTGTCTCTGATTGAGAACCCACACTAGGCTGACATAGAAACAGACAAACTAGACACACAACATAGAATTCCCACCCAGCTCACGTCCTGACCAACTAAACACATACAAAACAACAGAAAACAGGTCAGGAACGTGACAGAGACAGCAAGGGCGGTTCGTTGCTCCAGTGCCTTTCCGCTCACCTTCACCCTCCTGGGCCAGACTACACTCAATCATAGGACCTATGAGTCTTCAGTAAAGACTTAAAAGTTGAGACCGAGTCTGCGTCTCTCACATGGGTAGGCAGACCATTCCATAAAAATTGAGCTCTATAGGAGAAATCCCTGCCTCCAGCTGTTTGCTTAGAAATTCTAGCGACAATTAGGAGGCCTGCGTCTTGTGACTGCAGCGTACGTGTAGGTATGTACGGCAAGACCAAATCGGAAAGATAGGTAGGAGCAAGCCCATGTAATGCTTTGTAGGTTAGCAGTAAAACCTTGAAATCAGCCCTTGCCTTAACAGGAAGCCAGAGTAGAGAGGCTAGCACTGGAGTAATATGATGAAAGTTTTTGGTTCTAGTCAGGATTCTAGCAGCCATGTTTAGCACTAACTGAAGTTTATTTAGTGCTTTATCCGGGTAGCCGGAATGTAGAGCATTGCAGTAGTCTAACCTAGAAGTGACAAAAGCATGGATGAATTTTTCTGCATCATTTTTGGACAGAAAATATCTGATTTTTGCAATGTTACATAAATGGAAAAAGGCTGTCCTTGAAACAGTCTTGATATGTTCGCCAAAAGAGACATCAGGGTCCAGAGTAACGCCGAGGTCCTTCACAGTTTTTTATTTGAGACGACTGTACAACCATCAAGATTAATTGTCAGATTCAACAGAAGATCTCTTTGTTTCTTGGGACCTAGAACAAGCATCTCTGTTTTGTCCGAGTTTAAAAGTAGAACGTTTGCAGCCATCCACTTCCTTATGTCTGAAACACAGGCTTCCAGTGAGAGCAATTTTGGGGCTTCACCATGTTTCATTGAAATGTACAGCTGTGTGTCATCCGCATAGCAGTGAAAGTTAACATTATGTTTTCGAATGACATTACCCAACTCAGTTTTCCCCTGATTTTGCTGGTAATACTGCGAGTTCATCTTCAGCACCTCAAGTCTTATTTCGTGGGATACACAAAGCTTGCTAAAATCAAGCGTTTACATGTCATTACATCAATAGTGGAATCATTTAGGACAAACTTCAACACACCCATGAGTAAAATGGAAACTGGGTCTGTTCTCTACAAATATACTGTACCTTACAAACTCATAGAGATGATCGTAACAAAACTGAAGGCCAAACTTCTGTCTCAACTCACCTCACCTCTCCTCTACCCCTCCGTCACCCCACTCCTCTCCTCTACCCATTCCCTCCCTAGTGCCCATCTGGTGCCGGTCTTCTCCTTCGGGGAGAATGAGTTGTTCGACCAGGTGGAGAACCCTCGAGGCACCTGGATCCGCTTGATTCAGGACAAGCTGCAGAGCATCATGGGTATCTCTCTGCCCCTCTTCCACGCGCGGGGCATTTTCCAGTACAGCTATGGTATCATGCCCTACAGGAAGCCCATCAACACTGTGGGTGAGTAACATTCCATGTCACTGTATCTGCCAAATCTTTTTATCCTATTTCTCTAGCTTTCTCCTATTTCTATGTTGCAAGGCAATTGTTGTTTTTGGCAGAAGTTTCATATCAGTAAACTAACTGGAAAGATGGTTCTCTGTCATTAAACATGAGGAATATTGATATAAGAGGGACAGAGAGGAGCAGCTTTGCCCTGGGAAATATTTGACTTACTAGAATGTTACTAGATAGTAACATTGTCAGTTTGCCGCAACTTCTCAGCAACAGTGGCTGGCACACAGTTAGTCATCTGTCTGTGTATATCTATTGGCAAGGCCCAACGATGGCATATTTCATTTTCAATCCCCACTTGAAAAGTAAAGTCATGAGTAAAATCGTATCCAAAAAGCAAATACGTTTTTGCCCATTATGCACTACTTCCAGTGGCATACCGCAGTTTCACAAGGCCTGTTTTTGGTTTGGGCCCTCCAGAGCTCATGACCCCCCCCCCCGCACTGTGGGGCTGTGTGGTACACCAGTGACTACTACAGTAACCTATATTTGAATGTAATGTTATCATGCATACCCTTGGACCTTTCCACAGTGGGACGGCCAATCAGAGTGGAGAAGAATGAGAAGCCCACAGTGGAGGAGCTTGACGCCCTCCATCAGCTTTACACAGAAGAACTCAGCCAGCTGTTTGAGGAGCACAAGGGCAAGTATGGAGTGCCAGAGGACCAACACCTCAGCTTTGTCTGAGCAGGACTCATAACCAGGAGAGATATAGAGAGAGAGAGAGGGGAGAGGGAGAGAAAGGGACGAGAGAGAGGGGGTAGAGGTATGTTGGGAGAGAGAGATAAAGAAAGAGAGAGAGTGAGAGAGAGAGAGAGAGAGACTGAAAGAGAGAGGGGAAGGGGGAGGGGGGCATCAAAACCGTAATTGGAGTTGCACCACCAAGTTCTTTCACTTTCCTCAACCAGAAAAACATTTACAGCTATAACCATCTGAAGGATCCAGACCAAACTACAGGAGAAGTAACACGAGGAATTGATATGGACATTCTTAGCCAAGATATGGACAAATATTTCCCGTCATGAAAGCACTGTGTTATGTATGTTAACTAGATTCAGCTGCGGGCCTATTTTTTCTTGAGTCGGAGGGCCGGGACATAATTGCAAATAATTTGGAGACTGCAAAATGACCGCAAGAAGCCCAAACAGATATAGTGTTTGACGAAAACTTGCTTACATTTGTATATGACCAAATGTCTCTCTATTATGCATGAGAATACTTGGGAACAGATTTCTAAAAGTAAAATCACTTGGAGCTAATCTCCTGGTGTTTTTACAATCTATTATGTCCATCAATTAAAAAATTAAAACATTGTATTTTTTTTGCTCAGAACTTGGGGGGCCAAATAAAACCACCTATGAGCCAAATTCGGCCCTCGGGCAGCCAGTTGGGGAACCCTGTCCTAGAGCCACATTTTTGCCTTAATCCACAGATAAAGTGACGTCTGTCTGGGCAATTCGAGACTTGTATAAGTCCGTAGATCCTATCAAATAAAAGTCAGAGGTTGAATGGAGATTTCATGTAATGGGGTGATGCACTGTATCCTCACTTACAGTATATAAGGCCTCTAGGTCTCCTATATCAAAAACACACTAGGAAAAACTGGGAATAATTCTCATTTTACTCACTGTTTTTACATAATAATACTATATCTGGTTAAAAGTTTCCATTTACAGTATATATTTAACTTCCCAACTTATTAATTTTAAATGTCTTTGTCTTAATGTCTCTGTCATGTATACATTTTTCACAATATTGTAATATAAAATCTGTTAAAATAACTGATACTATTTTTCTCAATTGCATAGTTTTTATTATAATACCAGTTCATTTATTTTAATAAAGGTGATTTCAGGTCTCATTCACTGTATCAAACTTTGCACATTGCTGTCCATCCAGTTCTGATGAATGAATCAAGAGTCGGTGACAGTTTGAAGTTGGACCTGGTCCTTCAGCGGTAAAACTAACTGTGCACTTTCGCAACACTTTTTTCATGACTGCGATGGCCAGAGTGACATATTTCCAAACGGGCAGCAGACTGGCACATGGTCACATATTAGTGTACAGTGTCCAGGCACTTTCAACAAAGACCGATGACCCTCAGGCCATAAAAAAGAAAAGCACAGGGAGAGATAACCTATTCATAGATGTTAGCTAACTTTAGAATCTATTCACAAAGGTATCTTCCGTCTGGTGGGGGAGGTTTTATTTAGAGCCCGACTCTCAGTCTGAATGGTAACGCGCATTGCTTTCGGTATGTTGTTGGAAACATAAGGACCTTATCTTTCATATCAGCGTGAAATAATTGTATTAGTTCTAAGTATATATTTTGCATTTGTGAAATTATTTTGATGTATTATGAAAGAACCGTATCGCAATTAAGACTCGATTCACATTTAGATGTATTTGGCTGTTTTGGCTGCCGCAGCCAGTCTCCCTCTAAACACTTCATGACCAAAGGTATGTGGACACCTGTTGTCAAACGTCTCATTCCAAAATCATGGGCATTAATATGGAGTTGGTCCCACCTTTGCTGCAGTAACAGCCTCCACTCTTCTGGGTAGGCATTACAGTTGGCACTATGCATTTGGGTAGGTAGCGTTCTCCACTCCAGCCGACACTTGACATTACACATGGTGATCTTAGGCTTGTGTGTGGCTGCTCGGCCATGGGAACCTCTTTCATGAAGCTCCTGACGAACAGTTATTGTTCTGACATTGCTTCCAGAGGCAGTTTGGAACTCGGTAGTGAGTGTTGCAACCGAGGACAGACAATTTTTACATGCTACTTGCTTCAGCACTCGGTGGTCCCGCTCTGTGAGCTTGTGTGGCCAACCACTTTGCGACTGAGCCGTTGTTGCTCCTAGATGTTTCCACTTCACAATAACAGCACTTACAGTTGACTGGGGCAACTCTAGCAAGGCAGAAATTTGACACACTGACTTGTTGGAAAAGTGGCATCCTATGACGGTGCCACGCTGAAAGTCACCGAGCTCTTCAGTAAAGGCTATTCTACGGTTTGTTTATGAAGATTGCATGGTTGTGAGCTTGATTGTATACACCTGTCAGCAATGGGGGTGTTGCTGTAAAAGTCGAATCCACTAATCTGAAGGGGTGTCCACATACTTTTGTATAAATAGTGTATAAGCTCCTTGGACATTAAGGAGTAACGGAAGGCTCGCCTACACTCCTTAACAGTACATTTTTGGGCTAGGGGAGAGCTAGAGAAAAGACTAGAACAGCAGTTCCCAAACTTTTCTGTTCCGGAGACCACCAAATCACTTTCAAAGTCGCAGAATTCGGAGTCGCAAAATTTGTGAATGTAAAAGATAAAAGGCCTATTATTATCATTGTAAACAACTTTCATCGTAAAAAGTTATGTAAAATTGCCTATAATACCATTCATACTCCCAAGTGTTATTATTTTTGGAATAAAAAATAAATACAAATAAAAAAATGTCTTAACAAATGTATACAAAAATATATTTAAAAAATCTCAGGGGTTGAAAAACACTGGACTTTAATAAACTAGAATGAAAAGGACACAGGAAAGAAAAGTGACAAGAAAGTGAAGGAAGGATGGAAAGAACAAGAGAGTGAAAACAAGATAGAGACAGAGTGAGTGATAGGGAAAGGAAGATGGTAAAGTAGTATTTGTGAGAGAAATATCAAACAAAATCCTATTTATTTTGATGAGAGATTATGTAATGCTAATACTGATCTTTAATCACTGAACTTCAAGTTCACAATATAGGAAGTGGTGTGGGATATGAGAGGTGTGTGACAATGGCATGCATGGAAAGTTGATTTGGCTCCCCTGGCAGGTGTGGGATTTGCAGACTGGCAAGATGACAGTGTTTGGAAAAGTTTCCTGCCCTGTGATAACACTATTTTGAGTCTTCACCAACAGGAGTATAGAGTGGTCTGTAGAGTACTCCAAGTCATTCAATCCGTAATCTAATCCACAATTCACAATGACTTTGTTTTGTGGGATAGGCATTGGGTTTAACAACTAGGGTTACAACCAGGTCGCTAGTCCCCGATTGCATTATTTGACATGTCGAATGGGGTTATACAGGGTTAGGTCAACATGAAATCAGATTACAAAATATTTTTAAAAACATCAATGCCTTCATCAATCGTTTTATTGCCTGCACGATTGTTCTTGTCTCCTCAAGTCTCAAATTGTGGTGTGTGTGTGAGAGAGACTGTGTACTCCATGTGGTAGATACTTTGATCCCATTAAGGACACTTATCAAGTCAATCTAGAGAACCAAGAAAAATAATTTGTTTGTCAAAATCAATTTGCGGGCCAGACAAAGGGCGGTTATTTGAAATATATAGGTCCATTATAAATTCTATAGTCTTTGTATCTAGTTTTAGATCTTTAGGCCACCCCTTCCAGGGACCAGAAATACAAGGACCAAAATCCTACCCATACCACCTCTTCCCCGTGGGCCTGGGAAAAAAATAGAGTAAATAATATTAAAATAGGTGTACTGTATATAGTTTATGGTACAGTACTGTTCAAAAGTTTGGACACACCTACTCATTCAAGGGTTTTTCTTTATTTTTTACTACCACCCCTACCTTGTCACAACACAACTGAATGGCTTAGAAGGAAAGAAATTCCACAAATTAACTTTAAACTTGTAACAGTCCTGACCTGTTTTATGTTGTTTTTGTATGTGTTTATGGTCAGGGCGTGTGTTTTGGGTGGGCAGTCTATGTTTTCTGTTTCTATGTTGGTTTGGGTTGCCTGGTATGGCTCTTAATTAGAGGCAGGTGGTTTGCGTTTTCCTCTAATTAAGAGTCATATTTAGGTAGGGTGTTCTCACTGTTTGTTTGTGGGTGATTGTCTTCCGTATCTGTGTTATGTCTTGCACCATACGGGACTGTTCAGTTGTTCGTTTCGTTTCGATGTAGTCTGTTCCTGTCCGTGAGTTTTACGTTTTAGTTTAGTAAGTTCATGTTCAGGTTTTTTCGTCTACGTCGTTTTCTTGTTTTGTAATTTTGAAAGTGTTTTGTTTTTCGTGTTGCCATCGTCGTGTTTAAATAAAAGATGGCTTATTTCCCGAATGCTGCATTTTGGTCTGATGATCCTTCTCTCCTCTCCTCGTCCGAGGAAGAGGAGAACGACAGCCCTTACAGAATCACCCACCACGCTAGGACCAAGCGGCAAGGGAAAACTCAACGGAGTAAGGGACAGGAAAAGAAGGAGCAATGGACATGGGACGATATATTGGACGGAAAAGGTGTCTACACATGGGAGGAGATCCTGGCTGGTAGGGATCGCCTCCCATGGGAACAGCTGGAGGCACTGAGGAGAGCAGAGGCTACCGGAGATTATGAGGGAACGCGTCTGGCACGGAAGCCCAAAAAGCCCGTAAGTAACACCCAAAAATTTCTTGGGGGGGGGCTAAGAGGTAGTGGGCCAAGGGCAGGTAGGAGACCTGCGCCCACTTCCCAGGCTTACCGTGGAGAGCGGGAGTACGGGCAGGCGCCGTGTTACGCAGTAGAGCGCACGGTGTCTCCTGTACGAGTGCATAGGCCAGTGCGGGTTATTCCACCTCCCCGCACTGGCAGGGCTAGATTGGGTATTGAGCCAGGTGTCATGAGGCCGGCTCAACGCGTCTGGTCTCCAGTGCGTCTCCTCGGGCCGGCATACATGGCACCTGCCTTACGCATGGTTTCCCCGGTTCGCCTACATAGCCCGGTGCGGGTTATTCCACCTCCCCGCACTGGTCGGGCAACCGGGAGCATATTCAACCAGGTAAGGTTGGGCAGGCTCAATGCTCAAGAGTGCCAGTACGCCTCCACGGTCCGGTATTTCCGGCGCCACCTCCCCGCCCCAGCCTAGTACCTACAGTGCCTACACTACGCACTAGGCTACCAGTGCGTCTCCTGAGCCCAGTTCCTCCTCCACGCACTCTCCCTGTAGTGCGTGTATCTAGCCCGGTGCCTCCAGTTCCGGCACCACGCACAAAGCCTCCTGTGCGTCTCCAGAGCCCTGTACACACTGTATCTTCTCCCCCTACTAATCCTGATGTGCTTGTCCTCAGCCCGGTGTCACCAGTGCCGGTACCTCGCATCAGGTATAGAGTGGGCTTTGAGAGTATAGTGTGCCCTGTCCCTGCTCCCCGCACTAGTAGGAAGGTGCTTATCCTTAGCCCGTTGCCTCCAGTTCCGGCACCACGCACCAGGTCTACAGTGCGCCGTATCCGGCCAGAGCCATCCGTCTCACCAGCGCCATCTGAGCCATCCGTCTCCCCAGCGCCATCTGAGCCATCCGTCTCCCCAGCGCCATCTGAGCCATCCGTCTCCCCAGCGCCGTCTGAGCCATCCGTCTGCCATGAGCCTGCAAAGCCGCCCGTCTGCCATGAGCCTGCAAAGCCGCCCGTCTGCCATGAGCCTGCAAAGCCGCCCGTCTGCCATGAGCCTACAGAGCCGTCCGCCAGACAGGAGCCGCTAGAGCCGTCCGCCAGACAGGAGCCGCTAGAGCCGCCCGCCAGACAGGATCTGCCAGAGCCGCCCGCCAGACAGGATCTGCCAGAGCCGCCCGCCAGACAGGATCTGCCAGAGCCGCCCGCCAGACAGGATCTGCCAGAGCCGCCCGCCAGACAGGATCTGCCAGAGCCGCCCGCCAGACAGGATCTGCCAGAGCCGCCCGCCAGACAGGATCTGCCAGAGCCGCCCGCCAGACAGGATCTGCCAGAGCCGCCAGCCAGACAGGATCTGCCAGAGCCGCCAACCAGACAGGATCTGCCAGAGCCGCCAACCAGACAGGATCTGCCAGAGCCGCCAGCGAGCCATGAGCAGCCAGAGCCTTCAGAGAGCCATGAGCAGCCAGAGCCGTCAGACCGCCATGAGCGTCGAGAGCCGTCAGACCGCCATGAGCGTCGAGAGCCGTCAGCCTGCCATGAGCGTCGAGAGCCGTCAGCCTGCCATGAGCGTCGAGAGCCGTCAGCCAGCCATGAGCGTCGAGCCGTTCAGTCAGGATCTGCCTGAGTATATCAGCCGGGACCTGCCCCTTGTCCCGGTGCTGCCCCTTTTCCCGGTGCTGCCCCTTGTCCCGGTGCTGCCCCTTATCCCGGTGCTGCCCCTTATCCCGGTGCTGCCCCTTGTCCCGGTGCTGCCCCTTATCCCGGTGCTGCCCCTTGTCCCGGTGCTGCCCCTTGTCCCGGTGCTGCCCCTTGTCCCGGTGCTGCCCCTTGTCCCGGTGCTGGCCGTTCATTTAGGGGATGCTAGTTTTAGGGTGGTCATTGGGAGGGGAAGACAGAAGCGGGGAGTGACTATGGTGGTGTGGGGACAGCGTCCAGAGCCGGAGCCACCACCGTGGTCAACTGCCCACCCAGACCCTCCCCTGGACTTTGTGCTGGTGCGCCCGGCGTTCGCACCTTGAGGGGGGGGGGGTTCTGTAACGGTCCTGACCTGTTTTATGTTGTTTTTGTATGTGTTTATGGTCAGGGCGTGTGTTTTGGGTGGGCAGTCTATGTTTTCTGTTTCTATGTTGGTTTGGGTTGCCTGGTATGGCTCTTAATTAGAGGCAGGTGGTTTGCGTTTTCCTCTAATTAAGAGTCATATTTAGGTAGGGTGTTCTCACTGTTTGTTTGTGGGTGATTGTCTTCCGTATCTGTGTTATGTCTTGCACCATACGGGACTGTTCAGTTGTTCGTTTCGTTTCGATGTAGTCTGTTCCTGTCCGTGAGTTTTACGTTTTAGTTTAGTAAGTTCATGTTCAGGTTTTTTCGTCTACGTCTTTTTCTTGTTTTGTAATTTTGAAAGTGTTTTGTTTTTCGTGTTGCCATCGTCGTGTTTAAATAAAAGATGGCTTATTTCCCGAATGCTGCATTTTGGTCTGATGATCCTTCTCTCCTCTCCTCGTCCGAGGAAGAGGAGAACGACAGCCCTTACAAAACTAGGCACACCTGTTAATTGAAATGCATTACAGGTGACTACCTCATGAAGCTGGTTGAAAGAATGCCAAGTGTGTGCAAAGCTGTCATCAAGGCAAAAGGGGGCTACTTTGAAGAATCTCAAATATAAAACATATTTAGATTTGTTTAACACTTTGTTGGTTACTATATGATTCCATATGTGTTATTTCATAGTTTTGATGTCTTCATTATTATTCTACAATGTAGAAAATAGTAAAAATAAAGAAAAACCCTTGAATGAGGAGGTGTGTCCAAACTTTATATCTATTAACAAAATAAATGGGAAAAATGGGACTCCATAAGTAGAGATGGAGTCCTCCATTTGGGGTCTTGAGAGGCAGTAGGACTGATTTGGTTAGATTTATTTTATAACTTGAGATAGACAGCTCTATGATTTTCAAAGCTTTTGGGAGGGATTAAGATATGTTGTCTAGATAAAGTAAGATATTGTCAGCGTATAATGATATGGCGTGATCCGTATAATTGAGAGATATTGGTGTAATTTCTTTTGATTGTCAAATTGCCTGGGCCAGGGGTTCCATAGACAATATAAATAGCAGAGGTGAGATGGGATCACCTTGCCTGCTACTTCTAGTTATTCTGAACGGAAAATAGCAGGTATTGCCTGTTATTACTATGGCTGAGTATTTTAATCACATAATAAAATTGGAGCCGTCCGATATGTTCCAAACCTGACTAAAGACATGACCATTCTAGTCTATCAAAAGCTTTTTCTGCATTGAGAAATAGAACTGCCCAAGGAGCTTTGGTTTCTGATGAAGCATGTAAAATATGTAATAGATGGCGAATGGGGCAGCAGGTAGCCTAGTAGCTAGAGCGTTGGGCCAGTAACCGAAGGTTGCTAGATCGAATCCCCGAGCTGACAAGGTAAACAAGGTAAAAATCTGTTCTGCCCCTGAACAAGGCTGTTCCTAGGCCGTCATTGTAAATAAGAATTTGTTGCTCTTCACAAAATAGATGGCATCATGAGGGAGAAAAATTATGTGGATATATTAAAGCAACATCTCAAGACATCAGTCAGGAAGTTAAAGCTTGGTCGCAAATGGGTCTTCCAAACGGACAATGACCCCAAGCATACTTCCAAAGTTGTGGCAAAATGTCTTAAGGACAACAAAGTTAAGATATTGGATTGGCCATCACAAAGCCCTGACGTCAATCCTATAGAAAATTTGTGGGCAGAATTGAAAAGGTGTGTGTGAGCAAGGTGGACTACAAACCTGACTCAGTTACACCAGCTCTGTCAGGAGGAATGGGCCAAAATTAACCCAACTTATTGTGGGAAGCTTGTGGAAGGCTACCCAAAACGTTTGATCCAAGTTACACAATTTAAAGGCAATGCTACCAAATACTAATTGAGTGTAACTTCTGACCCACTGGGAATGTGAGGAAAGAAATAAAAGCTGAAATAAATCATTCTCGCTACTATTATTCTGACATTTCACATTCCTAAAATAAAGTGGTGATCGTAACTGAATTTTTACGAGGATTAAATGTCAGGAATTGTGAAAAACGGAGTTTAAATGTATTTGGCTGAGGTGTATGTAAACTTCCGACTTCAACTGTATGTGAAATTTTTAGATATTACTTGTTAGATATTACTGCACTGTCGGAGCTAGAAATACAAGCATTTCGCTAAACCCACAATAATATCTGCTTAACACGTGTATGTGACCAATAGAACTTTATTTTATTTTATTTGACATCTAGATTGACTAACACATGCCAATTATTTGTTAATGTTTATCTGAATTTTGCCATTTATTGTGCACGAATGAAAAAAAATCCCATGTTATCTGTTGTTATTGGTTTGCCTATGTTGTCGTTTGTTTGCTCCACGCTGCTGGTAAAGGATGCCATTCTTTTAACTGGGGGAGCTGCTGCTGTGATGTCAGAGAGAATAGTGCTCCACCGCTTCTTGATTTGGCCTCCAGAAACTTTGAAGAGGGGTTTTGAATCTGTGTCTTCTGACAGACAGTATTTCTCATGCCTCTATTTCTCGTGTCTGTGTCATCAGACAGTTTTTGGATCATGGTGGTTCGAAGACAGTGTTATGTGTAAATCTGTGATGGGACAGCTATTTTGAAGATTTTAGGCAGCATTTTTGCGAGGGTGTTCACTCCCGTTCGCTCTTTTGTGTACCTGAAACACAAGACAAAATAACGTTAGCTAATAGTTAGGTCTACAGTCGTGGCCTGTAGTATAATGACAAGCATTTCATAAGTGTCAAAGGCTTTCATTAACAATTACATGAAGTTGATGCAAAGAGTCAATATTTGCAGTGTTGACCCTTCTTTTTCAAGACCTCTGCAATACGCATGCTGTCAATTAACTTCTGGGCAACATCCTGACTGATGGCAGCCCATTCTTGCATAATCAATGCTTGGAGATTGTCAGAATTTGTGGGTTTTTGTTTGTCCACCCGCCTCTTGAGGATTGACCACAAGTTCTCAATGGGATTAAGGTCTGGGGAGTTTCCTGGCCGTGGACCCAAAATATCAATGTTTTGTTCCCCAACCCACTTAGTTATTACTTTTGCCTTATGGCAAGGTGCTCCATCATGCTTGAAAAGGCATTGTTCGACACCAAACTGTTCCTGGATGGTTGGGAGAAGTTGCACTCGGAGGATGTGTTGGTACCATTCTTTATTCATGGCTGTGTTCTTAGGCAAAATTGTGAGTGAGCCCACTCCCTTGGCTGAGAACCAACCCCACACATGAATGGTCTCAGGATGCTTTTCAGTTGGCATGACACAGGACTGATGATAGCGCTCACCTTGTCTTCTCCGGACAAGCTTTTTTCCGGATGCCACAAACAATCGGAAAGGGGATTCATCAGAGAAAATGACTTTACCCCAGTCCTCAGCATTCCAATCCCTGTACCGTTTGCAGAATATCAGTCAGTCCCTGATGTTTTTCCTGGAGAGAAGTGGCTTCTTTGCTGCCCTTCTTGACACCAGGCCATCCTCCAAAAGTCTTTGCCTCACTGTGCGTGCAGATGCACTCACACCTGCCTGCTGCCATTCCTGAGCAAGCTCTGTACTGGTGGTGCCCCGATCCCGCAGCTGAATCAACTTTAGGAGATGGTCCTGGCGCTTGCTGGACTTTCTTGGGCGCCTTGAAGCCTTCTTCACAACAATTGAACCGCTCTCCTTGAAGTTCTTGATGATTCGATAAATGGTTTATTTAGGTGCAATCTTACTGGCAGCAATATCCTTGCCTGTGAAGCCCTTTTTGTGCAAAGCAATGATGATGGCACGTGTTTCCTTGCAGGTAACCATGGTTGACAGAGGAAGAACAATGATTCCAAGCACCACCCTCCTTTTGAAGCTTCCAGTCTGTTATTCAAACTCAATCAGCATGACAGGGTGATCTGCAGCCTTGTCAACACTCACACCTGTGTTAACGAGAGAATCACTGACATGATGTCAGCTGGTCCTTTATTGGCAGGGCTGAAATGCAGTGGAAATGTTTTTGGGGGATTCAGTTCATTTGCATGGCAAATAGGGACTTTGCAATTAATTGCAATTCATCTGATCACTCTTCATAACGTTCTGGAGTATATGCAAATTGCCATCATACAAACTGAGGCAGTAGACTTTGTGAAAATGTATATTTGTGTCATTCTCAAAACTTTTGGCCACGACTGTACATAACTGTTGGTTATATTGTTAGGGTACATTAGAATGATTTAGCTAGCTAACAGTTACATACCATATGTAGCCGTTCACTGGTGGGAAGCTATATCGCGCCCCTCTTCCCTCAACTTTTTAATTACGCTGACAGACACATTGTTGCTTGTTGTGAATTCGGTGTCCTTCTGTATACTCCATGCCAAACTGTCCAGCATAGCTGCTAATCCCATATTCTTCGCCATTCATGTTTCTCACTGAACCATACAAGTCCCGTAGAATGACGTTCAGCTCCATTTTTGTTGTATTCCTAAACTCACAATGTATCCCTTTTTTTGCACAACAGTGAAGCAGGTAAGTGCCCACTTTGTTTGTTTCATGATGTTCTTTTTGTTTGGTTTCTCTCAAGTTAATCTAAATGCTTATTTTGTACATTGGCATGTCAAACTATTGTAGATGTAGCCATTTTATCGAGGTGAAAAGGCACAACGATTTAACCTGTCTAGGATCAGCGTGGCGCTAGCGGCACCCCCCCCCCCCCCCCCCCACTGAAAAACCAGTGCCGCGAAATTCAAAAAAAATATTTTTTTAAAATATTTAACTTTCACACATTAAAGTCCAATACAGCTAATGAAAGACACAGATCTTGTGAATCCAGTCAACATTTCCGATTTTTAAAATGTTTTACAGGGAAGACACAATATGTAAAGATGTACATCTATTACCTAAAAACACATTAGCATAATCCACCATCTTTTATTTGTCCACCAACACCAGTAGCCATCACCAATTCGGCTAAACTAAGATATTTATAGCCCCTAACCAACAAAAAAACTCATTAGATGACAGTCTGATAACATATTTATGGTATGGGATAGGTTTTGTTAGAAAAAAGTGCATATTTCAGGTAGATGGCATAGTTTACAATTGCACCCACCATCACAAATGGACTAGAATAATTACAATGAGCAACGTGTTTACCTAACTACTAATCATCAAACATTTCGTAAAAATACACAGCATACACGAATCGAAAGACACAGATCCTGTGAATACAGACAATATTTCAGATTTTCTAAGTGTCTTACAGCGAAAACACAATAAATCGTTATATTAGCATAGCACATAGCACATAGCAGCCCAGCATTGATTCTAGCCAAAGTGGGCGATAACGTCAACATCGCCAAAAATATATTAATTTTTTCACTAACCTTCTCAGAATTCTTCAGATGACACTCCTGTAACATCATATTACACAATCCATATAGAGTTTGATCGAAAATGTTTATATTTAGCCACCAAAATCATGGTTAGACAATGTGAAATGTAACTCAGCTGGTCAGAATTTGTCCTTGCGCCACTTAGACAGTGATCTACTCTTATACATAAATACTCATAAACGTGACTAAAAAATATAGGGTGGACAGGGATTGATAGACAATTTAATTCTTAATACAATTGCGTTATTACATTTTTTAATTTATCCTTACTTTTCAATACAGTTTGCGCCAAGCGAAGCTACGTCAAAAAACATGGCGTCCTAAGCCACTAAAATGTTTCGACAGAAACACGATTTATCATAATAAAAATGTCCTACCTTGAGCTGTTCTTCCATCAGTATCTTGGGCAAAGGATCCTTTCTTGGGAGAAATCGTCTTTTGGTGGAAAGCTGTCCTCTTGCCATGTGGAAAAGTCAACTGCGTTCGGGATGAACTGAAAAGCGTGCCCAACTTTTCACATCGTTGCAAAAATAAATGTCCCAAAATCGCACTAAACGGATATAAATTGCTATAAAACGCTTTAAATTAACTACCTTATGATGTTTTTAACTCCTATAACGAGTGAAAAGATGACCGGAGAAATATAACAGGCTAAACTAACGCTTGGAACAGGTGCGCGCCGGTGTCCACTTTGCTCATGACGCAGCTCCCAAAGAATGACTAGCTTCAGGGTTTTTTCATTTGTAGGGCCTGTGAACGTGCAATCGACCCCGTTGGAATCGTCATCACGTAAAGGCATCCAGGGGAAGACGTAAGAAGTGTCCGTATAGTCATAGCAACGACAGTGCCCTTTTAAATGACTTCAGAAGAGTGGCCAACATTTCTCAAATCTGACTCCATGTCAGGGAAATTGCTGTAGAATGGGCTCTGTTCCACTTAGAGACAAAATTTCAACTCCTATAGAAACTATAGACTGTTTTCTATCCAATAATAATAATAATATGCATATTGTACGATCAAGGATTTTGTGGGAAGCCGTTTAAAAAATTAGCCACATTAGCATAAGTAGTCTAAACAGCGCCCCCATCCCCAACAGGTTAAAGGTGAAAAGGCTAAACGTCATTGTATACGGTCTCACATACACAAGGCCTAATGTTGTTTTAGTCAATCAGTAACCAGTATCCAAACTACCCGATGTAAAAATTCAGACATAGCTGGGTGCTATGGAAAATAATCCATATGACAATAAATGTACTGGATTATGACAATAACGATAAATGTAAGGATAAGTTTAAAACATTAATGTGCACCAGTTACTTTTTTATATTACCCTTAAAATGACTACTACTACTTTGAATGTTGTGGCTTCCATTGTCCAGTTTAATTTAAAACTTCACATTCTTCGAGTAAAGGCTACTTATAGTTATTCTCAATAAATGGTCGGTTCGGTCGGTATCGTTTATCGGTTTATCGTACCAGCTCTATTGGGCCACATGGTTAGAAGTTTACAGCGATCATGGTGGCGTCACAATTTCACTCACAGGGCAACAGAAACAAACAAATAAGAACATAAGTGTAACGGTGGTCCTCCTCCTCTTCAACCGAAAAGGAGGAGTAGTGATGGAACCAAGATGCAGCGGATTGTGAAGACATGATTTTAATAAACAAGACGGAAAAAACACGAAACGAAATACACTTGACTAATTAACAAAATAACAAAACGGAGTAGACAAACCTGGACATACGAACTTACAATAAAACACGAGAACGCACGAACAGGGAAAATAGCCTACACATAAATGACGAAGAACAAACAAACCGAACAGTCCCGTATGGTGCGACAAACACTGACACAGGAGACAACCACCCACAATGAACACTGTGAAACAACCTACCTAAATATGACTCTTAATTAGAGGAACGCCAAACACCTGCCTCTAATTAAGAGCCATACCAGGCAACCCATAAACCAACATAGAAACAGAAAACATAGAATGCCCACCCAAACTCACGTCCTGACCAACTAACACATACAACAAACTAACAGAAATAGGTCAGGAACGTGACAATAAGGGAGGAGTAGGCCTATATGATAATAAGGCAATATACTGTAGGTAAGATTGTGACACTGTAAATTGGATCAATATCATTGTTAGTATTTATATAATGGAACGTGATGCACTGTAACCCTACAAGTGCATCATAACAGATCTTAGTAATTATATCAGATGCTATAAAGTAACTATCAAATCAAATCAAAGTTTATTGGTTGCGTACACAGTATAGCAGATGCTTTAGCGTGTGCAGTGAAATGCTTATCTTACTAGCTCCTAAAAATGCAGTAAAATGTCAAACAAAAAATGTAAAACAAGTAAATAAAAAAACAAGGAATCAAGAGCGTCGGGACGTATCCATTTAACTAACCAAATAGCACTGTAAGAGTAATGAAAATGCAATCTATACATATGTGCACTGGAATAATTTACACAATGTCACGACTTCAACCGAGGCAGGCTCTCCTTCCCGTTCGGGTGGCGGTCGTCGTCACCAGCCTACTAGCTGCCACTGACTCTTTTTCCTCCCCCCTCCTTATGTGTTTATTTGTTACACCTGTGTTCAGTTAAGTGGGTAATTAGTATGGCTTTATTTGTCAGCCAGCCCGTAGGCGTCTTTGTGCGGGATTGTTACTTTGTATACCTTTTGGATTTCGGGAGTGGAGATTATATTTGTGGACTGGGATTGTTGCTCGTGTCGTTGGACCGTATTGTATGTTCACCCAGTTCGTCCGTGTTGGACATTTGTGTTGGACTGTTGGGGATTAAAAGGACTCAACTTATTGAAGCTCTGCTGTCTCCTGCGTTTGACTTCGCACCCCCCCGACACCCAGGTCATTACAGAATCCCGCACCACTCATGGAGTCAGCAGGAGCAGCAGCCCCCCCTCTCCCATCGATGGAGGAACGGGTTCTCCACCACACCACCGTCCTCCATCGAATCGGATCCGCCATGGACCAGATGATGGAGAGAATGGAGCGATGGGAGAGGAGTGGGCTCCTCTCTCCACCTTCAGCTCCCCTTCCTCAGGACTCTTCATCCCCCGGCTCCAGCGCGCTCCGTCTTACGCTCCCGAGGGATTATGATGGAGCGGCGGCAGGGTGCCAGGGGTTTTTACTCCAGCTGGAGCTATACCTGGCCACTGTTCGCCCTACTCCCTCGGGAGCGGAGAGGGTGAGTGTCCTCGTCTCCTGCCTAACGGGTCGTGCTCTGGAGTGGGCCAACGCAGTCTGGAATGGCCCGGACTCAGCGAAGGAGCACTACCCAGAGTTTACCCGTCGCTTTCGTGCCGTGTTCGACCACCCCCCAGAGGGCCGAGCGGCGGGTGAGAGACTGTTTCATCTTAGGCAGGAGAAGAGGAGCGCACAGGATTTCGCGCTGGAGTTCCGAACCTTGGCCGCGGGATCAGGGTGGAACGACAGGGCCCTTATTGACCACTACCGGTGTAGTCTCCGGGAGGACGTCCGCAGGGAGCTAGCGTGTCGGGACATCGCTCTTTCTTTGGATGAGCTCATCGACATGTCCATCCGACTGGACAATCTGCTGGCTGCCCGCGGTGTTCGGAGAGGGTCCTGTGCGTTCCACCACCCAGCGCCCCGGCTCCCATCCCAATGGAGTTGGGAGGGGCCGCGCCTAGGGGTACCGGAGGAGGAGGCCTCCCCTGCACCAGCTGTGGTCGGAGAGGACACACTGCCGATCGGTGCTGGGGGGGTCTGTCTGGGAGTCGAGATGTCAGGCGGAACGCTTCTCGATCACCCCAGGTGAGTCAGCACCAAACTCACTCAGAACCCCCTGTTGGTCACATGTTTGTCTCAATTTTTTTCCCTTTATTTTTCCCCTCTTCCCAGCATAGGGCACTAGTAGATTCAGGTGCAGCTGGGAACTTTATGGATCGCGGACTCGCCCGAGAGTTGGGCGTTCCGCTTGTGCCGATAGATTCTCCCTTTCCCGTGCACTCCCTAGATAGCCGGCCATTAGGGTCAGGGGTGGTCAGGGAGGCCACAGTTCCCCTGGACATGGTGACGCAGGGGAATCATAGGGAACGTATCAGTCTCTTTATTATTGATTCGCCTGCGTTTCCAGTGGTGCTGGGTACTCCCTGGTTGGCCCGGCACAATCCCAATATTTCGTGGAGACAGGGGGTTCTCCAGGGGTGGTCAGAGGAGTGTTCTGGAAGGTGTCTGGGAGTTTCCATTGGTGGCACGTCGGTGGAGAGTCCAGACCAGGGTTCCACGGTGCGCATTCCCCCCGAGTATGCCGATTTGGCAATCGCTTTCTGTAAAAGGAAAGCGACGAAATTACCACCACATCGACCGGGTAGGGATTGTGCGATAGATCTCCAGGTTAACGCTGCGCTTCCCAAGAGTCACGTGTACCCTTTGTCCCAAGAGGAGACGTTGGCTATGGAGACATATGTCGCGGAGTCTCTGGGACAGGGGTACATTCGGCCCTCCATCTCACCCGTCTCCTCGAGTTTCTTTTTTGTGAAGAAGAAGGAGGGAGGTTTGCGTCCGTGTATTGATTATAGAGGTCTAAATGCCATCACAGTGGGGTTTAGTTACCCACTACCTCTCATCGCTTCGGCGGTGGAATCATTTCACGGAGCGCAGTTCTTTACAAAACTGGACCTCAGGAGCGCGTACAGTCTGGTGCGTATTCGGGAGGGGGACGAGTGGAAAACCGCATTTAGTACCACATCGGGCCATTATGAGTACTGCGTCATGCCGTATGGGTTAAAGAATGCTCCAGCTGTTTTCCAATCCTTTGTAGACGACATTCTCAGGGACCTGCACGTGCAGGGGGTAGTTGTGTATATCGATGATATTCTGATCTACTCAACTACTCAAGCCGCGCATGTATCTCTGGTGCGCAAAGTGCTTGGCAGACTGCTGGAGCATGACCTATACGTCAAGGCTGAGAAGTGTGTGTTCTCCAAACAAGCCGTCTCCTTCCTGGGTTATCGCATTTCCACCTCGGGGGTGGTGGTGGAGAGTGACCGCATAAAGGCCGTGCGTAATTGGCCGACTCCAACCACGGTGAAAGAGGTGCAGCGGTTTTTGGGTTTTGCCAATTACTACCGGAGATTTATCCGGGGTTTTGGTCAGGTGGCGGCTCCCATTACCTCACTGCTAAAGGGGGGCCCGGTGCGGTTGCGGTGGTCAGCGGCGGCGGACGGAGCTTTCAACAGGTTGAAGGCTCTGTTCACGGATGCTCCCGTGTTGGCGCATCCGGATCCCTCTTTGGCATTCATAGTGGAGGTGGACGCGTCCGAGGCTGGGGTGGGTGCCGTGCTATCACAGCGCTCGGGTACGCCACCAAAACTCCGCCCCTGCGCTTTCTTCTCTAGTAAGCTCAGTGCAGCGGAGCGTAACTATGATGTGGGGGATCGGGAGTTGTTAGCGGTGGTCAGGGCTCTGAAGGTGTGGAGACACTGACTTGAGGGGGCTAAACACCCCTTTCTCATCTGGACCGACCACCAGAATCTGGAGTATATTCGGGCAGCTCGGAGACTGAACCCGCGTCAGGCAAGGTGGGCCATGTTTTTCACCCGGTTTAGGTTCACGTTGTCCTACAGACCCGGGTCCCAAAACGTAAAGGCTGACGCACTGTCTCGCCTTTACGACACGGAGGATAGGACCACCGAGCCCACTCCCATCATCCCCGCCTCGAGGCTGATAGCGCCGGTGGTATGGGAGGTGGACTCGGACATCGAGCGGGCGTTACGGGCGGAACCCGCGCCTCCTCAGTGCCCGGCGGGCCGTAAGTACGTACCGCTTGGTGTTCGGGACCGACTGATTCGGTGGGCTCATGTCCTGCCCTCCTCGGGTCACCCTGGGGTGACGAGGACAGTGGGGAGCCTTCGGGGAAGGTATTGGTGGCCTACTTTAGCTCGGGACGTTAGGGTTTATGTCTCCTCCTGTTCAGTATGCGCTCAGAGTAAGGCTCCTAGGCACCTTCCTAGAGGGAAGTTGCAACCCCTCCCCGTTCCACAACGGCCATGGTCTCATCTGTCCGTGGACTTCCTGACCGATCTCCCCCCTTCTCAGGGAAACACCACGGTTCTGGTAATTGTGGATCGGTTTTCTAAGTCCTGTCGTCTCCTCCCGTTGCCTGGTATCCCTACTGCCCTACAGACTGCGGAGGCCTTATTCACTCACGTCTTCCGGCACTACGGGGTGCCGGAGGACATCGTTTCTGATCGGGGCCCCCAGTTCACGTCCCGAGTATGGAGGGCGTTCATGGAGCGTCTGGGGGTCACGGTCAGTTTGACTTCCGGTTTTCACCCCGAGAGTAATGGGCAGGTGGAGAGAGTGAACCAGGAGGTGGGTAGGTTTCTGCGGTCCTATTGCCAGGACCGGCCAGGGGAGTGGGCGAGATACATTCCCTGGGCCGAGATGGCCCAGAACTCACTACGCCACTCTTCTACTAATGTGTCCCCCTTTCAGTGTGTGTTGGGGTACCAGCCGGTCCTGGCACCATGGCATCCGAGCCAGACCGAGGCTCCTGCGGTGGAGGAGTGGGTGCAGCGCTCTAAAGAGACCTGGAGGTCTGTCCAGGAGTCCCTTCAACAAGCTACTAGGAGGCAGAAGAGGAGCGCTGACCGCCACCGCAGTGAGGCTCCCGTGTTTGTACCGGGGGAGAGGGTCTGGCTCTCGACCCGAAACCTACCCCTCCGCTTGCCCTGCCGGAAGCTGAGGCCGCAGTGTGTAGGGCCCTTCAAAGTCCTGAGGAGAATAAACGAGGTGTGTTATCGATTAAAACTCCCTTCCTATTATCGCATTAACCCCTCGTTTCATGTGTCTCTCCTCAGGCCGGTGGTAGCTGGTCCCCTGCAGGACGGTGAGGTACCGGAGGTCCCTCCTCCCCCTCTGGACATCGAGGGGTCCCCGGCGTACACGATACGGGCTATTCTGGACTCGAGACGCCGGGTGAGGGGCCTGCAGTACCTCGTGGACTGGGAGGGGTACGGTCCGGAGGAGAGGTGCTGGGTACCGGTGGAGGACATTTTGGATCCATCTATGTTAAGGGATTTCCATCGCCTCCATCCGGATCGCCCCGCGCCTCGTCCTCCGGGTCGACCTCGAGGCTGGGGTCGGCGCGCTGCGGGAGCCGCGCGTCAGAGGGGGGGTACTGTCACGACTTCAACCGAGGCAGGCTCTCCTTCCCGTTCGGGTGGCGTTCGGCGGTCGTCGTCACCAGCCTACTAGCTGCCACTGACTCTTTTTCCTCCCCCCTCCTTATGTGTTTATTTGTTACACCTGTGTTCAGTTAAGTGGGTAATTAGTATGGCTTTATTTGTCAGCCAGCCCGTAGGCGTCTTTGTGCGGGATTGTTACTTTGTATACCTTTTGGATTTCGGGAGTGGAGATTATATTTGTGGACTGGGATTGTTGCTCGTGTCGTTGGACCGTATTGTATGTTCACCCAGTTCGTCCGTGTTGGACATTTGTGTTGGACTGTTGGGGATTAAAAGGACTCAACTTATTGAAGCTCTGCTGTCTCCTGCGTTTGACTTCGCACCCCCCCGACACCCAGGTCATTACACACAAGATATACTAAGAATGATATGCACAGCAGTAGATACAGTATATTACAGTGAGCTATGTCAAGAATCCACTATATAAATAATGTCACGTTCCTGACCTGTTTTCTGTTGTTTTGTATGTGTTTAGTTGGTCAGGACGTGAGCTGGGTGGGAATTCTATGTTGTGTGTCTAGTTTGTCTGTTTCTATGTCAGCCTAGTATGGGTTCTCAATCAGAGGCAGATGGTAGTCGTTGTCTCTGATTGAGACTCATATATAGGAGGCTTGTTTTGTGTTGGGATTTTGTGGGTGTTTGTTACCTGTCTCTGTGTTTGTGTTCTGCACCAGATAGGTCTGTATCGGTTTTGCACATTTGTTATTTTGTATGTTGTTTGTAGTGTTTCACTTGTTCTTGTATTAAACATGTTTAACACTAGCCGCGCTGCACTTTGGTCCTCTCCTTCACCCCTGGAAGAAAACCTTTACAAATAAATAGATATGAGGGGAGGGTGAGGGTGTCATAAAAGCTTATAACACTTTCAAATAAACTGGACGGCCACTCAGACTGTAATGAGTTGATGCTAAAATAAAAATGTTACTCTTTTAATAGAAACTCAAGGGTCAATTACAGTACAGTAGATATTAGCCAGATGCAAGTTTTTTTATTCTGATCCTATTTGATTTCTGTGTGTCTAGACTGTGGCCATCACCATATCTCTGTTGTCATAGTGTGATCAGCTCTTTGGACCTGCATGAATCATGGGCATGATAATGTTACATTTACTTGCAATATCTGAGAACAGCATTTTAGATTTCACATACTGTAGGCCTACCCACATGAAATACCATGGTATAAATACTATAGTATTCACTGTAGTGTTTTTGCGGACTTTACTGTAGTATTCACTAAGTCTACAAAACCCCCACAGTGAATACTGTAGTATTTACTGTAGTATACTGTAGTATTTACAGTTAACTATACTATAAATACTGTAGTAAAATAAAACTGTTGTATATACTATAGTAATTAATTTAGTGTTTTGTGGATTGCAGTAAAGTCTGTAGTCTCCTGTAGTATTTATTGAAGTGTTTTTGCGGACTGTAATATACTGTAGTATTTACTGTAGTATTTACTGTAGTGTTTTTGTTTTATTATCTTTGACATAGAAGTGGAGGCTTTCTCCTTGAGGAAACCTACTGGAGAAATACTAAAAGAGCAATTGTTCCATAATCTACAGGTCAGTAGGACTGCTTCTGCTCTTTTCTATTCAATACAATATGGTCTATACTTGGCATATAGGTTTCTCACTTATGGGTGCCACAAATTAAATATTGTAATAAATAAGTGTAGTGTTTTTGAGGATTGTAGTGTTTTTGCAGACATTAATGTAGTATTTACTACAGTTTATTACAGAACTTTATAAAAAGTACTGTAGTATTCTATAGTAAACTGTAGTATTTTTTCATGTGGGTAATGTAGAGGAAGCGTCTTAGATGGCTTAGTATGTGCTGACTGTGGGCTGTGTCAAAAGGTTATTGAGTGGTTCCTGTTCTATGTGTTCTTTTTATGTGTTTTGTGTGTTTGCCAGGCTGGGCATCAGGGTAGTGGTTGAAGGACATTGCTGCTGGAATCTGGGCCAGAAATGCCACAGGCAGGGCACTTGCACAATACTGTCAACAGTTGCCCATATGCACACTGACCAACCGAAAAGCCAGGGGGGACATTCTCTATGCCAAGGCTTTTATGTTGTGGTTCAATTTGACACACAATTTTTTTTGAAATCAAGAAAATACTATTTAACAAAAAAAATCACCATGAACCTTTATCTACATTCATTGGTACGGGTTTCAAACATGTAAAAAACAGAAAATAAATTAACACAACCCGGAACAAAAAAAGTGACATCCATGATGTTCTGGGGCAATTTGACCCACAATTTGACCTTGACCTTGATAACTCTTGAAGTGTGTCATAGAACCAAGCTGCTTTCTGCACAAGAATGATGCAACCATGCCGATTACAGGGCTGTACACTGAACAATAATATAAACGCAACATGCAATAATTTGAAAGATTTTACTGAGTTACAGTTCATGTAAGGAAATCAGTCAATTGAAATGAATAAATTAGACTCTAATCTCTGGATATCACATGACTGGGAATACAGATATGCATCTGTTGGTCCCAGATACCTTTAAAAAAAAGTTAGGGATGTAGAACAGAAAACCAGTCAGTATCTGGTGTGACCATCATTTGCCTCATGCAGCGCGACACATTTCCTCGCATAGAGTTGATCAGACTGTTGATTGTGGCCTGTAGAATGTTGTCACCACTCTTCAATGGCTGAGCAAAGTTGCTGGATATTGACAGGAATTGGAACATGCTGTTGTACATGTCGATTCAGAGCATCCTAAACGTGCTCAATGGGTGACATGTCTGGTGAGTATGCAGGCCATTGAAGAACTGGGACATTTTCAGCTTCCAGGAATTGTGTACAGATCTGTGGGACGTGGAGCTGTGCATTATCATGCTGAAACATGAGGTCATGGTGGTGGATGAATGGCATGACAGTGAGCCTCAGGATCTTGTCACGGTATCTCTGTGCATTTAAATTGCCATTGAAAAATGCAATTGTGTTCGTTGTACGTAGTTTATGCCTGCCCATACCATAATCCCTACCGCCACCATGGGGCACGCGTTGACATCAGCAAACCGCTTGTCCACACGACGCCATACACTCTGTCTACCATCTTCCCGGTACAGTTGAAACCGGGATTCATCCGTGAAGAGCACACATCTCCAGCATGCCAGTGACCATCAAAGGTGAGCATTTTCCCACTGAAGTCGGTTACTATGCCGAACTGCAGTCAGATCAAGACCCTGGTGAGGATGACGAGCACACAGATGAGCTTCCCTGAAACGGTTTCTGACTGTTGCATTGTGTGGCAAAACTACACATTTTAGAGTGGCCCTTTATTGTGCCCAGCACAAGGTGCACCTGTGGAATGATCATGCTGTTTAATCAGCTTCTTGATATGCCACACCTGTCAGGTGGATGAATTATCTTGGAAAAGGAGAAATGCTCCCTAACAGAGATGCAAACAAATTTGTGCACATAATTTGAGAGAAATATGCTTTTTGTGTGTATGGAAAATGTGTGGGTTCTTTTATTTCAGCTTATAAAACATGGGACCAACACTTTACATGTTGCGTTTATATTTTTGTTCGGTGTATAACTATGCTCAGAAGCTGAGAAACACTGATCTGAAGTCAGTTTGACCCGCCACTTGACCTTGACCTCTTATGACCTCTTGAATGGTGTGTCCTATGGAGATTCTCAAGGTCTGTCCTCTCCTCGACTCCTCCATCCACGTCTCCTCCATGACCCGGAAAACCAATAAGTGGTCACTTGGTCAAAGGGGAGTGTCAACTCTTTAGTAGGCGAAAAGAGAAGTGTCCTCCACTACTCAGTAGCCTCTTGCCGAGAATACTTGCGAGCAATGTTCCCTCTAATAATTTTCAGCACCTGCAAATCTCAGGTATGCTGAGTGCACAGTTGAATGTTGTGAAAATTCTTTATAACTTCTGGTGCGAGTTTACTCTGAACACAGAGGCTGTATTTGCTTTAAGTTACAATTATAACTGTGGCCAAGTAGGCTACTGTGGCTATTTCATCATAATGTAAGCCTATCAGAGTGGCCTACCATAAAAAACAATGGAGAAAATGCATCCCATAACATTTTAAAATGGAAATAGCTGTTCTATTATTCAGCCTACAGTAGCAGCCAATGTGTGATGTTCAATGTAGGCCTACATTTTATGAGACTTTGGAAAAAAACATGTAGGGATTGACATTCATCTGTTCATCCACTTGTCTTTCAGACAAGGAGGTGACTGAAAATGTTGTGTTGCTTCATGCAAGAAACCACTTTGCAAAATTAAAAGCATTATTATTCCCATATCATTATTACAGAGAATCAGACAAATTATGCAACCCTCTGCCTATTGGCTACTTGGCTTATTCAAGCCTGTCTCAAAATACAACACTGCTCCTTTAAGACAGAAAAAAGGCGTTTTCTCTGACTTGCTTTTCAAAGATGGCTAGAAATGCACACTTTTTGTGCTTTTGTAGGAAACAACCACTGCCCTATTGCTGACTAGAAATTAGCTATAACTGGGCTAATAACTAAATTACTAACCAAGAATATGAACAAATGTGTAAACGTGGCTACAAGCAGCTCTTACTTTGATCTCAAAACAAGTGCATCTACTTTGCGACCACTCATGCTGTAAACACCGTTCAGTTCAAAGTGAATGGCACAAATCCATATATGGCAATGGTCTATTTGCATATAGGGATACCGCAGCTATGATTGGTTATGGCGCACCGGTCTGTGTCGAGTACGGGCCTGAGTCATGCCTGTCAATGGAATAGAATCCTACTCCAATGCGCTCTGCATACAAGAACATTTCTTGCATAGTTTGTTTTGTTTCGGTATGTTGCATTGAAAGTGTCTAATATTGTGTTGATTCGATCACAATTCCCACAGTAGAGGGAAACTTTGTTAGTGTTCACTAAGGGGGAAAACTAGAAAGTTGAGTTTAGTTCAAGCTCGTGCTTCTCTGCGCGGGCTGATATTTATTCTGCGTGGCAGTCCTGGGAGCTGCTTGCCTGAGCATGCGAGCAGTTTAGAGGGAATATTGCTCGAGAGTATCCTTTCGGTGGTTAGCACAGAAGTGTTTTAAAATCCACCACACCCTCTTTGAATCAGCTGATGTTTTTTCTATGGAGAAAAGCATGTACACATTTATAAACGACATGTTATTATCTTTTTATCTATAAAATAAAATAGTTTTTATCACTTTACACATTTATTTGGGGATTTCACCCCTGTAAACGTAATTTGCCTGATGACATGGGAGTCGAAGGAGAGTCTAATTTCGTACAAGCCATTTGTTTCCACGTTTCCTTGCCTACGCTCGATTACCTTTCACCTTTTTAAACTAGCGAGGAGAGGACAGAGAAGAGGAGGCGACCAAAACCAATTGAGATTCTCCCCTAGAATCAAGCCGCTTCCTGCACCCAAATGGTGCCACCATGCTGAACACAGACATATATGTATTATTTCCCTTTGAGGCTCAGAGGCTGAGCAACACTTATCTGAAGTTAAGCTAAAGATTTGTTTTTACAAATTATGATTCACAAAAATGTACCCATAACATGTCTAGCATTTTCGAACATAAGGGAAGGGCTAAATCAAATTGAGCAACAGCTTGATGGCATGCCTGATTTTTTTCTGAATATGTTGACATGACCTTTTCAATACAGTAGGAACAGTGAAAGGTTGTCTTTTACCAACATGTATCATCTCATGTCATCTTCTCTGTTCTTTAGGCCTACTGAAGGACACACAATAAGATTGCTGCTTAGCATAGCCACGGGAAGTATTTTGGGGGTGAGGTGCTGTGATTCTTTTGCCGATGGGGGATTTTTTTGGGGGGTGCCCGTGCTGAAGACCTCTATTGCTCCACAAATACAGGACCCAGTAAAGCCCGAGTGCACAACTTTTGTGAAATGTTTTTAACTAAATATATTTGAGTGTTTACCAGCATTTGTCAAAATAGCAGTTCATCTGATATTACTTGTGGAATATAAAAATAATTGCTTGACACAGAAAGGGACAGGGCAACAACTCTTACTATTAAAACTATTGTATGCTGCAAGATACTGTTCTTAATTATACAACTACCTTTTTTGCTATAGTAGAGATGCTGAAAAAATGTTTTTGCCCATGCTACAGACATCTATATCAGTCAGCTAATTCTAGTAAAGACCCAGTGCACTACTTTTGTGACTTAAAAAAAAAAATATATATATATATATATGATTTGGATTTTTCAGGGGTTTGCTGCTGCACTCCAACTTCCCACGGCTATGCAGATTAGGCCTATATGTATGAATCATAACTTGCCTAACAAATATTTTCAAGTGATTGGAAACAGTTGCCATCAGGCCTCTTGTTTCCCCAGGACAATTATTTGACACCTCTGCTCATGTCAATTATTCTACCTTTACAGGTAAGCAACTAGTCTCACGTGGCCAACCTTCCAAAGCCCTGCTGTAGTAAACAACTATGCCTGGGCTATACCATAGTGACATGTTACGCATGTTTGACTTTGACCTGTTCAGCTTCATGGCGTTAAAAGTTAGAAATCCATAAGAATTGCATAGCAGTGCAGGCTGTCAGATAAGATGGAAATGGTCAAAACACGACCGTTGATCGACGCCGACATCACGTCACTGAAGTACTTGATAAATACGAGAGTGCTTTCAGACCCCCGCAGGCTGACGTGAGAAAAATAATTTTTCGAGTAGCGCAATTTGCATCCTCTTCGGTTCTTCTACAGGAGCGCATCGGTTTGGACCCAATACACCTCCCACCCTCTCTCACGTACTGACTTTGAACGGGCTCCTCCCATACGGGGTAAATGCCGCTCAGTTATTCAATTTAATGCAGTCATGATAGAGGAACTGTAGAGTTGATCAACTTTATTGTAGTAAATATTTCCAAATATTGTAATCTGTTCATTCCCGGAGCCACAGTTAAGAAGACAATGAAGACAATACTTGCTGCCTACCCCGGTGTCCTAAAAGGTAAGAGATGCGCCCTAATGAAAAATGCACTGTTTGCATGCAGACTTCAAACATCATATCCCCCGAGCGTCTTTTAGAAATGCATCCCCTTCATGATACTCCAAATCCTATTGTGTTGACGTTTAATCCGTTTTGTAGAAGCAGTTTGCAATACGTTCTGAAATGACGGGGTCTATGGCAGCCCAAACATAATCAGAACTTTGTTGTGGATGCTATAGTTTCGTGTTAGCAATAGTTTTCATATTTCGTATTTCATAACTTCCATTTTGTAAATAGTGACTGACCCCCTTGTTTGTTAGACAACTCTGTGTGATCAAATGGTCATGTAGGCTGCATCTATGTGCTTTCTGTTGATACACTGTGTGTAGGGAAACCTTTTGGGATTAAGGGATTAAGTAACGATAGGCTCTTGTCTAGAAATTACCACACTTCATTGTCATGTGAGCCATTTGTTCTGAAATACACAGATAGTCAACAGATAAGTGTATCTGGGCACAATGGTTTTCATACATGTCGCTTGTATATTTTTGTGTGTTTACGGGTCTGATCTGTGAAGGCAGAGAAGTGAAAATAGTACACCAGGGCCAGTTCAGTAGGAAAACATGAATGTTGAAGATAGAAATATCAAGAATAGACCTGACAAGATCCCTTATTCTACATGCCAGAGAGGCAAGAATGTTCAACATAATCTATTTCTATTTGCAACGTTCCACAGCGTTGTGCCCTTCTGCTGCCCGATAGTGGGCAGATGTGAGGTCAGTGATTTATTCACTGTGTAGTACTACTAGTTCACATCATGTCCCTGACCCTCTGAGGCTGATCATACCCAGTAGCCCTGACTGAAAGCATCATTGACTTAATGTGAGAGTGTGGGCCAGAGTGCAGAATGGCCAATGTTTGTTTTACAGCATGACAGTGTTATTTAGTCTTTCAAAATGGGATTATGTGGCTGTGTTGTCCTGTGGCATGGGGAGGATCTGTTGATCAGGCACCATGAGCTTGGGTAGATTTAGCACAGTCCCCTCAGTGGCTCTCTCTTATGCTGTGGACTGGTCTGTCACGGTCACTTCTACATGTAGCTGTCTGGACTGTGGCTCTGCTCTATCTCTATAGCGACTGCAGTGGCGGGGGGAATTTGACGTGACATGTGGTGTTTATTGCTTGTGGTCTGTTTCAACACAGAGCTTTGTAAGGCATGAGCCTTTGTTCAGTGTCTCAAGTCTATAATCGAATTTCCCTTGTTCATGTGTGTTTCTGTGGTTGACAGACTGAAAGCCTGGGAAAAGGTTGATGACAGTTTCATTATTTTATCTCTTTAGTCTTCTTGCTGACTCCCTCGAGATTGTCTGTGACTTAATCCATTGATGTGGTTCTTATGTACTGTACAGTATGACTCATTTATGACCCTGTCAATCTCCTTTAGGCACCGGCTGCAGCATCCTCTCCGCCCTGCAGGACCTACCCTCCGCTCCTTGGCCTGCACTCCGATCCAAGATGGAGAAACACCTTCAGGTCATCTCAGTTCTGCAGTGGGTCATCAGCTTCCTCGCCATGGGTGAGTGTGCGATTGTCTCTCCGTGTGGCTCTAACTAGTAGTGGCTGAAGGATATAGTGACCTGTGACCTTACAAGGAGATCAAGCCCGTAAGCTGTCTCCCCCTCACGCTTTTTTACTACTAGAAATGTTATTTGAGAATAGCTTTTTCACTGGTGGGCCATATACAGTGCCTTCATAATGTAGGCATGCCCTTTGATTTATTCCATAGTTTGTTGTGTTACAGCCTGAATTCAAAATGTATTAAATATAAAAATGCTCACCCATCTACACACAATACCCCATAAGGATAAAGTGAAAACATGTTTTTGAAATTTTGGCAAATTCATTGACAATGAAATACAGAAATATCTAATTTACATACAATAAGTATTCATACCCCTGAGTCAATACTTTGTAGAAGCACCTTTGGCAGCGATTACAGCTGTGAGTGTTTCTGGCTAAGTCTCTAAAGCCTTGTTCACACTGCAGGCCTTAATGCTCAAATCAGTTTTGTTTTTCAAATCCGTTTTGGACTACCAACTGTCCAAACAGCAAGTTACATGTGACCAAATCAGATGTATTTGTGTGTGTTCAGACAGCAGTCATTTGCTGACACAGCTATGCTAGTTGTCATAGTAACGGCGGGTGTGTTTGCAGGGGTGCAGGCTGATTGTGTCACGCCCTGACCATAGTTAGCGTTGTATGTTTCTATGTTTTGTTTGGTCAGGGTGTGATATGAGTGGGCATTCTATGTTGTATGTCTAGTTTGTCTGTTTCTATGTGTTTGGCATGATATGGTTCTCAATCAGAGGCAGGTGTTAGTCGTTGTCTCTGATTGTGAGCCATATTTAGGTAGCCTGTTTTGTCTTTGTGGGTGATTGTTCCTGTTCCTGTGTTTACTATACGGGACTGTTACGTTTTCGTTCGTTCACTTTGTTGTTTTTGTTTCAGTGTTCTATTTTCTTTATTAAAATATGGACACTTACCGCGCTGCGCATTGGTCCTCCGATCCTTCCTACTATTCCTCCTCAGAAGAGGAGGAAGACGAGCGTTACAGATTGGTGGTTGTGCTCATGCTTCCTATCACTCAGAAGTTATGTAGCAAGCCTGCCATGGATGTTTCCCAGTTGCTTTGATTGTTCAAAATCATAGGGTAAGAACACTTTTAAAGCCTCAAAGGATAAGATCCAACTTTCAAAACGAGTCCTAGCTAGGTAGCTGTCTAGCTTTCTAGCACGTTCACTAATTTGTTTGTAAACAATTAACAAGCTAGTTAGCTACCACATGTTCTTGTCAAACTGTCAACGGTAATTGCAAGCAACAAGATATGCCAAATAACTGTCTAAAAACCACTTGAGGGCAAATAAATCAGATTTGACCGTTCAGACAAGTCACATGGTCAAGAATCAGATTTGTATCTGACTTCAAACCACCTACGAAGGTGGTTTGAAATGTAGCTTGAAATATCCGATTCCATGTGCTTTTTGGCTGTTCAGAATACAGGAATAATAACAAATAAATATGAATTATGCAAATAAATAGGATTTGAGTCACTTCAAACTGCCAATGTGAACACGACTTAAGAGCTTTTCACACCT
This sequence comes from Salvelinus fontinalis, assembly GCF_029448725.1. Taxonomy (NCBI): domain Eukaryota; kingdom Metazoa; phylum Chordata; class Actinopteri; order Salmoniformes; family Salmonidae; genus Salvelinus; species Salvelinus fontinalis. The sequence continues at coordinate 23,494,715 of NC_074677.1, read as the reverse complement.
GGATTGTGCAACATTTGTCTATAATTTTTTTCAAAATTCTTCAAGCTCTGTCAAATAAGATTCTTGCCATGGATTTTCAAGTAGATTTAAGTTAAAACTAACTCGGTCTCTCAGGAACCTTCAATGTCTTCTTGGTAAGCAACTCGTGTAGATTTGGCCTTGTGTTTTAGGTTATTGTCCTGCTGAAAGGTGAATTCATCTTCCAGTGTCTGGTGGAAAGCAGACTGAACCAGGTTTTACTCTAGGATTTTGCCTGTGCTTAGCTCCATTCCATTTATGTTTTGTCTTGAAAAACTCCCCAGTCCTTAACGATTACAAGCATATCCATAACATGATGCAGCCACCACTATGATTGAAAATATGGAGAGTGGTACTCAGTAATGTGTTGCAATGGATTTGCCCCAAATAACACTTTGTGTTCAGGACAAAAAGGTAATTGCTTTGCCACATTTTTTGCAGTATTACCTTGTTGCAAACAGGATGCATGTTTTGGAATATTTTTATTCTGTACAGGCTTCCTTCTTTCCCCTCTGTCAATTAGGTTAGTATTGTGGAGTAACTAAAATATTGTTAATCCATCCTCAGTTTTCTCCTATCACAGCCATTAAAGTCTGTCACTGTTTTAAAGTCACCATTGGCCTCATGGTGAAATCCCTGAGCGGTTTCCTTCCTCTCCGGCAACTGAGTTGTATCTTTGTAGTGACTGTGTATTGATACACCATCTAAAGTGTAATTAATAACTTGCTCAAAGGGATAATCAATGTCTGCTTTTTTATTTCTACCAATCTACCAATCTACCTCCCTTCTTTGCGAGACATTGGAAAACCTCCCTGGTCTTTGTTTTTGAATCTGTGTTTGAAATGCATTGCTCGATTGAGGGACCTTACAGATAAATGTATGTGTGGGGTAAAGAGATGAGGTAGTCCTAAAAAAATAATTGTAAACACTATAATTGCACACAGAGTGTGTCCATGCAACTTATTATGTGACTTGTTAAGCATATTTTTACTTCTGAATTTATTTAGGCTTGTCATAACTGCCATGACTGAAGACATTTCAGCATTTCATTTGTAATTAATTTCTAAAAACATAATTCCACTTTGACAATATGGGGTATTGTGTGTAAGCCACTGACAAAAAATCTAAATGTAATCCATTTCAAATTTAGGCTGTAACATAACAAAATGTGGAAAAAGTTAAGGGGTATGAATACTTTCTGAAGGCACTTAAATGTAATGTCGGGCCTCGTGGAAACCGTAACTTTGTCAGTAAACTTTCCAAATGTTGACAAAACAAAATATGCTAGACACGGTGGGATCTTTTTGTGTCAGTAAAATTAATTCTGCAAGAAATTATGGTGGAAACACCTTTATGCGCAAATATTGATATAATAAAGTGTTATGCCTGATCACCGACAACGATGAGACAGCCTATAGGGAGGTGTTCAGAGACCTGGCTGTGTGGTGCCCTGGATAACAACCTTTCCCTCAACGTGATCAAGACAAAGGATTTTTTTTTTTGTTCAACTAGGCAAGTCAGTTAAGGACAAATTCTTATTTACAATGACGGCCGACCAGGGAAGAGGCAGAACGACATATTTTTACCTTGTCAACCCAGGGATTCGATCCAGCAACCTTTTGGCTACTTGCCCAACGTTCTAACCATTAGGCTACCTGCCGCCCCAAGAGGATTGTGGACTACAGGAAAAGGAGGAACGAGCACGCCCCCATTCTCATCGACGGGGCTGCAGTGGAACAGGTTGAGAGCTTCAAGTTCCTTGGTGTCCACATCACCAACAAACTATCCTGGTCCAAACACACTAAGACAGTCGTGAAGAGGGCACGACCAAGCCTATTTCCCCTCAGAAGACTGAAAAGATTTGGCATGGGTCCTCAGATTCTCAAAAGGTTCTACAGCTGCACCATCAAGAGCATCCTGACTGGTTGCATCACTGCCTGGTATGGCAACTGCTCGGCTTCCGACCGCAAGGCACTACAGAGGGTAGTGTGTACGGCCCAGTACATCACTGGGGCCAAGCTTCCTGCCATCCAGGACCTCTATACCAGGTGGTGTCAGAGGAAGGCCCTAAAAATGGTCAAAGACTCCAGCCACTCTAGTCATAGACTGTTCTCTGTGCTACCGCACGGCAAGCGGTACCAGAGCGCCAAGTCTAGGTCCAAAATGCTTCTTATCAACAGCTTCTACCCCCAAAGCCATAAGACTCCTGAACATCTAATCAAATGGCTTCCCAGGTTATTTGCATTACCCCCCCCCCCCCCTTTTTTACACTGTTGCTACTCTGTTTATTATCTATGCATTGTAATAACTCTACCTACATGTACACATTAACTCAATTACCTCGACTAACCGGTGCCCCTGCACATTGAAACTGTACCAGTACCCCTGTATATAGCCTCGCTAATGTTATTTTACTGCTGCTCTTTAATTATTTACTTTTCTATTTTTGACTTAATACTTATTTTTCTTAAAAGTGCATTGTTGGTTAAGGGCTTGTAAGTAAACATTTCACTGTAAGGTCTACAACTGTTGTATTCAGCGCATGTGACAAATCAAATTTTTATTTATTTGGAATAACCATCATATCGAAGTAATCTTGGAATCACATGATGACATGGTGTGGGCTCCTCCCACCACGACTTGGGAAACCATTTAGTTTATTAGGCTACAGAGGTCAAAGCTAGAAGTATTCCAGCTTTTGTCAAATTAACGTTGAAACTAGATTTGTTTTGTGCATTTTAGCCAACCGTAGCCCTTTTCCTAACCAAATTCTTCTAACCTGCTACGTTAATTATCCTAACCAGGTGCGTAAATTATCCTAACCTGCTACAAAAATAAAATCTGATGTTAATTTGACAAAAGCTGCATCCCTTCTAGCCATATCCGGCTACAGATGAAATAAGTTATGATGAACTTCACAGGGTGGTGAAAGTGCATGGTATGAGCTTGATGCTCCTTTCCAATAAATATTCTTATTCTGGTGAGATGATGGTCGATGCTTGACTGACGTTTGACAAATAAAAATATTCTCGCTCTTATCCATAATAATCTCATCATGTAGACTAACCTACCCGCAGAGCCTTCCCGCACTTTATCTGTGAGCTGTTGGCTAGAGAACATGTACAAAGACCTTTCTAGGCCTAATTAACTACCTAACTTATCCATAGAGTAGAAAATGCGATGGAAACACATTGCATATCACATTTGTATTTGGTACATGAAAACTTAAGAGAAAAAGTAAATTTTGTGTGTACTACGTCATCACCCACTGAATTGTATCTGCAACAAGTCAGTTTGGAACACCGGTGGTAGGAAAATGCGCATATTTTCTTTTTGCAGATTTTAGAATATTCACGACTATCTTTTGCCAATTGGATGGAAAACTAGCTAGTAAAGTACTTAAATGTTACTCAGAAATGATTTGATATTGAGATAAAAACAGTTGCATTGGACCTTTAATGAAGTGTGGTACAGTACAGGTGCTGAATGCCTGTTCCTCTGCTCTCTCCCCTATCATTTCCTACCCCGTAGGAGCCGCTGGCACTGTGCTCTTAATCTACATGTTCTGCACAGACCTCTGGGTGATCGCTGCCATGTACACTGCCTGGCTCATCTTCGACTGGAACACCCCCAAACAAGGCAAGTACCGCAGCCCTGGGATTTGAACTTGCAACATTTTGGTTACTGGCTTAACCTCAAGGCTATCGCTGCCCTATTGTAATTAAATGTAGTGCCCTAAATGGGAAATGGGTGTCATTTCAGACGCAGTGTTTTGTGTCTGTGACCATAGGGAGCTGTGCTGGGAAATTGGGTAATTGTCACCCAGGTACTGTTGATGTAAATGATTCAGTATGTGTGTTACATTATTCAGGATGTGGGTTATAGTCTGACTGGAGATCTTTACCTCTGCCTTATCAGGTGGCAGGAGGTCGTCTTGGGTGAGGAACTGGACCATGTGGACTTATTTCAGAGACTACTTCCCCATCAGGGTGAGTGGAAAGGCTTAACATTTAAAGGGTCTCTCTGCGTCTGCGTGTGTGCGTGCAATGTGTGTTGGGGTGTGAAGCCAGAAAATTAAGATTGCTATCGACCTGGAAATGTGTGATAGAATACATGTACAGTGGGGCAAAAAAGTATTTAGTCAGCCACCAATTGTGCAAGTTCTCCCACTTAAAAAGATGAGAGAGGCCTGTAATTTTCATCATAGGTACACTTCAACTATGACAGACAAAATTAGAAAAAAAAATCCAGAAAATCACATTGTAGGATTTTTAATGAATTTATTTGCAAATTATGGTGGAAATAAGTATTTGGTCACCTACAAACAAGCAAGATTTCTGGCTCTCACAGACCTGTAACTTCTTCTTTAAGAGGCTCCTCTGTCCTCCACTCGTTACCTGTATTAACGGCACCTGTTTGAACTTGTTATCAGTATAAAAGACACCTGTCCACAACCTCAAACAGTCACACTCCAAACTCCACTATGGCCAAGACCAAAGAGCTGTCAAAGGACACCAGAAACAAAATTGTAGACCTGCACCAGGCTGGGAAGACTGAATCTGCAATAGGTAAGCAGCTTGGTTTGAAGAAATCAACTGTGGGAGCAATTATTAGGAAATGGAAGACATACAAGACCACTGATAATCTCCCTCGATCTGGGGCTCCACGCAAGATCTCACCCCGTGAGGTCAAAATGATCACAAGAACGGTGAGCAAAAATCCCAGAACCACACGGGGGGACCTAGTGAATGACCTGCAGAGAGCTGGGACCAAAGTAACAAAGCCTACCATCAGTAACACACTATGCCGCCAGGGACTCAAATCCTGCAGTGCCAGACGTGTCCCCCTGCTTAAGCCAGTACATGTCCAGGCCCGTCGGAAGTTTGCTAGAGAGCATTTGGATAATCCAGAAGAAGATTGGGAGAATGTCATATGGTCAGATGAAACCAAAATATAACTTTTTGGTAAAAACTCAACTCGTCGTGTTTGGAGGACAAAGAATGCTGAGTTGCATCCAAAGAACACCATACCTACTGTGAAGCATGGGGGTGGAAACATCATGCTTTGGGGCTGTTTTTCTGCAAAGGGACCAGGACGACTGATCCGTGTAAAGGACAGAATGAATGGGGCCATGTATCGTGAGATTCAGCAAGGGCATTGAAGATGAAACGTGGCTGGGTCTTTCAGCATGACAATGATCCCAAACACACCGCCCGGGCAACGAAGGAGTGGCTTCGTAAGAAGCATTTCAAGGTCCTGGAGTGGCCTAGCCAGTCTCCAGATCTCAACCCCATAGAAAATCTTTGGAGGGAGTTGAAAGTCTGTGTTGCCCAGCAACAGCCCCAAAACATCACTGCTCTAGAGGAGATCTGCATGGAGGAATGGGCCAAAATACCAGCAACAGTGTGTGAAAACCTTGTGAAGACTTTACAGAAAACGTTTGACCTCTGTCATTGACAAGAAAGGGTATAAAACAAAGTATTGAGATAAACTTTTGTTATTGACCAAATACTTATTTTCCACCATAATCCTACAATGTAATTTTGTCTGTCACAGTTGAAGTGTACCTATGATGAAAATTACAGGCCTCTCTCATCTTTTTAAGTGGGAGAACTTGCACAATTGGTGGCTGACTAAATACGTTTTGCCCCACTGTATATGTTGTATTCAGCAGCACTGCCTGTACAGATGATACAATTAGCTTTTTCTGGTCAGATACAAAGTTAAAGATCATCAATATTGTTATTGATTATGGTGTATCCCAGTAACAGTATCCTATTAGCACAGGCATGAAGATGGTGTTATCTGTGACTGTATCCAGTATCAGCTGGAGGTTCCATGCTGTTCCTTGTCCCTTGTGATAATGCTTTAAAGGAGTTTACTTTGGTTGGAAAGATAGACTTTGCCCCACATGATAGGAGAAAGCTCTTTGATTAGTTTGTTTTTCATTTGTATTATTTCGCTCCTCCGCACTTGGAGATTGTTGGGAGACACACACTGAGGAGAGAGAGGATGGGCATACGCTGCTTTATAGGACATCAGCCTTGACAGAAATCACAGTGGAAGAAGTTAAGGTTAAGCAATGAGAAATGCAGGTGATTTGACTATTAGTTTGTTCAAGTGGAAATAAAATGGGATTCTCACGAAACTGGCACTTGACAAAAAAAGGGGTACAAAATAAACATTTCCCACCAGAATTCCTCTTGGATTAGAATCTGTATTTATCTATTTCATAATTATTGTTATGTTTATTGATGAGATATTATGCATTTTACCACAATTTCCACAACTACCAACACACAAATTCTCATTACCACAACAGCTTTCGAAATCCCAAAAAGTACTAAACAAATACATTGCTAATATGTTTTGACATTGCTCACCTGATGAAAAGGCTTGAGTTAAACAACACGGAAAACAAATATATTTACAATTTTATTATAAAAAAACCTTTTCAGAATCAATTTTTTTGTCATAATTACTTGGATATACATGTTTTTATGTACACATATTTGTATTAAGAACAAAAGGCACACGATCAGATTAAGCCAAAATTATTCAAGTGTAAATTCAATTTTTCCTAATATTTCCTAAATATTAGTGCATTAAGGTAATGATAACCAGGTTTGGAAGATAATGCATTTTTCTGTAATGAGTTTTGCAATTGAAAAACTGTACTGAGATTTAGTAACCTAACACATCATCAAACTGTGTCAATTGTTAATCCCAGATGATTTGCATAATACAAATCCTTGATCCTATTAATGCAATTGACTAAATTACCCCTTATTTTAGCAAAAGTACTGTAATTACGTGCATTTATTTTCAAAAGTGGACTTAAGCATAAAGTGACATTTAAAAAAAAGAAGTAATTTCTCCAAGGTAATTACAGGTAATATTGGTGTATTTGGACAAGTGTTGGGGGTAGCACGTTTACGTTTACGGAGAACACCTCTGATCTTTGCCATTGATCGCTTCTGTGATAGTAAAGCCCATAGAGGGCTTCACCATCTAGTGGAAACTGTGCCCTCTAGATATTAATTTCTGTGCCATCAGCACTAGCGGCTGGAGATAAATATTTTGAATGAAAAGAAAGGACATCTGTACAGAGGTTGAGCTTATATTAGGCTGTGCAACATAATGTACATTTCATAGGATGACACGTACTGTATAGGTTAAAGGGATTTTCTATTCATATTTTTAATTCGTCTAACTTTCCCAGGGAACTTCTGACAGCTATCAGACCCTCAGAAAATAATTTCCCTGATCCAAATTATCCATGCATGCAGCTATAGAAATGCGATTTATGCGCCCCATCCAATTTGTGATTTAACATTTTTTAAAGTATTTTTATTTATTTTTACAATACTTAAAATACACAAACATCCACAACAGGGATGGGCGCTGTATCACTCTCCGCCACATGGTGTGATTTGGATAGGTATAATATCCTAATATTACATTTTTATTTTAAACATTAGAAATGTGTATGACGAAATTAACAACAGTTTTATTGTTTTACAGGCTGCCTTCCTCCAGCGAGCGAGCAGTACTAACCTGTCCAATGTGATAATGCTATCATTTCAGACAATAGAAAAGTTATATTTGCATCACAAAGCTTTGTCGAATCCTAATTTGTATGCCTATTCATATAGAGTATACATTATCATAACGCATTGTATAGAGACAGCATTCAATTGCATGATCAGTGCCCTGGCACATATGGCTGCTGTGTTGTGGATGATCAATTTGGACATGTGCTCTCAAACCAAAGGAGGAGAAATGGAAATATTGATTTCGATGGTTGACATTACAGAAATGTAGGTCGATATTTTTTTGTCTCGTTAAGGGATTCAAACAACAGTTCTTGTACATCCCTACATTTCACATACATTTTGTCTTGTGTCGGGGAGGGGCACGGCCCCGGTGGACTCTCGAATAGTCTTTTGCGCAAATGTAGGCCTGCTCCAAAATTCAGACATAAATACGTCAATGAATACATCAGCCTTACATTAGGAAATAAAAGATGAGCTTGTGACCAAGGTCTTTCCGATCTGGTTGAAATATTGAATTAATTATTGAATTAGTTAGATTACATATTAGTAGTGCGCGACTCGCTCCCTCCGACAGTTGAGATTTTTTAAATGAAAGTAATGAAAAGTAAACGCGTTACATTCCACGCAAAGTAATATTGTAACGTGTTACATGTAATGCAGTCAAGGCTGGTGGGAGGAGCTATAGGAGGACGGGCTCATTGTAATGGCTGGAATGGAGTAATTGGAATGGAGTCAAACTGGGGTTTTCATATGTTTGATTCCATTCCAGCCATTACAATGAGCCCGTCCTCCTATAGCTCCTCCCACCAGCCGCCACTGATTTAATTAGTTTTTCCCAATTTGACCTTTTTAGTCATTTCGGTAATGAGAAGGTCAAGTGTCTTAAAGGGGATGTTTGAGAATAAGATCCTCATTCTGAAGGCATATAAGTGAATACATTAAATGAACTTGTGCTCATCTAAGGACTACTCCTCTAGATTATGTATCATGGGTGAATAAAACATTTAAATAATTAAATTCGAAATAGTGTTACGTAATGAGAAATGTCCACATACATTGTGTTTTTAGGTATTAAATATTATAGTTTAATGGAAACTTCAACTAGTATAACTACATCAACATTTTGTTTTATTCAAATGAGTTAGGTTTTTCTATAAAATGTTTATACAATGACCTGAGAAATCCGGATTCATTTCGGTAATAAGAATTGGGGTGAAAATGTATAAAATTCTGACGGAAAATGTATTTAAAATAAGACACTGTGCCATAAACTAGGCAGAATGATGATTGTTGCAGAAGCACCATGGTTTTCTAACTCAATTTGCTATTGCCATTATTAAAACTGATTTCATGAGAATCATGATACCCCCCAATAGTGACAATAATTATTGGTATTTAACATATTCCATATCGTCTCTTTTAGATCCCAAATAGGGGCGGCAGGTAGCCTAGTGGTAAGAGCGTTGGGCCAGTCACCGAAAGGTTGCTGGATCGAATCCCTGAGCTGACAAGGTAAAAATATGTCGTTCTACCCCTGAGCAAGGCAGTTAACCCACTGTTCCCCGGGCGCCAAAGATGTGGTTAAAACCTCTACAGGATTGGTGGGTCCCCTGCGGGACGGTTGAACTAACGTAGGCTAATGTGATTAGCATGAGGTTGTAAGTAACAAGAATATTTCCCAGGACATAGACATATATAATATTGGCAGAAAGCTTAAATTCTTGTTAATCTAACTGCATTGTCCAGTTTACCGTAGCTATTACAGTGAAAGAATACCATTCTATTGTTTGAGTAGAGTGCACAGTTATGAACTTGGAAATGTATTAATAAAACAATTATGCACATTTGGGGAGTCTTGATACAACATTTTTGAACAGAAATGCAATGGTTCATTAGATCAGTCTAAAACTTTGCACATACACTGCTGCCATCTAGTGGCCAAATCTAAATTGTGCCTGGGCTGTAATAAAACATTATGGCCATTCTCTTACATTTAAAAGATGTTACAACAAAATTAAACGCATGTTTTTTTCCTTTATATTATCTTTTACCAGATCTAATGTGTTATATTCTCCTACATTAATTTAACATTTCCACAAACTTCAAAGTGTTTCCTTTCAAATGGTATCAAGAATATGCATATACTTGCTTCAGGTCCTGAGCTACAGGCAGATAGATTTGGGTATGTCATTTTAGATGAAAATTTAAAAAAAGAGTCCAATCCTTAAGAGGTTTTTAAGGCAGCCCCCCACACCTCTCTGATTCAGAGTGGGTTAAATGCAGAAGACACATTTCAGTTAAAGGTATTCAGTTGTACAACTGACTAGGTATCCCCCTTTCCAATATAATATGTAAACTCATGCTAAACCTATGCTAACCTCTTGGTCTCTTGGTATCCTGACAGAGCAAGATATTTTTACCATTCATATTTTTTGGCAAGTTCCTCTTGTGTTTTCTCTCGCTGCCCTCCTGACCAAGGATTGAATCAACTGAGTTGTTTTTATGCCTTTACGTTTCTCAGTAATATCATTGAACCAACGGCATTCACATTACATCCGCTATGATCCTCCTTCAGTTCAATCCGTTCAGCTGATTGATTTAATGGTGAATGACCATGACTGTTTTTAAAATGGAGCATTTTTTAAACATTAACCTGACATCATTTTTTACCATACAACCCTTTTCACTTATAAATAGAAAGTATAGTCAAAGGCTCTTAGTAAAACCAGAGCTTTGATACTGTTTGTGTTACCTGTTAAGAATCAAGGTAAAAGGTTATCTTAACTATTAATAATTGAGTCCTGATGATGACTAATAGCCAGGGGAAATCAAGAGTGTGTGTATTGTCTCTTGAACTTTGACCCTGCTCGTGATCCATACGTTGAACTCCGACAGTTTCTTTAAATTCAGTTAAAGGCTTTGGTTTTTCCATTTATGTTTTGAGGTTGGACTTGAGCACGTATAGCTTGTTAGCACGTAGGGCGCACCATTGGCGTTACCTCATTAGTCAGAATGTGTTACACCTATGCTGGCTTGTCCATCTCGTTAGTAGGAAGGTGTTTCAGCTGTGCTGGCCCAGGTGCTATTTTTTCAAGAGTGACTGGCTCCAGTTGTCTTTAGTGATGTGGAGGGTCAACGCCTTTAGTTGGTGCTCCCGATTTGATTTCTAGAAAAACATTATTTTGTCTGATTTCCCTGTTTTCATTTTGCTCCACCTTTTATGGTTTACTTCCTGTCTTCCAGTTTGGTATGGGTTTTTATTTTGTTTGCCTCTTAGTGGATGATCTTGATGGGTGTCTTAGGTCCCAGTTGTTGTTGCTATGCAACTTTCAGTGGACACCCCCATGAGTGCCTTTTTAGAACCCCTCCTAAAACCCCACCTGTTTTGGTTGTTGTCAGTGACTCTGTTAGTTTCCTGTTTTGTTTGAGTGACATTTTTCTTGCTTGGGAACGTAACAACTTCTTGCTTGGGAACGTGTGTTCAGCCCCCTCCTGTAATCCCTGTTCACCCATGACTGCGTGGCCACACGTCTCCAACTCAATCATCAAGTTTGCTGATGACACAACAGTGGTAGGCCTAATTACCAACAATGATGAGACAGCCTACAGGGAGGAGGTGAGAGCCCTGTCGGAGTGGTGCCAGGAAAATAACTTCTTCCTCAACATCAACAAAGCTGAGGAGCTGATCGTGGACTACAGGAGACAGCAGAGAGAGCATGCCCTTATGAGCACGCCCCTATCCACATCGACGGGCCCCCACAGCCTGTTCACCCCCCACCATCTACAGGGAGAAGACAGTACAGTTGCATCAAAGCTGAGACCAAGAGACTGAGCAACAGCTTCTATCTGCAGGCCATTAGACTGTTAAACAGTCACCACTAGTCGGCCTACGCCCAGTACCCTGCCCTGAACCTTAATCACTGTTCGAGCCGGTACTCTACTTTGCACTTTAGAGACTGCTGCCCTATGTATATAGTCATTGAATACGTGTCACTAATGTATACTGTCTTCATGTGTATATACTGTATTCTAGTCATGGCTCATGTACCAGTCAAAAGTTGACACCTACTCATTCAAGGGTTTTTCTTTATTTTACTATGTTCTACATTGTAGAATAATAATGAAGACATCAAAACTATGAAGGAACACATGGAATCATGTAGCAACCAAACACGTTTTAAACAAATAAAAACATATTTTAGATTCTTCAAAGTAGCCACCCTTTGCCTTGACAGCTTTGCACACTCTAGAAACACAAGCATTTTGTTGCATCTGCAATAACTCAACCATAAACTTTGATTTGATTTACAGTACAGTAATTCCTTGAGTTGGTACCAAAGATTGTTTATTGCTGGTTGTGGTGTTAAGGTTGTGGTTTTCTGACCCAAAGATGTGCTGTATGCCAGGTATTCGCAGAGATCTATACGCATTACGTAATTCACCTGGCAGCATCCTGTTTCAGATGAAGGGTTGCTTACCTTGTCTAGCTTGTGCAGCAATGGAGTTGAACAGTTGGTAGACATGCCTGGCTGGGAGCAGCGTGAGTGTGTCAGTACATTCAGGGACCGTGACTATTACATCTTGAGGGTCAGCAAGGTCTCCTTTCTTCCATTTCTTCTACTTACTGTATGCATGTTGTAAACGCCACCTGTTTTCATATCACCAAATGGTAATCTCTTTACATCTACCATGCTATCACTGTGGAAACCTTACAGATGGTCTTAGATAATCTGATAATGTGGTTATGCAATGGGCCTTGTTTGATTAGAGTCCTGTGTACACATCTCTTTGGATCTGTGTGTATATCCTCTGTGCCCTTTCAATTTCTTCCATAAGCGTGGCATTGGGGCACCCGCTTCACTGAAGACACAATTCGTCTCCCACCGTTATGGAGCCTACGCTCTCCTTCTCATACTCGAAACAACTTTTAAGAATATTGAAGCTCTGTAATGGGACTGCTGTTCACAATAGGGGAAACGTGCAGATTAACATCCCAGACACAGAACACTGTTTGTTGCCTGTAATTATTTTATTACTTGAGCGCAAATATGTCATATCAGGGCTAAACTGATAAGCTGTCCCAATTTCAGGGAAATATGCTAAGCCATATAGTACAATGCACAGGTAAATGTCCTTTAACCTCTTGAGACAAGTAATAAAAATAACTTAATGTTATAACTGCACAGCTGAATTGGCTTAATTTTGTGCAGATTATCTGACCTGTTAAATTGCTTAACAAACACTCTGTAGTTATATTTCGCTTAGTGTGATAGTAACCACCATGTCTCTTTGTCATCCTGTTTACCAGCTCATCAAGACACACAACCTGCTGCCAAGCCGAAACTACATCTTTGGCTACCACCCCCATGGGATCTTCTCTTTTGGAGCCTTCTGTAACTTCGGAACAGAGGCCACCGGCTTCTCTAAGAAGTTCCCGGGCATCAAGCCTTCCCTGGCCACCCTGGCTGGAAACTTCCGGATGCCAGTCTTTAGAGACTATCTCATGTCTGGAGGTGAGATGGTTTCTTTGAGTTTTGTCCCTCTGTACTCAGTAAACTGCTGATACCAGCCCTGTATCTACCGACTCTAATCTGGTAGAACTCTGAGCTTTGTCCTATTGCCCAATGTAGACTAAACAGCCCCTGTGCCTGCCAAACTGTATTTGCTGATGTCACTATTGTAAAGAGCTGCTTCAGTCAACCTGCGCTGTTAGCTTATTTATCTTCATTTCAAAGGTTTCTTTTGCTCAACATCCACTAAGAATGTTTTTGTGCTCAAACAGTATTGATTTCTCTTCAAATGTGTTCTCCACTGCAAACACACTGACTTGTTTGGTCTTTGGGCCCCATGTGTGATAACTGAGCCTAACCCCATCCTCTTCCATGTGTCAGGTATCTGCCCAGTGAACCGTAACTCCATTGACTACCTCCTCTCTCAGAATGGAACTGGCAATGCAGTGGTCATTGTTGTCGGGGGAGCAGCTGAATCTTTGAACTGTGCTCCAGGAAAGAATTCTGTCACCCTGAATAACCGCAAGGGCTTTGTGAGGTTGGCCCTCCAGCAAGGGTGAGTTTAGAGCACAAACTTCCCGGCCACACACACACGCACACGCGCACGCACACGCGCACACACACACGCACACACACACACGCACACACACACGCACGCATCAACTGATCAGACTACATGTTTTGATGTGAGACCTTACTGGGCCAGCACAGACACTGGTGTCGTTATGACCAATTTGATGGAATAGAGAGAGTTGGCTCAACAATAGGTTTGATTGACACATAAAACATACTTTCATGTGTGGTAATTGGTCCTCAAGTGCTCAGAGCTCCTCCTGACATGCAGTACTGTACACAGACACTGGGTCAAGGCCAAAGGACAGGCTCCATCAGCTTGTGACTCAGAACATATAATATACACTGAACAAAAATATATAAACGCATGTAAAATTTTGGTCCCATGTTTCATGAGCTGAAATAAAAGATCCCAGAAATGTTCCATACACACAATGAACTAATTTCTCTTGTTTACATCCCTGTTAGTGAGCATTTATCCTCTGCCAAGATAATCCATCCACATGACAGGTGTGGCATATCAATAAGCTGATTAAACAGCATGATCAATACACAGGTGCACCTTGTGCTGGGGGCAATAAAAATCCACTCCCATAGGGCGGGCACAATTGACCCAGCGTCGTCCGGGTTAGAGGAGAGTTTGGCCGGGGTAGGCCGTCATTGTAAAATAATAATTTGTTCTTAACTGACTTGCCTAGTTAAATTATTTTTTAAAGTTACGTTTTATCAGACAACACGATACCACAGATGTCTCAAGTTTTGAGGGAGCGTGCAATTGGCATACTGACTGCAGGAATGTCCAACAGAGCTGTTGCCAGATAATTGAATGTTCATTTCCCCCCCATAAACCACCTCTAACATAATTTTAGAGAATATGGCAGTACATTCAACTGCCTCACAACCGCAGACCACGTGTATGGCATCGTGTGGGCGAGCAGATTGTTGATGTCAACGTTGTGAACCGAGTGCACCATGGCTTTAGGGTTATGGTATGGGCAGGTATAAGCTATGGACATTGAATCCAATTGCATTTTATCTATGGTAATATGAATGCACAGAGATACCGTGACGAGATCTTGAGGCCCATTGTCGTGCCATTCACCCTCCGCTATACAAGGGAGATGTGCCACACTGCATGAGGCAAATAAATGGTGGGGTCACACCAGATACTGACTGTTTTTTGGGGATTTTTAGGTATCTGTGACCAACAGATGCATATCTTTATTCCCAGTCATGTGAAATCCATAGATTAGGGTCTAATGAATTTATTTCTATTGACTGATTTCCTTATATGAACAGAATTCAGTAAAATCTTTTAAAATGTTGCATTTATATTTTTGTTCAGTGTATTGTATGCCATTTATCAGACGCTTTATCCCAAGCAACTTAGTCATGAATCAAACCCACTATCCTGGTGTTGCAAGCGCCATGCTTTACCAACTGAGCTACTGAAAACAAAGTCTGGGTAAACTGATGTAGGTGAGCTGGCATAAACCACATGGTTTAGTAGCCCATCATTCAGTGATCTGATATCTGTTATGCCCTATGAGTAACTTCAGGAGACTATTGTAAACCCCCTCTCTCTGTCAGGTCTGACCTGGTACCAGTCTACTCCTTTGGGGAGAACGATGTGTACAAACAGGTGATCTTCGAGGAGAGAACCTGGTGGCGGCTGGCTCAAAAGCGACTGCAGAAGATTATTGGTTTTGCTCCCTGTCTGTTCCATGGCTGTGGCTTCTTCTCCTCTGACTCCTGGGGAATGGTGCCTTACAACAAACCCATCACCACCATCGGTAAGTAAAACCCTCTCCAAGACCCTACTGACTGTCTCACTAGGGTTGCAAAGCCACCGGTAATTTAACACATTTACCGGAATCTATCGTAATTTTGGTAATTTATACTTGAATAACTTTTGAAAAATGTATTCATATTATAGTATCAATATATTACGGCTGTCTCCATATTGTCCATGAGTTTCTAGTAGATAGACCATATGGTTCAATAGCCACATTCATGAAAAAAGCATTTAATCAACATTATTTTCAATTAATTCAGAAACTCTTCCAACTATTAACTATATTCACAACTGACACCAGTTTGACACCGAAACATTAACAAATGCATGTTGACATAGTAAAAAAGTGTGTAAAAGATATATATAGGATATTTCATGATATAATCCTCATATTAAAAACAATGGTGTTCTCTTAGTTGATGGTTTATATTTAGGATAATGTTTTACAGCTTTGTCATTCTATTTTTCTATCATCTTACATCATTATTTCATATATTTGACATGTAATTAGTCCACACAGAAGGCCAGAGATGATTACAGAAGCCTGTGATAATCGGAAGTACCCAAAAGAGCCTCTAGATGTCTTGTAATAGATTAACATAAAATCCTTGAAAGATACCACAATTCTGGTAGTTTACTGGTAAACTTAGGTTTCCAGTTGTTTACCCTCCCTTTTCAATCCCATCTCTTACAGGTATTTAGTGCTTGTTGACTTAGTTTCTGTTAGGGATTCAGTCTTAGGATGGTCTGTAATTATAATTTCAAGCAGTTGAGCTACTCTAGTTCCTCTGTGTTAACAGAACCATCCACCCAGTCAATATTTACTCTTCCCTGCATCAAGGCCGTATTAATGTTTAACACTACAGCTCATCAAACTACGTATTTCCAATATGTTAAATGTTTTTTAAAGTTGATTTTGTGGATATAGATTTTTATATGTTTATTTCTCTTAGTGGGTGAACCGATCACAGTGCCAAAGATTGAGCAGCCTCCTCGGGATATGGTGGATCTGTACCATGCCATGTACATCAATTCCCTCACGAGCCTCTTTGACAAGTATAAGACCCGTTTCGGCCTGAAGGAGAGTGACATCCTGCACATCCATTGAGAAAGGGTCAGCTGTGGCAGCTGTCTGTTCAGCCCTGCCCCTCATTCACGTGCCTGGCTCTGATTGATTGTCTCTGGAATTCAATCGATATACATTAAGCTGTGTGTATATAAACCCACCGCGCTCTCAGCAACACTCACGTCGGTCCTCCACTCAGGATGGAAATGCCAGGTCACCTTACTATTCTCTCTGACCTAGTCACTGTCAATGGCAAAGTTGACTAACTTCCATTTATTTAATATTTTATTGAGTGTATGACACATCTATATATTTCTGTTCCATGACAGAAAAGATGAGGGAGTATAGTTAAGGTATGCTCCCTTGCTTTAATGTGCAGTGGAACTCCCACTAGGTGGCACTAGAAGGTTACACAAGACACACACAAGCACCATCTTTGTTTCCTCCATGCATCCATTACATTTACATTTAAGTCATTTAGCAGACGCTCTTATCCAGAGCGACTTACAAATTGGAATGTAATTTTCACTTAGAATAGGCCTGTACAAAGAATGTGTTAAGTACCATAAAAGGTAAATATAGGATGATGTTTTGAGACCTAACATTTTTTGTTGTTGCTAAATGCACAAACAATGCAATTGTAATGGTGTTGCCTTAGTGAGATGTTGATAGTGTGGTTTATTGAGCCAAAGAGCCGATGGGTGTCCCCTCCCCACACATGCACACTTTATTGAAACTTCAAAGTGAAGGAATTCTATTGAATGGATTTAGATTGTGCATATTGGTAATGCAATCTGATTGTGTGATGCACTAAGTATTAATTGTATTTTGTAAATAAGAACATTTTCAATGAAATTTTATATATTGATGCACTTTTTGTATTTGTGACAATCCTCTGAGGTATTTCTCTAAAACATGCCTTTGAAAGAGTCCTATGTCAAATCTGCCAATTTCTAAGAGAATCACTTTGGTGCTTTTGTCATTTAACCTTGAGCTGTGTTTTAGTTTTGTTGTACATTTCTCCACATGAGTGTGTTGACTGGGTTGCAGAGTGTTACCTAGTGCATTGAGGCCCCATGTACTGTAGTGATGGTGATGTAAGAACAATTTCAGGGTGAAGAGCATTTCTTCCTCTACACAGAGTACTGATGAATGAAATTAAGAGATTGCAAAGCATATGCCTTATTTAAAAAAAACTACAACTCAAACTTCTTAGGGGGCTTCCACTCAATTGAGTAAAATGGCAAAGGGGTTGCTATCACAGATTTGAATTGGAGTATAAAAGTCACAAACTCCCCTAGTAATTACCGAGAAGTGTTTGAGATAAATCATTTTTTCATATTGGGCATATCAAGTCCATTATCCAGCCAATGATCCTAGGTGCAGAAATGTATGTATGTATGTTGTATATTATGCAAGATAAAAAGACTACAAGATTTCACCTCATGACAAAATAATTGAGATGTGATAAATAGTGTGTCATTCAAAATGTAATTTCTTCTAGCTTCATCTGTGACTTTTTGCAAAGAGCAGTGAACATCCCGCTCTCCTAATTCATGTGCAATAAATAAAGCAATAAATAGCAGCCAACGCATTTTTCTTTTGTGAATGAATGGCTTCATCAAAGTCTATTTAAATGAAACTTTTTTATGTTTCCAGAATAAAACTTGTACATGTCTGTTAACTATTTTTCAGTCCCACCGCGACATCACAATGGCAGAATGTAATTTTGCTCAAGAGATAAAATAAGGCATTTGTAGACATAATCACAAGCACACCAAATGTCCTAGGGTTGGGGGAACTATACATTCAAAATGTTCTCTTAAAACACATTCTATGCCTTTTTTTTACAGACTTCGGTTACTACAAAGACCCTTAATTCCAGATTAAGATCATCCAATGTCATCCAATGATACTTGATTTACTGGCTGATAATCCCCTACTGTCACTCTACATCACAACATAAGAGTTGAGTAGGTCCATTTCTTGTATGTTCATGAAAACATCTTTGAATATTTGGTGAGATCAAAAATGTAAATAGATGCACAAACAATGAGTGATTTAATTAATGACAAATAGGCTACTGCTCAACTGTCATTTGTCATGTGTCATTTAGTTTTCTACCTCTAAGTACTTGAAAAGGAAATAGTAGGCCTTTGCAAAATGTATTGCGAAAGAGATGCCATTCTGTTCAAAGACTATGGGGTTTTCTTGTTTGGACAAAAGACTGTCCTCTATCCACTCCTCTGTGACCCGATAAGTGGTTGAGTGGTCAAGGAGTGTGTCAATTCGTTATTAGGCAAACGGAAGTGTCCTCCCCTCCTCGATAGCCACCTGAAGCACATATTCTTCCCATCACTCTCTATTAGTCTCTGCCTACTCACAAGAATCCTCTCAGGATCCCTCAACCTAGACCCATCTTCCTCTCCCACTCTCTTCACTGCTTCAGCACAACCTCAACCTGCCTTTCTCTTACCAGATACGGTGAGAGAAAGGGCACCACACAAGTTTCTCCACTGAAACTACACATTCCTCCGTCTCATGCCCTCCTGTACACTTCGCACATCTAGGACTCTCCTTCCTACATACTGCTGCCACATGCCAAGAAACTTGATACCTGAAACACTGAAGTATTTTAGGAACAAACGCTCTCAGAGGTTAACTTACACTTCCTACCTATACCTTATCTAGCAAAGACTCTACATCAAAACTCAGCAGGACAGACAATGTCTTTTCTGTTTCCCCACCGGATCTGCGTCGCAGCAAACGGCAAACATCACAGACACTGGGAATCTGGTCAATCAACTGATCTTCCTCAACATTTAATGCCACCCCTGTTCACTCCTTTCAATGGTGCCCTGCTCCGGAGAGCAAAGCAAGCCACATTTATTTTCCCTAATCGTGAGATGCGGAGCGCCCGCTCCCTCTGGGTTGAAGAAACACAATAAATCATCACTAGTCCACTCCTAGTTACTTTCACCAACTCAACAGTCCCCAACCTCTTCTCTACCCAATATAACACCACATATGGATCAGCCAAAATGCAAGGATCCATTCTCTCCACAAATCTTACTCACACTGGGCCAGAATCATCCTTTATATCCTCGGACCAAGGCCTGACCTTGGCGGTCCTCATTGCAGGAACTTCATCCACACGTATCCCTCTTTTTGCACTTGATGCCAACCTTCCTCTACACACTGCTTCCCTCTACATTCAACTTCTTCTCAACAGTCATCACTGCACCTGCCACCACATCTAATTCATCCTCACTCTCATCTCTCTCTATTTCCTCAAGTTCTTCCAAATGTTCTTTGAAATCCCTCATTTCATATTCCCTCATAAACATTTCCACTGTAGTCCTTTTTTCCCTTGTCCATTATCTTCTCCTTCACCAGATCTTTCAGAAGGCCTGTGTAATCCCCCACTCCATGTTTACTCCATGTTTATTCATAATATGCTCCACTTTCTTGCTTATTTCCTTATCTGCCATCTTCTCCAATCACTCCCATTCTCCAAACATTTCTCCTGTGCAACTTCTCCAAAGAAACCCCAGGAAGCCTACCACACCTTTTTGGAATACATTTTTTTGTCTGAGAAAAATATTACTAGTTTAAAAACAATATGTTATCGTTTTATGTATAAAATGTCTTGCAAACCTGACTTAATTTGTTTTGATCACTTTACAAATTTAATTTGGGATCCACCCCTGTAAACATAATTTGCCTAATGGCGCACGAGTGGAGAAGTACCATCTAATTTCAAGCAAGTGCATTTCCATCCACGTTCACTCTCCTCGCCAACTTCTCCTCAACTGAGGAGAGAGGACACAGGAGGCAAGAAAATCTAATCATAAAAGGTTATTAACTGTTGAATTGATACTGTTTCTAGTCATGTGATGCTGCCACCTTGTGCAAGTTTGAAGGCTAGGTTGATTGGTGCTTTATTTTGTGACTGCTGAAGGTCCATACAATAGACTATTCCAATTGTTCCAATTGTTTTTTTTACCATATATTTTTCCCAGAGGAGATTTTAGAGGCTCCACTCCACTTTTTTGTATGGTGTGAGAGTGTTGGATTTGGTCAGCAAAAAATGTGATTGCTAAGTGAGGCTTATTTGATTGAATAGAAGTTAAGTAATGTTTAGTTTGTTACGAATGTACTGATATAAGTGGACGCATGTGGCATCTCGGCAACTTTGAGAAAAACAATTCAATATCAGTTATTTCTGTTGTTTACATGCTTATCTGCCCTCTCATTGGCTAGAATGTTGCCACCTGATCTCGCCTGTCCCTCCTTTGTGACAAC
Source organism: Salvelinus fontinalis (assembly GCF_029448725.1). Taxonomy (NCBI): domain Eukaryota; kingdom Metazoa; phylum Chordata; class Actinopteri; order Salmoniformes; family Salmonidae; genus Salvelinus; species Salvelinus fontinalis. The sequence goes on along the minus strand of NC_074677.1, from coordinate 23,473,892 downwards.
CAGCTTGTTCGACATTGCAGGCGACTGCCGACTGACTGATCTACAATCATTTTGCACCATAAATAACTACTCATTATTTGTAGATCAGCCAGTCAACATGTACCCACAATGCATCATTGATTTTATGCTCTTGAACACGGCCAACTACTACCATTGTTGTTACGCACGCCTCTGAGAAGAGGGAACGCAACTCCCTGCTACAACTCAACTCTCTGAAGTGCAAGAGGTATGGACTGTAGGTGCGAGTAAGGATGACACAAAAGCAGAATTTACCGTTTACTAGAATTTATTTTCTTACACGGTAATATGGGGAAAAGGGGCTGGACGGAACCAAAGCAAAGAAAGTAAATATCAAAGTTCCCCCTCTCCTATCTAACCTGCCTACCCACTTAACTTACCTAACTTAACACCGCCTGGTGCCCTAACCAAAATACAGGGGATGGTCCGCCCAGGTCTTACCTAGTGTGCCTAGACAGTAAATATACTACGGGTATATGTATGCCCTCGGGCCTCTTGCCTAAGCACTCCCAAAGTGCCTTCTCCTTCCCCCCCTGGAAACAAATGAAACAGAGTAATTTTTTTACTATTTCACAAACACTCACAAACACAGGACATAGAAAAACTGCTACCAACAACAACAGTACATACCACACTTTCTGATACACAACCAACACTATATCACAATCTAATTTTTCTCTCTCTCAATCTCCAAATCTCTACTCCAAATCTCTCTCTCTCAATCTCTTGGGCAGAACACTGGCTTTTATCTTCAGGTGGCAATGGTGATTAGTGTCAGCTGCTTCTTGACGAGGGGGCGGGGTCAGCTCCAATCAGCAATTAGCCTGGGGTTGACCAATCAGCTAGTTGGGGAGTACTTCAGGAAGCCATCTCCTGAAACACACACTCAAATACTAAACAGAACACAGAAACTGGGGAACGTAACAATTGTAGAGGCTTCTAAACAGCTTTTACCCACAAGCCATACGACTCCTGAACATCTAGTTAAATGGCTACCCAGACTATTCACATTGTCTTATTCTTATCTGTATTTATTGAAACTGCACTGTCGGTTAGGGGCTCGTAAGTAAGCGTTTCACTGTAGGTCTACCTACACCTGTTGTATTTGGCGTACGTGACTAATAAAATGTGATTTGATTGTTAGATAAGACCATCTCGTCATTATATAGAGTATCGCTGGTTGAGTGCGTTGTCGCCACAGATAGAACAATGAGACAGATATTTCACCAGATGCATAAATGTGAAGCATCCGCTTGGCATTTCCACTCACTACCATAAAAGAAGGCCACTGACCGGCAGTGGGAGAAGATGGAACAAGATGGAATTTGGCCTACATTCTGCACATTTTGTCATCGATGAAACATTTCAATACAATTTCTGTTCCCAAAACTAACAACTGTTATGAATAGAGTGGACTACGTTTTATAGACTTTACCCCTTGCAAAAGTTTTTAAAAATCGCAATTTTTAGGAGTGCAAAGGCGAATTGAGTTATTGCAAACGCACACTTCAGAGTAGGCGTCCCCTAACGGAAATATGCAGATGATGCTAGAACGCGCCAATAGGATCTCGCTAGACGTCTGCCCACTGACTCATTTGTTCCCGTTGGAAATGACAGACTGTGGTTGGTCTATCTTGGTTTAGTTATAAAAATATTTGTTGTCACCATCAGCGAAGTATACATCATTGGTCACCATACATAAACACCCACTTCCTCATATTGCAGCTCTAGAGGTTTGTCTCTCCGCCCCTTTCTTTGTGATAGACATTATATTTGACAAATAGCAATGGATAAATCGAACGACGAGTAACTCCTTAATTTGACAGACACAGCCGTGCACCAATCAGTGATCTACTGGTGCTGCCCTCTAACAGACCGAAAGCTACATGAGCAAGTCCTACTTTGTTTATGTCACGTAGCTAGCAAGCTACATAGCTTGCTAACTGACAGCTTCAAGAGTGCTGTTTTCTTACGAACGTTAGCTACACCGATGCATACATTTCTGCCGTAGAAGGTAAATCTAGATGTACAGGATCTGGGTTTGATCGGTGGCAGGGATAAGATGTTTTGTTGAATGAAGGAGCGAACGCCCTGGTGCCGATAGGAGAATGAACTCCATCACCGGTCGGGATCACTCTGTCAACTCTGGAGCCTCATCTTCTCGAGCCTTGCACGTTGAGCTCACATCTCAGCAGGTAAGGACAAACACCCGTAACTCTGTTTATGTAGATTATATGCGTATTGTCCTGTATTGTTACGTTGCTGTGTGTCAGCTGCAAGATGAATACAACAGGCCTGCAGAGTGAGCTAAGCTAACTAGCAAGCTAACGTTAGCTCAGCTGACTTTTACAGCTCTCTTGAGTATCCAGACAACTCTAGCTTTTAAGCCTTAGTCCGTTACATACAAAGTTCTATTTAATAACAATATACATGTGCAAACGTAAGATATAATTGTTAGTTATCTAATTTGCAAGCTACAGAGACGATGATAATTAGCCAGTTTAGTAAGACCTGGCCTGATACCGAGGCACCACTACAGTAATTTGGTCACCTGACTTATGAACTAGTTACAGGACAGACCCTTAAGTCTGATGCCCAAGGTCTTTGCACAAGTTATTATGAATAAGTCCTCAGCAACCAGCTTAACCCCTAATAGGACTGAACCACATCAGACATAGCTATACGTCTACAGCTCTCAAACTGCACCTTTACCTGCAAGCCCTTGCACTTGATATGACCAAAAAGTGGCATTCAGTGGCCAGTTTATTAGGTACACCACCCCGTTCATGAAAATGGTTAGCTCTTACAGACCATGAGTCATGTGGCATAAAGCAGGCATCGAGGCATTCAGTTACTGTTCGATTGAACGTTAGGATGGGCAAAACGAGTGACATAAGCGACTTTGAACGTGGTATGATCATCGGTACCAGGCACGCCGGTTCTAGTATCTCAGAAACAGCTGTTCTCCTGGGCTTTTCACGCACGACACTGTCTGGGGTTTACCAGGAATGGTGTGACAAACAAAAACCATCCAGTCAGCGGTAGTTTTGTGAGCAAAAATGGCTCGTTGATGATAAGTCGAAGGAGAATGGCAAGAATTGTGCAAGCTAACAGGCGGGCCGCAAATAACGGCGCAGTACAAGAAGAAGTTGCTCAAGTGGCGACTCGGTCACCAACACTGGACAATTTGAGGAGTGTAAAAACATTGCAGATGCAAAGTTTGGTAAGAGAATAACTGCGCAAACAGCACAAACTGTCATTCTGTTACCAAACTTTGCATCTTCACTGTTCATCAACTAAATACACTGCTCAAAAAAATAAAGGGAACACTTAAACAACACAATGTAACTCCAAGTCAATCACACTTCTGTGAAATCAAACTGTCCACTTAGGAAGCAACACTGATTGACAATAAATTTCACATGCTGTTGTGCAAATGGAATAGACAAAAGGTGGAAATGATAGGCAATTAGCAAGACACCCCCAAAAAAGGAGTGATTCTGCAGGTGGTGACCACAGACCACTTCTCAGTTCCTATGCTTCCTGGCTGATGTTTTGGTCACTTTTGAATGCTGGCGGTGCTCTCACTCTAGTGGTAGCATGAGACGGAGTCTACAACCCACACAAGTGGCTCAGGTAGTGCAGTTCATCCAGGATGGCACATCAATGCGAACTGTGGCAAAAAGGTTTGCTGTGTCTGTCAGCGTAGTGTCCAGAGCATGGAGGCGCTACCAGGAGACAGGCCAGTACATCAGGAGACGTGGAGGAGGCCGTAGGAGGGCAACAACCCAGCAGCAGGACCGCTACCTCCGCCTTTGTGCAAGGAGGTGCACTGCCAGCGCCCTGCAAAATGACCTCCAGCAGGCCACAAATATGCATGTGTCTGCTCAAACGGTCAGAAGCAGACTCCATGAGGGTGGTATGAGGGCCCGACGTCCACAGGTGGGGGTTGTGCTTACAGCCCAACACCGTGCAGGACGTTTGGCATTTGCCAGAGAACACCAAGATTGGCAAATTCGCCACTGGCGCCCTGTGCTCTTCACAGATGAAAGCAGGTTCACACTGAGCACATGTGACAGACGTGACAGAGTCTGGAGACGCCGTGGAGAACGTTCTGCTGCCTGCAACATCCTCCAGCATGACCGATTTGGCGATGGGTCAGTCATGGTGTGGGGTGGCATTTCTTTGTGGGGCCGCACAGCCCTCCATGTGCTCGCCAGAGGTAGCCTGACTGCCATTAGGTACCGAGATGAGATCCTCAGACCCCTTGTGAGACCATATGCTGACACATGCACATTTGTGGCCTGCTGGAGGTCATTTTGCAGGGTGCTGGCAGTGCACCTCCTTGCACAAAGGCGGAGGTAGCGGTCCTGCTGCTGGGTTGTTGCCCTCCTATGGCCTCCTCCACGTCTCCTGATGTATTGGCCTGTCTCCTGGTAGCGCCTCCATGCTCTGGACACTACGCTGACAGACACAGCAAACCTTCTTGCCACAGCTCGCATTGATGTGCCATCCTGGATGAACTGCACTACCTGAGCCACTTGTGTGGGTTGTAGACTCCGTCTCATGCTACCACTAGAGTGAGAGCACCGCCAGCATTTAAAAGTGACCAAAACATCAGCCAGGAAGCATAGGAATTGAGAAGTGGTCTGTGGTCACCACCTGCAGAATCACTCCTTTTTTGGGGGTGTCTTGCTCATTGCCTATAATTTCCACCTTTTGTCTATTCCATTTGCACAACAGCATGTGAAATTTATTGTCAATAAGTGTTGCTTCCTAAGTGGACAGTTTGATTTCACAGAAGTGTGATTGACTTGGAGTTACATTGTGTTGTTTAAGTGTTCCCTTTATTTTTTTGAGCAGTGTATGTTTTTGTAGAATCTTCTGTGGAAATTAAGTTGTCATTGTGCGTATGTGGTTTGTTTAACTTTGCAATAATTGGTTTTTGTTTGACATGCATTTTAAAGTGAAACATCTGAGTCTTTGTCACTCTGTTACCATGGAACTGCCCCTATTCTAACATGTGTTTATTTCATTTGGAGTACAGTAGGATACACCGAGGCCTACTACTTTATTATTTGCTCATTGTGCAAAGGTTCATAGCTAGATCGTGACCTGCGTGTTATGTCCCTTAGAGTAAGAACTTATGATCCCTGTAGAAAAAACATTGTCTGTTTTGACTGCTATGAAATGGGACCATTGAAAGTAAAGGCCACTGAGACTGTAACACCAAAATATGTGAACATTTACAGTTCTCTGTCAAACAGCCCGTATTGTAACAATGCTTCGTGGGTGACTTGTCAATGTGTTCAGAGGGTCCCTGGTTCGATCCCAGGTTGGGGCAAGGAGAGGGACAGAAGTAATACTGTTACATGTTGGCTCCCGAGTGGCACAGCGGTCTAAGGAACTGCATCTCAGTGGTAAAGGTGTCACTACCAAATCAAATTTTATTTGTCACATACACATGGTTAGTAGATGTTAATGCGAGTGTAGCAAAATGCTTGTGCTTCTAGTTCCGACAATGCAGTAATAACCAACGAGTAATCTAACCTAACAATTTCACAACAACTACCTTATACACACAAGTGTAAAGGGATGAAGAATATGTACATAAAAATATATGAATGAGTGATGGTACAGAACGGCATAGGCAAGGTGCAGTAGATGGTATAGAGTACAGTATATACATATGAGATGAGTAATGTAGGGTATGTGAAGATTATATTAAGTGGCATTGTTTTAAAGTGGCTAGTGATACATTTTTCCATTATTAAAGTGAGCTGGAGTTGAGTCAGTATGTTGGCAGCAGCCACTCAATGTTAGTGGTGGCTGTTTAACAGTCTGATGGCCTTGAGATAGAAGCTGTTTTTCAGTCTCTCGGTCCCTGCTCTGATGCACCTGTACTGACCTCGCCTTCTGGATGATAGCGGGAGTCAGTGGCTCGGGTGGTTGTTGTCCTTGATGATCTTTATGGCCTTCCTGTGACATCGGGTGGTGTAGGTGTCCTGGAGTGCAGGTAGTTTGCCCCTGGTGATGCGTTGTGCAGACCTCACTACCCTCTGGAGAGCCTTATGGTTGTGGGCGGAGCAGTTGCTGTACCTGGCGGTGATACAGCCCGACAGGATGCTCTCGATTGTGTATCTGTAAACGTTTGTGAGTGCTTTTAGTGACAAGCCAAATTTCTTCAGCCTCCTGAGGTTGAAGAGGCGCTGCTGCGCCTTCTTCACCACGCTGTCTGTGTGGACCAATTCAGTTTGTCCGTGATGTGTACACCGAGGAACTTAACTTAATACCCTCTCCACTACTGTCCCGTCAATGTGGATAGGGGGGTGCTCCCTCTGCTGTTTCCTGAAGTTCACGATCATCTCCTTTGTTTTGTTGACATTGAGTGTGAGGTTATTTTCCTGACACCACACTCCGAGGGCCCTCACCTCCTCCCTGTAGGCCGTCTCGTCGTTGTTGGTAATCAAGCCTACCACTGTAGTGTCGTCTGCAAACTTGATGATTGAGTTGGAGGCGTTCATGGCCACGCAGTCATGGGTGAATAGGGAGTACAGGAGAGGGCTCAGAACGCACCCTTGTGGGGACCCAGTGTTGAGGATCAGCGGGGTGGAGATGTTGTTACCTACTCTCACCACCTGTGGGCGGCCCGTCAGGAAGTCCAGTACCCAGTTGCAGAGGGCGGGGTCGTGACCCAGGGTCTCGAGCTTGATGACGAGTTTGGAGGGTACTATGGTGTTAAATGCTGAGCTGTAGTTGATGAACAGCATTCTCACATAGGTATTCCTCTTGTCCTGATGGGTTAGGGCAGTGTGGTTGCGATTGCGTCATCTGTGGACCTATTGGGGCGGTAAGCAAATTGCAGTGGGTCTAGGGTGTCAGGTAGGGTGGAGGTGATATGGTCCTTGACTAGTCTCTCAAAGCACTTCATGATGACGGAAGTGAGTGCTACGGGGCGGTAGTCGTTTTAGCTCAGTTACCTTAGCTTTCTTGGGAACAGGAACAATGGTGGCCCTCTTGAATCATGTGGGAACAGCAGACTGGGATAAGGATTGATTGAATATGTCCGTAAACACCAGCCAGCCAGCTGGTCTGCGCATGCACTGAGGATGCGGCTGGGGATGCCGCCTGGACCTGCAGCCTTGCGAGGGTTAACACGTTTAAATGTTTTACTCACGTCGGCTGCAGTGAAGGAGAGTCTGCAGGTTTTGGTAGCGGACCCTGTCAGTGGCACTGTATTGTCCTCAAAGCGAGCAAAAAAGTTATTTAGTCTGTCTGGGAGCAAGACATCCTGGTCCACGACGGGGCTGGTTTTCTTTTTGTAATCCGTGATTGACTGTAGACCCCGCCACATACCTCTTGTGTCTGAGATGTTGAATTGCGACTCTACTTTGTCTCTATACTGGCACTTAGCTTGTTTGATTGCCTTGCGGAGGGAATAGCTACACTGTTTTTATTCTTTCATGTTTCCGGTCACTTTGCCCTGGTTAAAAGCAGTGGTTCGCGCTTTCAGTTTCACACGAATGCTGCCATCAATCCACGGTTTCTGGTTTGGGAATGTTTTAATAGTTCCTGTGGGTACTACATCGCCGATGCACTTGCTAATAAACTCGCTCACCGACTCAGCGTATTCGTCAATGTTGTTGTTTGACGCAGTGCGGAACATATCCCAATCCACGTGATCGAAGCAATCTCGAAGCGTGGAATCAGATTCGTCGGACCAGTGTTGAACAGACCTGAGTACGGGAGCTTCCTGTTTTAGTCTCTGTCTATAGGCTGGGAGCAAGAAAATGGAGTCTTGGTCAGCTTTTCCAAAAGGAGGGCGGGGGAGGGCCTTATATGCGTCGCGGAAGTTAGAATAACAATGATCCAGGGTTTTACCAGCCCTGGTAGCACAATAAATATGCTGATATAATTTAGGGAGTCTTGTTTTCAGATTAGCCTTGTTAAAGTCCCCAGCTACAATGAATGCAGCCTCAGGAAATGTGGTTTCCAGTTTACATAGAGTCAAATAAAGTTTGTTCAGGGCCGTCGATGTGTCTGCTTGGAAGGGAATATATGTGGCTGTGATTATAATCGAAGAGAATTCTCTTGGTAGATAATGCGGCCGACATTCGATTGTGAGGAATTCTAAATCGGGTGAACAGAAGGACTTGAGTTCCTGTATGTTATGATCACACCACGTCTCGTTAATCATAAGGCATACCCCCCCGCCCCTCTTCTTACCAGAAAGATGCTTGTTTCTGTCGGCGCGATGCGTGAAGAAACCAGCTGGCTGTGCCGACTCCGATAGCGTGTCTCGAGTGAGCCCTGTTTCCGTGAAGCAAAGAACGTTAGTCTCTTATGTCTCTCTGGAATGCTACCCTTGCTCGGATTTCATAAACCTTGTTGTCAAGAGACTGGATATTGGCGAGTAGTATGCTCGGGAGCGGTGCGCGATGTGCCCGTCTCTGGAGCCTGACCAGAAGACCGCTTCGTCGGCCCCTTTTACGGCGACGTTGTTTTGGTTCGCCGGCTGGTATCCGATTCATTGTCCTGGGTGGTGGGCAAAACAGAGGATCCGCTTCGGGAAAGTTGTATTCCTGGTCATAATGATGGTGAGTTGACGTTGCTCTTATATCCAGTAGTTCCTCCCGACTGTATGTAATTAAACCTAAGATTACCTGGAGTACCAATGTAAGCAATACCACGTAAAAAAGGAAAATACTGCATAGTTTCCTAGGAACGCGAAGCGAGGCGGCCATCTCTGTCGGCGCCGGAAGTACCAGAACTACAGACACCCTGGTTCGAATCCAGGTTGTATCACAACCGGCCGTGATTGGGAGTCCCATAGGGCGGTGCACAATTGGCCCAGTGTTGTCTGGGTTTGGCTGGTGTAGGCATCATTGTAAATAAGAATCTGTTCTAAACAGACTTGCCTAGTTAAGAAAAGGTACAAAAAAAAATAAACACCTGGATGGACTCAACCATTTACCTTCACAGCACGATGACTATGGCCGGGACAATAGCACTATCGCAATACTCGTTAGTATCGTGGCAAGGAAACAAAACACAAAGAAGATCTAACTTCTTTAGGAAAACAGCCCGAATAGTGGAAACAAACTTACGTTGTCATCCAGAGTCACATGTATTTATGTCCAAATCTAAAGCACACAATATTTTACGTACAACACGTTTTTTAAGGACCAACGAGTTTGGTCTGCTTGGTGTTTTCATTTTTGCCATGGGAAAAATATTCTGGTACTGGCATTGTCTCAGCGCTAAAGATCACCAGTTGGCCTATTAGGTAGATTATATGTTCTGCTGGAGGCCCTCTTTGCTTTCATAGCTACAAATTAGCTCATTCGGAGAAACGTCTTCTGACATTTTTGTGGGGGGAAAAACCCTTTGCTGAACAAGCTGTGTTTTTGTTTCAGGGGCCTTAATCTTTTAGGGAATCCCATGACTTAGATTTATCCCTAATGCCTGTGGTGGTGGAAGCTCAGTGTGGGTTGCTGGAGATCGAAGAATGCAGATCAGGTGAAGGCCGGCCATTGACATAAAGTCCTGCTGCTTCTCTGATGCTGCTGCCCGGAGGGGCCCCTCTTTTCATGAGTATCTGTCATGTCCCATGGTTGTTCTCTTGACTTAACCACTCTCAATTATGAGTTTTTTTCTTTGGAGCCATTATATATATTTTTTTATAGATTGTCATCTGTGGAAAAAAAGTTTTCTTCAGTTAGCCTATCTTTTTTTGATTGGAAATAACTGAGCCTTTCTCTTCAAGCGGGTTCCTTTTATTTTATGCTCAGTTTTTGAAGGATGGATTTTTTACTGATATCCAACCATGGTGATGTTCTGTACAAAGAGTTTTTGTGCATCAATGGTACGCTGGCTTGAGCTTTAGTTGATGAAACGGTGACTCTCTTGTGTATGCAAGGCTTTTGTAATGGAAACACACAGTGAAGTCAAAACATGAACTCTGGTTTCAAATGGAACTCTTGTCTGCATCTGTGGTCAATTATTCCCGGACGTGAATCATTCCATAAAATGTATTTTTTGGGGGCAAATGTTGATAGCCTACGTGTGACTGTTTTAACCAGATACTTTAAGTTCTCAAACTGACCCACCATATTCTAAAATTACAGTTTATTTTTTAACTTGAGGATTTACAGCAGGGTTCCCCAATAGCCAGGACAAATCCCCCCCCCCCCCCCCAAGTTTTCAGAGCAAAAGAAAGTTTGATCACTTAAAAAGGTCCTTGTTTTTGAAAGAGTTCCTCTGTCCAGTGCCTGTGTTCTTTTGCCCATCTTAATCTTTTCTTTTATTGGCCAGTCGGAGATATGTATTTTTCTTTGCCTCTTCACTGTTGACGTTGACACTGGTGTTTTGTGGGTACTATTTAATGAAGCTGCCAGTTAAGGACTTGTGATGCGTCTTTCTCACACTAGACACTAATGTACTTGTCCTCTTGCTCAGTTGTGCACCGGGGCCTCCCACTCCTCTTTCTATTCTGGTTAGAGCCACTTTGCACTGTTCTGTGAAGGGAGTAGCACACAGCGTTGTACAAGACCTTCAGTTTCTTGGCAATTTCTCGCATGGGATAGTCTTAATTTCTCAGAACAAGAATTGACTGATGAATTTCAGAAGAAAGTTCTTTTGTTTCTGGCCATTTTGAGCCTGTAATCAAACCCACAAATACGGATGCTCTAGATACTCAACTAGTCTAAAGAAGGCCAGTTTTATTGCTTCTTTAATCAGAACAACAGGTTTCAGCTGTGCTAACATATTTGCAAAAGGGTTTTCTAATGATCAGTTAGCCTTTTAAAATGATAAACTTGGATTAGCTAATATGACATGCCATTGGAACACAGGAGTGATGGTTGCTGATAATGGGCCTCTGACACCTATGTAGATATTGTATTTCTGATCAATTTGCTGTTATTTTAATGGACAAAAAATGAGCTTTTCTTTCAAAAACAAGGACACTTCTAAGTGACCCCAAACTTTTGAACGGTAGTGTAATGTACATACATACATGCATGCATACATACATACATACATGCATACATACATACATACATACATACATACAATACCAGTCAAAAGTTTGGACACCTATTTATTCCAGGGGTTTTCTTTTCTTTTTACTATTTTCTACTTTGTAGTATAATAATGAAGACATCAACTACGAAATAACACATGGAATCATATAGTAACCAACAAAGTGTTAAAATCTAAATATATTTGAGATTCTTCGAAGTAGCCACCCTTTGCCTTGATGACAGCTTTGCACGCTCTTGGCATTCTCTCAACCAGCTTCATGAGGCATAAAAGACTGTAAAATCAGGACGAACTCAGCTCAAATTGATTCTAATTTAGGAAGTCTGTTCCCAAGTATTCCCATGCATAGATAGAGGGATACAGTATATGCGATCGTATCCCAATGTAATCAAGGTTTGAAATTATTCTGTTTTGGTCAAATACTATATCTCTTTGGGATTCTTGTGGTCAATTTGTTGAGTACAAATTATTTATAACTACCGACCATCCGCTCCAGGAAAAATAGGCCCACGGCTGAATGTTATTGGGGACCCCTGATGAACAGTAATTACTTTGCTATATGACATTTGGTATTCTGGTTGGCTGCTACTGTATGTTTATCCTGTGTGAATTAGGCTAGTTCTTTGGTAACAGTTTCGTAAATTGATAAGCATCAATTTGGATTGTGTAACCAGATGAGACTCTTGAAGGTGTTAATACAATTGTAAAGGCATTGAAACTGACCCATTAGGCTGCCTGTCAGTCCCCCTTGTTTTGGGCAGACCATTTTAAAATGTTCTCTCTCCTGCTCGCTATCCCTGACTCTCCAGCTCTGCCTCTATGCCTCTTCTATTTCTCATCTCTTTTTCCTGACTATCTTACCGTCTGCCTCTCTCTCCCTGACAGAGGCGGTTACGTCATCTCAGAAGCATTGCAGCCCGCAACATTGTCAACAAGAATGGCTCTCCACTACTGGACACATATTTTTCCCTTCATCTCTGCTTAGAGGACCGGATATCCAGAGGTCAGTACTACTATACAGTACTCTCTCTGCTGTCTCTGTAAGACAATGTACTAGGCTACTGCACTAATACCCCTTTCATACTGAGCCCAGTCCACAGTACAAATAGACTTAACTTGTCTTTGGGCCTGAATCCAAACTAGTTCTGTGCACATAACTAAAGTTTTTGAGCAACTCTTCCATTGACATGATTGCATGATTTAACCAAAAGCCATGTTACTATGCGGACATCTCACGTTAGACTTCGGCCCTTAGTGCCAGAGCCCCCTTTAGGTCTAAATGTTCAGCATTAAGGTGGACTGCATTACTCTCATAAGTGGGAGAAAGGTCAGAGTCCCATTACGCTGTGTGGTTAAATGCACAAGGGTTTGGCTTGTTAGGGGATGCTGATGCTACAGTAAATGTGGTCTTTCACTTTGTTTTAAAGACAAATTATTTAATTATAAGTCAATGACCCAGATCAAGGCTAAACCTCACGGCTTACTGTTGTCAGGTAATCCTAGAAACGTTTGCTGTGCAAACCCTTTAATAGGACTCCTCCCATCATTGTAGTCCTGAAAGGAGTTGCATCCTCACAAGTGCTGTTTGAGCTTTTGTGTGTTTATTCATTGGCTTTTCTCCTTCCCTTGCAGACTTTTACAAGAGTGAGGTCATCCGAGATTCATTGGTGAGTGTCGTTGTTTGAAAAAAGAACAAACACGTGTTGGCCAGAGCCTCCTGGCCTTACAAAAAATGACCGTAGCACCAGCTATGGAATGTCATAATCAATTATGTCGTATGCTTCGTCTGTTCACATCTGTGGAGGCACACTACCGGTTATAGGCCTAGTTGTATTCCGAAGACCCATGAATTGAAACAAGTCCTAGGCCTACCCAGTGCTTGTAAATTGTGAGGTGCCATAACAAAAAGGGACTGCGAGAGGGGAGTGACCTGGGGTGCTCTGAGGTACCGGAATGGACAAAAAATAGAAGTCACCTTTATAATTAAGCAGGGCATGCCTATCATCACATTTATGTAGTGGAATAGAGAATTAGAGTAGAGGCGCTTGCAGAAGTTGCATTTCTTTTGTACTTGAGTCTGGGAAGAATTTGACCTTTTTATAAACACATTTCATGCAATTCTATGTCATTTTATATAACTGAAGGCTTCAGCATAATCTTTTTTAATAACACACAAATGATTGAAATGACAGGCTACTTTGACATTGCCAAACTGAGAATCTGAGATCAATAAAAAACTATCAGTAAATTATAGTCCTAGAAAAGCTTTCCACTTTCACTGACTCACCCAATGATGCGCCGCTCACTAGCCAGCGATGGCCAGTACTCTTGTGCCAAAGCCTGTCTCTCTTGTTTTACTTTGTAAAATTGTTTTACTTTGTAAAACAATGTTCACTCAATAGGCCTATTTAGACGTTGATAAAATAGAGTAATAATTTTCACGCCCATTTCAAAGCTTCCTTGTCTAGCAAAGGTTCTTCAATCTTTGGTAAATGTAAAAATTAGCAGTTTTTTTTTATCTGGGAAATATATTTTGAATGTAAACCAGTCAGGGTTTAGGCCTGGGCATAGCACCATTACAGCAACCACTTTAGTTAACAATGTTCGTGTCAATGCTTTAGACACTAAAATGAAATCTTCTGTTTTGTTTGTGGACCTGTCAAAAGCTTTTGACACGATTGATCATGCTATTTTATTGAATGTTGTCCTCGAAAGGCCTGCGCTCTGACGCCTGTTCATGGTATCTTAGTGACAGAACTCAGGCCATCATGATTGATGGGGTTAAGTCCAACTTCTTGAAGTACATAAAGGTGTACCACGGGTCGATTTTTGGGACCTGTATTCTTCACTATTTATATAATAATCATTGTTCAATTGTTAAAAATGGTAAACTTCATCTATATGCGGATGATGCTATTGCCCCGACTGTTGATCTGGCTGTGTCAAAACTACAGTTAGATTTTATAGCTATGCAGGAATTTAGTTTTAATGCACCGTATTGCTAGAACAAAATTCAAAATACATTTCATCTTAATGTTCTGGTGCCGTTCGTGCAGTTTAGAGTGTTGATTGTGGACTTTTTTTATGGAAGAATGTAACTGTTTTTCTGGGTGATTTATGATGTTTTATTTGTTGTTCCAATGACTATTTATTTTTTATGTAGATGTACCAGATCCGGCAAAGTAGGTTCCTGAATGAAACAGTTCAAAACGGAGAGGTGCCGGGTTCTGTTCCGACGGTGTCCGGCTCTTTTAAGCGCTGGGCCTACCCCTGTCCTAGCTTATGCGCGCTCACATGTGTGGTGCATGCGAAAGTGTATACAGTGGTCACTTTCTCCTGTGCTGCTGTGTGGAAAGAGGGCATACTTCCTCCATTTCCAAATTGTGGAGGAGTAGTGCCTGACAGTCAACACATGGACTCAGGCCAGCTGCCTTGGTGTTTGCCTCTAACAGAATCAAGTCAAGTAGCCAACCTTTCACTTTCTCTCCGTCAAAAAATCAACTGCTGATGTTACTTAAAGTAACCTGACAGAAAGGGAGGTTTTGATTGACCCGCTTTGAGCAGTCATAGACAAGTGTCCATAATACTTGTTTGGTTGGACATATTGATGTTGCAAAAATCAGCCACACCAGGATTGTGGAGCTCTCTTCCTGTCTCCTCAGCTTCACAGAGGTCACAGCACAGGGGTTTACTGTTCGGTCTCTCATTGACAGCTGTGATAGGATGCGTGTGTGCAACAAGACCAAGACAACAGAAAACAGTCAATGTCACTGTTCCTAGCATGCACTGATCTCTTTCTTTGTGTTGTCCCCCAGTCATATAAACAAACAACAGGAAGGTGGGAAGCAGCCTTGTAGCAACACACTGTATGAGAGAAGGTGAAACAAATAGGCTTACATCAACATGAATGAAATATGACCACAAGCTTCCATTGTACTCTTTCTCTCTGTAAACGTGTTCATAGCAGGGCTGTCATTGTGGTCTGAAAGATGTCATTCAGTAAAATCAGATACTGCTGATGATTTTCTCAACTATAGCGCTATTAATGCAACTTCAGTTGGTAGTTTCCATATTTTTGGTTTCCTCATTAGCGGGGAAACGATTGTCCTCACCGACTGTTAGGGTGTATGACCAAATCTATGTGCAACAACAGCTGCTATTCGCTCCCATCTCTGCATGGAGTCTATTCAGTCTATGTTGAATGCAGCCAAGTATAGCAGACCATTACTAACAGGCTAAATGCAGAGTCATGAGCTGGCCCAAGCTATTTTCCAAGCCTACCTTTCCTTTACTCTCTGGTCTATAATGCACTGCAGATGAAGCTCATGATCATGTCTGGCAGAGATCAGAAATCTGTTTTTGTGTTTAAAAACATCAGCATTCCTCTTTGTGACCTTTGCTTTCTAGTGTTCTGGTCTGTTTCCCCTTTGTGGTCTCTCGTCTGTCAAAGGAGGCTGCTCCTTTCCGCCTGCTCTTCCTGTTATTATGTAGAGGAACATTGCGCACGGCACACTACCCCCCCATCTCTAGGCCTTTTTCCCCTTTATTTCTCTTGTTTTCCTCTCCACTTGTGGCTTTGTCAATCCTCCATTTTACAAACAGTTTAAGATGATCAGTTATATATCGTTCTGCAGGAAGGCAGATGGGTAGGCTCTTTGAATGGTGGGAATGGGCTTCTTTGTACAGTAGTTTATGACACAGGATAGACAGACAAACCTCAGGGAGTCCAGGGACCTTGTCTTCCCAGCAGGCAAAATGTGGCATGTGACGTCATAATGATAATGACATTGCAACCAGTTTTGCCATCTGGGTTTGAGTAGCTCAGAAATCAGTCTGAAACCTAGTTACCGATTGTTGGACAAGCCAAGCCTTTGTGACGACAAATTGCCTCGGGATATTGAAGTTGGATTTGTAAATATTTGGTCAGACTTTTATAAGTGGGACAACAGTTACATTACAGTTAAATTAACATCCTGGTTCAGCACCATTTTGTGTGGTCGAGTCACTTTCACACACCCTACTGACACACATAATTTGTCATTTGAATCTTTCAAATGTGCCTCTCAACCTGTCTCAAAATCGGGAACAAATTAAACACTTGGTTGTTTTAAGACGCAATATTAGTTGAACTTATCAAAACTTTGCAACCCAGTGGGATCATTCATTCAGCTGTCTCATCAATTCTCTTGTCCTGTTTTCTACAGAATCCAACATGGCGGAGCCTGGATTTTGGCATGCTGCCAGACCTCCTGGACACATCTGTGTCCTGCTTCGTGGTGAAGATCTGGGGCGGCCGAGAGGAACAGTTCACACTTCTCATAGAGTGGAAGGTCAACCTGGATGGGCTTAGATACACAGGGCAACAGGTCAGTGGAAACAACACACGCTCATATAATGTAGGCTGCTTTGGGACGTATGCTGACTAGCATACCATGCTTTCCTCTGATCAGAATACAGTACAGTCTGCATTCATATAGACAATAACAGCCTCTCTTGTTTTAATACAGACCAAATACCACTGCTTTGTTCCTTCACAGATCCGCTCTAGGAATCCAAATGAGATCATATTTGGATTGAATGATGGCTACTATGCAGCTGACTTTGATCATAAGGTACTGCTGACTTTGTTCCAGGAATTCTGTTCCTAACATAGACTATAGACATCTGTTGTATAATTCGTTTTTCTGTGTTTGGTTTGTTTTTGTAATGTGCATATTTCAGGACCACTCTGAGAGGAAGAAGAACAGTTTACTCCAGGTGGACCAGAGTTCAGTGAGGAACTCCTACAGTGTCTTCTCTCTGCTGAGGTGAGACGGACTGCACCCGCCAAACATTCCCACACATAAGACACTTGAAAGTTAGTATCTCCCAAGTGACAATATGTCCCGTTAGCCTCTTGGCTAGTACTTTCTTTGACTGCCCTTCTCATTACCAGGAACGCCTTCTTTTAGCTGCCAGAGAAGATTGGAAATGCTAAATATACTTGTGGGGAACATTCTCTACTACTGTGTACGTCACATACTTTCTGTCACTGTATACATTCCCCACGTTGTCCATAAGATGGCGCCAAGAAACTGCCTCAAATGCCTTTGTAATCATGGAGGCAGTTTTTTTTCTCCCAAGTCACTGAGAGCTGCCAAAAATCCAGTCAAGTGTGTTTTCTTGAACATAACAGGAAATGCATATGGAAGGCTTTAATCAAGTTAGTCAAATAAAGGCACTATGTTATCGTTGGCAATGTCTAACAATGTAACAGATGGAGAATTCCATTCGAATTATCAGGATATGTGAACACGTGCTTTGGTGATGAAATTTCACTTCCTTATGTTATAAAATACATTTTACCAAGACAAATTATTATTCATGTTCTGAATCGTACAGTGGGGTCTTTCTCTAACAAATCATTAACATTATATCACAAAATTCGGATTTGTACCGGATAATAAGCACCGAAAATGCTTGTCACGCTCAGTTGAAATGTCAGAAATACCCGTTTTTGTGAGAAATCGAAAAGTAACAGGAATTTCGCGTTAATAAGAAAAGCGTATACTAAAATATGAAAATACTACATGTCGTCTCAAAATCGATATGTATCCTACCACCTATATACCACCTGTTCAATGTCATCCTGATTCGAGAACAATGCTGATGAGTTCAACGGTGAGCCTATCAGTTAGCCACAGTTCTTGCACAGCAGCCAGCCTAGCTGACGCAATATTATTTTTCTGATTATTGACCACTCGCCCCCCCCTGGCCTCCATTTAATTATTCACCCTTATTTTGGCCATTTTACCAGGATAGAAACTCCATTAGCTTTTGAACAGATTATGATAGAGACATTAGGTTTGGACCATAGGTTTTATTAGATGATTATCTACACAATTATATATTATTTTAACCAATGGACCAAAGATGCTGTACGTTTTTGGGTGTACACCCTTACATATTAGTGATTACCGGTAATGCTCTTTATTCCACAAGAGGGCAGCAAATGATAATTTTCTAAAACCATTGACGATTCAGCAGGGAGGCATGTTTCCCAGTGCTGTTTGCTCCATGTTGACAAACCACAGCTCTGTTGTTCTATATTTGAATGTGTCGTAATGTTAACGCTACCTACAGGGTCTGCTCCATGTTGACAAACCACAGCTCTGTTGTTCTATATTTGAATGTGTCGTAATGTTAACACTACCTACAGGGTCTGCTCCATGTTGACAAACCACAGCTCTGTTGTTCTATATTTGAATGTGTCGTAATGTTAACACTACCTACAGGGTTTGCGCAGAGCTTGCCTTGGGGAACACCACAGTTAATTAGAAGTTGGCTCAAGCTACATTTTATGACCCTTTTGGACTGCAATGTACAGGGGGCACAATGTTTTGAACTGTTAATAACAATTTTGTATAGTTAGGCAACATTCATCATAAGTAGAGGACCCATCTTCCTCAAGTCTTTTCTCTTTCTGTTGAATCAGAAGATTCAATAATAAAATATAAACATTCCTAGTGTTATGCATCACTCCTCACCCCAGCTTGAGGTGAGCTGTACAGTTTTGGGGTGAAGATTCCTTCCAGGCCTAAGGGCTTCCTCTGGCCGATGACTCTTCTGTGTCTTCGCCTTACTTTGGAAGAGAAAATGTCCTCCAAGGTGCGTGAGTGATCTATTTCCTATGGGCTCTGCTCAGTGCTGTCGAGTCCTACATAACTAAAACTCCCTCCTGCTGCTCTCTCCATCTCTTTATCCCGGTGCGGTTCTGAGGAATTTAAAGCAGCTCCATTGACTCCCAGAGGCTGAGGATCCTCTGCAGGCCTGGGGCCGGGCTTATAGAGGCTGATGTGATGGGGCTCATTGACTCCAACATGGTCAGGGGTTCCCAAACATTTTTTGTCCTGCGACCCCATTTTGATATCAAAATGTTTGTGACCCCACCATGTAAGAAATATGATGTAATCCATGGTCATTGGTTCCTTTTTTAATTGGGGCTATGACAGCCTGTTCCAAATGAGCCTGACAGTACTTCAAGCCAAGGGAAGTATGGTTTGAAGTGGCTGAAATGCATCAGAAAGGTATTGGGAAGTTCAGAAGATCATCAGGCAATAATTTGTATGATCTTTTGTGTAAAAAAGAACATTGTTATTTTTCCCCCAGTCGGATTTAGTGCCTGATCTTGTCTACACTTCTAATGAGGCTTGAGAGTCTTATCTTTCTTTGGGGTCATAATATTTTGTAGCTTAAACAGCCTCCTCCTTTTTGCCTCAGTGTGAGTGCTGCTCACTGCCTGGCTATCACAGGAATTGCTGTGATTCTCCTCTCCAAGAACACTTGATTGATGATGTAAATTTGCCAGCGAGCGATTCACTGTCGACGAGACCCTGGTTTGACGACACCCCTAAGCCTCCTATTCCACGTCGTGTTTTTGTGTGGGAACACGACAAGTTTGGATGGGCAGGCAGACTGAGAAGGGAGCCAGGAGGAACAGCCAAAATACACTGCTCAAAAAAATAAAGGGAACACTTAAACAACACAATGTAACTCCAAGTCAATCACACTTCTATGAAATCAAACTGTCCACTTAGGAAGCAACACTGATTGACAATACATTTCACATGCTGTTGTGCAAATGGAATAGACAAAAGGTGGAAATTATAGGCAATTAGCAAGACACCCCCAAAAAAGGAGTGATTCTGCAGGTGGTGACCACAGACCACTTCTCAGTTCCTATGCTTCCTGGCTGATGTTTGGTCACTTTTGAATGCTGGTGGTGCTCTCACTCTAGTGGTAGCATGAGACGGAGTCTACAACCCACACAAGTGGCTCAGGTAGTGCAGTTCATCCAGGATGGCACATCTATGCGAGTTGTGGCAAAAAGGTTTGCTGTGTCTGTCAGCGTAGTGTCCAGAGCATGGAGGCGCTACCAGGAGACAGGCCAGTACATCAGGAGACGTGGAGGAGGCCAACAACCCAGCAGCAGGACCGCTACCTCCGCCTTTGTGCAAGGAGGTGCACTGCCAGAGCCCTGCAAAATGACCTCCAGCAGGCCACAAATGTGCATGTGTCAGCATATGGTCTCACAAGGGGTCTGAGGATCTCATCTCGGTACCTAATGGCAGTCAGGCTACCTCTGGTGAGCACATGGAGGGCTGTGCGGCCCCACAAAGAAATGCCACCCCACACCATGACTGACCCACCGCCAAACCGGTCATGCTGGAG
This sequence comes from Salvelinus fontinalis, assembly GCF_029448725.1. NCBI lineage: Eukaryota > Metazoa > Chordata > Actinopteri > Salmoniformes > Salmonidae > Salvelinus > Salvelinus fontinalis. Next base: position 23,453,621 of record NC_074677.1, on the reverse strand, counting down.
GATGTTGCAGGCAGCAGAATGTTCTCCACCTCGTCTCCAGACTCTGTCATGTCTGTCACATGTGCTCATGTGCTCAGTGTGAACCTGCTTTCATCTGTGAAGAGCACAGGGCGCCAGTGGCGAATTTGCCAATCTTGGTGTTCTCTGGCAAATGCCAAATGTCCTGCACGGTGCTGGGCTGTAAGCACAACCCCCATCTGTGGACGTCGGGCCCTCATACCACCCTCATGGAGTCTGTTTCTGACTGTTTGTTTTAGCAGACACATGCACATTTGTGGCCTGCTGGAGGTCATTTTGCAGGGCTCTGGCAGTGCACCTCCTGGCACAAAGGCGGAGGTAGCAGTCCTGCTGCTGGGTTGTTGCCCTCCTACGGCCTCCTCCACGTCTCCTGATGTACTGGCCTGTCTCCTCGTAGCGCCTCCATGCTCTGGACACTACGCTGACAGACACAGCAAACCTTTTTGCCACAACTCGCATTGATGTGCCATCCTGGATGAACTGCACTACCTGAGCCACTTGTGTGGGTTGTAGACTCCGTCTCATGCTACCACTAGAGTGAGAGCACCGCCAGCATTCAAAAATGACCAAAACATCAGCCAGGAAGCATAGGAACTGAACCTAAAAAATAAAAGTGTGTACTGTATGACAGAGTGATAGACCTATTCGTGAAGTAATATGAATTAACAAGTTATAGAGCAAACAATGCAATTATCACAACACATAGGTTGTAATATGGCTTTTTTTCTGGCTTTTTTTCTGGCTTTTTTTCTGGCTTCTGGCTTCTGTGGTCACCACCTGCAGAATCACTCCTTTTTTGGGGGTGTCATACTAATTGCCTATAATTTCCACCTTTTGTCTATTCCATTTGCACAACAGCATGTGAAATTTATTGTCAATCAGTGTTGCTTCCTAATTGGACAGTTTGATTTCACAGAAGTGTGATTGACTTGGAGTTACATTGTGTTGTTTAAGTGTTCCCTTTATTTTTTTGAGCAGTGTATTCACAAGGACCTGTGGGGCATAAGGAGGGAAGAACCAGGTAGAACGGCCAAGGTGCTCCTGGAACCACTGATACAGGGCAGGGATTGTTCTGCCATTGAAATCCTTGGGCGGGTTGCCTAAGTGTTTCTTCGGGACACCTATCTCCAAACAGTGTTTAAAGTTTTTTTTAAAGTTATATTTATTTATTCAGAATGGAAAAACATTTTCAGTGTAAACTTAACTAACAAAAAACGGATAGAGTATGTAGAAAAGATAATGACATATTATTAGAAAATGTATCTTTGAGAACTAACAATCACCTAATTTAAAAGCTAGCTGACAGTCAGTGAGAATTGAAAATTCCCCAAATAATAAATTTAGCAGTATAGATTTTACTATTATGTTTGTGTAAAATAACACATTATTAGCCATGGCAAAATGCATAGAATTGCAGGTAATTATCTATAAAACTGCAACATGTTCTCTCAACTCCATGGCAGAGTATGTAGAATCGCAGGAAATGTACTTTAAAACGTCAACATTTTCTCTCACCTGCATGGCAACAAAAAAAATCTATCACTCCCATCTGTGGTACTATTTAATTAACAATCAATCTCTGAATTTTTCTCATGAGCCATTTGGCTCCTACATCTTCACTCTGCCAGCTTCCCTTCCCTCCTTCACTCTCCCCTCGCTCTTACTCTGTGGTTATATTAGGGGTAACTTCTACTTACTCTCCCTCTTGGTGTAGAGTACACGGGCCTTGGGGTATAGGGTGATCTGATTGGATCAGAAGTAGGTTTGGGTGGTGTTCAGATGACTGAGTAGCGTTGGGATGTTGACAGACTGTGGAAGCGAAACGGGGAGATGAGGGGCTATATGTATCCAGCAGTCTGTTTTGAGCGCTGTCTGTCAACAGACTATCAGGTTGCCTTCAGTTTATCATGGTTTGATGCCTATTTTTCCTTTTTTGTCCTGGTAATGTGTTTTTCAACATTAGGCACAAGTGCCCTGGGTGGAAATTTAGGCCCTACATATCTTTCATTGAACAGATGAGCCACAGAATTCAACGCTCTTAACACAGATTTATGTCAGAGGAATATTTTTCCACTCTATCAATACCACATGTTGTTCTTTCCCTGTATTCTCAGATTATTTCTCTTACTGGCCTCCCTATACAGTTCCTTCAGAAAGTATTCACACCCGTTGACTTTTTTCACATTTTGTTGTGTTGCAACCATATAATAAGATGCATGCACTAACTCTGTGTGCTTTAATATTGTTGAACATGAATTTTGAATGACTACTTCATCTCTGTACCCCATAAACACAATTATCTGTAAGGTCCCTCGTCGAGCAGTGAATTTCAAACACACATTCAACCACAAAGACCACTTATTGGTAGATGGATATGTATATATATAATATATATAATATATATATATATATATATATATATATATATATATATATATATATATATATATATATATATATATATATTTTTTAACAGACATTGAATATCCATTTTAGCAAGTTATTAATTACACTTTGGATGGTGTATAAACACACACAGTCACTAGAAAAGGTCAGGCATCCTTAACTCAGTTGCCATAAAGGAAGGAAACCGCACAGGGATTTCATTGTGTGGCCAATGGTGACTTTAAAACAGTTTAATGGCTGTGATAGGAGAAAACAGAGGATGAATCACCGTTTTAGTTACAGTACTCCATAATACTAACCTAATTGAGTGAAAAGAAGGAAGCCTGAACAGAATACAAATATTCCAAAACATGCATCTTGTTGCAACAAGGCACTAAAGTAATACTGCAAAGAAATTCACTTTTTGTCCTGAATCCAAAGTGTTATGTTTGGGGTAAATTTATTACGACACATTGCTGAATAACACACTCCATATTTTCAATCATAGTGGTGGCTGCATCATGTTATGGGTATGCTTCTAATCGTTAAGGACTGGAAAGTTTTTTCCCAGGATAATTTTTTTTTATGGAATGGAGCTATGCACAGGCAAAATCAAAGAGAAACTTGGTTCAGTCTGCTTTCCACCAGACACTGGGAGATGAATTCACCTTTCAGCAGGACAATAACACAAGGCCAAATCTACACGAGTTGTTTACCAAGAAGGCAGTGAATGTTCCTTAGTGGCTGAGTTTTTTTTTTTTTAGTTTTGACTTAAATCTACTTGAAAATCTATGGCATGACTGAACATAGTTGTCTAGCAATGATCAACAACCAATCTGACAGCTTGAATAATTTTTTTAATGAATAATGGGCAAATGTTGCACAATCCAAGGTGCGGAGACTTACCCAGAAAGACACCTTTGTAATCACTTTCACCAAAGGTGATTCTACAAAGTATTGACTTTGGGGTGCGAATACTTATGGAAATGAGAGATTTCATTTTCAATAAATTTGCAAAACAATTCTCCGAACATGTTTTCACTTTGTCATTATGGGGTAATGTGTGTTGATAGGTGAGAGGGGAAAAATAATTTAATCCATTTTGAATTCAGGCTTTAAGTCAAGGGGAATGAATATTATCTGAAGGGGCACTGTATGTGTGTTTTCAGTGTGTGAAAACAGAGGCAGTGTTCTATTGTGGAGTCTAAAGGGCGTCTGCCCTGACGCAGTGTCTAGCGGAGGCGATAAGCCTTTCCTCTAGTTAACGTCTAGCCTTAGAGCAGTCCTGTGGGTCGCCTGCCGGTGGGGTGCCCCTCTCCAACCTTCAGCTCTCAGCCTCAGGATATTGTTCTGGGCCGGATTAAAGGGACCCGTTTAAACAGATGGCCCACTCTGTCTCCAAGCCCAGAGAGCTGACCCCCAGGGTCCCAACACCATCAGTCAGACCACAGAAAACAAACTGGCTACTAAGCCCCAAATCTCTTTGCAGAATATGGACGTGGCTATGCTTTTTTTCTTTCACACCTCAGGAGTATACTTAAAGGGATATTTTGGCAACGAGACCCTTTATCTACTTCCCCAGAGTCAGATTAACTTGTGGATACCATTTTTATGTCTGCGTGCAGTTTTAAGGAAGTTGCTAACTAGCTCCAATTGCTAACTAGTGTTAGCGCAATGACTGGAAGTCTATGGGTATCTGCTAGCATGTCGTTGTGCTAATGCTAATTAGCCTTGGCTCGCAAAACTACTTTTAACTTCCTTCGTATTGGACACAGAAACATACCAATGTTATCTACCAGTTCATCTGACTCTGATAAAGGGCCTCATTTCCAAAATCCCGAAATATATCTTCTGGAACAAAGAGATATTCCAGAAGATAGAAAAATACTTTTTTTTACCTACTGTTTTTTTTTGCTCAATGTGCCATTTGTGTGGCTCATACATGCATAATAAACAATCTACAGTCCTCTCTGTGGAAAAAGCCACAGAATCCTTACATTCTAACCTGCCATCATTTAGTTCATGCAATCTACGCGCCCATTCCTGTCATGTAGTGAACGTGCGCTCTGAATCAATGTTTCAAGTGACTGCATGGCTAACCATTAGATATTATTTTCATGATAACAGTGAAAATACATAGAATACATCGATCAAATCCATGCATCAGAAGTTAGAAAACGTTAGATCTGTTAGACCTCTGTAGTAGTTTCTTTTCATTAATGCGTTTCTCTGCAAACCACAAAATGTTGTGCTCAAAAGATGGCATTGTACCCACACACATATACTAGAAGATCATTGTCAACCTGATCAGAAACACTATGGTCACAACCTGTATCTCCTAAATGGTACCACTGGTGTATTTTGTTTGAGTTTTGGAATATAGTGTGCAATAGGCTTTAAGGTTTTTCACAAGGTCCATCTATCCCATTTGCAAATCGTGAAACGACAACTTTGATGTGCTTGAGAAATGTATACTGCAAACTTTCATCCACTTTTTATAGAGGAAACTATAGGCCTACCTTTGTATCAACCATCCATCCAAATCAAATAATTCCATGCATCCACTTTTTGTCTTTATAGACTTTGACACGTAATCCAATGCTGGGAACACTGCAGCTGTTGATTGCCAGCGATCATCATTTATCACGTTGGCATATGATATAATCAACACACTTTCAAGGAGTAGGACATTTGATGGAAACATAAGTATACATTTTCTGTTGTATAAAATTACGTTATCACATTTGCTTGCTCATTTGAAATACTATTCTGATGAGACCACGCGCTATGGAATGATGTTTAATGAGGTTGCAAGGTTGAGGGATCAGGTCAGCACAGTATTGCTGGGTGAGTCCAACATGCACACCACATGAACGCCCCCAAAGTTTGTTTAATTAAAAAAAAAAATTATACGTTAAAATAAATTCACTCTTTGGTCATTCGCTCCGGAGCTCGAGAACAATTGAGCACAATTTTCGGGGACCCGTTTTGGCTCGTGAGCTCTACTTTCAAAACTACTGGGTGAAATTTAACAAAACCTTTAACAGATCTTTAAACAAATGTACGTTTCTCACATGCCAAGCCAGTAGCCTGCACTCTGTTTCTTTCTAGCCACTAGGTCCATGGACTCCTGGGTTGTATTCATTTAATGCACACCATAGCAAAACATTTTGCAACAGTAAATTAAAACAAGGGTTTCTTATTTGTCTTTTTCAGGTAAGTCCCTCCCTGGTTCGGCCTGTTTGCTTCTGTTTGGTGCCCATGTTGACTCCTGGGTCCTGACACAGAGCCTTTTCCTGCTCCGTCTCTTTCGTTCTGTCCCAACCCAGCAGTTTCCTAACATTGCTCGCTGTCAGCCCTAATCTCAAACCGTTGATCTAGGGCTGCATTCTTCCCTCGATTACTCGTGGCATGTTGTGCATTAGAGTAGCATCGCCAGATTGGCCACTCGTGTTGTGTTTTCCCCATTACGGAGAGAAAGTAGGGCGGTAACTTTAATTGTAACTGATGTAACAGACCGTGGTGGTAAAAGGCGAGTCTTTGTGTGGTTAGGATTTTAGTTGTTCTTTGTTTGGTTCATTACCTCTTGCAGCTTTAGTGACCTAAAGGGACAGTTTGAGGGGAGGAGATGGGAACCTCTCGTCAGTAATCTTCTGCAGAAGGCCTGGCCCCTCTGACCCTAGAAGACTAGAATGTCCTTTCTTAACAAGACAAAACCCCATGTGCTTTACCATAACGTCTTCTTTATACAGTCTTTTGTTTATATCTGAAGGGTTAGGAGATGCGGTACAATAAAACCTGCCTTGAGACCAATGTAGGCCTAAGCATTTTAAAGCACAATTTTGCTGATTTTATGAGTATCATCCCATCCAACTAGCATCTGTCAATTACGGATAGGATTACGAATACAAATTTGGCCAGATCAGTGCACTCCCACTCCTCACCGGTGCTGCCTGCGTGCTGGGATGTATTTTTTTATTATTATTAAAGGAGGTATTCCCGTGGTAAATAAGGGACTGTTTGAAAGCGGGCCATATTTATTACAGTAACATGTTTTTTTCTGAAATAGGTATTAGGGTGGCTCACAGGGTTTCCCACCATGGCTTTCTCTCTAAAGTTGCCATGTATTGTAAACAAAGATTTTTTTACTTACAGAATAGTGGTAGAACCCCTTCTAACCATCCGCAGAGAGAAAATGCACATGAAGGTGCACCAAAATATTTTCTGTCACCCCCCCCCACAATCTTAACTCCTCTATGTACAGAGGTGACAATATTAAATATGAGTTAGCGACAGGGTAAATATGAGTTAGCGACAGGGTAAATATGAATAGCGACGTTGTCCGCCCCGCCGGTGAGGTTCAGGTATGCTGCGAACCGAAGATGTTTATTGGGTTTTCTCACCTTAGCCTCTTTTTCTCTTCCTCTTTGCTGTTGTGCGGTTCTTGTTGGGTACCTGTGACATCATTGCGTTATCTGTAAAACATACAATCTATTTATTTTATATATATTTCAAGGGTATACATTACTCATGGTGTGAATGTATTCTATTGGTTTCATCTGTGACATAAGTCACAATTGAATTGATGATTGATTCGATAAAGTTCAGTAGAGTAGTTTTGAACTGTTACTTAGAACTATCAATTCATTCAGTAAAAACATGTCTGATCAAGTTGTCTCTCTTTCTGCCAACTGTATGTCCCAGGCCTGGCTGTGAGGTGTTTGTGTCGGTCTGTGTATCTGACCTATACAGTATCTGTAGACAGAGGAAGTAGAAGCGGAGAGGGAGAGGGGCCAAAAACATTAACAAGTGCCCCAATCTCTTGTCACCTGATATAAGAGCATTTCATAAATGAAACTCATCTAATCACACAGTAAAATAAGTGTTTTGTCAACCTCCTCCCCTACCTCCCTCGTATGTTTTCTTAGATGCCAACTGCACCAGACTGCACCTCACTTACTCGCTTTCTCTCTCCAACACAAAAGATTCACAAAAAATTTCAAGTGGTCTCTCAAAACAAAAAGTACACGGCTGGAACGATATGAGGGGGCGACGAAAAATGCATGCAAACGAACAAAAACCGAAAACCACTGCATACCATTGTGGAAGAATGGAATGGACAGGGCTTTAAGCTATCTCACCAACCGCTTTGTGAATGAGACAAGCACGCCCAACCGCCAACGCTATATAAGGCAATGAAATGTGTTTTGTTTCGATGTGCCCCTACTCTCCAGGGGGACGGGGATGCTCTCACTCTCTTCCTCGTTCTCTCTTTCTTTCTCTCTTTTTGAAACACCCGTTTTTTTCCCTCAACTTTTTTATCTCTGTAAGCCAGATGATACATCTGCCTCTGCTGTTGCTCGGCACTGATTGCGATTGCTGGCCTGTTGCGCTACGTATAAACCATGGTAAATATTTATTTTGAGATCATCAGTTGGGTAAATGAATCCATGAACAGTACGGGCCATCAGAGCCAGTGCTTTGTGGAGGCCGCTCTGGAAGGAGTTACTACATAGTGGATGTGTTTAAGGTCAGAAAGTCAATGCCATTTGTGTTTATTACAATGCTCATTGATTTTGTCTGAAATCCATCAAAGCTTCCTTCTCTCCTCCCTTCATCTGCGAGAGGCAGCATTGCAAACAAGAATTCTCTAAAGATGGCTTCCAAGCAGCTTTCTGTTTAGGGAAAATGTTCCATATGAATGTTCAAGAATAGTCTCATTGGAATCCACATGCTTTTACAGGCATTCATCCACAAACGGATTTAGGGTTTAAGATGTTATTCTTTTCAGATGCCTTTCTATCTTAAATCAAGGACTGAATGTCCTTAAGGATCTAAAGTGTGTACTTATTTGAATCGTAATCCCTAGTTGTCATTTTCACTCGTCGTCCTCATGTTGTAGGAAAGGTAAAGTTGTTATGTTTCAGTGTGCTTTCTGGAGGGGTGGGTGGGTGCCAGCCTAGTGGTTGCACTGCCCCAGTGAGGGCATAGGGGCCTGGGACTGGTCCACCCCCTCACACCTTGTGAGCCAGGGGCCCATATAGGGCGTGATGTGATGTGATGGGCAGGCCCTCCTATCCCCAGACTGGTTGAGCTGATAAGGGTGCAGACATGCGTTAAGGGCTGGGAAGATAACAGCACTCACCTAGGGGAAGTGCCTATATAAGATTCTTCCATCACAATCACCTCAGACCGATAAAGCTGTCAAAACGGCTTTGCCCTGACGTTCCCAAGGACAATCACCAACGGCTATCACTATCTTCCCAAGCAGGTTGAAATGAAAAAAGACAAAAAAATGAAAGGAAAGTGAATGGTTGTAGTAGAGTTTCCTCCTTTCTTAGTGTGACATCATTAGGAGTTATGTCTGACCCCACTTACTGAAGATACAGGAGTGATGAATGTTGGTCTGGGCTCCATCCTCCTACCACACACAGTAATATCCTGAGGTGTCTGAGGAATAGCGTTTTAATAATAATAAAAAAACATGGAAGTAGCTGGAGGCACCATAGATTTGTGGAAATATCTCTGCGAGCTGGATTAGTTTTAAACTGAGCCAATGGAGGGTCAGGCACTAAACCCACTAAAGGAGGCAGTTCCAGGAAGGCTCTGAGGGACTGCATACCTAAGTATTTTATAGACTGTCCCATAAAGTTACTCAAATCTCCCACTTCCATGACCACAGGCCCCATTCTCACTCTGCAACCAAAGCCACTTTCCCCACTGCAACCACTACAAACTCCAACCACAAGGGGTTGTTGCATAATAAGAGGAGAGCCGAAGTTGCGTTTTCACTCATCCATATGTAGTCCATAGATTAATACCCAGAGCTGCTGCTCTCACATGGAACACATTCAAGCACAAGCAGTGGGTATGAGCTGCACCTGTGTAACCCCCCTCCACTCCCAAAAGTCCAATGATGTATGTAGCCTAGGTGACTTATTGGCAGACAACTAGCTGCCTTGTTCAGTATGGATGGAGGAATGGAGTTTTTAGCCTCACTGATTTAGCCAATTACCTAATTTGAGAAAATTGACTAAAGAAAGCAACAGATATGGGAACCATGAGTAAAAAGAGGGATGTGTATCTGAAAGGGCTGTAGCTCCACGCCACCCTACTTAATGTAACCTTTACTGAGAGAGAGCCATGTTTGGACCCATGTGGTTACCGTCACGTACTGAAGAAAGGAGTCTGTAGTCACAATTTTGAAATTGTGGTAAACCGGGAAGACAAGGTCTTCTCTTCAGATTTGTGCTCCGAAGTGAGGTGTTAATGAATGAGAGGATGATTGAGGAATTCTAAAACATTTTAGATGGAAGATGTGGCTGAATATTCCCATTTAAGTTATACATACTAGAGGAAGGGGATTACCACCAACCCTCAGTTTACCTGTTCCCTAATGACAATTTAAAAGACCCCAGAAGTGGAGTATGAAAGATCACGGAGCATTTTGGCACCACTATGGGATTATTCAGTCCTGGCCCCTTAAGACTCTTTGTGGCTTCCACCAAGTCCACTGATTCAGCCAAAAGCCAGGAGAACTCTGCAATCTGAGGCTACAAGCTGTGAAAATGCACTGTATGTTTTGGCAGGGGTTTTGGCGCCTTGATTGACAGAAGACTACAAGTAGTGGTTTGGTGCAGGAATCTGCCTTAACATTATCTGGGTAAAGAAGTGCTGCCAGCACAGGCCAGGTCAGGCAGTGTGTACTAAGGTTACTCCTAGGGATAGACTAGCAGAGATTGGGGGGATTGAGATATGAGGAGTATGGAACAGCCCACTCCTGACAGAGGTGGAATGATGTGGCTGGAAAAATGGTGGGTTGGGGCATGGAGGGAATGGGGGCAGGGGGTTGAAGTGGTCCCATTGAGGGAACATGGTGAAGGAGAATTTTACTAACGAGAAATGAAAACCACATCTCCATCAGGAGACCAGACCCCAGACCAGACGGTAGAGCCATTCATACTGTAGATGAGAGGGACTGAATCGGGAACTGCCGGCCACACTGCCACATCTAACACGTATCTCCCATTGAGCGTGTCTGTAAATTAGACAAAACGAGGATGATCTCGAGTCTCTGACAATATTATTGCTAATGGCTGCCTTCCTCTTGTGTGTGTGTGAGAAGGACCCTCAGATCTCAGCCTGGTGTGATGGTTGTCTGTTCCTCTTAGACCATGTCGCTGGGGCTGCTGTGTTGTGGGGAGCAGCTTGGTCTCCCTCACTCCCCATGAGGCCTGGAGCTGTTGAAACCATACTTGGAGATTTGATCAAGTCCGTGATTGATAGCTGCAATAAAGTTCTGGCTTGTCTTTTGGTATTGTTGTTATTGTTCCCTCCCGATCTCTCCAGAGAGGACAATGAATGAATGAATGAATGAATGGCATTAGTACCCAAAGGTTTTGGGAAAGTCTTCCATGTTTGTGGTGAGTGTCTTTATTAAATGGTCTGCTGCGGTTTCTCTCAGTTGTCTGACTTTAATACTTTCAGGTCCATAGGGCAACATTTGATCCTTAAATCGTGGTTAGATATATTACAAAATAATAGTGACTAAAATACTGGTGGGTTATTTGTGGTTAATGGCTATTTAAGAACTTGATACGTCCCCCGAGTCAATAGGAATACATCTGAAGAGTCATTTTAATGAACTTTGTTCTTTCAATGTTCTCAATAACCGCTTTGTCCTTTTGTTCCTTTGGAACCTTCATTAACTTTGATACATTTGGAGACCTACACGGCACAACAATGTAGATTAAACCCCGGTAAATCAGGAAGTGAAACAATGATGGAAACAAACCGTCGCCACAGAGTAAAGAGCCCCATGTGGTCCATCATAACTCATACCTCCTCCCTCTGCCCTCCAAACAAACCTAACTAACATTAACAAATAGCACAGCAAATAAACACGCTAACAAGATGGCTGATATTACACTGTCCGGAGTGTCCGCCCTCTGTTCTTGTGTGTTTATTTATTTAGCCTACTGCAGATATAAATCTGTCAGCATCACATACAAGCATCCTCTATTATAAAGTACATGTCTATTGAGTTCCTGAGGTGAAGAGCCTAAGCTCCTATCTTGATGTTCCTCCCTGTACTTTCCAGGCTCCACACGGCCCAGAGAGCCATCAAGCAGACCCAGGTGACCGTGCAGAAGATCGGCAAGGAGATTGAGGAGAAACTGAGAACGACAACAGCCTGCACCAAGCGTGTGAGTCAGCCAGCACAATACAGATCCACCACTGATCTCTTCTCATCTGCAACTCATTCTCTTGCAAACCCATTATCTATATCGTGCCAGTATCACGTGTTTATGTACTAACTACAATAGTCGGTTGGTTAGATGAGACCTCTGGCTATGAGAACTGAAATATACTTATTTAAATTGCATTTAAGATAATTGTGCTGAACCAGATAAGCAGCAGCAGCTACTCCTGTATTCAGCCAAAACGACCACCTGGGAACATCCAGCAATAATAATCTGTTGCAGGGGGGCTTTTTAACAAGACACCCATGATTTGTCTTTATCCTTGAGTCAAATCAAAACTAATAGAAAGAAAGCATATAAAACTTTTTTGGAATTTGCAGCCACACTGCTGTGAAAATGGAGCGGTAATCGTAGGTTTTGACTGTTGTGTTTATTGTAAGTGCACACTTCACAAGCTCCTGTTATAAAAGCCCTGGGGCTCTTGACACCTCCATGTTTTGGTGCTCAAGGTATATGCTACACTATTACGTTAAAATCAGATTTGTGCAGATAGGATTTAACCCCCCTGCCACCCTTCTCCACAGCTTTCATTTAAAGCAGGGATAGGCAACTTTTGAGTTGGGTGGGGGCCACCAGAAATCTGAACTCTTCATGTGGGGCCGTAGTGGCTCATGTGTCTGCGTACCCACATCCATACACTACAGTCAACTGATTTTTGCAATCAATCTATTTGTGCAGTTATACTACTCTCTTAAGTAAATGCATTCAACCAGTAGCCAGGGTCGGCCCCAGCCTTTTGGGGGCCCTAAAAGAGATTTGGTTATTGGGCCTCCCTTTGCCTGGCTACCCAGACTCCTTGCTACCGCCAAATGTTACGTCACACCCACAGAGGCTAGTTTCCTCTCCACTACGTTTGAAAGTACATTTCCTGCAATTTTGCTATTGGGTGAAGAGAACATGTACAATTGCAACAACACTCTTCATGCAATTCTACTCATTTTGCCATGGGCACAGAGAAGAAATGTGCCTTTTTTAAGCTTATTTCCTGTAATTTCACATATTTGTCCATGACTTATGCCATGTTAATATGATATCTGAGTGAGAGTGACTAACAAAATCAATGGGGGGCACCTGGAGGTCAGGGCCCCTGGGCACATGCCCTGCGTGCCCAGTCAGTATTACTTCAAGTAACTGGCTGGACTAACTTACCAATCTAAAAATTCTTATCTGACAGGGCTCATTGAGTGACAGTCAGCGACTGCCAAAACAAGGACACCATATCTGTAGGACATGAGTGTGGCGGCAGTCCGAGGAGACTGCTCCAACAGTCTCTTCTTGTTGTTCACCTCAACACCTCAGACATCTGTCACCCTCTATCTGTCTCTCAGCCTTTTGATATCGAAATGTTGTGTTCTTTACCGCTGAATTAGTCTGACTACTTACCAGCACCCTCAGGCAGTCAGATGATGAAGGCCCACACACACACAGAGCACAATTCTCCTATTGAAACGGGCTTGTGGCTGATACTTCACCTCAATGAAACATTCCAAGGCTTTTCAGAGTTCACCTCAGCTAATAAGTCATGTTATACCTCCTTCAGATCAGCTCAGCCCCCGCTGCTCTCTCTGTGTACTGTAGCTTAGACCGCTCCTTTTAATATAATTTTATTGAGTTAGTGGTTTCAAAAGAGGGGAGCATTGTGTGTCTTACTCTGGGTCTCCCTCTCTGTGTGTGAATTCTCTCTGTTAGTATCCCTCTCTCCCTCAGTCTGCCCACGCCACCTCTTGTCTGTGTGAGATCAAAGAGTGCAGAGGTGAGGCCACCACCACGGCCCACCGTGGCCCTTTCACCCTCTCACCCACACTCTGCCATTGATCTCCAGGGTTACGGCCAGGTTATTCCTCTGTCGCTGTTGACTCAGCTGACCAACAGAGTCTTTGATGTCCGGGGGCCCTTCAAACAGGCTGTAGGACATGCATGCACGAATGAAAGCACGCGCACACACACCATGCATGCACACACACAGGTAGGTGCGCATTTGCACACGCAAACACACACACACTCACGCAAACACACACGCGCATGCACACACAGTCACGTATTCGCATGCACACAGACTACATGCAACACGCACACATTGGCCACACCCTACCCGTCAACTCTGGACCACAGGAGGGCGGTGGTTCGTGCCAAAGGTGGTGTTGGTTAACACGCGAGCTGCAGCATTTCTGCACTACATATGATCTGTTACACTCAGGGAGATGGAGGTTTTATCTGGCAAGTCTGAGTAACTGACACCCTCTCTTTTTCTACAAAAGCCTCATAAGACCTCGATAAGAGGCCTATCAGCGTTTACTCTGATCCTGGCTGCGATCGCCATCTCTGTGTGTGTTGATACCACATGCTGCTCTAGACAACTGGCAAAATAAAGGCGCTCTCTAAATAAGGTTAAAATTCTTGGGGGGTCGGAGGATGGAAGAATGCAGGACTGATTGGGACCATCATATCAAACAGCCAGACTGGGAAAGGAGAGAGCTGCTCAGGCAGCTAACTCTCTCTGGCCTTCATTAACCTCCTCCTTGGTGGTGGATTATGATACCGATCAGAGGAATTGAATGGGGTTTGAGATGAAGGATGAGCGCTATTCGCTGTATACCCGTCGCAAGACCCACTGCTTGTTGTTTATTTATAAAACCCTGTTAGGCCTCACTCCCCCCTATCTGAGATACCTACTTCAGCCCTTATCCTCCACATACAACACCCGTTCTGCCAGTCACATTCTGTGAAAGGTCCCCAAAGCACACATCCCTGGGTCGCTCGTCTTTTCAGTTCGCTGCAGCTAGTGTCTGGAACGAGATGCAACATACACTCAAACGGGACAGTTATCTCAATCTCTTCATTCAAAGACTCAATCATGGACACTATTGCTGACAGTTGTGGCTGCTTTGTGTAATGTATTGTTGTCTCTACCTTCTTGCCCTTTGTGCTGTTGTCTGTGCCCAATAATGTTTGTACCATGTTTTGTGTTGCTACCATGTTGCTGCCATGCTATGTGGTTGTGTTTGGTCTCCTTATGTTGTGTTGTACTTTTTTAAATGTATTTTTTATCCCGGCCCCCGTCCCCACAGGAGGACTTTTCGTAAATAAGAATTTGTTTTTAACTGACTTGCCTAGTTAAATAAAGCTATCCATCCATCCCTCTCTCTCTCCTCTTATCTTCCCCACCTATGTGCTCAGTGAAAGAGCAAGCGCTGTTCTTCATTGGTGGTAGTACATCCAGGGCTGGAGGTTTCCTCCCAACATGGTCTTAAATGAACCCCAGATAGTGAGATGTTAGGGGCTGATAGGGAGACACCCTGTGGTGGCTGGACATGTTGAATAATGACCTGCATACTGAGAGCTCTATCCAGGTCTACCCAGGCCATGGAGCATGTGGTGAGCTAGATGTCACCCGACACTCAGTGTTAGCTAGGGAGGGAAAGTCATCTGGTGTTGATGCCAGCACTGTGTGTGTGACCCTGAACAACCACCTCCCCACACCAAAAGCCTGCTAGGATACTTATGGTGTACTGTACAACTTCTGAGATGGTACCACATTTATCACGTCACCTCCACAATAGTTTGTGTCTCATGATCATTTCTCATATGCCCCTTCCTCCCCTCCAATCGAGACCATTTGGAAGCCATCTGGAAACACGCACAAACACACAGCTCAGCTTCACTCTTACTGCTCTGACAGTCTGCAGTGTTTGATATGGTGATAGACTGGGACTTCAGGCTGTGTTTATTACCCTCATGGGGCTATAGGCCTGCCCATTCATTCACAGCAGGATTCAGTCTGTCTGTCCACTCAGATGTAATCAGAGTCTTGTGTTTCACTGGCCCTGCTCCCTCCGTCACCCCTGTGCCCTGCAGTTCCTCCCTCAGACATGATCAATCTACAGCCAGCTGTCTACCGACCAGGGAAGAGAAGGGGTTATCTTCTACCTGGAATGGCCTTGGAAGGGTTAGGACTGTCATACGATGCCTAACTAACTCAATGCTCCCCTCCCCACCAAGAAGGTGAAGTTAGGAAGACAAAGATGTTGGATAGTCTGAAGCTGTCAAATGAAAGGAGTGCTAAGAGGATGCTCCCTCTTCCTCTTCAGACTTTCTGACTCCAGTCTTGCTAAAGACAAAGCCTGTCTTTACAAACACACTCTGCAGTGTAAGAGAAAACGCCAGAAATTCGGTTTGTCACGATACCAGTATCTCTATACTTGGATGTATCGTGGCAAGGAAACAAAATCTGAAGCGAATTTAGTTATTTTTTTAGAAACAAACCGCATTATGTTGTCACCTAGAGTCACATTTTTTTATTTGGCAAGCTATAGCACCCATAATTTTACATGAAGTAGGTTTTTATAAGACCATAAAGTTTAGTCCAATTTCTTTTTTCTTTTTTTTTTGCCATGGACAATCTGCTATCGTAGTATCGCGATACTGGTATTGTGAAAACCTTACTAGAAATGAAGCTCCCATCAGGCTAGTCTGCAGCTGACATGAGTGAATAGGTGACGTTGGTGCTCTCTTATCTTCCTCTCCTCTTAGACTTTGACTCTGATAAAGCCCTAGCCTTTCTTAATGATAAAGCCCTAGCCTTTCTTAACATACAGCCTTCAATATAAGAGAAAAGGGCAGAAGTGAGGAAGTTCTAGTCAGGATGTTGCAGCTAAGGGCCCAGCTTCTCCTCTCCTGACTGCAGTCAGCTTTGCTCCAGGTCTTAGTGAGGGTTCAGCCACAATGTCCATTCCAGAATGAACCCTTCACAAAGCACACCCAGCCTAACCCATCGGCACGAATTCCTACCTCCACAAACGCAAGTGCATCCTGCTCTTGTCCACAACTTCTATCAGATCCCATTTTGCTGCATAACATCCTGGTCCTTCATACCAGTTAGTGCGGTGTTGTTTCTCTCGCTTGGCAGTGACCTTATCTCACTTTTGCCCTCTGCATGAGGGAGATTTTACCGTAATTCTATTACCAAACTGTATCTGCACAGTTTTTCCAATAAATGTTAACAAAATCTCTTTATTTACTGTGAAAATAGTTCAAAGTAGTCATTGTGCATAGAGTTGTATGGTTTGAAATCAATGGTTTTTGTTTGGCATACATTTTTTTAATTAAAAATCGTAGTGTAAGCGTAATTCCGTTACCGTGGAATTTCTCGAGGATCTTCGATTTCTCTCCTGAAGGCTGTTTTAGGGGTTGTTTTGAAAGAATTTGTTTGAGGCCCCACCATAGATGGATAGAGGACTCCTCTTTGTATCTGTGCTATTATGGCGTCTGTGAAGGCGTAGGCAGCACCATTGAAGCAATCTCCATTTTGAAGTAGTCCATTTTCTTCTTCACGATTGACTGATCCATCCTGTCACCAGGAGGGATCAGCCAATGAAGTTGCAAGTCCCACTCAGTTGACTAAATGAAAATGGTGGAAGCCCTCAATGGCGCTGCCCATGCAAATATGGCCTTTTGGCCACTAGAGTCCTCTGTCATTCTCTGTGGGCCCCACTTGTCTTCGCTCATCCAGGATTAACAGTGTCTTTTGGGTTAGTGGAGGCGTATTGAATGAGTTCGTTGCGTGATTGGCCCTAGAGAACAAACCATGTAATAAGGGACCTAATGGGGGTATGGTGGTGGGCTGGGACAATTAAAAGCACTTGCTGTGGTGAATCACTATGTATTCTGTCTCTTTCTGTTTATCCTTCCTTTTTCTCTCCCTTGATCTTTCGTCTCTTTTCTATTTCTTTTCAAAAAATGTCTCTCTCTCCATCCCCCCCTCTGTTTGCAGAAGAAGGAGCGGGAGTGTATGCAGCTGCGTCTGGGGACGCTACGCAGTGAGCTGGAGAGACAGAGGAAAGCGCTGGGCCGGGAGACAGACCTGCGGCAGAAGGAGAGAGCACTGCTTCAGAAGAAAGGTAAATGGAATTTGGAGTTACACCTTAAGACACAATAGACAGGCATTTCCACAAGGCCACAATTTCAAATTGCGTACAGTGTGGGACTGGGGGTTCACATGGGATTGTATTCCTAATACGTGCTTTACACAGGGTGCGTCCTAAACAGGCGCACACTACTTTTGGCCAAAAGTAGTTCAATACAAAGGAAATATGTGGCCATTTGGAACGCAACCCACAGACAGGTACACTTTGGGTCAGCCAACAGCTGTTCTTGGTGTGCTCTACTGTATTTTACTGCATATTCCACTCCATACATTTACAGTATAGTACACTACAGCACCTCACACACAGGAAACCTCTTTCACTGTTGAACGTCTGGAGGCTCTGAGTCACTCCTTCACGGTGACTGTTTTCCCTGGCCGTGTGACACTTTTAGACAGAGAAATGTCTTTGCCGGCCGCCAAGTTGTCCTACCAGGGCCGGTAAAGTAAATCGTTTGCCTTTTATGGTGTCATTCAGACAATTATATGGGTTGGATAACTGCAGGTTGTATCATGTCTGGGATGGGTGGGTTTGTTTTATGCAGCAGTAAACTGGCCTATATCTGGTATGTCCACAGGGAAATAAAAAACCTAGCAGAGTTCATATCCACACCACCATACCATGATGGACACTCACAGACCGGTTCATGCACTCACTCAATCAGACACACATACATACATACATATACTGTACACGTGCAAATGTCTCACTCTCTCCGTCTCACTCTCTGACTCCCTCTCTGACCCCCTCTCTCCAGGTCCCTCCTTCTACCTCTTCTGTTTTCTCTGAACAGTCTGTTTTTGCATTTGTTTAACATCAGGGTAGGGTGGGTTCTGAGAGGACTTGGGGGGACTAAGGCTCTGAAGGATCCAAGCTCTGTGTTTGGCCAAGGGGCTAGCTTAATTCTCCCTAAGATGACTTCTGTTAATGATTGGCTGGCCGTCTGCACTGCAGCACACCATCCCTGCACACACTGTGTTCTTAACATCCAGGCTTACACACAGTAAGCTAACCAACATGCACACACGAACGAACGCACACACACACAGACACTACAAGGAGGGGTCAGGGAAAGGTTCTCTTTGTGTCCTGTCCTGATGAATGGCCCTTAATCCTCTGTCACCACTCAGGCCACTGCTGGAGGGAAATCCTGGCCACAAATTGAGAATGTCCTTTGTGAAGAGAGGACAGGTGCTTATTTAAACTAACAAGGAAAAGTACCTGGTAGTAGATAAGAGCAGGTTAGGTATGTATGGTTTCCATGGTAACACCGTCATTTGACTCACCTCAGTAAACTACTAGGACCAGAGAGCCTTGTCATTAGCTCCAGTCTCTGTCCCCCCCCATGCTACCCACTAGGCTACATCATATTGAGCTTTTCTGAAACAGTGTTGGAATCTGCACTGTCTGTTTCCAATCCTCAGTCCTTTCTGTGAAATTACTGTTTTCTGACGATCCCCTTTAATGTCAACAAATGGGGGTAAAACAAAAATATACAGTACTGGGGTGGCGCATGTGAGGGTAGTGATGGGTTGGGGGTCTTGTGTAATATTGCCACAGGTATGTGATAAATGCTATGAAGCTGGTAGACACTGTGTGAGTGCGCTGTGCTTGGCCACTATGACTGTGTGAAGATACAGGAGAGCACAAGGTAAGTTATCTTGATGACAGGTTAACAGGCTGTCCAGTGGCTGCTGATTTGCTATGATGGTGGACTGCATGCATCCCTGTGTGTAAGAGGCCTGAGCAGAGCTGTAATTCTTTGCAGAGACAATGCCCAGAAAAAACGGAGCATTATTTTAACCTTAACCCCCACAGTCCTCTGCTTAATCATGCTGTCCCAATATTTATTTTTATGTTTTACTCCTACTTCTCTGCTTTTCAACATCTTTCTTTCGTCCTTTAGAATGAACGGGCTCAGAGGGGTCACAATTTCCTCTCACCTAATTTTCCCCTCTACCACCTTTAGCAGCTGTTATAAATTAGGGCGGTAAAAAGTATTTATCGCGGTTATTAACAGTAGTTATTTTCACTCTCTGCCGCGGCACAGAGGCGACTGTAGGCCAATAAACGTCAGTGGTGGACTTAGTTACCCAGAGTTAAGAGTCAGGATTTATAAAGTGGTGAGATGTGGGGGTATCTATCACACACTGGACTTAGCTCAGCTCTCTGGTCCCCACACTAAACCTATCAACATTATACCCACAGTCACCAGCTTCCTCAGCTGCACAGCAGCCATTTTGAATTATTGAGGGCGAGAGAGGGCGACTGTGACTGACATTCTTACTAATGAGGGATAGAGTGGTATTACTGGACTGGAGGGGGCCTATAAGAGCCAGTAGGAGCAACTTGAGAGACATCTCTTTCTCTTGTTATTTCTCTCGCCCTCTCTTTCAATCTCTTTCAGCCTTTTTCTCTCTCTACACTTAACATTGTGTGTGTGAGAGACTTGAAGGGGTTTGATGACGACAAGGCCGGTCTGTTGGATCGCTTTGTGTTGAAAACGATCTGTGTTCCAGCCTTCTAATCCTCTCACTCTCTCTCTCTTTATTCTCCTGCACGGAGAGCGTGAGCAACCTCAAGATGTTCTCCAGGCCTTTCATCAGGACAAAGGAGAGGAGAGCAGGATGGAGAGTGCAGCAGGGCTGTGGAAAAGGAAAGGAGGGCTTATTGAAGGGCAGACATCCTGTCTTGTACCAACACGGGCCACAACAGTCACGTCCTCCATCGTTACACAGTAACACACTCTGTCCTTGCTTCATGATTTTATCTCCTTCTTCCTCCACATTTCCTTTGCTCTCTCTCCCTCCAACTGTCTTACTCTCTCCCCCCTCTCTCTCCCTCCAACTCTCTTACTCTCTCCCCCTTCTCTCTCCCTCTCTACTCTTTACTGAGATGGAAAGAGGTAGCTCTTTATAGTAGGGTGTGTGTGTGTTTTTCCACCCGTGACAGAGGTAGTGAAGGCAGATATTATTATTTTGTCTCTGAAGGGCGAACACAACAACATTGGAGAGTGGTGAAAGATCAACATCTCTAAAGCTGTGTGACGTAGCCGAACAGCACCACAGGGTAGCCCTCCACACACACACGTTTTTACACAGTCTCCATTTGTTTTAGTTTGGCAGCAGAGGCTTGATGCTTAGGAGACTGGAATGGAGGGGTGGAGGGGTAGTAGTGGCGGTTACATAAAAGCCAGGGCAAGCTAAGGGCCTATGCAGGTGAAGGGGGACTTTAGAAAGCTGGTTTCAAGTCTTTGCTTAAACCAAAAGGGTTGGCTATTCTGTTCCATTTGAACATCAAACAGCTGGGTTTGATGTTGTGTGTATTGGAGCCACTCTACCTGTGCTGTGTCCAGCCTGTCAACAGTGGTGTACATGGGTTGGGATGGTTGGGAGGGAGTTGGGGTTTGTATTCTGCTTCTCTTTATTTGACTAAATGTTTATTTACAAAAGTAAAACAAATCCTACCATCATTATTCATGTGTAGATGTTTTATGTGCTGTGTGTGGGGAGGAAATGTTTTTTTTTTCCTGATCAAAGTAGCAGTGTTTAATGGAGAAGGCATCAGACCAACAATTTCTACCAGTATGTGTTTCATGTGCAACCAGAGGAAAAAACTCTAGACCACCTTTACTCCACACACAGAGACACGTACAAAGCTCTCCATCGCCCTCCATTTGGCAAATCTGACAATAATTCTATCCTCCTGATTTTTGCTTACAAGCAAAAACTAAAGCAGGAAGTACCAGTGACTTGCTCAATATGGAAGTGGTCACATGACGCAGATGTTAAGCTACTGGACTGTTTCGCTAGCACAGACTGAAATATGTTCCGGGATTCATCTGATGGCATTAAGGAGTATACCACCTCAGTCACGTCCCCACAGTGACCGTACATACAGTGCCTTCGGAAAGTATTCAGACCCCTTGACTTTTTCCACATTTTGTTACATTACAGCCTTATTCTAAAATGGATGAAATAAAAATACATCCTCAGCAATCTACACACTATACCCCATAATGACCAAGCGAAAACAGGTTTTAATACATTTTTGCAAATGTATTAATAATAAAAAACATAGTGGGGCAAAAAAGTATTTAGTCAGCCACCAATTGTGCAAGTTCTCCCACTTAAAAAGATGAGAGACCTGTAATTTTCATCATAGGTACACTTCAACAACTTCAAAAAAATCCAGAAAATCACATTGTAGGATTTTTAATGAATTTATTTGCAAATTATGGTGGAAAATAAGTATTTGTTCACTTACAAACAAGCAAGATTTCTGGCTCTCACAGACCTGTAACTTCTTCTTTAAGAGGCTCCTCTGTCCTCCACTCGTTACCTGTATTAATGGCACCTGTTTAAACTTGTTATCAGTATAAAAGACACCTGTCCACAACCTCAAACAGTCACACTCCAAACTCCACTATGGCCAAGACCAAAGAGCTGTCAAAGGACACCAGAAACAAAATTGTAGACCTGCACCAGGCTGGGAAGACTGAATCTGCAATAGGTAAGCAGCTTGGTTTGAAGAAATCAACTGTGGGAGCAATTATTAGGAAATGGAAGACATACAAGACCACTGATAAGCTCCCTCGATCTGGGGCTCCACGCAAGATCTCACCCCGTGAGGTCAAAATGATCACAAGAACCACACGGGGGGACCTAGTGAATGACCTGCAGAGAGCTGGGACCAAAGTAACAAAGCCTACCATCAGTAACACACTACGCCGCCAGGGACTCAAATCCTGCAGTGCCAGACGTGTCCCCCTGCTTAAGCCAGTACATGTCCAGGCCCGTCGGAAGTTTGCTAGAGAGCATTTGGATAATCCAGAACAAGATTGGGAGAATGTCATATGGTCAGATAAAACCAAAATATAACTTTTTGGTAAAAACTCAACTCGTCGTGTTTGGAGGACAAAGAATGCTGAGTTGCATCCAAAGAACACCATACCTACTGTGAAGCATGGGGGTGGAAACATCATGCTTTGGGGCTGTTTTTCTGCAAAGGGACCAGGACGACTGATCCGTGTAAAGGACAGAATGAATGGGGCCATGTATCGTGAGATTCAGCAAGGGCATTGACGATGAAACGTGGCTGGGTCTTTCAGCATGACAATGATCTCAAAAACACCGCCCGGGCAACGAAGGAGTGGCTTCGTAAGAAGCATTTCAAGTTCCTGGAGTGGCCTAGCCAGTCTCCAGATCTCAACCCCATAGAAAATCTTTGGAGGGAGTTGAAAGTCCGTGTTGCCCAGCAACAGCCCCAAAACATCACTGCTCTAGAGGAGATCTGCATGGAGGAATGGGCCAAAATACCAGCAACAGTGTGTGAAAACCTTGTGAAGACTTACAGAAAATGTTTGACCTCTGTCATTGCTAACAAAGGGTATATAACAAAGTATTGAGAAACTTTTGTTATTGACCAAATACTTATTTTCCACCATAATATGCAAATAAATTCATAAATCCTACAATGTGATTTTCTGTATTTTTTTTTCTTCTCATTTCGTCTGTCATAGTTGAAGTGTACCTATGATGAAAATTACAGGCCTCATCTTTTTAAGTGGGAGAACTTGCACAATTGGTGGCTGACTAAATACTTTTTTTGCCCCACTGTACGTATGTAAGTAAGGTATTCTGACCCTTTGCGATGAGACTCGAAATTGAGCTCAGGTGCATCCTGTTTCCTTTGATCATGTTTCTAGAACTTGATTGGAGTCCACCTGTGGTAAATTCAATTGATTGGACATGATTTGGAAAGGCACACACCTATCTATATAAGGGTCCACAGTTGACAGTGCATGTCAGAGGAAAAACCAAGCCATGAGGTCGAAGGAAATTTTCGTGCAGGATGGCTGGCGCCAGAGAGGATGGCTGACTGTGCTGTGTTTAGTTTTTACTTATTTTTTTAAAACTTATTTTGTACATAATGTTGCTGCTACCATCTCTTATGACCGAAAATAACTTCTGGACATCAGAACTGCGATTACTCACCTCGAACTGGAGGAAGCTTTTTCCTTTAACGAGTCCGAGGAGAAGGATATACAGCTTTCCCGGGAACAGGCCCAAATCTCCGTCATTTGCGTGTAGAAAAGACGGAGAATTGGGGGATGGAGGTCGGGCTGCCGTCTGAAAATTCGTAGGCGAGCGAATAAACCTTCACTACAATCCATTCTATTGGCCAATGTGCAATCATTGGAAAAATAAATCAGTGACCTACTATCAAGATTATCCTACCAACGGGTCATTAAAAACTGTAATATCTTATGTTTCACCGAGTCGTGACTGAATGAAGGCGTGGATAATATAGAGCTGGCACGATTTTCCATGCACCGGCAGAACAGAGAAGCTATGTCTGGTAAGCCGAGAGGTGGGTGTGTGTGTCTATTCGTCAATAGCAGCTGGTGCGTGATGTCTAATATTAAAGAAGTCTCGGTGTTGCTTGCCTGAGGTAGTGTGGTCTACATAAGGTACTCTATCTACCAAGAGAGTTCTCATCTATATTATTCATAGCCGTCTATTTACCACCAAGTAACTCTAAGGCCATAAGCAAACAAGAAAATGCTCATCCAGAAGCGGCGCTCCTAGTGGCTGGGGACTTTAATGCAGTTAAACTTAAATCTGTTTTACCTCTTTTCTACTAAAGCAGGAAGTACCAGTGACTCGCTCAATATGGAAGTGGTCAGATGACGAGGATGCTACGCTACAGGACTGTTTTGCTGGCACAGACTGGAATATGTTCCAGGATCAAATTGCATTGAGGAGTATACCACCTCAGTAATCGGCTTCATCAATAAGTACATCGACAACGTCGTCTCCACTGTGACCGTACGTACATATCCCAACCAAAAGCCATGGATTACAGGCAACATCTGCATCAAGCTAAAGGCTAGAGCTGCCGCTTTCAAGGAGCGGGAAACAAATCCGGGCGCTTATAAGAAATCCCGCTATGCCCTCAGATGAACCATCAAACAGGCAAAGCGTCAATACAGGATTAAGATTGAATTCTACTACACCAGCTCTGACACTAGCCGGATGTGGCAGGGCTTGCAAACTATTACGGACTACAAAGGGAAGCCCAGCCGCGAGCTGTCCAGTGAAACGAGCCGACCAGATGACCTAAATGATTTCTACGTGCGCTTCGAGGCAAGCAACACTGAAGCATGCATGAGAGCACCAGATTTTCCGGATGACTGTGTGATCATGCTTTCCATAGCCGATGTAAGACCTTTAAATAGGTCAACATTCACAAGGCTGCAGGGCCAGACGGATTACCAGGATGTGTACTCCAAGCATGCGCTGACTAACTGGCAAGTGTCTTCACTGACATTTTCAACCTCTCCTTGACAGAGTCTGTAATACCTAAATGTTTCAAGCAGACCACTATAGTCCCAAAAACACAGTGGTAACCTGCCTGAATGACTACTGACCCACAGCACTCATAAATTGCTTTGAAAGGATGGTTATGGCTCACATCAACACCATCATCCCAGAAACCCTAGACCCAACTCCAATTTGCGTAATGCCCCAACAGAACCACAGATGATGCAATCTCTATTGCACTCCACACTGCCCTTTCCCACCTGGACAAAAGGAACACCTACATGAAAATGCTATTCATTGACTACAACTCAGCGTTCACCACAATAGTGCCCTCAAAGCTCATCATTAAGCTATGGACCTTGGGACTAATCACCTCCCTCTGCAACTGGATCCTATACTTCCTGACGGGCCGTCTCCCGGTAGTAAGGGTAGGCAACAATATATCAAGGAGATGATCGTGGACTACAGGAAAAGGAGGACACCCCCATTCTCATAGACGGGGTTGTAGTGGAGCAGGTTGAGAGCTTCAAGTTCCATGGTGTCCACATCACCAACAAACTATCACGCCAAGACAGTTGTGAAGATGGCATGACAAAGCCTATTCCCTCTCAGGAGACTGAAAAGATTTGGCAATGGTCCTCGGATCCTTAAGTTCTACAGCTCCACCATCAAGAGCATCCTGACCGGTTGCAGGTATGGCAACTGCTCCGCCTCCGACCGCAAGGCTCTACAGAGGGTGGTGCATATGTCCCAGTATATCACTAGGGTCAAGCTTCCTGCCATCCATGACCTCTATATTCGGCGGTGTCAGAGGTTTGCCCTAAAAATTGCCAAAGACTCCAGTCACCCTAGTCATAGACTGTTCTCTCTGCTACCGCACGGCAAAAGCTACCGGAGTGCCAAGTCTAGGTCCAAAAGGCTTCTTATGAGCTTCCACCCCCAAGCCATAAGACTGCTCAGCAGCTAATCAAATGGCTACCCAGACTATTTGCGTTGACCCTCCCCTTGTTATGCTGCTGCTACTCTCTGTTTATTATATATGCATAGTCAATTTAATAACTCTACCTACATGTACATATTAGCTCAATTACCTTGACTAACCTTTACCCCCCCTGACTCGGTACCGGTACCCCCTTTTGTTTATTTGGGAAACATTTTCTTAACTCTTTTTCTTAACTACATTGTTAGTTAATGGCTGGTAAGTAAGCATTTCATGGTAAGGTATTTGGTATTCTGTATTTGGCGGATGTGACAAAGTTTTTATTTGAATAATCACATCTAGACACTAATGCAAATTTACCAGAACAGAACACACCTGGTAATTTACCACCTAATTTTTCTCTGTCTCTCTATCTCCCTGTTGCTTTCATCCCTTTCGCTATCACTCTATCTCTCTCAAATTCATCGCTCCCTTTCTTTCCCTCTTTCTCTCTTCTCGTATTCCTCTCTCTCTCTTATCTTTCTATCTCTATCATCCTCCCTTCTCACTCCCTAGAGGAAGCTTTCTCCACCAAACACCGGAGTCTGGAGATGGAGAGGGAGTCGTTAACAGAGCAGCAGAAAGAATGCACTGCCAAAAGGTAAGTGTCAACCTGTAATTAAAGTATATCTTTTTACACACACACACGCTCCAGTTCGTTCACTGTGCCATCTGCTAGAAATTACCCAAGCCCCACAGAATGGCATGTTCTAATATGCTGTCAATGGTTTTAAATGCTGTGGGGAGATTACAGCCTGCTTACAAAGAGGGGATGTTGGCTCAGCACTGCCTATTTGTGTTTTTAGCCTGAGCGAGAGTAAGCAGATTGCGTCAAAGACCAGTCTGATGTCTGATGCCTTTGCCTGCAGGGGTCCACACTGTGTCAACCCTGTATATACACAGTTTGGTTGTCTGGCTACCTGGCAGTGATGAGACCAGAACAGGAGTAAAAGTACAATGCTACAGTATAAACACTAGCTGGCTGGGCAGCATGAAAATATACCCACCAATGCATCATGTAAACAAGGAAATTGACTTTGAATGTGTAAAGTTCAGTAGGTGGAAAAAAGTGTTTGTTAGAGAGAGTTGCTCAGTTCATGTAATAAGCAGGTTCCTGGAAGTGTGTCTGTCTGTGGTGGTTTGGGTTTAAATGGGGGATTGGAGGGTCTTGCATATGGACTTAACCAGAACAGTTAAGACAACGTCTGTTGTACTGCGATGGGAGGTTTCTAGGAAGGATCTGGATCTTCTGAGTCGGCAGGCAGGGACGCACGGAGGCTTGCAGGCAGGCAGGGACGCACGGAGGCTTGCAGGCAGGCAGGGACGCACGGAGGCTTGCAGGCAGGCAGGGACGCACGGAGGCTTGCAGGCAGGCAGGGACGCACGGAGGCTTGCAGGCAGGCAGGGACGCACGGAGGCTTGCAGGCAGGCAGGGACGCACGGAGGCTTGCAGGCAGGCAGGGACGCACGGAGGCTTGCAGGCAGGCAGGGACGCACGGAGGCTTGCAGGCAGGCAGGGACGCACGGAGGCTTGCAGGCAGGCAGGGACGCACGGAGGCTTGCAGGCAGGCAGGGACGCACGGAGGCTTGCAGGCAGGCAGGGACGCACGGAGGCTTGCAGGCAGGCAGGGACGCACGGAGGCTTGCAGGCAGGCAGGGACGCACGGAGGCTTGCAGGCAGGCAGGGACGCACGGAGGCTTGCAGGCAGGCAGGGACGCACGGAGGCTTGCAGGCAGGCAGGGACGCACGGAGGCTTGCAGGCAGGCAGGGACGCACGGAGGCTTGCAGGCAGGCAGGGACGCACGGAGGCTTGCAGGCAGGCAGGGACGCACGGAGGCTTGCAGGCAGGCAGGGACGCACGGAGGCTTGCAGGCAGGCAGGGACGCACGGAGGCTTGCAGGGACGCACGGAGGCTTGCAGGGACGCACGGAGGCTTGCAGGGACGCACGGAGGCTTGCAGGGACGCACGGAGGCTTGCAGGGACGCACGGAGGCTTGCAGGGACGCACGGAGGCTTGCAGGGACGCACGGAGGCTTGCAGGGACGCACGGAGGCAGGCAGGGACGCACGGAGGCAGGCAGGGACGCACGGAGGCAGGCAGGGACGCACGGAGGCTTGCAGGGACGCACGGAGGCTTGCAGGGACGCACGGAGGCTTGCAGGGACGCACGGAGGCTTGCAGGCAGGCAGGGACGCACGGAGGCTTGCAGGCAGGCAGGGACGCACGGAGGCTTGCAGGCAGGCAGGGACGCACGGAGGCTTGCAGGCAGGCAGGGACGCACGGAGGCTTGCAGGCAGGCAGGGACGCACGGAGGCTTGCAGGCAGGCAGGGACGCACGGAGGCTTGCAGGCAGGCAGGGACGCACGGAGGCTTGCAGGCAGGCAGGGACGCACGGAGGCTTGCAGGCAGGCAGGGACGCACGGAGGCTTGCAGGCAGGCAGGGACGCACGGAGGCTTGCAGGCAGGCAGGGACGCACGGAGGCTTGCAGGCAGGCAGGGACGCACGGAGGCTTGCAGGCAGGCAGGGACGCACGGAGGCTTGCAGGCAGGCAGGGACGCACGGAGGCTTGCAGGCAGGCAGGGACGCACGGAGGCTTGCAGGCAGGCAGGGACGCACGGAGGCTTGCAGGCAGGCAGGGACGCACGGAGGCTTGCAGGCAGGCAGGGACGCACGGAGGCTTGCAGGCAGGCAGGGACGCACGGAGGCTTGCAGGCAGGCAGGGACGCACGGAGGCTTGCAGGCAGGCAGGGACGCACGGAGGCTTGCAGGCAGGCAGGGACGCACGGAGGCTTGCAGGCAGGCAGGGACGCACGGAGGCTTGCAGGCAGGGACGCACGGAGGCTTGCAGGCAGGCAGGGACGCACGGAGGCTTGCAGGCAGGCAGGGACGCACGGAGGCTTGCAGGCAGGCAGGGACGCACGGAGGCTTGCAGGCAGGCAGGGACGCTTGCAGGCAGGCAGGGACGCACGGAGGCAGGCAGGGACGCACGGAGGCAGGCAGGGACGCACGGAGGCAGGCAGGGACGCACGGAGGCAGGCAGGGACGCACGGAGGCAGGCAGGGACGCACGGAGGCAGGCAGGGACGCACGGAGGCAGGCAGGGACGCACGGAGGCAGGCAGGGACGCACGGAGGCAGGCAGGGACGCACGGAGGCAGGCAGGGACGCACGGAGGCAGGCAGGGACGCACGGAGGCAGGCAGGGACGCACGGAGGCAGGCAGGGACGCACGGAGGCAGGCAGGGACGCACGGAGGCAGGCAGGGACGCACGGAGGCAGGCAGGGACGCACGGAGGCAGGCAGGGACGCACGGAGGCAGGCAGGGACGCACGGAGGCAGGCAGGGACGCACGGAGGCAGGCAGGGACGCACGGAGGCAGGCAGGGACGCACGGAGGCAGGCAGGGACGCACGGAGGCAGGCAGGGACGCACGGAGGCAGGCAGGGACGCACGGAGGCAGGCAGGGACGCACGGAGGCAGGCAGGGACGCACGGAGGCAGGCAGGGACGCACGGAGGCAGGCAGGGACGCACGGAGGCAGGCAGGGACGCACGGAGGCAGGCAGGGACGCACGGAGGCAGGCAGGGACGCACGGAGGCAGGCAGGGACGCACGGAGGCAGGCAGGGACGCACGGAGGCAGGCAGGGACGCACGGAGGCAGGCAGGGACGCACGGAGGCAGGCAGGGACGGGAGGCAGGCAGGGACGCACGGAGGCAGGCAGGGACGCACGGAGGCAGGCAGGGACGCACGGAGGCAGGCAGGGACGCACGGAGGCAGGCAGGGACGCACGGAGGCAGGCAGGGACGCACGGAGGCAGGCAGGGACGCACGGAGGCAGGCAGGGACGCACGGAGGCAGGCAGGGACGCACGGAGGCAGGCAGGGACGCACGGAGGCAGGCAGGGACGCACGGAGGCAGGCAGGGACGCACGGAGGCAGGCAGGGACGCACGGAGGCAGGCAGGGACGCACGGAGGCAGGCAGGGACGCACGGAGGCAGGCAGGGACGCACGGAGGCAGGCAGGGACGCACGGAGGCAGGCAGGGACGCACGGAGGCACGCACGGAGGCACGCAGGCAGGCAGGGACGCACGGAGGCACGCAGGCAGGCAGGGACGCACGGAGGGAGGCTTGCAGGGACGCAGGCTTGCAGGGACGCACGGAGGGAGGCTTGCAGGGACGCACGGAGGGAGGCTTGCAGGGACGCACGGAGGGAGGCTTGCAGGGACGCACGGAGGGAGGCTTGCAGGGACGCACGGAGGGAGGCTTGCAGGGACGCACGGAGGGAGGCTTGCAGGGACGCACGGAGGGAGGCTTGCAGGGACGCACGGAGGGAGGCTTGCAGGGACGCACGGAGGGAGGCTTGCAGGGACGCACGGAGGGAGGCTGGCAGGCAGGGACGCACGGAGGGAGGCTGGCAGGCAGGGACGCACGGAGGGAGGCTGGCAGGCAGGGACGCACGGAGGGAGGCTGGCAGGCAGGGACGCACGGAGGGAGGCTGGCAGGCAGGGCCGCACGGAGGGAGGCTGGCAGGCAGGGCCGCACGGAGGGAGGCTGGCAGGCAGGGCCGCACGGAGGGAGGCTGGCAGGCAGGGCCGCACGGAGGGAGGCTGGCAGGCAGGGCCGCACGGAGGGAGGCTGGCAGGCAGGGCCGCACGGAGGAAGGGAGGCAGGCAGGCAGGCACCGAGGGAGGCTGGCAGGCAGGGACGCACGGAGGAAGGGAGGCAGGCAGGCAGGCAGGCACGGAGGGAGGCTGGCAGGCAGGGACGCACGGAGGGAGGCTGGCAGGCAGGGACGCACGGAGGGAGGCTGGCAGGCAGGGACGCACGGAGGGAGGCTGGCAGGCAGGGACGCACGGAGGGAGGCTGGCAGGCAGGGACGCACGGAGGGAGGCTGGCAGGCAGGCAGGGCCGCACGGAGGGAGGCTGGCAGGCAGGCAGGGCCGCACGGAGGGAGGCTGGCAGGCAGGCAGGGCCGCACGGAGGGAGGCTGGCAGGCAGGCAGGGCCGCACGGAGGGAGGCTGGCAGGCAGGCAGGGCCGCACGGAGGGAGGCTTGCAGGCAGGCAGGGCCGCACGGAGGGAGGCTTGCAGGCAGGCAGGGCCGCACGGAGGGAGGCTTGCAGGCAGGCAGGGCCGCACGGAGGGAGGCTTGCAGGCAGGCAGGGCCGCACGGAGGGAGGCTTGCAGGCAGGCAGGGCCGCACGGAGGGAGGCTTGCAGGCAGGCAGGGCCGCACGGAGGGAGGCTTGCAGGCAGGCAGGGCCGCACGGAGGGAGGCTTGCAGGCAGGCAGGGCCGCACGGAGGGAGGCTTGCAGGCAGGCAGGGCCGCACGGAGGGAGGCTTGCAGGCAGGCAGGGCCGCACGGAGGGAGGCTTGCAGGCAGGCAGGGCCGCACGGAGGGAGGCTTGCAGGCAGGCAGGGCCGCACGGAGGGAGGCTTGCAGGCAGGCAGGGCCGCACGGAGGGAGGCTTGCAGGCAGGCAGGGCCGCACGGAGGGAGGCTTGCAGGCAGGCAGGGCCGCACGGAGGGAGGCTTGCAGGCAGGCAGGGCCGCACGGAGGGAGGCTTGCAGGCAGGCAGGGCCGCACGGAGGGAGGCTTGCAGGCAGGCAGGGCCGCACGGAGGGAGGCTTGCAGGCAGGCAGGGCCGCACGGAGGGAGGCTTGCAGGCAGGCAGGGCCGCACGGAGGGAGGCTTGCAGGCAGGCAGGGCCGCACGGAGGGAGGCTTGCAGGCAGGCAGGGCCGCACGGAGGGAGGCTTGCAGGCAGGCAGGGCCGCACGGAGGGAGGCTTGCAGGCAGGCAGGGCCGCACGGAGGGAGGCTTGCAGGCAGGCAGGGCCGCACGGAGGGAGGCTTGCAGGCAGGCAGGGCCGCACGGAGGGAGGCTTGCAGGCAGGCAGGGCCGCACGGAGGGAGGCTTGCAGGCAGGCAGGGCCGCACGGAGGGAGGCTTGCAGGCAGGCAGGGCCGCACGGAGGGAGGCTTGCAGGCAGGCAGGGCCGCACGGAGGGAGGCTTGCAGGCAGGCAGGGCCGCACGGAGGGAGGCTTGCAGGCAGGCAGGGCCGCACGGAGGGAGGCTTGCAGGCAGGCAGGGCCGCACGGAGGGAGGCTTGCAGGCAGGCAGGGCCGCACGGAGGGAGGCTTGCAGGCAGGCAGGGCCGCACGGAGGGAGGCTTGCAGGCAGGCAGGGCCGCACGGAGGGAGGCTTGCAGGCAGGCAGGGCCGCACGGAGGGAGGCTTGCAGGCAGGCAGCGACGCACGGAGGGAGGGAGGCATGCAGGGACGCACGGAGGCAGGCAGGGACGGAGGGAGGGAGGCAGGGACGCACGGAGGGAGGCAGGGACGGAGGGAGGGAGGCAGGGACGCACGGAGGGAGGCAGGGACGGAGGGAGGGAGGCAGGGACGCACGGAGGGAGGCAGGCAGGCAGGCACGCACGGAGGGAGGCAGGCAGGCAGGCACGCACGGAGGGAGGCAGGCAGGCAGGCACGCACGGAGGGAGGCAGGCAGGCAGGCAGGCAGGCAGGGACGCACGGAGGGAGGCAGGCAGGCAGGCACGCACGGAGGGAGGCAGGCAGGCAGGCAGGCAGGCAGGGACGCACGGAGGGAGGCAGGCAGGCAGGCACGCACGGAGGGAGGCAGGCAGGCAGGCAGGCAGGCAGGCAGGCACGCACGCACGGAGGGAGGGAGGGAGGCAGGCAGGGAGGGAGGGAGGCACGGCGGCAGGCAGGCAGGGACGAACGCACGCATTTACGGAGGCAGGCAGGGATGCACGGAGGCAGGTAGGGAGGCAGGCAGGCTCGGCAAGGAGGGAGGCACAGCAGGCAGGATGGGGGGAGGAGTACATGTGAAAGATGAGGAACACAGAGGAAAGGCCATTTCACATCCAATGATCATTTTCTCCCCAACACCTTTTCATGTGTCTGAAATGATGGCCCATTACCCACAAAACTATACTCCCCCAGTGCTGGGACATACAGTACTGTACAGACTCACACTTAGAGAATGTGCGCACACAGTACTCTATCTCACTCACACACTTCTGACTTCTCAGACTGCTCTGAAGTCAGACTCCAGTAGCTGTCAAGTGGTGGACATGAGAAAACAAACATGATTCCAGATGTTTCATCTTTCTCACCTAGGCAAGTCAGGTTTGTGAGTTACCCTCCCTGCCAAATCTGGTAATGTGGAGTTGGGGAAGGGGGTAGTTTGGCAGTTATGATAATTGAGTTGCTCTTACAATTACTGTGGAAATGATTCAGAGCGGAGCCATTAGGTCTCTCTCATCCAGGCCTGGGCCAAGTCAAACACAACATTGCTATTCTCCTCTTCAACCTCAGGCTCCCATCAACGCATCGCCACCCCTCATTACTAACGATCACCATAGCTACCCTCTATCCATCCCTCACCCCACCTCCCTATCCTCCTACATACACCCCTTATTCCCTTTCTCTACAGCTGAGATGTCAGGTCTCGCCTCACATCTCTCCCCATCCCCACTTTGGTTCTTTTTCCCTCACCTATTATATGTATATATATTAATGTACCGTACCTTCCCTCTGTCTTTCTCCTCTTCCTCACCTCCTCATCTATTTCACCCATTTTCCTTTCCTCCTTTCTATCCTCCTGCCTCTCTTTGTCCCTGTCTATTTGACCCAGTCTCTTGTCCTCCCTCTGTTCTCTTCTCCTCTGTTATTGTCTTTTTTGTGTCGGTCAGGCCAGTGAGTCATGAAGTGGCTGTGTCTGTGTCTGTCTCCCCAGGGAGCTGTTCCTCAAGTCCAATGCTCAGCTCACCTTCCGCTGTCGTCAGCTCCTCTCTGAGCTGTCCTACATCTACCCCATCGACGTGGTCACCACAGCCGTGAGTCCTCCTGAGTAACGCACGCAGAGCTGTGACAGAGCTGAATGGCTTAAATAATCAGTGGTCATTACAATTTCTAAGGAGATTGCCCTCTTTGCTCTCTGAGCTTTTCCCTTCCCCTCACGCTACATTTTCTCTCTTGCTCTGAATATGGTATTTTTGGTTCTTGGATTCTCATCCTCATAAAATTCTTGTTTAATTTTCCTACAGGCTAATCAGTCTGATTATGTCATCTGTGGAGTGAAGCTGCCCAACTCGGAGGATTTCCAAGGTAACCTATCTATTTCACCAGGAAATGGAGGGGTTTGGAGTGACAGAGACATGCATAACACAGGGCTCATTTGTTTCCTTTTATTGAAGGTTCAAACTTCTGACCCTGTAGTAGGGACACTATGTTTTGTGATCCAAATGGCACTCTATTCCCTATAGTTCACTACAACAGTACAATATCTGCTCTAAGGTTCAATGACAAGTGTTTCAGAAGTAGCAGCTGGTGGAGGAAACTGTGTGACTTTAGTGGCTGAGGCAGCTGTGTTTGTATGGGCTAGATCAGTGGTCAAGATCACTTTCTGAGTCAAAATGCAAGCCGAGATCTAATGCTCAGATTTTTGGGGAACATGATTTAAAACATTTAAGCATATGCAACATTAACCTATTAAAAACAGTACTGTAGCAATGGGGTTTGTTCTGTAGACTAGAGGCCCAATACATTATCACTGCATATTGCATTTGCTTTAAGTGCCCTGCCAAAGTATTGTTGTTCTTCTCAGACCATTTTTTTAAGGTAGGCTGTATGATCACACTGGTAATAGATCAGTTTTTGTATTACTTGTGAGGCACAGCTGAGTGAGGATACATTTTAATAATTTCATCTTTTTTTTTTTTACTGGGCTAGTGGTGCTTGCATCTGATGGCCAGTCTCAGCAGAGGGAGAGAGCATCAGACTCAGTTTGCCTCTCAACGTCCCTCCGTTCTCCCTTTCTGCCACTGACACTGAACAAAAAAGGGACATTGTCTTCCAGCTGTTGGCGAAACTCTAGTAGCACCGCATTATTTCTGCCTCATGCACAAGTTCGTTGTTACTCCTATGACCAGAGAAAGTGAAATATTCAAAAGAGCCAAGCCGCTAATAATATCAAAGCAAGTCTATCGATACATTTCCCTACTAATTTATTTCAGCTGCAGTGCTGGTTGTAGCACAAGTGGAAGTAGGGAGAACGCACAAGTGTTGAAAAAAAAAAGTTGACAGTCCTGAGTAAAAATGTAAACATGAACACACTCTTAAAAACAGCAGCTCTTTGCTGTATTCATTGATAGTCTCTCTCTATTCAAGGTTTTAACAGTTTTCAAATCTCACAGTAACAACTTTGCTGTGCGCTCAATGAGGCTTTCTTTCACGCCTGCAGACATGGTAATCTGAGCCATCTGATTGGCCATCGGTAGGCCTATAGCTGCACTCGATTTTATGGCTGTCCTTTGTACCATATTTTACTATATACCAGTATTGATGCATGGACCTGTTTTGGGTTTTTACTTTACCTTCTATAACGGTATTTTAATGTTTGGTTTGTTAAATGTGATACACGCGGTGTAATATCTATTTTTATAGTTTAGTCTGCTACTTGAGTCCTCTCTTTTTCCATGTCATTTTCCACACATACCTAGCCCCGCCCCCTGCCACTCAAGGAGCGCATTTGTTCTTCCTCGACCACAAGACACTTGCGTTCAGTCTGCACCGTCAACGCAGCACATGCAACAATGTTGATGACAATGATGCTGTTTTCACTTTGCTATAAATCCACTAGTATTCTATAATTACACTATTAGTTTGTGTTTCTTACATCTGAAAACCGCATGTTTGTCTTTTCTTAGGAAGTTGGGCCTAAATTGTGTTAGACGCTAATGCTAATTGCTAGCTAGATAGCTAGCTAATGTACTGAGTTAGAACAAACATAACTAGCTATACAGCCTGATAATACTAGTGCTGGTGTAGACCTAAATCAGCATGTTGTTTGTGCAACAGTATCTTCTAAATCAGAGAAGAATAGGTGAAGTATGAATATAAGAGAAAACATTTAATGCAGTCAAAGATTATTTGTGTCTCATAGGAAACACTTATCAACACTTGCTCTTACTCTGTCACAATAACTCCTCCCTGTCATTTTATTTGTTGTCATTTCAAACAACACTGTATTTTAAGTGCCCACTATTATATTCTAACTATAGAATTAGAATAATCATTCTATTTCCATGATTCCAACAGTTCACTCAAGTTTTTTGCTCTAAATCGCAAGTCAAATCACAATTGTTAAAAAATGTGTTAAAAAATAAGGCCTAGATTTTTGGGGGGTCTGTATCGGGCAGGCCTACGTGGCAGAGTGGAAATGATCTCAAATGAGTACAGGAAATGCAGAAAATGCTCAAAATGATTTTTGGTTGAATTTTAATTAAACAGTATAAAAGAATCAGAATGTAGAAAGACCCATTGAAATCACTAACAATATATTTGTTGCCACCCTAGTGTCATGCACTACTCATAAAGCAAATGTACAACTTTTATTATTCAATAACATAAAATACAGTAAAATACCTTGCAAAATGTGTAAAATAGTGTGATATGATATTTTGCCAATATCGCCCAGCTCTACTTGATTTGCTCTTGGGCCTGCTGGGAGAGTATCTTGGCAGCGGAGTTTGTACCTTCAGACATATGAAATGGTTCAAAATGGGATCACTTCGCCTATCCGGCGTGCAGGGCAGCTGGATCGGATGTACCTGTGTCAACAGCGAGAGACAAATAAAAAATAAATAGGAAAGCAAGGCTTTATCGTTGTTTTTTTTACAGAAATATTTGGCGATCAACAAGGAATGGCTTGGAGATCACGATCGACCAGTTGGTGACCACTGGGCTAGATTAGATACCCTGATAGAAAGTCCAGGTACTAACACAGGAAAGGTTTCAACATACTCCTTGGAATCAACCTTTAGTCAATGGAAGCTGGTCCATGGCCAACAAAGTGCTCCCCATCATCCAAGAATGTTGAAATTGCTTCCTGTCTATTTGACCTCTGGAGTCTGTGATTGTTGCTGCCAAGGTACTCTATAAGGACCAGAGAGTAAAAGGGGTTTTCTCATCTGGGGAAAAAGTCTGTCCTCCATCCTCTCTCCTCTGATACCCGGAAACCGATAAATTCTTGAAGGGTGTCAGTTCGTTAGTAGGCAAACGGAAGAAGCTCCCCTCCTCGAACGCCTCCCTTTGGCGCAGAAGGACAAGTTTATCCTACCGCCGAAGTGTTTTGAAATCTGCCTTTGTATCAGAGGAGAAAAACATGCACACGTTTAAAAACAATATACTAATTATTGTCTTAGTTATAAAATGTCTTGCACAACTTACTGAATCTTTTTTTGATCACTTTACACAATTATTTTGGGATCTACCCCTGTAAATGTAATTTGCCTAATGACACGAGTGGAGAAGGACCGTCTCATTTCAAACAAGCACATTTTCATCCACTTTCACTCTTCTTGATTAACTTTTATCTCTTTCAAAAGGAGGCGAGAGGATGAAGGAGAGAGGAAGAAGTAGCAAATCTAATTGATAAAAGGCGAAGGAGTGAGTGGTGACCCATGAGTAACTGGGAGATAGTGTGTAGGGATGAGACTCAGAAATGGAATTCTTCCTGTTTCAGTCAGTTTCTCTCTTTACATACCCCTCTGCTGGACTGTTAGTTCATATCTCCATTTCTTATTTATACAGCATAGTATTATCTGCAAAATATGTTGGAAGTCTGCCTCATTTACTGTGGACAGCTGATGAGGATTGTGTGTGTGCGCGTCTTTACACGGCAGAGGTCTGGATGATGATGATGATTCAAGAGTGGCTTACATTTCCTCCATGTCACACCTGTGTGTTGTGGAAAGTCAGATTTGCTATCCCTGCTCGTCCTTGGATGCAGCAGCCTCCTCCCTAGCCTCGCCCGAACCATCGTGATCCATCGAGATCAGGATGGTTCATACGAGGCGATCTACCCCCACTCCAACCGCAAAACCCGGTGTGAGCATGCACCCCCTCCATCCCCGTCCTGACGTGACGGCTCGTTGTTTGTGTCTGCAGCGTTGAGTGGCTTCTCATCCCCTGTGGAGGTGTGCGGCTGCTTCGCGCTTCGGGGGTGGTGGAAATCTAGTGAGTAAACCACGTAGCATGTGGTGTGAGAGTGTACTAGGAGACTGAGGTCTACAAGAGGTGTCCTAACACACTCCTAACCCCCCTCCAACCTGTCTTGTCCTCCCTTTCCTCTCATGTGGATGTGGAGCATGTGGTGTGGCTGTGTTGTAGAACAGAGAGTGAGATGAACAGAGGCCTACAGGAGGTCAGAAAGAGGGACTGCCTGGCCACACATCCTAACCACCTTAACCATAACAGCTATACAGCACCTCCCTGACCCTACCTCATCATGGAGGCCTGACCTTTGACCCTCTGATTTCTGTGTGGCCCTCCCTGGGAGGAGGGCCTGCCCAGTGTTAAGCCGACCATGTCCAGAACTGTGTGGTTGTTGGTTGACATACAGGGGACGGCTGTGGTAGATTAGTGACCCACCGGGGTCAGGGCTGCACAGCCTAATCCAACCAGCCCTGCATGTCGAGACTGAGGGTAGAAGAGTGATGCTGGAAGAGACAGGGTACAGGAAATGGGAGAGGCTGGATAAGGTGAAGGTTAGAGGAGACAGGGGAGAGGCTGGAGGAGAGATGAGAGATGCTGCTAAGGAGAAGGTGGTCATAGGGTGGAAACAAGTGCCCCTCTAGTGCTTTCTCTCTCTCTGAGGTGACTAAGTCTTCCCTGTCATCTGAGGCTACCTAGCTGGGGTTCTTCAGTTGCCCCAGTACATGTCAGTTAAACTTATGTTTCCTTTATCTGACATTCATGTTGGATAGAACTAGTTTTATGGGGAAATATGTGAAAATATTGGCAGTCTAAAAGATAGTCAGCTCCATGGCCTCGGCGCTGGTGTCAGAGGTGCTGCAGACTCAATAATGATACAATACAGGGTCTTGAAGATATGCACCAACACACCATATTTAAGCCCTACTAGTCTGAGATTCATGAAGGCAGCAGTCTGTTATTCCAAACATTTAAGACAAAAGCACTATGATTTGGGAATTTGGAAAGGATCAGCTTTTCGCCTGGAGCGATGTCCTGCTGCTCTGCTGTTGTGAACTTGAAACAACTTCATGTGGTGTCAAAGAAAGCAGCTCCAGGCAGCGGGCCTGTTTTCTAGTCAGAAATGTTGATAAAACATCACATTTTCCCTTAAAATATAATTGACCAACGAGGGGCTAGTTTTATGTGACACTTGCTTTTCATGTACATTTCTGAAGCATATGAGGTATTTTGAAGTAAATTAGGTACAGTATTCTACAACAGTTGAAGTTTTCATGTGTGTTGCGTCACCAAAAACACACTTTGTGTCATTTTCAAAACACTTTGCCCACATAAATGACTTCTTTTTATTCGTTTGATTACTTACCAAAGTTTTTTCCATTTTGTGATGCCTTTTATTTTTTGTTTGCATGATTTGATCTTTCATTTCATTATGATTAATTTATATGGAACGTATATCAAATGCATTATTAGTATTGCAGTCACAGCATTCCTGACCTCTTGCTTTGAAGTGAAAAGATGAAACACTGAGATGGTTGTTGCCATTTTGACCATGTTCAGTTTCTAGTCTTAGCATTATAGTGTGTTGTAGTAATAAAGCATTAAAACACAGCCATTGAAGTGATTTAACAGGCATGGTGTTTCAAATCAGATCCAATTAAACAGTTTTTCATTCAAACCCTCTGCTACCATTTCACAGTAAACCTTTCAAACAGAAATTGAATGACCTCGGTTATGTTTTTTTTCCTACAGCGAAGGATGATGGGAGCGTGGCGGTTGCCCTGGGTTACACGGCCCACCTGGTGCTGATGATCAGCTGCTTCTTGCAGATCCCTCTCAGGTATCCTGTCATCCACAAGGGTTCCCGCTCCTCCATCAAGGACACCATCACAGACAAGCTCAGCGAGAAGGAGAGAGAGTAAGCAACCTAACAGCCTTCAATATTTAGTTATTTATGTTCAACATTTGAATTATTGAGTATTGAAAGTGCATTTTCCATTCATTAACAATCCACACATATGCTGTTACACATTTTTTTAAATTATATAGTTGACAAAAGTGACAAACTAGGAGTATGGAGGGTATTGATCCTGGTCATAAGAAAGTGCCAACGGCAGAAAGGGGCCAAATGTGGACAGTAGCTAATCCTACTGTAGCCAGTTGATGGATGCCAAGGATTCCTAGTACCCAACAATTTTGCGGTTGATTAGAGATAAACTCTAAACGACTGGAGAGCTCATTGTGATCCTGGTCATAACAAGGGACCTATGTACTGTAGGTGCTAAATAAGGACAGCATGTACTCTCCTCTCCATATGTATTTGGAGAGTGAAAGAAAATATTTATATTTGAGATAAAATGTTTCATATTAGGCAACAGTACAGAATGCCAGCTCTTATTTTAGGGTATTTTCATACATATCTGTTTTACCATTTAGAAATAATAGCCCTTTATGTATCTAGTCCCCCCATTTGGACAAATTCACTTATACTGTATTAAAGTAGTCAAAAGTTTAGTACCTAATTTACTACATGCTAACCTCCCCTGTTATTGGTAATGGTGAGAGGTTAGCCTATTGTTGAAGTCTCTAACCTTCTCACTCAATATTATTTATGATTCATTTGTGATTTTTCTTAATCATGGCATTATCATGATTCATTTTGAAGTGTTCATAAACATCTTATCTACTCACTTAGAAATATAATTACTCCAGTCACCATTCAGTTACTATTGGGCAAAACATAACCCAAAACACAACCAAAACAAACTACAAATGCATCCAACAAGTTTCTAGAGTCACAAGCTTGATGTAATCATTCCGTGCAAGTAGTAAACTTTTGACTGCTTTGGACAGCTAAGCCGTATGTTATGCA
Organism: Salvelinus fontinalis; assembly: GCF_029448725.1. NCBI lineage: Eukaryota > Metazoa > Chordata > Actinopteri > Salmoniformes > Salmonidae > Salvelinus > Salvelinus fontinalis. The sequence continues at coordinate 23,412,846 of NC_074677.1, read as the reverse complement.
GCATGTCAAACGGTGTCTGGTTCACTCACAGGTATTTTTTTACAATCCTCTTTACCATGCCACAACCACTGTTTTGAACATTCCTTTGTCATTTCATATAAAAACCCAGACAGTAGACAGTACTATTTTTCATAATGATGAAGCACATTGTTGAAGATTCCTGTTTTGCTCACCTTGGCCTGTGCCTTTATCTTTGTACCGTAGGGGGCTAAGCTAGGCACTGTTCTACCCACACTGTATTTAGACAAATTTACCTGAATGGAGAGAGGTATTTAAGATGTATGGATATGTTGGATAATATTGTTGCCATGGACACAAAGAAAGGATAACAGTCTTGGGGCCTTGCCTCTGGGCTGTACCAGCCTGCTTGTTTTAATCTTGTTTCAATTCTACCGGGCACCGCAATTACAGTAAGGACACTGTATTGAAATTATTATTTGGATCTGTTTGGATCCGGTAACTATGCATCAAGCTTCCAACAAAACTCCTGTTACCTTGTGATAATTGCATGTTTGGGAATGCACACATATGCTGTCAGGTATGCAACTGTACATTCCTCTACATTCTGTGCACAGCCAGGCAAGACCCCCCTCGACCAGGAAAAAAAAATAATGGGCATCAAAATGGATAACACATCGGATTTAAAAAAAATGAAAATAACATGTTTTGAAAATAGGTATTATCAGACACTGTACTGTTGGGTATAGTATACATGTGGGCACATTTCATCCCTTTGGTGCTAGATAGATTCATTATAAATGTAAGTAAAGTGCCAACCGCCAAGAAATTAAAAAGCAACACAAAGTCTGTATTGCATCTTGCCAAGCCTCCTACAGTCATAACCTGTCATCTCCGGTTCTGCACAGCTTGCTCAAATTAAACTGTTATTCTTCGCTTGTAGCAGATAGAGATCACCAGCATTCGGTAGAAATACAATATTATATGGTGTGTCGTGTTCCCCTTACGAGGCTGTTTAGGTATAGGGGCTTATTGCCCCCCTCTTGTCTACACCAACACAGGCCTACTGTAAAAGGAGCAGCTGTGAGTCCCGTGTCAGTGGTGGCTTATGGCCAGAGTGGGACAGGAAGAGAATGGCAGTGTGTTTTCTGCTCTGCGCTGTGCTGTTTAGGTGGTTGAGGGGGTAGCAGGCAGACTGTTCTTTGAAAAGCTAATGCATACAGCCTCATTTTGCCCAATTAATAAGAGAGAGAGAAGGGCCATACCAAACCCCTTCATTAACTCATAGTAACTAACAGGTCCGTAGACACCTTGGACCCCATTAAGTCCCCCAGTAACCCCTGACCAATGCCTCATCTAACTTGTTTGACTGTTCTGGGCTTGAACTGAATAACCATGTAAGGATGAGATGGTCCCAGTGTGTTTATCTCTGTTTTTCTCTCATACTTTCTCACATACACGTATGGATGCTGCTCATCATTGTTTTAGTCAGACACAGGGGAAGGCATGTAAATAAATACATGCATTCCTCCACACACACATCCATATGTCATATATTCAAACCCTTAAACGAAAACATGCGCAGGGTGAGTGTGAGGCGTTATCAGAGACAACTACAGCCAGCATCGGCCCATTTCTTCTTCTCCTCCCCTGAGATTCATCATGGCAGCTGGAGGGGCTCACAGAGGGGGTCTCCACCATCCGTCACTCCAACCATCTACTCTTCCAATGCCAGCCACCTCAAGGAAACTGACTCCTCCCTCCTGGACATGCTAAACACCTTCTTTGCCCACTTTGAAGAAAACAACCGAGCCGCCGACACCGACCCCCGTTGCTCACCAAGTTTGCTGTGCTCTCATTCTCCGGGGGGCGACGTGAGTAAAACATGTTAACCCTTGCAAGGCTGCCGTCCCAGACTGCATCCCAAGCCGCATCCTCAGAGCATGTGCAGACCAACTGGCTGGTGTGTTTGCCGACATATTAAATCTCTCCATATCCCAGTCTGTTGTCTCCACTTGCTTCAAGATGTCCACCATTGTTCCTGTACCGAAGAAAGGTACTAAATTACTATCGCCCCGTAGCACTCACTTCTGTCCTCATAAAGTGCTTTGAGAGGCTAGTTAAGGACCATATCACCGCCACCTTACCCAACAACCACCTTATAACCACTACAATTCACATATCGCCCCAACAGATCCACGGACGACGCAACGCCATTGCACTGCACACTGCCCTATCCCACCTGGACAAGATGAATACCTATATGAGAATGCTTTTCTTTGACTACAGCTCAGCCTTCAACACCATAGTTCCCCTCCAACCTCATCATTATACATCAATCCAAGATGGGTTAGCAGTGCAGACGTTTTTGTCGTTGTCCCATGTAAATTTAGTCTTTTTTTGTATATATTTCAATCTCTTTTTCCATTTTTAAATTAAATATACCTTCCGGCAACCCGTCTCACCTAATGGGATACGGATCCGCTATTTTTATACCTTATAGTTAGAACCTCCATCAGAAGCTAGCCATCAGATGCTAACCAGCTAATTAACGACTAGCTATCTAGTCACTGTTAGCCACTGCTAGCGGCTTTTACCTCTAGCTCAGACACCAGCCGCTTTTACCCCCGGATAATACCCGGCAGCCTGTACAACGCCAGTCTGCACAGCGCGATATCAACCCTGAGCATATCAGGACTGCTTTTCTCCACCCTTACTCCAGATTACTCCATTACTGGACCATTATTCCAGATCCTCGCAGCTAGCTACCGAGTGGCCCAGCCCCTAAGCTAGCCTTTGAACCAGGCCTGCTCAGCGGACCCTATGATCACTCAGCTACATTTACATTACATTTTACATTTTAGTCATTTAGCAGACGCTCTTATCCAGAGCGACTTACAGTAGAGTGCATACATTTTATTACATACATTTTATTATTATTATTATTTTTTTACATACTGAGACAAGGATATCCCTCCCGGCCAAACCCTCCCTAACCCGGACGACGCTATGCCAATTGTGCGTCGCCCCACGGACCTCCCGGTTGCGGCCGGCTGCGACAGAGCCTGGGCGCGAACCCAGAGACTCTGGTGGCGCAGACCACTGCGCCACCCGGGACAAAGCTACAAAGCTGATGCCTCCCGTACTCTTCACTAACACAACTAGAAGCCACTACATCGCCGAATTCCTGCCTTAAGCTCTGGACCTTTGCATCGGATCATCTCAGCTAGCTAGCTGCTACCGAGGGGCCATAATGGCTAACGCCCTTGTCCCGAAGCTAGCACCAGTTAGCCTTGAGCCAGGCGCATCTCCCGGCTAGCAAGCGATATTACTCCAGCTACATTACCTCTTTTGCCAGTTTGGCCTGGACCCTTTGTCGACACGGAGCCCCGCAGATTTATCACAACTGCCGACGTAATTCCATCCGATGTGCCCTCAACCGTCCTTTGTCGGACGTAGATGAAGACGCTTCTGCTTGCCCCGGCCTGCTAACTCTATGAATGCCGTGTCTCCCGCTTGCTAGCGTGTAACGACTTCCCTGCTTCATCTATTGCTGTTCACTGGACCATATGATCACCTGTACCTGTTCATTAATCACGGTACTCCATTTGGTTTGTTTTGTTTTTCTGTCGGGCCCAGCATCAAACTCAGGCCCTGTGTGTAGTTAACATCTCTTTTCCAAGAGAGACCAGTTATCTCAATGAGGAAAAAACCTGTATAAATAAAGGTAAAATAAAAAAATTGAAACTGACCCTCTCTGCCCATTCATCGCCATTTTACCTGTTGTTGTTATCTTAGCTGATTAGCTGTTGCTGTCTTACCCGTTGTCTTAGCTAGCTCTCCCAATCAACACCTGTGATCACTTTGTCTCTCTCTGTCAATAAGCCTTGTATACTGTTGTTTAGTGTAGTTATCATTGTTTTATTTTACTGGGGAGCCCCTAGCCCCACTCAACATGCCTCAGATACCTCCTTTATCCCACCTCCCACACATGGGGTGGCCTCATAGCATAACTAGTACCTCCAGAGATGCAACATCTTATCGTCACTCAATGCCTAGGTTTACCTCCACTGTACCTGCACCCGACCGTAACCTTGTCTGTACATTATGCCCTGAATCTATTCTACCACACCCAGAAATCTGCTCCTTTTATTCTCTGTCCCCAACGCACTAGACAACCAGTTTTGATAGTCTTTAGCCATAACCTCATCCTACTCCTCCTCTGTTCCTCGGGTGATGTAGAGGTTAACCCAGGCCCTGTGTGTCCCCAGGCACTCTCATTTGTTGGCTTCTGTAACCGTAAAAGCCTTGGTTTCATGCATGTTAACATCAGAAGCCTCCTCCCTGAGTTTGTTTTACTCACTGCTTTAGCACACTCCGCCAACGCTGATGTCCTTGCCGTGTCTGAATCCTGGCTTAGGAAGGCCACCAAAAATTCTGAGATTTCTATCCCCAACTACAAAATTTCCGTCAAGATAGAACTGCCAAAGGGGGAGATGTTGCAATCTACTGCAGAGATAGCCTGCAAAGTTCTGTCATACTTTCCAGGTCTATGCCCAAACAGTTATTGCTCTAATTTGTTTAATGAATTTCTCCAGAAATAAGTATCTCACTTTTGCCGCCTGTTATATACCCCCTCAGCTCCCAGCTGTGCCCTGGACACCATATGTGAATTGATTGCCCCCCATTTATCTTCAGAGTTCGTTCTGTTCGGTGACCTAAACTGGGACATACTTAACACTCCGGCCGTCCTACAATCTAAGCTAGATGCCCTCAATCTCACACAAATCATCAAGGAACACACCAGGTACAACCCTAAATCCGTAAACATGGGCACCCTCATAGACATTATCCTCACCAACTTCCCCTCCAAATACACCTCTGCTGTTTTCAATCAGGATCTCAGCGATCACTGCCTCATTGCCTGGATCCGTTATGGGTCCGCGGTCAAACGACCACCCCTCATCACTGTCAAACGCTCCCTAAAACACTTCTGCAAGCAGGCCTTTCTAATCGACTTGACCCGGGTATCCTGGAAGGATATTGACCCCATCTCGTTAGTTGAGGATGCCTGGTTGTTCTTTAAAAAGTAATTTCCTCACCATCTTAAATAAGCATGCTCCTTTCAAAAAATGTAGAACTGAGAACAGATATAGCCCTTGGTTCACTCCAGACCTGACTGCCCTCGACCAGCACAAAAACATCCTGTGGCGTACTGCACTAGCATCGAATAGTCCCCGGGATATGCAACTTTTCAGAGAAGTCAGGAACCAATACACACAGTCAGTTAGGAAAGCAAAGGTTAGCTTTTTCAAACAGAAATTTGCATCCTCTCACTCTAACTCCAAAAATGTCTTAACACACTGTAAAGTCGATGGAGAATAAGAGCACCTCCTCCCAGCTGCCCACTGCACTGAGGCTAGGAAACACTGTCACCACCGATAAATCCATGATAATCGAGAATTTTAATAAGCATTTCTCTACGGTTGGCCATGCTTTCCTCCTGGCTACCCCAACCCTGGTCAACAGCTCTGCACACCCTCACAGCTACTTGCCCAAGCCTCCCCAGGTTCTCCTTCACCCAAATCCCGATAGCAGATGTTCTGAAAGAGCTGCTAAACCTGGACCCGTGCAAATCAGCTGGGCTACACAATCTGGACCCTGTCTTTCTAAAACTATCCGCCGCCATTGTTGCAACCCCTATTACTAGTCTGTTCAACCTCTCTTTCATATCGTCCGAGATTCCTAAAGATTGGAAAGCCTCTTCAAAAGGGAGACACGCTAGACACAAACTGTTACAGAACTATATCCATCCTGCCCTGTCTTTCTAAAGTCTTCGAAAAGCCAAGTTAACAAACAGATCAATGACCATTTCGAATCCCACCGTACCTTCTCCGCTGTGCAATCCGGTTTCCGAGCTGGTCACGGGTACGCCTCAGCCACGCTCAAGGTACTAAACAATATCATAACCGCCATCGATAAAAGACAGTACTGTGCAGCCGTCTTCATCGACCTGGCCAAGGCTTTCGACTCTGTCAATCACCGTGTTCTTATCGGCAGACTCAACAGCCTTGATTTCTCAAATGACTACCTCTCCTGGTTCACCAACTACTTCTCAGAAAGAGTTCAGTGTGTCAAATTTGAGGGCCTGTTGTCCGGACCTCTGGTAGTCTCTATGGGGGTACCACAGGGTTCAATTCTCGGGCCGACTCTTTTCTCTGTATATATCAATGATGTCCCTCTTGCTGCGAGTGATTCCTTGATCCACCTCTACGCAGACGACACCATTCTGTATACATCTGTCCCTTCTTTGGACACTGTGTTAACTAACCTCCAGACAAGCTTCAATGCCATACAATGCTCCTTCCGTGGCCTCCAATAGCTCTTAAACTCTAGTAAAACTAAATGCATGCTTTTCAACCGATTGCTACCCGCCCGCCCGACTAACATCACTACTCTGGACGGTTCTGACTTAGAATATGTGGACAACTACAAATACCTAGGTGTCTGGCTAGACTGCAAACTCTCCTTCCAGACTCATATATTTAGCATCTCCAATCCATAATTAAATCTAGAATTGGCTTCCTATTTCGCAACAAAGCCTCCTTCGCTGACGCTGCCAAACATACCCTCGTAAAACTTACTATCCTACCGATCCTCAACTTTGGCGATGTCATTTACAAAATAGCCTCCAACACTCTACTCGGCAAACTGGATGCAGTCTATCAAAGTGCCATCCGTTTTGTAACCAAAGCCCCATATACCACCCACCACTGCGACCTGTATACTCTCGTCGGCTGGCCCTTGCTACATATTTGTCGCCAGACCCACTGGCTCCAGGTCATTTATAAGTCTTTGCTAGGTTAAGCTCCGCCTGATCTCAGCTCACTGGTCACCAAAGCAGCACCCACCCGTAGCACTCGTTCCAGCAGGTATATCTCACTGGTCATCCCCAAAGCTAACACCCACTTTGGCCGCCTTTCCTTCCAGTTCTCTGCTGCCAATCACTAGAACGAATTGCAAAAATCGCTGGAGTTTGAGACTTATCTCCCTCACTAACTTTAAGCATCAGCTATCTGAGCAGCTTATCGATCGCTGCAGCTGTACATAGCCCATGTGTAAATAGCCCACTACCTACCTCATCCCCATATTGTTTTTATTGACTTTTTTGCTCTTTTGCACACCAGTATTTATACTTGCACATCATCATCTGCACATCTATCACGTCAGAGTTAATTTGCTAAATTGTAATTATTTCGCTACTATGGCATATTTATTGCCTTACCTCCTTACTCCATTTGCTCACACTGTGTATAGATTTTTCTAATGTGTTATTTACTGTACCTTTGTTTATCCTATGTGTAACTGTGTTGTTTTTTGTCGCACTGCTTTGCTTTATCTTGGCCAGGTTGCAGTTGTAAATGAGAACTTGTTCTCAACTGGCCTACCTGGTTAAATAAAGGTGAAATACATTTTAAAAAATCATGAAGATCAGGCCCTGAATCTGAACCTCTTGCTCTACAACTGGGTCCTGGACTTCCTGACCCCAAGTGGTGAAGGTAGGCAACAACCCATCCTCCGCTCTGATTCTCAACAAAGGGGCTCCACAAGGGTGCGTGCTCAGCCCCCTCCTGTGTTTCCTGTTCATCCATGACTGCATGGCAACGCACCTCTCCAACTCAGTCATTCAAGTTTGCTGATGACACAACAGTGGTATCCCTGATTACCAACAATGATGAGACGGCATACAGGGAGGAGATGAGAGGCCGGTCGGAGTGGTGCGAGGATACTAACCTTTCCCTCAACGTCAACAAAACAAAGGAGCTGATCGTGGACTACAGGAGACCATAAGAGAGAGCATGTCCACATCGACAGGGTCAAAAGCTTCAAGTTCCTCGGCGTGCACATCACTGATGATTTCAAATGTTCTCTTCATATAGATGTGATGTATGAAGGCTTCAGAAGGCTGAAGAAACTACTTTAAGACCCTTATGAACTTCTACAGATGCACCATTGAGAGCATCCTGTCGGGCTGTTTCACCGCCTGGTACGGCAATTGCACCGTCCGCAACTGCAGGGCTCTCCAGAGGGCGGTGCCTTCAGTCCAACGCATTATCGGGGTCACACAGCCTGTTCTCCAAGATATCTACAGCACCCGGTGTCACAGGAAGGCCAAGAAGATCATTAAGGATCTCAGCCACCCAAGCCACGTCCTGTTCGCCCCGTTACCAGGCGGAGACCGTACAGGTGCATCAATGCTGGGACCAAGAGACTGAGAAACAGCTTCTATCCCCAGGCCATCAGACTGTTAAACAGTCACCATTACCCTGCCCTGGACCTTAGTCACGGTTAGTAGCCGGCTACCACCCGGTACTCTACCCTGCACTTTAGAGACGGAGGCCCTATGTACATAGTGATTTAACACATGTATATACTGTATTCTAGTAATGGTTCATCGTATAAAACTTCTGCTGTTCAAACCTTTTCTAGTCAAGTACTCTCCATACTGTATACACCATTATATTACATGACCAAAAGTATGTGTACACCTGCTTCTTGGAACATCTCATTTCAAAATCATGGGCCATTAATATGGAGTTGGTCCCCCCTTTGCTGCTATTACAGCCTCCACTCTTCTGGGAAGGCTTTCCACTATATGTCGGAACATTGCTGTGGGGACTTGCTTCCATTCAGCCACAAGTCGGGCACTGATGTTGGGCGATTAGGCCTGGCTCGCAGTCAGCGTTCCAATTCATCCCATTGGTGTTCAATTCATCCACCACTCACTATGCTTCTCTGGTCACCAGTTGGCACTTGTGGGGCGTTCTTCTGTCTGTGTACTACTTTCTCTGAGTGGTGTGTTCCAGATCCCAGTGGCGTCTTGGCAAAGCATGGTCGCTGTTAGATTGAGCTGAGTGTCCCCACTGTGGAGCTGTTGTTCGACTGTGACTGATTCTGTGGAGGCCAAACATCTCTTACATCGTACCCTGCCAGTCTAATTAAAAATGTGAAATGTGAAAATTCCTCATGTTCATATTCCCAAGGAGCCAACTTAACTTTTTTTTAACACCACCTACAGTTCATCATATAGTCGAGTAAGACAAAACTTTCCTATCCCTCGCGTAATGGGTTTTTGGCTTTTTTTGTGCTTGTTAATTGGAGCCTAACAACCATTTAGGTTCTCTTGACTGTGCCAGCCATATAGAAATGTTTGACCTGTAGAGCGAGGGCATTACTGTTATATTCCACTCCAGACCTGCCGTCTCAGATAATGACCGCCTTGGCTTTTATGTAGGTTGCCATTTAGCCACAGTAAGAGCAGGCAGACCGATGTACAGCTGAACTAGTGCTCCCTCTACACCTGGGTTGAGAAGTCTCAGTCAGTGTGGAGTGAATGAATGGGGGCTGGAGGGTGTATTTAGAGGAAAGGTGGTAAATGGAGATGACTCCACTTGGCTTGTTTGTGGGCTCTAATCCTACCTTGAACGCACCATTATTTGGAATCTCGGAAGCTTTCACCCATCTAAAAATATTCTCAGAATGCAATGAGCTAACAATACGTTGCTCCCACATTTTACAGAGCAGCAGCAGAGAGAACCCAGCTCCATAGCTCCAGTGTGTCTGATTGAATGGGGGTGAATAGGGGAGATGCAATCCAGATGTCACCGGTATGATTGATACCAGAGCCTGGCCGTTAAAAACCCAAGCGCTGCTTCATACATACATGTTACTAGGAATATTAAGGGGAAACCCATTTTGTTGCCTAATTTTCTTCATGAAATTGAAGGCTGAAGAAAAGAACTGCCTAAGTAGGGATTGACACATCAATGCGTGGCGCTAGTGTAGTGTGGCTGGGGGAGGAAGTGCTCTATGTGACTGCCAGTGAATGGAGGGAAGGAGGCTAAGAGAGGGCCTTGGTTCGGCTGGACCTGCAAACTCAAAGGAAGGAGGTTATTGTTATGCGGCGTTCTGTTTCACGTCCTTTAACATGGACCATGTGGGACCAGGGGAAGGGCCGTCGAACCCCCCCCCGCACCCCTATCAGGGTCACATAGCAGCCACGAGAGAGGGGAGAGGAGGGAGGGGGTAGAATAGTTGCTCAATGACAGGACACAGACTAGTCAGGCACATACTTTCACTTATCTTTTTATCGTACAGTAACATTTGAGGACAATGGGAAATACTGTAATGGTCAAGTCAGTTGGATGTCCTGGGGGAAAGGATTGTCTGGTGTGCCAGATGGGTCAGTTGTATAAGTGGTTGACTGGCCCTGCTACCCTGTAAAACCTCCCTGTAATCCAGAGAAGATGGGTTGAGAGTGGGCCAGTGAGACCAGGCTGCTCCCCAGGCAGCTCCTGGCTCCTTCCCCATCGTCAGTGGTCCAATGCCCTGATGCCTCAGGCATCCACCAGATCTCTCCTCTGCCATCTCTTTGTCAATTTCTCAACTCTATTACTTAGGATCCATCCATTCCTTGTGCTTTGAGAAATTGCATTTATCACATGCGCCGAATACAACTGGTGTTGACTTTACAGTGAAATACATGCTTATGAACCTTTCCCAATGATGCAAAGTAAAAAAAAAAAAAAGTAAATTAAATAGTTACTAACACGAGGAATAGAATAAAATACACGAGTGGAGCTACAGTTGAAGTCGGGAGTTTATATACACTTATGTTGGAGTCATTAAAACACATTTTTCAATCACTCTCCACATTTCTTGTTAACAAACTATAGTTTTGGCAAGTCGGTTAGGACATCTACTTTGTGCATGACACAAGTCATTTTTCCAACAATTGTTTTCAGACAGATTATTTCACTTATAATTCACAGTATCACAATTCCAGTGGGTCAGAAGTTTACATACACTAAGTTGACTGTGCCTTTAAACAGCTTGGAAAATTCCAGAAAACGTCATAATGGCTTTAGAAGCTTCTGATAAGCTAATTGGCATAATTTGAGTCAATTGGAGGTGTACCTGTGGATGTATTTCAAGGCCTACCTTCAAACTCACTGCCTCTTTGCTTGACATCATGGGAAAATCAAAATATATCAGACAAGACCTCAGGAAAAAAATTGTAGACCTCCACAAGTCTGGTTCATCCTTGGGAGCAATTTCCAAATGCCTGAAGGTACCACGTTCATCTGTACGAACAATAGTACGCAAGTATAAAAACCACGGGACCACTCAGCCATCATACCGCTCAGGAAGGAGAAGCGTTCTGTCTCCTAGAGATTAACCTACTTTGGTGCAAAAAGTGCAAATCAATCCCAGAACAACAGCAAAGGACCTTGTGAAGATGCTTTAGGAAACAGGTACAAAAGTATCTATATCCACAGTAAACGAGTCCTATATCGACATAACCTGAAAGGCCGCTCAGCAAGGAAGAAGCCACTGCTCCAAAACCGCCATAAAAAAGCCAGACTACGGTTTGCAACTGCACATGGGGACAAAGATCGTACTTTTTGGAGAAATGTCCTCTTGTCTGATGATTAAAAAAATAGAACCGTTTGGCCATAATGACCATCATTATGTTTGGAGGAAAAAGGGGGAGGCTTGCAAGCCAAAGAACACCATCCGAACCGTGAAGCACAGGGGTGGCATCATCATGTTGTGGGGGTGCTTTGCTGCAGGAGGGACTGGTGCACTTCACAAAATAGTTGGCATCATGAGGAACGAAAATTATGTGGATATATTGAAGCAACATCTCAAGACGTCAGTCAGGAAGTAAAAGCTTGGTCGCAAATGGGTCTTGCAAATGAACAATGACCCCAAGCATACTTACAATGTTGTGGCAAAATGGCTTAAGGACAACAAAGTCAAGGTTTTGGAGTGTCCATCACCAAGCCCTGACCTCAATCCTATAGAACATTTGTGGGCAGAACTGGTAAAGTGTGTACGAGCAAGGAGGCCTACAAACCTGACTCAGTTACACCAGCTCTGTCAGGAGGAATGGGCCAAAATTCACTCAACTTATTGTGGGTAGCTTGTGGAAGGCTACCTGAAACGTTTGACCCACGTTAAACAATTTAATGGCAATGCTACCAAATACTAATTGAGTGTATGTAAACTTCTGACCCACTAGGAATGTGATAAAAGAAAGAAAAACTGAAATAAATAATTCTCTCTGCTATTATTCTGACATTTCACATTCTTAAAATAGTCGTGATCCTAACTGACCTAAGACAGGGAATTTTTACAAGGATTCAATTTCAGGATTTGTGATAAACTGAGTTTAAATGTATTTGGCTAAGGTGTATGTAAACTTCCGACTTCAACTGTATATCCAGGGAGTACCAGTAAAGATCAATGTGTAGAGGTACGAGGTATTAGAGGTAGATACTACGTGAAGGCAGGGTAAAGTGACTAGGCATCCGGATAGATGATAATAAGAGTAAAATGAAGAACAGAGTAGCAGCAGAAAAGTGTGTGTGTGTGTATGTATATTTAGTGTGTGAGAGGGTGACAGTGTAGTGAGTCAGTGCACGACAGAGTCAGGGCAGATAGTTTGGGTACCATTAATTGACTATTTAGCAGTCTCGGGAGCCTGTCGGTCTGACGTTAATAATAAATTAAATAAATAAGACGTTAATAATAAGCATCTGCCTTTTAGTGCTGAGTGATTTAATGCTTTTTGTGGTCGGTTCGGTTTCAGTTTGATTAAAAATAATAATCACGGATTTCGCTAATAAAAAAATAAAATAACATTAAATGCACTTTGCATTTTGTGGGTTGAATGCTGTAACACAGAGTAAAACTATTAATAAAAGTCCCATGATGGTAGTGACTGTCCATCACTTATTGACCATAAATTATTCACATTACTTTAATAACATTTTTCAGTTGTTGTGTGTGTTACATTTGTTTTATTTTATGTCAATTATTTAATTCCTAGTTATCATCTCGTCTCTATAGAGCTGCTGTCTGACAATCACTATTTTAGTAGTAAATAATGCATACTTTTATGACTGCTGAATAACAACTATCAATCACTTAGATCATGTATTTTCAGGTAGAGATAGCTCGGGAAGCAACAGCTGCTCTCTATATCACCTCAAGACCGCGTATTCTGCATGTCTCTTCTGTAGCAGGTGTAAAAGAAACACAGATCGGGCAAGTAGATGTGCAATGGATTATGGTCATTGTAGTTAATTACCACATTTTATGTGCTGAACCTTGAAGAATATTGGCTTGTTGGAAACTACAACTCCCTACTACATTGCTACACTAAACTACACTGTTTAGGCTGGATCGGATTTATCTCTAGAGAAACTGTGCGATGTGTGCATTGAGCTCACAGAAAAAAAACGGACAAAATGGAAGTCAAATAATGTAACCGACATCAATTAGTTCTTTAAAAACCGGAAAATAACCGAAGTGCTGAGCGATTAAGCAACATTATCTGCCTTAAAAGTATTTTGAAGTTATAGCTATGATCGTTCACTGAAAATGAATGGTTCAGCTGGCTCAGTTCATCTGCATATGATATTTTACACAGCTTTTTCATGGTTGGGTAACCGTTGACCTGACTAGTGTTATCTTAACCTCTACCGAGCACCTACCCCGGGTCCGGGAGCACCCCCCACCCCCCCCACACTGATTAGCAACGCTAGCATAGCGTCACAATTAAATAGTAGCATCTAAATATCATTAAATCACAAGTCCAAGACACCTAATGAAAGATACAGATCCTGTGAATAAAGCCACCATTTCAGATTTTTAAAATGTTTTACAGGGAAGACACAATATGTAAATCTATTAGCTAAACACGTTAGCAAAAATCACCATTTTTCTTGTCCACCATTTTCTCTCAACACCAGTAGCTATCACCAATTCGGCTAAACTAAGATATTGATAGCCACTAACCAAGATAAAACTCCTCAGATGACAGTCTGATAACATATTTATGGTATAGGATAGGTTTTGTTAGAAAAATGTGCATATTTCAGGTAGATGTCATAGGTTACAATTGCACCCACCGTCACAAATGGACTAGAATAACTACATAGAGCAACGTGTTTACCTACTTACTAATCATCAAACATTTCTTAAAAATAGACAGCATACACTAATCGAAAGACACACATCCTGTGAATACAGACAATATTTCAGATTTTCTAAGTGTCTTACAGCGAAAACACAATAAATCGTTATATTAGCATACCACATATGCAAACGTTACCAGAGCATTGATTCTAGCCAAAGAGAGCGATAACGTAAACATCGCCAAAATATATAAATTTTTTCACTAACCTTCTCAGAATTCTTCCGATGACACTCCTGTAACATCACATTACACAATCCATATAGAGTTTGATCGAAAATGTGCATATTTAGCGGCACAAATCGTGCTTACACAATGGAAATACTGTCCAACTACTCAAGCAATCTGCCCGGCAGCATCATGATAATACAACTATTTTTATCGAAAACTATTCATAAACGTGACTAAAAAAATACAGGTTGGCCATGAAATGAAAGATGCATTAGTTATTAATGCAACCGCTAAGTTAGATTTTTAAAATTAACGTTACTAGACATACAGTGTGCGTTACAGACAGACTAGTGCCGCAATAACTGCGTCACTAATTACCATTATTGAGTTTACATTTTTCCACATAAAAATGGAATAACATCATAAATAGCTCTTACTTTTCGACGAGCTTCCATCGGAATCTTGGCCAAGTGGTACTTTTGTCCAAAAGAATCGTTGCTTGGTTGTAAAACGTTGCATTCAACTTCTGATATAGCAGCTAACTATAGCTAACAATTGCTAACATTAGCTAACGTGTCCAAATCCTCAATACGCAATACTGAGGAAATTCCGAAAAATAGCAATATACCCGCATAATCTGATATAACTCGGTTTCAAATAGCTTCGTTATGATGTTTCTAACACCTATATCAAATTAAATTACAGACTGATATATCTAAAGTTCATTAGTGAGCGTTCGAAAATGGCATCCCCAGGTCTCTCTGTGCGTAAAGTTCAACGTCGAAAAGAAGGCGTACCTCACTCCTTGGTGTTTTATAACCTCTGAGAGCCACCTAGGAAGCCCATTCCACTTCTCATTGGTTACTGACATCCAGGGGAAGGCGGGTGCAGTTCGTGTCGTTCCATAGGATATACACACCCCTTTAAACTGAACTGAGATCAGAGCTTCGCTCTCAGACCTTCGCAAAACCTGTCATGGATTTCGCTGTAGAAAGAGTTCTGTTCCACTCAGAGACATAATTCAAACGGCTATAGAAACTAGATAGTGTTTTCTATCCAATAATAACAATAATATGCATATTGTACGATCAAGAATTGAGTAGGAAGCCGTTTCATCTGTAGAGACAATTATGCTAATTTGAAACAGCACCCCCTATAGTCGCAAGAAGTTAATGTCAATAGCGGCATGGTCTCTCTCTCTCTCCATCTCTCTCTTTCTCTCCTCTCTCGCAATAAGACCTTGTGGTAGCAGCCGTATGGCCTGCGATGGCCTGCCACAAGATTGGGAACACACATTCTAAATACCTGTTCTCTGTCCGTTTCACTTCAGGTCAGCGTGCACTTAATGGACCGTTTTAAAAGGCTGCACACGAGAGGAAGTTTAGATTCCCCATGATAAATAAAGAGGCGCTCCTTGGGAGGGAGAGGGAGCAGCTAGCTAGCCCCATAGAGAGCTGGCCTGTCCTCTGGGTCCAGCTCTCTGGATCTAATTAAAACAATGAGAGAGAGATGAAAGCAGAGGGAGAGTGGAAGAAGAAAAAACACCACCGACAGGCTGCTGCATCGTCTAAAAGCGTCTCTCTGATGATGAAAACAGACGAAATGACAGTGACTGAGCGGGCAACCGGATGGCACATCACTCAGGAGACACTTTTACAGCAGTGCTTTCGCTCCAAGATGCCGTTGCGGTTAGAGTTACCCCAGTTGTAAGCGGAGCAGTGTGGCAGTCATTAAAATAGCATTCACAGATGCTCAATGTAATAATTTATCCAATATTGGAAATTACAACTCCCTGTGATTTAAATAGTAACCGGTGCCATTATCCATGAAAGTTGCATGGTGGCAGGTGTTTTTTTAAAAGCAGACCTCACATGATTTATGGTTCTGGTGTGTTTGAAATCGCACATTAAAGACATTCTAGGGAACTTCTGGGGACTTTTTGCCAGCCACGGATAGCTAAGTGTAAGTAATGGTTACGGGTGGCTAACTCCCAACTCCACTATGTGAACCAGAGCTGTTGTTTTGTACATTTGGCATATTAATTAGTTATATGTAAACAGGCTCTTGGTGGGACAGATGTGCTGTGGCAGAACGATCACAGGCTGTGTGTACACTACAGCAGGCCACTGAGTCACTGGGAATAGTTCAACGTTGTTCAGGGCCAGATTAAGTCTGAATTATCCGACCACCCACCTGCAGCACAGCTATAATATCACCCTTTACAACCCTACAGCACTTAGGCTTGTACAATGTAATGCCCCTAGGGGGGAAAGAAACAAGTGCCCTATTAGGAACACTGTATGTGCAAGGTGCACTCATTAACCTGCTGTTCTATAAAAGTCTGTTTGGTCTCTTAAAAGGTCAGTCTATTCTGAAGATGACCATGTTAGGTCAGGGGTCAAGGTTTAAAATGACTCTAAACTCTCATCTTGGTCCAATCATCGACTTCATAGCCATACTAACGAAATCCCCAGCCAGCCAGTGTAGCTTACCAAGTCCAACACAAAACCTGGTCTTTGGACTGCTTGTCCTCCATTTTCCTGGATCCCCCTCACAAAAAGCCAGCCTACAGTAAAATGTGAATGTTGCCACTTAACTGTCACTCATAAAAGACCAAGCACTGTGGTGCAATTGACCATACTCCGTAGACACTGGTGGCCTTCAGCTGGTCCTTCCTATGTAGAGAGAACAATTACATAGACTCTTCTAATAAGCAACCTACTGTACATCAACGTGAGGGAGGAAGCGAGACCGAGAGACTGAAGGGAAGTGAAAGAGGGAAGAAGAGATACTGTACACACGCACATAAAAGGACAGAAGAGGCACTGGCTCTCCTGCTATCATATTTTATGGTTGTCTGTGAGGGGGCCTGGACCTGCCTGCAGTAGAGGCCTGGCTGGGTTGATTAGCCGGAGGGCTGTGTAAATATTCTAACCCCATAAAGAGAAGGAGCTTTCCGTTAGAAGCTGCTTTTATGACGTACAGAGTTCCCCACGCCTCTCTCCTTATTAATTACAGATCTCCTCTACCCGTCCATCTGCACGCCGACATCTCAGGCTCTACTGGCGTGTGAGAGAGCGGGAAGGAGAGGGGTTTTACTTTTACTGTTCTCCACTGGCTGTTTCTGTTTTAGGCTCCTTGACAGTCCAGGTTTATCTCATTAAGCAAAACATATATATATTTTTGTATTTTTTTAGGTAGATGTCAAAGACAGTATTGGTCATGGTGCCTGTCAGTGTCATATTTAGTTTGTCGTGTGCAACGAGATGGCGTTCAACAGAGCTGCCAGAGGAGTGGTGTGTTAGAGGGTCAGGACATGGTAGTAATAGATCTGTTTTAATGAAGGAAAGGAAACCTGTGGTGGGTGGGTGCGTGCATGCGCATACATTTTGTGTATGCATGCATGTGTGTGTGCATGTCTATCTGTGTGTGTTTGTCTGACGAGAGAGGAATTATAATTCAACCAAGAAAGGGGAGGTGTGTGTGTGTGTGTGTGTGTGTGTGTGTGTGTGTTCTGGCCTGTGGATGGATGAAGGGCTGGAGAGCTGCTCCAAGGCTGATTGTGATCCACTTCATCCCGCTTGTGTAACAGATCGTTTTATCACAGACGCCAAGACAAGACTGGCCCAGTGATAAAAGTCACTGCTTTCCACTCCAACTCCCCTCTTTTCTCTCTTTCTTCCCTTCCCTCTCCTTCTCTCTCCATCCCTTGGCTCTTCTTTCTCTCTCTATTCTCCAACTCTGTGTCTTCTAACTGCTCTCTGTCTCCTCTCTAACGGCTCTGTGTCTCTTCTCTAACGGCTCTCTGTCTCTTCTCTAACGGCTCTCTGTCTCTTCTCTAACGGCTCTCTGTCTCTTCTCTAATGGCTCTCTGTCTCTTCTCTAACGGCTCTCTGTCTCTTCTCTAACGGCTCTCTGTCTCTTCTCTAACGGCTCTCTGTCTCTTCTCTAACGGCTCTCTGTCTCTTCTCTAACGGCTCTCTGTCTCTTCTCTAACGGCTCTCTGTCTCTTCTCTAACGGCTCTCTGTCTCTTCTCTAACGGCTCTCTGTCTCTTCTCTAACGGCTCTCTGTCTCTTCTCTAACTGCTCTCTGTCTCCTCTCTAACGGCTCTCTGTCTCTTCTCTAACGGCTCTCTGTCTCTTCTCTAACGGCTCTCTGTCTCTTCTCTAACTGCTCTGTGTCTCTTCTCTAACGGCTCTGTGTCTCTTCTCTAACGGCTCTGTGTCTCTTCTCTTACTGCTCTCTCTACTTCCCTATATCCCCCCACTCTTTGGCACTTCTGACTTCCTCTTCCCCTCCCCCCTGCTTGTGTGTTATAATATATTTGACTTTACTGGACGTATTGGAGGAATTCCTGGTGTTTGGTGAACCGGAGTCCCTTCAGTGTGATTTCAGACCCACTGGACAGCACTCATTAATCACCTCCCGTGATGGCAAACAGTGTGTGTGTGTGTGTTCATGTGTGCCTTTGCTTTTCTGTGTGTGTGCACATGTCAGCCTCTCTCTCATCAGCAAACTAATCATATGTTTTCAGGAGAAAGTGATTGTTGGAATGCCTGCTATGAGAGTGTGTGTGATGTTATTTCTCCCTCTGTTAGTTATTTCCTGGTCATGAGATATTACCGTAGCTTCCGCTGGGGTTTGACTAGTCAGAGTATGTAGGAGTAGAACAAGTGTCTCCGGCTGTGTTTACCTCCATCTGTGAAATGAACAGTGTCTAATATGTGTCTACTTTATTTGGTGAACAGTTTCTATGTAATGCACCTCACAAGAAACTTAAGTTATTGTGTGTATGGTTGGGCAGACGATAAGGACTACACTTCACTGTGTACTAAAGCGTTAAAGCATTAGAGATAGGCTAGCTACGGCAGCTCTGTTAGATAAGTAGCCAGCTCCCTCACTTGCAGGGCTACAGTCAGTGCCTCATGCACCTTGCCCTGTAACAGTGATGTACCAGTGGTATGATAAGGAGGGCTTCCCGACTCTCGCCCTGCGCTCCTCGGCCCTGATTCTCCGGCATCTGAGGGTCAGAGTTAGAGGGGAGAGGGCATGTCTCCTCTAACAAAGGATTAACAGTATAACATGCCCCAGGGGGCACAGCCATGGCCCCTGACAGGAATGAAATATGGATGAGGAGGGGAGGGAAGAGGGCCGGATGTTCGCTCACACCTCCTGCCTAGACTGACTGCTGAGCCTGACAGCAGAGGAGAAGTCAGCTGTTGTACAGGGTTAACGTGTGTGTGTGTGTTTGTGTTTGTGTGTTTGTGTTTGTGTGTGTGTGTGTGTGTGTGTGTGTGTGTGTGTGTGTGTGTGTGTGTGTGTGTGTGTGAGCAAGCAGAGTAAGACTGTGCCCTGGGCGTATCTCTCAGTACATCTTCTCAGTTGGTTAGCATACATAAACATATAATGACAGGAACCGTTCTTCATGGGGGATGAGGCTGACTTTAGCCATAATGGGATGAGAGGAGAGCGTTGTTGTCACTAAGGGTGTCAGCAGGCTCGGCCTGGGGCCATCCCTCCAATATCTCCACATAAACAATCCAGGGGTTTTCAGCACTGTGTGTCTGCCTGCCCTGCTACCTAGACATCTGACTGGCACCTGAAAGCTCAATGGAATCCCACTGAGCCTCTCCATCTGTCGGTCTGTCTTTGTTCCCTGTAGTGTAGAAGCAGGTGGGCAGGCTGTTTGATGGGCCTACAGTATGCAGCCTGGACAGTTCGGAGCTTGTTTGATATTTTAGCTTAACAAGATGGGGGTTGGGGTGGGAGGAGAGCGGAGTGGGGTGAGAGAGGGGGTGAGTGCGGTGGGAGAGCGGTCCATATGTGATCATAGACTCAGAACAGGCTTATCTAGATTCACTCGGCTTCTGCTGAAGTGTACCCAAACTGTACCCTGCCAGGTACGGAGTGTAGTAATACATGGCAGTGTCAACAGGGAAGGAATTCACTTCACAAGGCTCAGAAGTCTAGTTGGTGAATCTCACAAAGTTAAACCAACAAAGAATACAATCTAACCTATGTGAACCACCTGCTCCAGTACTGTACACTCATCACCTCTTCCTCTCTTCCCCTGCTCTCACAGATTCCCCCTGTACCCTCGAGGAGAACGCTTTCAGTTTGAATATGGAGTCTACCTGATCAACAAGAACATCGCCCAGGTAAGACCACTCACATATCTGTCAGGCACACCAACTATTTCCCAGGTAAGATGTGACAAACGTGTCAGGTGGTCTGATGGCACTGAAAGGTTCTTGTGTGGGAAACAGCCTTAGAGTTTGCAGAGGTCTACAGGTTGTTACACATGTTTTGGATGGCTCAATCATGTCCATCTGTACTGGAGCCTTGTTCCTGTGTTCCTATCCCTTTGAATGGCCTGGAAACTCTCAATAAAAATATGGAAAAACTGGGATGCATGCAGACACTCACTCACTCTTCTCTGGAAAAGGGGCCAAACTCTTGCCCTGTCTGGGCTGATGAAAGTGAATCGAATGTGTTGACCTGTGTGAGTCCCCCCTCAATCATTTAGCACCAAATATATATACATTTGCATTCCATTCCCTGTCGCTGTCTCTTTCTCAAGACAGCGACTCTCTCCAGTGTATTTATTAGGCAGGGCAATTAACTCCAACAGGTGGCTGGGTTCAAATGATTGCACTTTGGGAGGTTTGGACTTTGACGCAACCTGCTAGCTAGCTGCTATCCAAACTGCTGCCATCCGCCTTTGTCCAACAACAAAAGAGAAAGAGATGGGGGGGAACAGCAAATGAAAATAAGCCTAGACTGAAAATCCCAAAGGAGAGAGATAAAGGGTGCAGGTTATGACCTTCATCAGCAGTACCATTTATTTGGGACAATATGTGTGGATCCCGGGTAAATAGAATGTGTGGATCCCGGGTAAATAGTGTTTTATGTTTAAACATTCTAGAGTATGTGCTTTATGCAACAAGACTGAAATCTAGAAACTGTTTTTTCACAGTATGTTTTATGTATTTTGATGATTTAAATTCTACATGAAAGGTTCATACATTTCCAGGGTTTTTTAGAGTTATAGCCCGGTGACCTTTTTCTGTGGTGAGTTGCCCTAAATATTCCGTCTCTTCTACTTCTCTGCCAAGTTTAGAGTTAAAATACTTGCCTGAAAAAAAAGGGTTGAGGATTGTATCATTTGATTGATATTAATATCTGTAGTAACTGTCATGTCGAAGGAGGGATATCAGTGCTGTACGTTTATGAGTACGTATGTGCGTGCATGTATGTATATGTCGTTGGCGAGCCAGATAATGGTGAGGTCATGTGTTCTCAGTCCATTATCTCAAAATCTAATTTGTCACATGCTTTGTAAACAACAGGTGTAGACTAACAGTGAAATGCTTACTTACAGGCCCTTCCCAACAATGTAGAGAGGGAAAAAGTAGATTATTTTTCAATTATAACACTAGAAATAAATGTGCAATGAAGTAATGGTAACTTGACTATTTACACGGTGTACCAGTAACAAGTCGATGTGCAGGGGTACGATGTAATTGAGGTAGATATGTACATATAGGTAGGGATGAAGTGACTAGGCAACAGGATAGATGAACAGTAGCAGCAGTGTATGTGATTAGTCAAGAATTAATGCAAAAAGGGTCAATGCAGCTAGTCCTGGTAGCTACTGTTTTTGGTTAACTATTTAAATATTTATTAGTCTTACGGCTTGGGGGTAGAAGCTGTTCAGGGTCCTGTTGGTTACAGACTTGCTGCATCGTTACCGCTTGCCGTGCGGTAGCAGAGAGAATAGTCTATGACTTGGGTGACTTAAGTCAGACAATTTTTAGGGTGTTCCTCTGACACCACCTGGTATAGAGGTCCTGGATGGCAGGGAGCTCCGCCCTAGTGATGTACTGGGCCATGTGCACTACCCTCTGTAGTGCCTTGCGGTTGGATCCCAAGCAGTTGCCATACCAAGTGGTGATGCAGCCAGTCAATATGCTCTCAATGGTGCAGCTGTATAACTTTTTTGAGTATCTCAGCGCCCATGACAAATAGTTTCAGCCTTCTGAGGGGGAAGAGGCATTGTTGTGCCTTCACGACTTGTGTAGACCATGATTACATCATTCCATAATTCCTTACACGGAACCCAAATCGTGTTCGCTATCGTGCATAAATTAATTTTGGCCCCCTACACCAAACGCGATCACGACACGCAGGTTAAAATATAAAAACAAACTCTGAACCAATGACATTAATTTGGGGACAGGTTGAAAAGCATTAAACATGTATGGCAATTTAGCTAGTTAGCTTGTACTAGCTAGATAATTTGTCCTATTTAGCTAGCTTGCTGTTGCTAGCTAATTTGTCCTGGGATATAAACATTGAGTTGTTATTTTACCTGAAATGCACAAGGTCCTCTACTCCGACAATTAATCCACACATAAAAAGGTCAACCGAATCGTTTCTAGTCATCTCTCCTCCTTCCAGGCTTTTTCATCTTTGAACTTATATGGTGATTGGCATTTACACTTTCATAGTATTACCACGACAACCGGCAAAACAGTTTGTCTTTCAATCATCCACGTGGGTATAACCAATGAAGAGATGGCACTTTGGTACCTGCTTCTATAAACCAATGAGGAGATGGGAGAGGCAGGACTTGCAGCGGGATCTGCGTCAGAAATAGAAATGATTTCTATATTAGCCCTTGGCAACACAGACGTTCGTTGGCTCGCGCGAGCAGTGTGGGTGCAATAATTGGATACCATAGATTCCTACATTTTATTTTGCGACGCGAGCGGTGTAGTCAGGGTATTAGTGATGTGGAAAACGAGAAGCTTGAAGCCCTCTCCACTACAGCCCCGCATGCTCGGCCCTCCGTTTCCTGTAGTCCACGATCAGCTCCTTTGTCTTGCTGACGTTGAGGGAGAGGTTGTTGCCAGGTCACTGACCTCCTCCCTATAGGCTGTCTCATCGTTGGTGATCAGGCCAACCACCGTCGTGTCGTCAGCAAACTTAATGAAGGTGTTGTAGTTGTGGGTGAACAAGGAGTACAGGAGGGGACTAAGCACGCACCCCTGAGGGGCCCCCGTGTTAAGGGTCAGTGTGGTGTATGTGTTGTTGCCTACCCGCACCACCTGCATCTTATGAACTCCATATGTGACTGGAGCGATGTTTAGGATGAGTTACTGGGCCGTCTCAAAATCAACATAAGTGCACCGCATGGATCAGCTCCCTGCAGCTGACAATGGTAGTGAAACATTGTTTCAGAGCAGTGAAAGTTGTAAACATATCATAGTAGATCTAGCGGAACCCACCACAAAGACAGTTTTCCTATAGGGAATTGCTGTACAGCGCATGACTCCTGTGTCTGATCACTCTGTTCCGCTGCCATCACACGTGTTCTAGTAGTTTGGGGGAATGCATGAAGCAACAGACGCAACACTGTTACGCTACATGTAATTTCTTCCTTTTTAAAGTGGATATTGGTGTCCCCCAACCCTGACTGTTTCAGACCACTTTATATGGGAGACCTGGTTTGCGTCCCAGTGACGTTAGAGTAGAGACCACGGTATGGTTCTGAATACTCTGAAGGCTTTATTAGGAAATGGCTGCTTTCATGACCCCCCCCCCCCCCAACCGTATTAGAAACACTGAGACTAGCTTTTCCACTCACTAATATCATTTACCAATAGAGCCAGCGCTTTGCTTTGCTTTGCTTCGTAGACTGGTTGTTATTATTGTGTTTGTTTTTAAATAACTTTTCTCTCTCTAGGGATTTAATGTGCTCCTTACGTTGCGCCCGGCCGTGGTTGGGCTGCCACGGTGTGTAGCATCTGGCTGCTGTCACAGAACACAACTCTGGTTACACAGCGACACACACACACACACTGGGCCAGTGGTGGATGTGAGACATTATACTTTCATCTTTTATTAAGTTGGCTGGCGTGGAAAATGATATGGCCCAGACGACAGTGTTCAATGTTGTGCTATGTAAATAGGGCAGCAGTCTTTAAGGTGCAGTACCGGGTGGTGGCTAGTAACAGTGACTAAGGTTCAGGGAAGGGTATTGGGCAGAGGCCAGCTAGCGTGACTGTTTAACAATCTGTTGGCCTGGGGATAGAAGCTGTTTCTCAGTTTATTGGTCCCAGCTTTGATGCACCTGTACTGTCGCCGCATTCTAGATGATAGCGGGCTGAACAGGCCGTGGCTCGGGTGCTTGAGGTCCTGGATGATCTTCTTGGCCTTCCTGTGACACCGGGTGCTGTAGATGTCCTGGAAGGCAGGCAGTGTGCCCCCGATGAAGCAGTAGGCTGACCGCACCACCTTCTGGAGAGCCCTGCAGTTGCGGACAATTCAAATGCCATACCAGGCGGTGATGCAACCCGACAGAATGCTGTCAATGGTGCATCTTTAGAAGTTTGAGGGTCTTAGGGGCCAAGGTGAATTTATTCAGCCTCCTGAGGTTGAAGAGCCGCTGTTGGGGCGCCTTCACCATTGAATATGTCCATTAACACTCCAGCCAGCTGGTCTGCACATGCTCTAAGAACATGACTTGAGATGCCGTCTAGGCCGGCAGCCTTGTCGGGGTTAACGCACTTAAATGACTTACGACGTCCACGGAGATCGAGAGCACACAGTTCCTGTGATTTTCGGGGGCCTGCGTTGGCGGCTCAGTGTTTTCCTCGAAGCGGGCAAAGGTGTTTAGCTCATCCGGGAGCGAGGTGTCTGTGTCCGCGACGTGGCAGCCTTTCTCTTTGTAAACTGTGATTGTCTGGAATCCCTGGCACGTCTCGTGTCTCAGCCGTTGAATTGCGACTCCACTTTGTCCATGTGCTGTAATTCTGCCTGTTTGATTGCCTTATGGAGGTCATAGCTAGACTGTACACGTCCATGTTCCCTGTCACCTTAGATGTGGTGGTTCGCGCTTTCAGTTTTGTGCAAATGCTGCCTTCAGAGTTTCTGTTTGTATAAATTCTAATCGTCACAGTGGGAACAACATCCTCTATGTACTTCCTGATTAACCCAGTCACCTAGTCAGTGTGTGTATACATCGATACTTTTCTCAGAGGCGATCCAGAACATTTCACAGTCCACGTGATCAAAACAATCCGATTGGTCAGACCAATGTTGAACAGTCTTAGCCCCAGGAACTTCCTGTTTAAGTCTCTGCCTATAGGTGGGGAGGAGCAGAATGGAGGCGTGATACGGTTTGCCGAAAGGAGGACGGAGGAGAGCCATGAAGCCATCCTGGAAGTTAGAGTAGCAATGATCCAGGGTTCGTGTTGCACATAGCGCAGGAGATGTGTTGATAGAATTTTGGCAGTGTTTTTCTTTTATTAAAGTCCCCAGCTACAATAAATGCGACCTCAGGGTATGCGGTTTACAGTTTGCACATACTGAAAATCTTTGAGAGCCGTTGCGGAGTTGGCTTGGGGGGAATATACACTGCAGTGACAATGACCGAAGAACATTCTCTATGCCATTTGATGAGGTATTCCAGATCAGAATACAAAAGTACTTGAATTCCTGTACGTTAACACAATCACACCGTGAGTTGTTAATCATGAAACAACCCTCCTGTTTCCTGGAGATTTCTTTCTTCCTATCCATGCGAGGGAGAGTGTACAATATGGTGCCGTCAGAGATGGTCGCCTCGCTTCGAGTCCTCAGGAAACTATGCAGTATTTAGTTTTTTTAATGTACACTGCTCCAAAAAATAAAGGGAACACTTAAACAACACAATGTAACTTCAAGTCAATCACACTTCTGTGAAATCAAACTGTCCACTTAGGAAGCAACACTGATTGACAATACATTTCACATGCTGTTGTGCAAATGGCATAGACAAAAGGTGGAAATTATAGGCAATTAGTAAGACACCCCCAAAAAAGCAATGGTTCTGCAGGTGGTGACCATACACCACTTCTCAGTTCCTATGCTTCCTGGCTCATGTTTTGGTCACTTTTGAATGCTGGCGGTGCTTTTACTCTAGTGGTAGCATGAGACGGAGTCTACAACCCACACAAGTGGCTCAGGTAGTGCAGTTCATCCAGGATGGCACATCAATGCGAGCTGTGGCAAAAAGGTTTGTTGTGTCTGTCAGCGTAGTGTCCAGAGCATGGAGGCGCTACCAGGAGACAGGCCAGTACATCAGGAGACGTGGAGCAGGCCGTAGGAGGTCAACAACCCAGCAGCAGGACCGCTACCTCCGCCTTTGTGCAAGGAGGTGCACTGCCAGAGCCCTGCAAAATGACCTCCAGCAGGCCACAAATGTGCATGTGTCAGCATATGGTCTCACAAGGGGTCTGAGGATCTCATCTCGGTACCTAATGGCAGTCAGGCTACCTCTGGCGAGCACATGGAGGGCTGTGCGGCCCCACAAAGAAATGCCACCCCACACCATGACTGACCCACCGCCAAACCGGTCATGCTGGAGGATGTTACAGGCAGCAGAACGTTCTCCACGGCGTCTCCAGACTGTCACGTCTGTCACATGTGCTCATGTGCTCAGTGTGAACCTGCTTTCATCTGTGAAGAGCACAGGGCGCCAGTGGCGAATTTGCCAATCTTGGTGTTCTCTGGCAAATGCCAAACGTCCTGCACGGTGTTGGGCTGTAAGCACAACCCTCACCTGAGGATGTCGGGCCCTCAGACCACCCTCATGGAGTCTGTTTCTGACCATTTGAGCAGACGCATGCACATTTGTGGCCTGCTGGAGGTCATTTTGCAGGGCTCTGGCAGTGCACCTCCTTGCACAAAGGCGGAGGTAGCGGTCCTGCTGCTGGGTTGTTGACCTCCTACGGCCTCCTCCACGTTTCCTAATGTACTGGCCTGTCTCCTGGTAGCACCTCCATGCTCTGGACATTACGCTGACAGACACAGCAAACCTTTTTGCCACTGCTCGCATTGATGTGCCATCCTGGATGAACTGCACTACCTGAGTCACTTGTGTGGGTTGTAGACTCCGTCTCATGCTACCACTAGAGTGAAAGCACCGCCAGCATTCAAAAGTGACCAAAACATCAGCCAGGAAGCATAGGAACTGAGAAGTGGTCTGTGGTCACCACCTGCAGAACCATTCCTTTTTTGGGGGTGTCTTACTAATTGCCTATAATTTCCACCTTTTGTCTATTCCATTTGCACAACTGCATGTGAAATGTATTGTCAATCAGTGTTGCTTCCTAAGTGGACAGTTTGATTTCACAGAAGTGTGATTGACTTGGAGTTACATTGTGTTGTTTAAGTGTTCTCTTTATTTTTTTGAGCAGTGTATTATTTTTTACATTGTTACCCCGGAAAATCTTTATTCTTATTACATACAGCCGGGAAGAACTATTGGATGTACGAGCGATGTCAACTTACCAACATTACGACTTTCCCGAAGCGTATCCTTTTATCGGACCACCAGCCAGGACAATGGATCTAATCCCAGAAGCCGACCCAAAACAACCTCCTGGTCAGGCTCCGTAGGCGTGCACATCGCCCACCACTTCCGAGTATACTACTCGCCAATGTCCAGTCTCTTGACAACAAGGTAGACGAAATTCGAGCAAGTGTTGCCTTCCACAGAGACAGAGATTGTAACATTCTCTGTTTCACAGAAACATGGCTCTCTCGGGATCTGTTGTCGGAGTCGGTTCAGCCAGCGGACTTCTTCATGCATCAAGGCCGACAGAGAAACACCTCTCTGGGAAGAAGGGTGGGGGTGTATGCTTCATGATTAACAACTCATGGTGTAATCATAACAACATACAGGAACTCAAGTTCTTCTGCTCACCCGACCTAGAATTCCATACAATCAAATGCCGGCCATATTATCTCCCAAGAGAGTTCTCGTCAGTTATCGTTTGAGAGCAAGGCTACTTAAATTCTATCAGCATATTGATTGCAGTACTTGTGTGGGTAATACCCTCGATCACTGCTTATCTAACTTCTGCAATGCATACAAGGCCCTCCCTTCTGTAAATCCAACCACGACTCCATCTTGCTGCTACCGTCTTAAAGGCAGAAACTCAAACAGGATATACCCGTGACTAGAATCATTCAACACTGGTCTGACCTATCGGAATCCACGTTTCAAGATTGTTTTGATCACACGGACTGGGAAATGTTCTGTGCAGCCTCAGAAAACATCTATCTATACGCTGACTCTGTGAGTGAGTTTATAAGGAAGTGCATCGGGCATGTTATACCCTCTGTGACTATTAAAACCTACCCTAACCAGAAAACGTAGATGGATGGCGGCATTCGCACAAACTGAAAGTGCAAACCACATCATTTAACCATGGAAAGAGGTATGGGAATATGGCTGAATATAAAAAGTGTAGTTATTCCCTCCAAGGCAATCAAACAAGCTAAATGTCGGTATAGGGACAAAGTGGAGTCGCAATTCAATGGCTCAGACACAAGACGTGGCAGAGTCTACAGGCAACCACAGACTACAAAAAGAAACCAGCCACCTCACGGACACCGTTGTCACACTTCTTCTAGACAAACTAAACACCGTCTTTGCCCGCTTTGAGTATAATAGAGTGCCACCATTGTTGCCCCCTCTCCTTCTCCGTGGCCGACGTGAGTAAGACATTTAAACGTGTTAACCCCCGCAAGGCTGCTGGCTCAGACGGCATCCATAGCCACGTCCTCAGAGCATGTGCAGACCAGCTGTCTGGTGTGTTTATGGACATATTCAATCGCTCCCTATCCCAGTCTGCTGTCCACACATGCTTCAAGATGGCCAACATTGTTCCTGTACCCAAGAAGGCAAAGATAACTGAACTAAATGACTGACTACCGTCCCGTAGCACTCACTTTTGTCATCATGAAGTGCTTTGAGAGACTAGTCAAGGATCATATTACCTCCACCTTACCTGCCACCCTAGACCCACTTCAGTTTGCATACCACCCCAACAGGTCCACAGTCGATGCAATCGCCATCACACTGCACACTGCTCTATCCCATCTGGACAAGAGGAAAACCTATGTAAGAATGCTGTTTATTGACTACAGCTCAGCATTCAACACCATAGTACCCTCCAAGCTTATCATCAAGCTGGAGGCCCTGGGTCTCAACCCCACCCTGTGCAATTGGGTCCTGGACTTTGACGGGCCGCCCACCAGGTGTTGAAGGTAGGAAACAACATCTCCACTTCGCTGACCCTCAACACTGGGCCCCACAAGAATGTGTGCTCAGCCCCCTCCTGTACTCCCTGTTCACCCACGACTGCGTGGCCATGCACGCCTCCAACTCAATCATCAAGGTTACAGACAACACAACGGTAGTGGGTTTGATTACCAACGACGAGACGGCCTACAGGGAGGTGAGGGCACTCGGAGTGTGGTGTCAGGAAAACGACCTCTCACTCAACGTCAACAAAACAAAGGAGATGATCGGGGGCTTCAGGAAACAGCAGAGGGAGCACCCCCCTATCCACATCGACGGGACAGTAGTGGAAAAGGTGGAAAGTTCCTCAGCGTACACATCACGGACAAATTTAAATGGTCCACCCGCACAGACAGTGTGTTGAAGGCGCAACGGCGCGTCTTCAACTTCAGGAGGCTGAAGAAATTCGGCTTGTCGCCGAAAACCCTGACAAACTTCTACAGATGCACAAACGAGAGCATCCTGTCGGGCTGTATCACAGGCTGGTACGGGAACTGCACAGCCCTCGACCACAAGGCTCTCCAGAGGGTTGTGCGGTCTGCACAACGCATCACCGGGGGCAAACTACTTGCCCTCCAAGACACCTACAGCACCCGATGTCACATGAAGGCCAAAAATATCAAGGACAACAACCACCTGAGCCACTGCCTGTTCACCCCGCTACCATCCAGAAGGTGCGGTCAGTACAGGTGCATCAAAGCTGGGACCGAGAAGCTGTTTTTCAGTCTCTATCTCAAGGCCATCAGACTGAACAGCAATCACTAACTCAGAAAGGCTGCTGCCTACATAGACTCAAATCACTGGCCACTTTAATAAATGGATCACTAGTCACTTTAAACAATGCCACTTTAATAATGTTAATATATCTCAGACTACTCATCTCATATGTATATACTGTACCTTATACCATCTATTGCACCTTGCCTATGCTGCTCGGCCATTGCTCATCCATATATTTATATGTCCATATTCTTATTCACCCCTTTAGATTTGTGTGTATTAGGTAGTTGTTGGCGAATTGTTAGTGCAGTAATATCTAACAAGTAATCTGTCGGAACTAGAAGCACAAGCATTTCGCTACACTCACATTATCGTCTGCTAACCATGTGAATGTATCCAATTAAATTTGATTTGATTTGAACCCCGCTGGCTGGATGGACGGGGACAATATTTTCGGAGAGAGCCATGATTCCGTAAAACAGAGTATTTTACAGTCCCTGATGTCTCTCTGAAAGGAGATACTCGCCTTGAGCTCCTCTACTTTGTCCAAGGACTGAGCGTTAGTGAGTAATATACTCGACAGTGGTGGATTGTATGCACGCCCCCTGAGTCTGACTAGGGCCCCAGTCCTTCTACCTCTTTTATGTCATTGGCATTTTGGGGCAGCCCCCGGGTTTAATAGAGCTGCATCGGGAAGTTCAAACAAAGGACCCAGGTCAGGGAAGTCGAGTTTCTTCTAGAATTTCTGGTGTGACCGCTGATCTAATATCCAAAAGTTATTTCTGGCTGTAGGTAATAATACAAGAACCGTTTTGAGAAGAAAATATAAATAATAACACAAACTAAATATTGCAAAGTTGACTAGAAGCTTGAAACAGGGCCACCGTGTCTGTCGGCGCCATCTTGTTACTTGGACAGAACCCTGTTTGCCCTCCTTTTTCCTTCCTTGTGCGGTCTGCAAATGACATTGCAACTCAAACGACTCCCAAATGGATACTAGGATTTTAAGTGGAGACATTTGCAAGTTTGTTAACATGCATCTTTGCACTTTGCTCCCTATTTGCACCCCAGTAACATGATTTAAGCGTTGCTAATGCTCTGTGCTTCTCACAGAGGGGCCTGTCCTATTCTAGCCCCTTTGAATGAGTGAACTACGTAATGAAGTGAGTGGCGTCTGGCTGCTCCTTCCCTCCAGAGCAGGAGGCCACAGGTGTTGAAAGTCTCTTTGCAGGGGGCAGAATCACTAAACCCTCACATCCTGGGTTTCACACAGACAAATTAGCCAAGTTTGTGAGAATGGGAAAGCTGGATCTCTGCCATGCTGCTGTGTTCTCGCTCGTTCTATCTATCTCACTCTCTCCTCCCTGTTATCTATACGCTATTTTGTGAAACAGGCATGTGGGCCTGATTAGACTCCAAAAGACGCTATATGAAGATTGAAGGGTGGGGGAACGAGAGTAGGGGTAGGTTGGTGAGAGGGTTGGGGGGCACAACAATTAGCTCTGAGTCACTAAGCCAGGGGTATCGTATTTGCCTGGTCTGGGAGCAGGATGCTCTGTGTTGCATGGGAATTAAAATGAGACCAACCTGGAGCTAGCTGACGGAAGAAGGGGGACTCAGAAGGCATGGGCACACCACCATGCCCAGCAACGAGGTCCATGGGGAAAACCTTCCACTTGCATGGCTCTGTCAACCTCCAAACTCCAGCCTCCAGGTCTCTTGCTGAGCACAACCACATTACCCACAATGCACCCTTGGCGGTGCCTCTGGCCATACTGGTGGTCTGGAGCACATCAAAGTAATGCACCAGCCATTGAGAGAGAGTGGTGGCTCCATAAAACAATGAGGGAGCCACTGTGTTTAGTGGTTAGTGGAGGTGCCTGGCTGGGCTGCCAGCATGCTGCGTTGGGAACAGGAGCATGAGCTGGGACGTAGCTAGCTTTTATTGCTGGAGCCAAGCGGTTGGAAAAGAAGGCAGAAGGTGTTCTAGCTTGGCTGGCAGGATGTCCGATTGGAGAGTGGTCTTAACCAATGATTATGACGATGATAATAATGATGTGGAGTGGTGGAGAAGCCTTCAGCTTTTTTTGGTGGTTTATTTGTTTACGTATCCTAGCCATCCATGTATAGTATGCATCAGTGTTACAACTCTGTCTCTTTCCCTTCCTCTCACTCTCTCTCCACCCTCCTTGTTCCACCATCACCTACTCCCTCTTTTCCATCTTTTCTATCCTCCATGCTTAGTATTTGAGTCTTTCTCTCCTTTACATAACTTCCGTTCCTCACCGCTCTGACAAAGCTCCTTTTAAACCCCAACAGGAGTGGTGTGAGAACTTCTTGGCAGGATAGCCTTCTGTGTCTGTCTCACTTGATGATGTTCGCTGTGGATAGAAACCATATTAGCACGACTCAGGGCATCGTGCTACAGAGTTAGAACACTACCCAGACCCCTCCTCCGTATTGGCTGCTTTCCCTCTCTTTGGAACCCAGTCAGAGCTGCATAGCATGTGTAACTCTGACTGAATGTTCACAACGCCCCCGTCAAAATTATCTCCAGCTATTACCTTATTTCCTTGGTTGGTTATTTTCTATTTTATGTATGGATTTCAGCCAGGCCTACAATGGGGCTTTGTGACCTGAATAAGCTGGCAATGATTTATTACTGAAATTAAGAGGATAGAACTGTACATTACACGTTACTTTAGGTTTTCCATGGACGCATGTTGGCATTTCCCGAAACAGTTGTGTGTTTACCCTTGGTCAGTCATCGTTCAACCTACAAGGCTCCAGAATAACTCCCTGTACACAACAGTATGTCATGTACTGTCTGTATCCAATTGTTTATATACACAGGGGGTGCTGTTTTGAAGGCACTCCCCACCCATTTAAAAAAAATATTTTGGAAGGTATAGAAATGCATTTATTCATTTCTACATTTGTTTTTTGCCACATTTATTCTAGTGCAGACCTCTTAATGCATACTTTTAAATTATATTATGTGAGCTAAACATAAACAATTTAAATTAAAAAATATATTAAAACATTTTCCTTATAGTATACTTTTTAGGAAGTTTAATGTTACTGTCCACACTACAACAACAAAAAAAGCACTTAAATACATGTAACTTTGTCCTTAAAACATTTAATTGAAATACTGTTGAATTCCATTCATTCCTATTGAGAGGACTGCTTCTTCTGGGGAGTGCAGAGGCTTGTGGTCCGGGACTCAACCAGCCTGGTCTGTCCAGGGTTCCGAAGAATCCAAGATATCGCATCAGTCTGCACTCTGCACGGTCCACTCTTAAACAACCAGCCTCTTTCTTTTGCTCTGTTCATCTGCCTCCGCAAAACGTCACAATCAGGTTTCTGTGTCCTCCCAAACCCCAAAGGCAGCAACACACTGTACCCTGTTTGTTTACCTGACCCTGATCCCATCCCCACCCACATTACATGCACGCACCTCATCAAGAGGGACAGCAGGACCTGGAGTTGATCAGCTTCCCAAACCAAACTGCCTGCTGCCACTCACTCGCTCGCCGATCTACTTTTCCTCCACAAAGGCAACATCGGTTTTCAATTTCACCGGGATTGATGTGGTAAACCTGTGGCGTAATGGATGGGACAGACACGCCCAGAAATGCAGCTTCTAATGTACTGCACTTTACACTCCCTGTGAGGATGGAGGGTGCAAGTCAAATTCTCTTTGAGACTGCAGGAAGGGTCATAAACACGTGTCTGTTTTTGTTTTAGCTTGGTGGTGAAGAATAGCTGCGATGCTCAAAGCAAAGTCCCATATGGCCGCATGCGGAGGAATAACTGGCTGGGTAATAGGCCCTTTACATCTAATTTGAAGCCCGCTCCACACCCCTGCCTCTTACAATGTGGTTTACATTGTAATGGCATTAAGCTGCCACTTTAAAGGGGATCTCTCTAACTTCTCAGACAGTAAAAGGCACTTCATTAGTCAACTTTATTTGTCACATTTCAAGCAAGAAATTGTTTTTGGCAGAGTAAGTGGGTTAAGTAAACGGGTAAGGGAGAGAGAGGCTTGATGCCCGCTGGATTGAGAGATTGTTAACAGTCTAGCAAGAACAGCACCAGAGAGGGAGAACTCTGACAGCTGTCCAACCCTCTCACATTATTTATGAACTCCCCACACCTGGGTTCAAATAGGATTTGTTTTCTTTCAAACACTTTCTGTGTTTGAGGGTCCCTTGATAGGAAGGGTTTCCAGATCTCTTATTTCTTCTCGCAAAGTTGCCTCGGCGTATTCACGCAAGTTGTCTGCTCCGCGACTCCCGTTTTTCGGATTGCATCTTCTCAGGTCCCGGTAGGGTAAGCTAAACTCTGTGTGAGCTGTGTGTACTGTCAGTCTGTCACCAACAGCCTGTGGGTGTGAAAGCTCTCCCATTCCTATCCTTTCTATCTGAGGATATCGGGCCTCCTTGTCTTGTGCTGACTTAGCCCACCTGCTAGAGTGTGTGTTGGCCTCCGTACTCCGGTGCTAACCTTGTCAAGATATCCTCCACTGCTGTGCTCCTATTTATTTGTTATTTTTATTTAATCTTTATTTAACTATGTAAGTCAGTTAAGAACACAATCTTATTTACAATGACGGCCTACCAAAAGGCAAGAGGCCACCTGCGGGAACGGGGGCTGGGATTAAAAGTAAATTGAATAAAAAATATACGACAAAACACACATCACGACAAGAGAGACAACACTACATAAAGAGAGACCTAAGACAAGATAGCATGGCAGCAACACATGACAACACAGCATGGCAGCAACACATGACAACACAGCATGGTAGCAACACAACATGACAACACAGCATGGTAGCAACACAACATGACAACACAGCATGGTAGCAACACAACATGACAACACAGCATGGTAGCAACACAACATGACAACACAGCATGGTAGCAACACAACATGGCAGAAGCACAACGTGGTAGCAGCACAAAACATGCTACAGACATTATTGGGCACAGACAACAGCACAAAGGGCAAGAATGTAGAGACAACAATACATCATGCAAAGCAGCCACAACTGTCAGTAAGAGTGTCCATGATTGAGTCTTTAAATGAAGAGATTGAGATAAAACTGCCCAGTTTGAATGTTTGTTGCAGTTGGTTCCAGTCGCTAGCTGCAGCGAACTGAAAAGATGTGCAATCCAGGGATGTGTGCTTTGGGAACCTTTAACAGAATGTGACTGGCAGAACTGGTGTTGTATGTGGAGGAGGGCTGCAGTAGATATCTCAGATAGGGGGGAGTGAGGCCTAAGAGGGTTTTATAAATAAGCATCAAGCAGTGGGTCTTGCAGCGGCTATACAGAGATGACCAGTTTAGAGGAGTATAGAGTGCAGTGATGTGTCCTATAAGGAGCATTGGTGGCAAATCTGATGGCCGAATGGTAAAGAACATCTAGCCGCTTGAGAGCGCCCTTACCTGCCGATCTATAAATTATGTCTCTGTAATCTAGCAGGTGTAGGATGGTCATCTGAATCAAGGTTAGTTTGGCAGCTGGGGTGAAAGAGGAGCGATTACGATAGAGGAAACCAAGTCTAGATTTAACTTTAGCCTGTAGCTTTGATATGTGCTGAGAGAAGTTATCAAGGCCACCAGGCACTAGTCGTCCTTCAACTATTTAAAACTCAAACGGGTTACTTCCCTAGATAACCACCTCTAGGAAGGTTGTTAGCCTAGACAGCTATAAAACGTGAGATTCGGATTTCCTCCTCCTGATATTCCCCCTCCCCTTTTATTACTAGCATGCTACAAGCTAGCTAGCGAGCTAGTTTACAAACTCAACCTAGCTGCCAATGTGTAGTCAGCTTGGCTTACTAAACAACAACCATTCGTGCGTGTTTCACATAAAGTAGCCCCCTGCTCCAGCCCTGTGGTCATAGCTAGGCTCGCCCAAAATTAGTTTGCAGTTGCTATACAGCTCCCGCCAGATTATTGTAGCTCTCTACCCTTACTGTGTATTGTGGTAGCTGTTGTATATCGTTTCCTGTTACTATTATGTTAGTTAGTTGATGAGTCAGTGTATTGCATAAGAAATATTTGCTATTGATATTTTATTATTTATTTTCTTCACATTCTGAGCTGAGAGATCACCGTGATGCTGGGCATGCATGGCTGCTCCTTTTGTTGATCTGAATTACAAGTAGAATATGATCATGACCTGTGCCCTGCCCACCTGCGTGAGGCCCTTTCTGGCCCCTGCATTAACTGCGGCTAGCCAGAGTTGAGGGCCTGGTTTTCACTGATAATTTTACCAGCATCTGGTGTTGTTCGCCAGGACCCACCTAGGGCCACTAAAAGAGTGAAACCCCACGAAACGGATGCCCCCCCCCCCCCCCCCCCCGATTCCTTATCATCCGAGATAGAGAAGCTAAAAACACTTTTGCGTTCCTTCAAGCCCTCTGAGTCAGTCCTCTATCCAGCATACCATCCAGAATGGGGGCCGCAACAGAGGACTCAGATAGCCGGGACGGTGACCTGCTGTCCACTCGGCCATCCAACTGGCACTTTAATGACCAGGATGATGACACGCCCAACACGATGAAGGAGGTGCCAACCAGTGTTGTGGACTCAATCAGTCTCAACACTAAAGATGGGTCAGAGGAGTCATTCCGAGGCTCTGTTCACATGGAGTCAGAAGAAAGCTCTGCCTCACTACGCGCGTTCCTGCGTGCGGCCTTAGCTAGGCTAGAGCTTGCCACAGCAGCTAACCCAGTCTTTAAGAAGGCCCCGGCAGCTATACCGTTCAGTGTGCCATCTTCACCAGCATTTTTTACGGAGCTTCAGAGATGCTGGGCTGACTCGCGGGCTCTTGACCACCACGGCAAGGACAGTAGGATGCTATCTGCCATGTGTGACGCAAAACAACATGGGCTGGACCATATGCTTATGGTGGATGAATGCATAGCAGAGCTAATGCTCTCCCCAGATGAAGCACTGAAGGATGATGCCCACTGCCCCAGACCTCCGTGCAGGGCCACAGATGAGCTACTTTCACGGGCCTACGACACAGCAGCCCACATGGCCTGCATTGGGAATGCCCTCTCAGTGCTCATGCTAGCACAGGATAGGATGCTCCAGCCGTAGCACGCAGACCTGGACGTCTGCAACCTGAATGACGCATCTCTTCAAGCGTTTGTGTTCATGACCAGAGAGCTGGGCAGACTGATGTCCACCCTTGTAGTGACTGGTCGCCAGGTCTAGCTTGCCCAAGACGGCCGACTCCCGCCATTCAGTTTCTGCCCCCACGCCTGCTTGAGGGGGGGGGGGGGGGGTGGCTGCATCACGGTTTGGGGCTGGCGAGCACCTGTGTTAGGCTGGTGGCAGGACCAGGTGCGTGTGTAGGGCCGAGTGAGTGGCGAGGTTCACGCGTGTCAGGCCTCCCTCTGCCACGACTCTGTGATGCCTGGTTTCTGGGCTGTGGGTTCCACAGCGGTGTAGCCTTGCTCCACTGTTTTCTTTGTTCAAAGGCCCACTCGGCCGCGGGCATGAAGAGCAGGGAGCTTTCTGGGAGCTTTCTCAGCGCCCGTCTGGAGTCATCAGACATTGGAGCAGAGTACAGGCTGCAGTTCCGACACTGGCCCGCACCATTCTCAGGGATCAGAATGACTTCAGTTAAATAACCCCTGAAAGCTTGCACCCTCAACCAGGAGATTACATCTCTCTTGGAGAAGGGAGCGATCACGAGTAAAAGCGTCAGAACAGCAGGATGGCTATTCAACCTATTTCCTGGTTCCGAAGAAAGATGGAGGCTTCTGTCCAGTTCTGGATTTAAAATGGTTCAAAGATCTCCCCTTTCACATGTGGGAGTTGTTCACCTCGCTGGACTTAAAATATGCTTACTTTCACATTCCTATGCTACTGGAACACAGGCGTTTTCTGCGGTTCAGCTTCCAGGGCCAGGCATACCAGTTTGCGGTATTACCCTTGAGTCTCTCCCTGGCTCCTCGCGTCTTCACAAGATACATAAGTGCAGCCCTGAGCTCCCTCCACCTACAGGGGTTCAAGATCCTTCCTTACCTCGACGACTGGCTCATCTGCAACCCCTCTCGCGAGTGTGCGGCAGAGGGCACAGCGCTGACACTGACCCACATCACCGCACTGGGTCTTACAATGAACAACAAAAAGAGCAACTTCACACCAAGCCAAAAGTTCACCTTTATTGGCATGGCTCTGAACTCCCCTGCACTATGAGGAAATGTATAATACTTCAGCGCGTAGACAGCATTCTTGTTATTCTGCAACACTTCCAGTTGAATGCATTGGTGAAAGTACAAACATTCCAACAACTGATGGACATGCTCGCGGCGGCCTCCGCAGTGACAGCGTTAGGCCTGCTTTCTTCAAGGCCACTACAAGTGTGGTTCAACGACCTCCGCTTGGACCCCAAGCGGGACAGAAACACCAAAATACAGGTGACAAGGGTGTGCTACTCTACTTTGCGACTGAGGAGCAAGAGAGCCTACCTGACTACAGGTGTCCCTCTCGGATCAATTCCGGCAAGGTGGGAAGTAGTGACGATCGACACTTCACTAAGAGGCTGGAGAGTAGTGTAGCAACACAGGTCTGTACAGGGAGAGTAGTGTAGCAACACAGGTCTGTACAGGGAGAGTAGTGTAGCAACACAGGTCGGTACAGGGAGAGTAGTGTAGCAACACAGGTCTGTACAGGGAGAGTAGTGTAGCAACACAGGTCTGTACAGGGAGAGTAGTGTAGCAACACAGGTCTGTACGGGGAGAGTAGTGTAGCAACACAGGTCTGTACGGGGAGAGTAGTGTAGCAACACAGGTCTGTACGGGGAGAGTAGTGTAGCAACACAGGTCTGTACGGGGAGAGTAGTGTAGCAACACAGGTCTGTACGGGGAGAGTGGTGTAGCAACACAGGTCTGTACGGGGAGAGTGGTGTAGCAACACAGGTCTGTACAGGGAGAGTGGTGTAGCAACGCAGGTTTGTTCAGGGAGAGTGGTGTAGCAACACAGGTCTGTACAGGGAGAGTAGTGTAGCAACGCAGGTCTGTACAGGGAGAGTGGTGTAGCAACACAGGTCTGTACAGGGAGAGTAGTGTAGCAACACAGGTCTGTACAGGGAGAGTAGTGTAGCAACACAGGTCTGTACAGGGAGAGTAGTGTAGCAACACAGGTCTGTACAGGGAGAGTGGTTTAGCAACACAGGTCTGTACAGGGAGAGTAGTGTAGCAACACAGGTCTGTACAGGGAGAGTAGTGTAGCAACACAGGTCTGTACAGGGAGAGTAGTGTAGCAACACAGGTCTGTACAGGGAGAGTGGTGTAGCAACACAGGTCTGTACAGGGAGAGTGGTGTAGCAACACAGGTCTGTACAGGGAGAGTGGTGTAGCAACACAGGTCTGTACAGGGAGAGTGGTGTAGCAACACAGGTCTGTACAGGGAGAGTAGTGTAGCAACACAGGTCTGTACAGGGAGAGTAGTGTAGCAACACAGGTCTGTACAGGGAGAGTAGTGTAGCAACACAGGTCTGTACAGGGAGAGTAGTGTAGCAACACAGGTCTGTACAGGGAGAGTAGTGTAGCAACACAGGTCTGTACGGGGAGAGTAGTGTAGCAACACAGGTCTGTACGGGGAGAGTAGTGTAGCAACACAGGTCTGTACGGGGAGAGTAGTGTAGCAACACAGGTCTGTACGGGGAGAGTAGTGTAGCAACACAGGTCTGTACGGGGAGAGTAGTGTAGCAACACAGGTCTGTACGGGGAGAGTAGTGTAGCAACACAGGTCTGTACAGGGAGAGTAGTGTAGCAACACAGGTCTGTACAGGGAGAGTAGTGTAGCAACACAGGTCTGTACAGGGAGAGTAGTGTAGCAACGCAGGTCTGTACAGGGAGAGTAGTGTAGCAACACAGGTCTGTACAGGGAGAGTAGTGTAGCAACACAGGTCTGTAAAGGGAGAGTGGTGCCCCCACTGGAGGAAAGAGCGCCTCAACGTGCTAGAACTTCAGACAGTTTACCTAACCCTGAATCACTTTCTGCCGGTTCTCAAACACAATCCTGTCCTCATATCAGACAATACATCGACAGTGTTCCACATCAACCATCAAGGGGGAACAAGGTCTGTACGATCCCTACAGGTGGCCCAACAACTCTTTACAATTGGCTCATTCATCCCCCTCCTCTCCCCTGTAACTATTCCCCAGGTCGTTGCTGCAAATGAGAACGTGTTCTCAGTCAACTTACCTGGTAAAATAACGGTAAAGTAAATAAAAAAATAAATATGGGCTCTACCACAACTGGCCTCCCTACAAGCCATTTATCTCCCAGGCAAGGTGAACGAGGTGGCAGATTTCTTGTCGTGACAGAACCCCCCCCCCCCCCCCGGGGGAATGGGGACTTCACCCACAAGTAGTGAAGATGATATGGCAGTGGTTTGGAACAGCACACGTGGACTCCGGTCGCTCTGCCTCTATACCTTGAAGGTGTATGCCTCAGCCTTATTGGCTAACCATTTACGCATCAATGGAAAATTGGCAGGGGCCCACTACCTCATCTGCCAATTCTTATAAGGTGCCCGCTGGCTGCATCCTGGGACCTGCCAGTAGTATTGGAGGTTTTGACGAAACCTTCTTCAGAGCACACGGAGAAGCCGGACATAAAATGGTTATCTCCGAGAACAGCTTTCCTCTTAGCTACTTGTGAAACTTGTGAATGAACTCCTCCTTTCCAAAATGCGGAGGAGGAGCGAGCAAATCTCCTGTGTCCAGTCCGTTCCCTCAAATACTATATGCAAGCCACGGAGCACTACAGGAAGTCAGACCAGTTGTTTTTGTGCTTCGGCGGGAAGTGAAAAGGCCTTGCATTGTCCAAGCAGATGCTTTCACACTGGGTTGTGGATGTCATCACTCAGGCTTACAAGGGTGTAGGGCTCTCTGTCCAGAAAGTGTGATATGTCACTTGACCAGAAGTGTCGCCACATCCTGGGCTGCCCTGAGAGGCATCCCCCTGAATGTACGGCTGCTACTTGGTCAACATCCTGTTCTCAAGATTTTACAAGGTCAAAGTTGCATCCTGCCACACCATGGGGTCTGTCATTCTTTCAGTGGCATTGGTTCATTAATCAGAGGTTAGTAGTGCTATTCCTTGTGACCTTGTTTGTATGAGTCATCCAACTTTCAAACGTACTGACGAACGTACGAATGTAACTATGGTTCTACGAATACCTGGAAGACCATCAGTACTTTCCTGTCGCTCTAAATCTTTTGGGCGAGAAGAATCTCAGAGAGAGTGCGTGGTCTGACGTATGGTTTTATATGAACCGCGAGGGCATGTCCTCCCATGCTGTCACGTCACCGGCTTGACTTTGTTGTTATTATTACTCGACCTGCGATGAGCGCGAGTGATATAATCCATACTTTCAACCATACTGACGGTTTTCCAGGTATTCGAAGAACCATAGTTACATTCGTAACTTCCGTTATACAGTAGCAGCAACACACTGTATATCACGTAGTTCTGTTTTCTCTATATGAACCGGCCACCCTTGGAGCTGGAAGAAATCAGCAGGTTCTCCGTATCACACAGCTTCAGTCTTTTTTTGTTTAAATAAATTAATAAAATGTTCTTCCCTCAGTGAGTGTAGTGATGAATGTGTCCAGGCATGGAGTGTTATGGGGGAGACTAATAGGAACAGCCAAGGCCTCCCTCCCTCCCAGAGTTTAGTTTACTGTTCTTTGGCCAAGTCTGAGAAGCAGGAGATGTGTGGGTAGTCTGGTGGAGAGGGGAGACCTGAACTGCTGGCTGCCCACTGCTACTGCTACTGGAGGGAGGAAGTGTGGCTACTGCTGCTCCTGTCATTGTGTGTTCTTGTTCCATTTTCCATCACAGATGTTGCTGTAAGCTACGGTCAGTACCTTTCCAGAGCCACTTAATGGGTAGATTGGGTCGGTCTATGGTGGAACCTTTTACGACCGGAACCAAGAGCACCCGTTTCCCTTAACTGCAGAAGTGGTAGCGTGCCCAATGTTACCGTCTCTTAAGTGTTAACTGCCTACCCATATCAGGGAAGGCAGTTAACACTTGAGGAATAGTGGCACCACTGGATCTTGGAGCTCGGCCCAACATTTGCACCCAAAGCTAACGTAGGTTGCCGATACCGCCTTTTACTTTGTTCTTTTTGGTATGTCCGTCCAGCTGAAGCAGAGTAACACTGTCAATCCCTTCTGTTAGAATGACAGCCAGGTCCAGACCAGGCATCTGATTTATAGAAAGCTCTGGCACTGTAGTTATATATACTGAACAAAAATATAAACTCAACATGTAAAGTGTTGGTCCCATGTTTCATGAGCTGAAATAAAAGATCCCAGAAATTATCCATACGCACAAAAAGCGTATTTCTCTTAAATGTTGTCCACAAATGTATTTACATCCATGTTAGTGAGCATTTCTCCTTTTGCCAAGATAATCCATCCAAAGGTGCACCTTGTGCTGGGGACAGTAAAGGGCCAATCTAGCAATGTTGAGGAATGTCCACCAGAGCTGTTGCCAGATAATTGAATGTTCATTTCTTTACTATAAGCCACCTCCAATGTAATTTTAGAGTACGTCCAACCGGCCTCACAACCCCAGACCACGTGTAACCACGCTAGCCCAGGACCTCCACATCCGGTTTCTTCATCTGCGGGGTGTTCTGAGACCAGCCACCCGGACAGTTGATGAAACTGTGGGTTTGCACAACCAAAGAATTTCTGCACAAACTGTCAGAAACCATCTCAGGGAAGCTCACCAGTGTGCTCGTTGTGCTCACCAGGGTCTTGACATGACTGCAGTTCAGCGTCATAACCGACTTCAGTGGACAAATGCTCAACTTCTATGGCCACTGGCACGCTGGAGAAGTGTGCTCTTCACGGATGAATCCCGGTTTCAACTGTACTGGGCAGATGACAGACAGTGTGTATAGCATCGTGTGGGTGAGCAGTTTGCTGATGTCAATGTTGTGAACAGAATGCCCCATGGTTGCAGTGGGGTTATGGTATGGGCAGGCATAAGCTACTGACAACATTTACAATTATATTTTATCGATGGGAACTTGAATGCACAGAGATACCGTGACAAGTTCCTGAGGCCCATTGTCGTGCCATTCATCCACCGCCATCACCTCATGTTTCAGCATGATAATGCAAATCCCCATGTTGCAAGGATCTGTACACGATTCCTGGGAGTAAAAAATGTCCTAGTTCTTCCATGGCCTGCATACTCACAGACATGTCTCCCTTATCGAGCATGTTTGGGATGCTCTGGATTGACATGTACAACAGCATGTTCTAGTTCCTGCCAATATCCAGCAACTTTGCTCAGCCATTGAAGAGGAGTGGGACAACATTCCACAGGCCACAATCAACAGCCAGATCAACTCTAGGCGAAGGAGATGTCACGCTGCATGAGGCAAATGATGGTCACACCAGATACTGACTGGTTTTCTGATCCACAACCCTACTTTCTTTTAAAGTATCTGTGACCAACAGATGCATATCTGTATTCCCAGTCATGTGAAATCCATAGATTAGGGCCTAATGAATTTATTTAATTTGACTGACTTCCTTATTTGGGCTGCAACTCAGTAAAATCATAGAAATTCTGGCATTTTTCATTTATATTGTTGTCCAGTGTACATACATATGTCACCATCCTGTGGTTTCCAATTTAGGGCCTGTGACTGGAGCGGGGAGCGGCGATTACGCCTGGGCTGCATGGGTTGCTAGGTTTTTACAGGCATTCCCCTGGACAGCCACCTACAGCTTTGTGAAACACTTAAATTCCTCTAATTGAATTTCCATGGTTTGAGGTCAGTAGCTCAGGGTTTGCCTATCACCGCAAAGAGGTGCCAGAGCAGCCCGCTACACTTAATATATGTGTGGAAAAAGGCCTAATCATGCGTACTGTTTCCCCATACTCACATACTCTTTCTTGTGTGTGGGTTTTTTGCTGTCTTTGCAAGGGAGATGACAGCACAATTGTTGCAAACTAGAAGTTAAAGAGATTGATGAGGACAAAGGGATCAGTGGAAAGAGTTTGGTTTCTAGTCATGCTCTTCTTTTCTTGCCAATTGTAATTCCTACATCAAGAGGCATTGATGGATTGCAGTCTCTTCACATTTGGTCTTCCAATATTGGACCCTAAATCTTGAACACATTTGAAAATAGGTTATAATCCGATGAAACTGTTATGACCTGTGTCATGTTGCGTCCTCAGTGAAAAGCTGTAGTCAAATCAAGTTTTCATCTGTGTGCTTTTAAAGTTTCCTCCACAGTTTGCAGGGTGAGAGGAGAAAACAACAACAATGGTGCTAGCTAAGGGTTATGGGTGTTAGGAAAGTGTTGGCTCCAATGCTCCGTCATTTAACTTAATAGTGTGGCTGAAGTTTCCAGCTGCTTGAGATTTGTAGCCGAGGCTGTTTGTTTGCTGGAGTCTTGCTCCAGACAGACCTGGGTTCAAATAGTGTTTGAATTCTTTCAAAAGTTTTGAGCGTTTGATGTTACCTGCCTGGAGTGCCAGATGCACAGGGTTTGCACTTTTGGGACTACTCTAGTTGGTTCCCTTTCACCAGCCAAGCTCAATCAAGCACAGCTCAAGTCTTTGAGCTATTTTAAATACTATTTGAACCCAGGTGTGGTCTGTTGTCCTCTGTAACCCAGCCGCTAGGTTACAGTTTGGGTCTGTCTCTAGACATTTCAAAACCAATAATTTCAACAAAAAAACTCTCAGCCAGTCCCACTTCAAAATACATTTTCATAATATCTGAGGAATGACGGTATGGTGGGTGGGGGGGGGGGCAGGGGGGGCACAGGGAAAATAATAATACAACTGTATGATAAGTAGTA
The DNA here is from genome assembly GCF_029448725.1 of Salvelinus fontinalis. Lineage (NCBI taxonomy): Eukaryota > Metazoa > Chordata > Actinopteri > Salmoniformes > Salmonidae > Salvelinus > Salvelinus fontinalis. Next base: position 23,367,938 of record NC_074677.1, on the reverse strand, counting down.
GAAGATGTAAAGACTTCACATAGTCAGTGGCAGGTTTGTTTTTATTAAGTTCCTGTTTCCCTGCGTCTGCTGGGATTAGATTGGTCCTCTTATCAGAGCTGTGTCATAATGTGTAAAACTGACCAGTCGTTTTTTCAGCCCAACATAATTTTTCCTCACAGGAGAGTGAGGTCTTAAACAAAAAAATTGAAATTCTGTACTTGTGGGTGTTTTGGGCCAGCCAAGCACGAAGTTTGCTTTTCTCCCTCAAGTCGTGTGAATCGGCGAGTGGCGGAGACCAAGTATATTTTATGTCAGAAAGTTCAGAAAACTTGTTTTTGTAGTAAATTCATCAAAATGCTCTGTGCCTTTCTCATGTGTGTTCTGGCTGAATGGCTTTTCATCATCTGCAAGGTCTATTCCACCTCAATGAAATTAAACCGCTTTTGGAATAAAACAATGCCGGCCCACCTGGTCGATGTTTAAAAAATATCAACCATTCTGTCTGGGCCGTGTCAAGCCTCTCTCTCGATCTCTCTCTTTCTTCATTACTAGTCACTCCTCCTTTCCTTTTCCCCTCCTCTCCTTTGGATTTCATTCAGGTCTTTTTTTTACTCCTCTTTCCTCAGAGAGGCAGTCTCTTTCATCTGACTTAACAGATCTGCTCCTTAAAATCTACTCATTGTGAAGAAATCCCAGCAGAATCAATCTCTCTCCCCCTCTCCCTTAAATATGTATCCCACAAACACAGATATTGTGAGGATGTCAGAATCTCTCCACTCTCCCCTCCCATCAAATAAAATCTCACCCCATTAGGGAGGCTCCCTCCCTTCCTAGCACCCCTGATGTCAGGCTGCATTACTCTGACTGGGAGAGTGAGGGTTATGGATGGTGTCAGCCCTTACTGTCATGTAATCCCTCCCCATCGAGCCAAAGCTATTCCCAAATCTTATTAATGAAGTGTCTGTGATGAGCTGAGCTGTAGCTGGGCTGGAGGGCCTCTGACTGTCCCAGGGCCCACATAATCGTTTCACAGTTGTTTGAGAAAGAGGAGTTAAGTGGCTCATGAAAGAGCTAGTTAAATAAACACTGCCTTGCTTTCGAGGGGGTGTCAGGGTTCTTTTTGTGCATTTGATTGGGGTTTGAGAGAAATTTCCTCCATCTTCGTCACCCTCCTTCCCACAAAACTACACTAATTGGTGTAGGCTGCCACTCAGGGCGTGGGGCTTCAGGTCACCATGGAAATGCCTCTCTTTGGGTTAAACACATCTGACACGTTCGATTGTTGGGCTGGCTACAGCTTGTCTGGGTGGAGAATAATTGTCCCCCTTGTCCCACGAGCTGCCCGCAAGGTGCCCGAAGGTACCACCCAGTGCCAATACTTAAACAGACATGTGGCGAAGTAGGTAAGGTAGTGTTTGACTACAAACATATACATACTTAAGTCATGCACACGCATGTACAGTGCATTTGGAAACGATTCAGACCCCTTGACTTTTTCCACATTTTGTTACATTAACCTTATTCTAAAATGGATGAAATAATTTTTTCCCTCATCAATCTACACACAATACCCCAAAATGACAAAACTAAAACAGGTTTTTCGAATTTTTTGCTAATGTATTCAAATTAAATAACATCTTATTTACATAAGTATTCAGACTCTTTGCTATGAGACTTGAAATTGAGCTCAGGTGCATCCTGTTTCCATTGATCATCCTTGAGATGTTTCTACAACTTGATTGGAGTCTACCTGTGATTGGACATAATTTGGAAAGGCACACACTTTTCTATATAAGGTCCCACAGTTGACAGTGCATGTCAGAGAAAAAAACAAGCCATGAGGTTGAAGCAATTGTCCTTAGAGTTCCGTGACAGAATTTTGTCTAGGCACAGACCCGGGGAAGGATACAAAAAAATGGTCCCCAAGAACACAGTGGCCTCCATCATTCATTCTTAAATGGAACAAGTTTGGAACCACCAAGACTCTTCCTTGAGCTGGTCGGCCGGGCTAAACTGAGAAATCGGGGGAGAAGGGCCTTGGTCAGGGAGGTGGCCAAGAACTCAATCGTCACTCTGACAAAGCTCCAGAGTTCCTCTGTGGATATCGGAGAACCTTCCAGAAGAACAACCATCTCTGCAGCACTCCACCAATCAGGCCTTGATGGTAGTGTGGCCAGACGGAAGCCCCTCAGTAAAAGGCACAAGACAGCCCGCTTGGAGTTTGCCAAAAGGCACCTAAAGAACTCTGACCATGAGAAATGTGATTCTCTGGTCTGATGAAACCAGGGTTAAACTCTTTGGCGTCATGTCTGGAGGAAACCTGGCACCATCCCTACGGTGAAGCATGGTGGTGGCAGCATCATGCTGTGGGGATGACTAGTCAGGATTGAGGGAGAGATAAACGGCACAAAGTACAGAGACCCTTGATGAAAACATTCTCCAGAGCGCTCAGGTCCTCAGACTGGGATGAAGGTTCACCTTCTAACAGGACAATGACCCTAAGCACAAAGCCAAGACAACACAGGATTGACTTCGGGACAAGTCTCTGAATGTCCTTGATTGGCCCTGGACTTGAACCCAATCGAACATCTCTGGGGAGACCTGTAAATAGTTGTGCAGCGACGCTCCCCATCCATGTCATTTTGCCTATCAGAAGCTTCTAAAAGCCGTGAGATCATTTTCTGGAATTTTTTAAGTTGTTTAAAGGCATAGTCAACTTAGTGTATGTAAACTTCTGACCTACTGGAAATGTGGTACCATGAATTATAAGTGACCGTAACCAATTGTTGGAAAAATGACTTGTCATGCACAGAGTAGAGTCCTAACCGACTTGCCAAAACTATAGTTTGTTAACGAGTGGTTGAAAAACGAGTTTTAATGACTCCAACCTAAGTATATGTAAACTTCCGACTTCAACTGTATGTAAATGTCATATATATATATATATATATATTTATTTTTAATTCTGGTAACTTGCAAACATTTCTAAAAACCTGTTTTTGCTTTGTCATTATAGGGTATTGTGTGTAGATTGATGATTAGTATTATAATCATTTTTAGTATAAGGCTGTAACATAAAATGTGAAAAAAGCGAAGGAGTCTGAATCCTTTCCAAATGCACTGTACATCGTACCTGTTATGTTACCAGTATTTGTGCCTTTTAGGTTGTTTGGCTGCCTAGCCCGACACACATACATCCAACAGTCACAGTGAAGTAGTTTGGAGCACACCCTTCCTTTCAGGGGTAGAGAGTGGAGAGAGCTGCATCTCTAGGGGTGGCAGGAGGAGAGGAAAGGGCCACCTGTCAACATCCCAGCCCGGACTCTTCATCTATCCATCCCTGTAGACATACAGGGGAGTTGGGTCTCCTCTCCACCTCAGTGCTCTGGACAAGATATAGCGTCCCATCCCATATTGTTTGAACTAAAGTTTATCCCAATTACTTATTTACATGTACTTAATAACTTACTGTGTATGGAATAATCAGCTGCGTACACACTTAAAAGAGTTTGAAATAAAAAGTCACATACAGTTAGGAGCATGAGAGACTGTCTCAACCCAGTTCCTGTACCAGCTCATTAGGTACATAACCCCATTTTCTATTTCCTCGTTAGGAACACTAACACACACATCTCTCAGAACAAACTGGAGAGGTTGGCCTCCAAAAAACATGCTGATTTAAAGTTTAGCTTATCCTTTGATTTTTGGACCAAACAATACATATGATATTTTTTTATTTTATTTTTTTCTCTCCCTCTTGAAGTTGTGGTACCTCTATTGGTTAGCACCGTTTGAGAGGCAGCCAGTTACCTTACATGGAGGGCCCAGACTCCAGACATTCAACATTTGTCCTCTTCACTCATTTTCCAAGAGGAGCAAGAGATGGAGTTTGTATTTTAATATTTTCCCCCTGACTTCTCTCATAACATAATGTGCCCCCACCCCACACGCACACACACAGCAGTGTTGCATAAAGCAATATCAAAGTTGTCTTTCATCTCCCTGTGCCTGCATTTAATACCCAGGATCAATGGTGTGATCTTGAGGGGAGACATTGTACCCGTCTGATATTAAAATGTTTTTTTTGCCTGGTTTTGGCTGTTTCAAATGAGGTTTGGCAGTGAGTGACTGGAGAGAAATTAGAGAGAATGAATGCAATCGGTGTAAGATAGCTAGGCAAACTCAGTTATGAGTTATTACAAATGGAGTCTAAAGGTTCAGAACAGGGTGAATTCTGGACAGGCTTTGATATAGAGGGATCATAACCAGCTTATTTTGATTCGTCTAGTTGAAGATTACTCCACCTTTATCTGATACAAAACAAATAAGGGGGGGAAACTAAATATGTGAGTTTGGCAACAATAATTGGCTGCAGGATTCTTGGAATAAAATGTTATATTTTGTGAGTTTGTTGCAGCGGAACAAATCCGTTTGGAATTGTGTCATGGAATGCTATTGAGATTAGTTTAGCCCTCCGATTCTTATCAATAATCCATTGTGAGAAATCATTCTTTGTTCACATACGTCTGCCTGGGATTTGGTTTGCCTGTCTCTTTCCCCTAGCCATGTCACAGTGTTGAGAGAGAGCTTCATGTCTTCATGTATGCTCTAGTCGGCTGGCCCTCGCTACATATTCGTCGCCAGACCCACTGGCTCCAGGTCATTTATAAGTCTATGCTAGGTAAAGCGCCGCCTTCTCAGCTCACTGGTCAGGATAACAAAACCCACCCATAGCACGCGCTCCAGCAGGTATATCTCACTGGTCATCCCCAAAGCCAACACCTGCTTTGGCCGCCTTTCCTTCCAGTTCTCTGCTGCCAGTGACTGGAACGAATTGCAGAAATCGCTGAAGCTGGAGACTTATATTTCCCTCACTAACTTTAAACATCCGCTATCTGAGCAGCTTATCGATCGCTGCAGCTGTACATAGTCCATCTATAAAAATCCCACCCAATCTACCTACCTCATCCCCATATTGTTTTTATTTACTTTTCTGCTCTTTTTCACACCAGTATGTGTGTCTACTTGCACATCATCTGCTTATTTATCACTCCAGTGTTAATCTGCTAAATTGTAATTATTTTGCTAATATGGCCTATTTTTGCCTACCTCATGCCATTTGCACACTTTGTATATAGACTTTCTTTTTTTCTATTGTGTTATTGACTGTACGCTTGTTTATTCCATGTGTTGTTGTTTGTGTCGCTTTGCTTTATCTTGGCCAGGTCGCAGTTGTAAATGAGAACTCATTCTCAACTAGTTTACCTAGTTAAATAAAGCTGAAATATAAAAATAAAAAATGTCCTTAAAACCTCTTATTTTTTTATTTAACCTTCATTTAACCAGGAAGGGCTCATTGAGATTTAAAATCTCTTTTTCAAGAGCGTCCTGGCCAAGATAGGCAGCACCAAGTCGTTACAAAAATTACAGACAGACATGAAAAACTACAAGTAATCTAGTAAAAACCATTGAATTCACAAGAGTATAACAATATCAAAAACAGCAAATTAAAAACATTGACAGGTCAGGGAATCAGCCTCAAAATCCTTCATCAGTGATTTAAAAACACCAATCGGGACAAGTTCTTCCAGTTTAAAATTATTTTGTAAGGTGTTCCAAGACGATGGCGCAGAGTACATAAAAGACCTTTTACCAAATTAAGTTCGGACATTTGGAACAGTTAGCAGGATAAAGTCTAGCGAACGAAGAGAGTACCCACCACATTTCTGAACAATAAAAATGCCCAAATATAAAGGTTGTAAACCCAAAATGGCTTTGTAAATAAAAGTATACCAGTGACTGAGCCTACGAGTGACTAGAGAAGGCCAGCCAACCCTGGTATACAAAGTGCAGTGGTGCGTAAGGGTTTTGCAGCTTAAAATAAATCTCAAAGTGCCATGGTAAAGAGTGTCAATTGATCTCAAACACTGAGTGGAAGCATTCATATATAAAATATCCCCATAGTCTAGTAAAGGCATAAATGTAGCTGATACTAGCCTGCTTCTGGCTTCAAAAGAAAAACAGGCCTTATTTCTAAAATAAAAACCCAATTTCAGCTTCAATTTTTTTGTAAGTTGTTGAATATGCAATTTAAAAGAGAGGCCGTCATCAATTAGAATTCCACGATATTTATATGAAGTTACAACCTCAATCTCCTTGCCCTGACAGGTAGTAATAGTTGAAAGGTTCAGAGGTCTATTTCTTGCTTTAGAAGACACCATTAGTTTAGTTTTGTCAGTATTGAGGATACGCTTCAATTGACACAAGGTATGTTGAACAGTATAAAAAAGCAGTTTGCAAGTTCTGGAAAGCTTTTGTAAGAGATGAGGCACAACAGTAAATAACAGTATCATCAGCATAAAAATGAAGTTGTGCATTTTGGACATTTTTGTCTAAATCATTTATATAAATCATGAATAAGAGAGAACCAAGTACAGAGCCTTGGGGCACACCATTCAAGACAGACAATTTAACAGACATAAGCCCATCAAATTGAGTGCACTGAGTTCTATCAGACAGATAGTTAGCAAACCATGCAACTGCATGCTCCGAAAGACCTACACTCAACAATCTCTGCCTTAGTATAGCATGATCAACTGTATCAAAAGCCTTAGAGAGATCAATAAAAAGTGAGACACGGTGCTGTTTTTTTGTCAAGGGCTTCAGTGATATCATTTAAAACCTTCATGGCTGCTGTAATTGTGCTATGCTTCTTCCTGAAGCCAGATTGGTACATTGATAAAATAGAGTTAGTAAATAAAAACTCTTTTAGCTGTTCACTTACAAGGGTTTCAAGTATTTTCACCAGGGGTGACAGCTTTGAGATTGGCCTATAATTCTTTAAAAGAGTTGGATCTCCCCCTTTTAAAAGTGGTAGGACAAATGCTGATTTCCAGATCTTTGGAATTTCATTACATTCCAGGGTTAGATTGAACAGATATGTAAGTGGTTCAGCTATGAAATCAGCTGCCAGATTTAAAAAGCAGGGATCCAAAAGATCAGGACCTGCAGGCTTTCTTTGATCTAAGGATTTCAGGGCTTTATATACCACCTGCACTGAGAATGGCTAAAAGTTTGACCAGCTCTCACTGGTTCATCCACACAGGGTTGTACAGAGACAGAGGACACTGAATCAAACAGCCTACCAGATGATACAAAGTGCTCATTGAAACAATTCAGCATTCCAGTTTTGTCATATATAGCAACAGAGTCCTTCAAAACACATGACGGTAATTCATTAACATTACTGTTACCAGACATAGACTTAATAGCTTTCCAAAAACTTTCTATGGTCATTCAGGTTATCAGTGGTAACAGACATAATATATTCAGACTTGGCCTTCCTGAGAAGAAAAGAACACTTGTTTCTTAACTGCCTAAAAATAAGCCAATCAGCATCAGAACAAGATTTCCTTGCTTTAGCCCAGGCTAGATTACGGTCGTGAATAATAGAAGACAGCTCAGAAGAAAACCATGGATTATCCCGCCCTTTAACCCTGAACCTGCGGAATGGTGCATGTTTGTTTACTATTTGGAAAAAACCATCATGAAAGAATATCCAGGCAGTTTCCACATCAGGGATAAACTCAATCTTGCTCCAGTCAAAATAAGAAAAATCATGAAAGAAAGCCTGCTCATTAAAACACTTCAAATTTCTCTTACGAATAAAACGTGGATTTGTCTTTGGAACCTTAGTATTTCTAACAGCAACAACAGCACAATGGTCACTTAAATCATTACAAAAAAAACCAACCGCAGAATATCTGTGTTAAAGAAGCAGTGCGGCTTGGTTGGGTTGTGCTTCGGAGGACGCATGGCTTTCGACCTTCGTCTCTCCCGAGCCCGTACGGGAGTTGTAGCGATGAGACAAGATAGTAATTACTAGCGATTGGATACCACGAAAATTGGGGAGAAAAGGGGATAAAATTTATTTAAAAAAATAAATAAATCCCAGGTTCAACGTTAACATGGGAGACTTTGAAGAAATGTGGTCAGTGTAACGAGTTAGGCTTTCACTGTGACCTGTAGTAAGGACTAATACAAAATAACCTGGTCGTAAAGCTCTCCCACAAAAAGAGAAAATTTACCCTTTCAGAGAGAGGGAGTCAGTGGAAGAGTTAGAGGAGCTGTGGTTGGCCAGCAGGGCCAGGATGGGCACCTGACCACAGACCGATTTGTATATTCCCCCAGCTACACAGTGCACTGTTTTTAGAGGCCTTGTGGAAACATGCATGCTTAAAAAATAAAGATGAAATAAAGGTTCCTGTTAAAATACCGCAACACTTTCTCCCAAATAAAACAATTTATGTGCCCGAACAGACTTTGGCTAAAATGTAATTAATGTTCAAATGGTTATATTTGGCAGTGCCTTATGAAAGGCGTACGCCACAACTGGGGCAAAGTTTGTTTTGTTTCTTGAGGAACAATTTCCTCCATTAATACATCTTTCCATGCTAAGCAGGAGACTTTAGACTCGTGCCGGCTCAAGCCAAAATTACCCACCCTTTCACTCCATTCACCAGCCATAGTGAGTGTGTTCCAAACCCTACCGCTGCTAGGTTCCATCTACCATTTAGCCTTCAAAGGTTTGAAGCTGCCCTCAAGGATGGAACCAGAATCTTTGAAAGAGGAATGTACTGTGACTGTGAGGTCACCCTCGTCAAACTGTTTAAGGAGATCCGGACAGAGTCACCATGAGAACTAACTGCCATAGAATTAACACAGGATAAATTATGGTCCTGCTAGTTTTCCTGCATTACTAACAGGACACTTTGACCCCTGTGTGTACAGTAAAAGAGGCTGTGTGGGTGTTGGATTTCTCTGCTCTACTGTAACATGGATCTAGTGTTACAGTGGATGAGAGTTCACCACTCCTCCTTAGGACCAGACCAGACAGACCCCAACCCCATGGACAGACAGAGGGTGGCTCTTTCAATAGGTGTCACTATAGCACAACATGTTGTTACTGTATAATAACCATATGTTATTGCCAATGGTCTGCTTACTTGTCATCTCAAACACACAAACAACCCCTATAGGTTGTTTGTGAGGCTCTGTATGGCTGTGTATGGATAGAGATGAGGTCTGCCCTTCAGTGGTTGGGGTCAATGGGGAATAACTTGGCTCTTGTCACCGGTGGTTTCCTAATTGAATTTCCCATTAATCTCACACAGCCTTTCCCATAATTATGTGACTCTGTTGACTGGATTTGGTGGCACTATAATTCTCAATAATGTGTAACAATAAGGGGCGTGCCGGGCTGGTTTGAATTAGAGCAATGGTACTGCAGTGAACACATCACACCTGGTTTGGATTAGAGAGATGGTACTGCAGTGAACACATCACACCTGGTTTGAATTAGAGAGATGGCACTGCAGTGAACACATCACACCTGGTTTGGATTAGAGAGATGGCACTGCAGTGAACACATCACACCTGGTTTGGATTAGAGAGATGGCACTGCAGTGAACACATCACACCTGGTTTGGATTAGAGAGATGGCACTGCAGTGAACACATCACACCTGGTTTGGAATAGAGAGATGGCACTGCAGTGAACACATCATACCTGGTTTGAATTAGAGAGATGGCACTGCAGTGAACACATCACACCTGGTTTGGATTAGAGAGATGGCACTGCAGTGAACACATCACACCTGGTTTGGATTAGAGAGATGGCACTGCAGTGAACACATCACACCTGGTTTGGATTAGAGAGATGGCACTGCAGTGAACACATCACACCTGGTTTGGATTAGAGAGATGGCACTGCAGTGAACACATCACACCTGGTTTGGATTAGAGAGATGGCACTGCAGTGAACACATCACACCTGGTTTGGATTAGAGAGATGGTACTGCAGTGAACACATCACACCTGGTTTGGATTAGAGAGATGGCACTGCAGTGAACACATCACACCTGGTTTGGATTAGAGAGATGGCACTGCAGTGAACACATCACACCTGGTTTGGATTAGAGAGATGGCACTGCAGTGAACACATCACACCTGGTTTGGATTAGAGAGATGGCACTGCAGTGAACACATCACACCTGGTTTGGATTAGAGAGATGGCACTGCAGTGAACACATCACACCTGGTTTGGATTAGAGAGATGGCACTGCAGTGAACACATCACACCTGGTTTGGATTAGAGAGATGGCACTGCAGTGAACACATCACACCTGGTTTGGATTAGAGAGATGGCACTGCAGTGAACACATCACACCTGGTTTGGAATAGAGAGATGGCACTGCAGTGAACACATCACACCTGGTTTGGATTAGAGAGATGGCACTGCAGTGAACACATCACACCTGGTTTGGATTAGAGAGATGGTACTGCAGTGAACACATCACACCTGGTTTGGATTAGAGAGATGGCACTGCAGTGAACACATCACACCTGGTTTGGATTAGAGAGATGGCACTGCAGTGAACACATCACACCTGGTTTGGATTAGAGAGATGGCACTGCAGTGAACACATCACACCTGGTTTGGATTAGAGAGATGGCACTGCAGTGAACACATCACACCTGGTTTGGATTAGAGAGATGGCACTGCAGTGAACACATCACACCTGGTTTGGATTAGAGAGATCGCACTGCAGTGAACACATCACACCTGGTTTGGATTAGAGAGATGGTACTGCAGTGAACACATCACACCTGGTTTGGATTAGAGAGATGGCACTGCAGTGAACACATCACACCTGGTTTGGATTAGAGAGATGGTACTGCAGTGAACACATCACACCTGGTTTGGATTAGAGAGATGGCACTGCAGTGAACACATCACACCTGGTTTGGATTAGAGAGATGGTACTGCAGTGAACACATCACACCTGGGATGAATTACTACAGGGAGAGAAGGAAGAGTGGAGGAAAAGGAGACAGAGAAGGAGGAGGACAGATGGTGTACATTTAGGATGGGAAAGGAAATAGTGAGATGTACCCTAATGGAATATAAAGTGCACTGTGTTTGTAAGAAAAATAGGTACAGGAAATATCATATTTTGGTTGGTCCAGGAGCTGTTTCAAGATATGCTGTGCCTATGGCCAATGTTTCTTTAGGTTTGGCTAATTTCATGAATTTCTTACTGTGATAAGGTCACTGCCAACACCAATAATTACATTTGAATGCTCATAATCTTTCATCTCGGCTCTCAGAACCAAATCTTACCCTATGCAACAGTCTGCCACGAGGGACTAGATCATCTTTAGCATATATACCAAGCTAATCTAATAGAGGTGTAGAAGTGTCCATACAGCGGATGGGCCTAGTGGAGTATAAACCCTGGGAAACAGGGAATCTGGAATCTGACTCATCCCTAACTGCTACTGAAGACTGCAGGAATTCTGGCAAATGTGGGGAGAGATCTCATAAACAGAAACACTTGTGTTGTTTATGTACTGTAAAACTTCAGTCTTCATTTTGGTGCAGGACGTATCTTGATAATGGTAATGTCAGTTTCAACAGTGCCTCTTGTCAGATTTAAAGGAGCATTTATATAACAGCCAGTCCTGGTTTTAACCCTTTCCACTCACAGCCCCTGTTGTCCCATATATGGGTTGAAAATGGCAGATTTTGTCATTGCTAAGCGCTTAAATTGGAACGCAGTAGCTGTACAGTAACATGCTATAAATGATGTCAGAGCTAAGTTTCTCCACTTCACAGCGCTGTATGGATTTTGACTGACAGCTATTATAAACTTGAGCACCACGTGCACCAAGAAGATGCCCCCAGCCCTCCCGCTGATTGGGCTACTTGGGCTACACATTTGTTGTTGTCTGAGTGAGGGAAATGCGCTAAATCGAGGAGTCGATCTGTTCTAAAAGATGAGACATTGAGGATTACAGTAAATACCGCTTTGTCATACAAGCAAACCACACACACACACCCATGAGTCCAAATGTGCACTTCACATCTCCATATTTGAAAATTCATATAATTTACAGTATCAACCCTTATATGATTTCTATTTTTGATCCAGGATGGACAAAAGGATTACCTATATAAATGCTGTTCATTGACTACAGCTAAGCATTTAACACCATAATCCCCTCCAAGCTCATCACCAAGCTCAGGACCCTGGGACTGAACACCTCCCTCTGCAACTGGACTTGCTGACGGTCCACCCCCAGGCAGTGAGGGTAGGCAACAACATATCCGCCACACTACCCATCAACACGGGGGCCCCTCAGGGGTGTGTGCTTAGTCCCCTCCTTTACTCCCTGTTCACCCACGACTATGTGGCCATGCACGACTCCAACACTATCATGTTTGCTTACAACACTACAGTGGTATGCCTGATTAACGACGACAATGAGGCAGCCTCTAGGGATGAGGTCAAAGACATGTCAGTGTGGTGTCAGGACAACAACCTCTCCCTCAACGTCAGCATGACAAAGGAGCTGATCGTGGACTACAGGAAACGGAGGGGCGAGCACTCCCCCATACACATCGATGAGGTTGTAGTGGAGCGGGTTGAGAGCTTCAAGTTCCTCGGTGTCCACATCACTAATTAACATGGTCCACACATTCAACCACACAGTTGTGAAGAGTGTACGACAGCGCCTCTTTCCCATCAAGAGGCTAAAAAGATTTACCATGTAGAAAAGTTCTGCAGCTGCATCAGCAAGTGAAAATAGGAGGCTGCAGATTGCATAGAACGAAGCAGCAAGGATTGTTTTAAGGTGGAGATATGGTTCTTCTGTTGTAGTCATGCGCAATGCTCTTTGTTGGTCATCAATCAACAAGATAATTTAAAAAAAACATGCTTATTTTATTTCATAATATATAGCATTTAAAACGGCCAAACTCTATTCACAACGGTATTCAGTTGGTAAGAGACAGACATTCAGTAAATACTAGGAATAGATTGTCCACCATCTATGTGTTGTCCAGACAGAAAAGAGAATTAGGCAAAAGAACATTTCGATTTAGAGCATTAAAGAAATGTAATCATTTTTACTGAGCAAACCAGAAACCTCTCAATATATACATTTAAACAATACTTTAAAACCATTTAAATATAATATATAGACATGTTGTGTTGGACTATAGTAGATGAAGAATCAATATCTTTTTAGACTGAGTATTTATCGGGCCAATATGTTAGTGTATTATGTCTGTAATAGTGTGTTTATTTGTGAAAATGTGTTCGTATTATAAATTGTATTTTAATGTTTAAGGACTCTTGGAAGATTAGTCCAAATGAGGACTAAAAGAGATCCAAATAAAAATTAAAAATAAAATCAAACCGTTGAGAGCATTTTGACTGGCTGCATCACCGTTTGGTTCAGCAACTGCAAGACCACAAAGCGCTACAGAGGGTGGTGAGTACGGCCAAGTACATCTCTGGGGCTGAGCTTCCTGCCATCCCGGACCTCTATACCAGGCGGTGTCAGAGGAAGGCCCACAAAAAAATGACTCCAGGCCACACAAGCCATAGACAGTTCTCTCTGCTCCCGCAGGCGGTACCAGTGCACCAAGTCTGGAACCAACAGGACCCTGAACCGCTTTTACCCCCAAGCCATAAGACTGCTAAACAAGACTGCTAAATAGCTAATCAAATGGCTACTCGAACTACCTGCATTCACCCTTTTGTGAACAAAGTCTCTTGCACACAAATATATACACACACACACACATTCACACGCACAAACTCACACTTTCACACTCACCACATACGCTCTATTATCTATCCTGTTGCCTAGTCACTTTACCTCTACCTATACAGTTGAAGTCGGAAGTTTGCATACACCTTAGCCAAATACATTTAAACTCAGTTTTTCACAATTCCTGACATTTAATCCTGTTTTAGGTCAGTTAGGATCACCACTTTATTTTAAGAATGTGAAATGTCAGGAAAATTGTTGAGAGAATGATTTATTTCAGCTTTTATTTCTTTCATCACATTCCCAGTTGGTCAGAAGTTTACATACACTCAATTAGTATTTGGTAGCATTGCCTTTAAATTGTGTAACTTGGATCAAACGTTTTGGGTAGCCTTCCACAAGCTTCCCACAATAAGTTGAGTGAATTTTGGCCCATTCCTCCTGACAGAGCTGGAGTAACTGAGTCAGGTTTGTAGGCCTCCTTGCTCGCACACACTTTTTCAGTTCTTCCCACACATTTTCTATAGGATTGAGGTCAGGGCTTTATGATGGCCACTCCAATACCTTGTCTTTGTTGTCCTGAAGCCATTTTGCCACAACTTTGGAAGTATGCTTGGGGACATGGTCCATTTGTCCCTCCTCATGATGCCATCTATTTTGTGAAGTTCACCAGTTCTCCTGCAGCAAAGCACCCCCACAACATGATGCTGCCACCCCCGTGCTTCACGGTTGGGATGGTGTTCTTCGGCTTGCAAGCATCCCCCTTTTCCCTCTAGACATAACGATGGTCATGATGGCCAAACAGTTCTATTTTTGTTTCATCAGACCAGTGGACATTTCTCCAAAAAAGTATCATCTTTGTCCCCATGTGCAGTTGTAAACCATAGTCTGGCTTTTTTATGGCAGTTTTGGAGCAGTGGCTTCTTCCTTGCTGAGCAGCCTTTCAGGTTATGTTGATATAGGACTCATTTTACTGTGGATAAAGATACCTTTGTACCCGTTTCCTCCAGCATCTTCACAAGGTCCTTTGCTGTTGTTCTGGGATTGATTTGCGCGTTTCGCACCACCATCTCTAGGAGACAGAATGCGTCTCCTTCCTGAGCAGTATGACGGCTGAGTGGTCCCATGGTGTTTATACTTGCGTACTAATATTTGTACAGATGAACTTGATACCTTCAGGCATTTGGAAATTGCTCCCAAGGATGAACCAGACTTGTGGAGGTCTACAATTGTTTTCTAAGGTCTTGGATAATTTCTTTTGATTTTCCCATGATGTCAAGCAAAGAGGCACTGAGTTTGAAGGTGGGCCTTGAAATACATCCACAGGTACACCTCCAATTGACTCAAATGATGTCAATTAGCCTATCAGAAGCTTCTAAGCCATGACATAATTTTCTGTTATTTTCCAAGCTGTTTAAAGGCACAGTCAACTTAGTGTACTATATGCAAACTTCTGACCCACTGGAATTGTGATACAGTGAATGATAAGTGAAATAATCTGTAAGCAATTGTTGGAAGAATTACTTGTCATGCACAAAGAAGATGTCCTAACCAACTTGCCAAAAGTATAGTTTGTTAACAAGAAATGTGTAGAGTGGTTGAAAAACGAGTTTTAATGACTCCAACCTCAGTGTAGGTCAACTTTCCACTTCAACTGTATGTACATTGCTACCTCAATTACGCCCTACCCCTGCACATTGACTCGGTACTTGTACTCCCTGTATATAGCCATGTTATTTTTTTACTCATTATTTTTATTCCCTGTGTATTTATTCCTTGTCACTATTTTAATCTTGATCTTTAACTCTGCATTGTTGGAAAAGGACCCGTAAGAAAGCATTTCACTGTTAGTCTACATTTGTTTTTTAAGAAGCATGTGACACATAAATTGTGATTTTTTTTTTTGCATTATACCCTGGGTTGTCCTGAACAGAATTAGTTTGTCGTATTGTGAAGGCAATTTGCCGCGGAACACGCACTTGAATGCACTCATGACTCTGTTCTATGCACACCAAAATTACCATCTGTTTGTCTTAATTGGCTTTTCAAGCCTAACACTGTAAGATCATCTTTTTTTGTACTTAGCTAGCCATGTTGGCAATAGAATAAGCTTTCAAATTATACTAACCTGACCCAGATTGCGCTTTATAATGGAACGGTTTTGGATTGCGTAAACAACAACAGTAATTATGTGATGGTGAGGACGCAGGGCTGTGTTCCAAACAAAAACCTACAATTGTGCTTGTTTCAGTTCCTCATTGGCGAAGCTAGGAGAGCTATAAAAAAAAAAGCACCTTATAGCTGAAGGCTCTTTCCTTGAGTCATAAAAGTGCATTGAAATTACTTAAGAACTGTGTACAGTTTGGAGAGGTGTTTGGCCACCTCTCCAACCCTCATTTGTTCTTGTCTTGCACCTGCTCTACTCTAAAATGTAATTCAATATTCCTATTATCTTACTGAGTATTGAGTATTTTCAGATTTCATTATTGACAAATGCTGTGAAAAGTACAGTAAATGTAAAATGCACATAAAATCAGCAGTGTTGAGTCCCAGCTGCCCACTGCACTGAGGCTAGGTAACACTGTCACCACCGATAAATCCATGATAATCGTGAATTTTAATAAGCATTTCTCTACGGCTGGCCATGCTTTCCTCCTGGCTACCCCAACCCCGGCCAACAGCTCCGCAGCTACTTGCCCAAGCCTCCCTAGCTTCTCCTTCACCCAAATCCAGATAGCAGATGTTCTGAAATAGCTGCAAAATCTGGACATGTAAAAATCAGCTGGGCTAGACAATCTAGACCCTCTCTTTCTAAAATTATCCGCCACCATTGTTGTAACACGGATTTACCAGTCTGTTCAACCTCTCTTTCGTATCGTCCAAGATCCCTAAAGATTGGAAAGCTGCCGCGGTCATCCCCATCTTCAATGAGGGTGACACTCTAGACCCAAACTGTTATAGACCTATATCCATCCTGCCGTGCTTTTCTAAAGTCTTCGAAAGCAAAGTTAATAAACAGATCACTGACCATTTCGAATACCACCATACCTTCTCCGCTGTGCAATCTGGTTTTCGATCTGGGCACGGGTGCACCTCAGTCACGCTCAAAGTACTAAACGATATCATAACCGCCATCAATAAAAGACAGTACTGTGCAGCCGTCTTCATTGACCTGGCCAAGGCTTTCGACTCTGTCAATCACCGTATTCTTATCGGCAGGCTCAACAGCCTTGGTTTCTCAAATGACTGCCTTGCCTGGTTCACCAACTACTTCTCAGAAAGAGTTCAGTGTGTCAAATCGGAGGGCCTGTTGTCCGGACCTCTGGCAGTTTCTATGGGGGTACCACAGGGTTCAATTCTCGGGCCGACTCTTTTCTCTGTACATATCAACGATGTCGCTCTTGCTGCGGGTGATTCCCTGATCCACCTCTACGCACCACCTCTTCGCAGACGACACCATTCTGTATACATCTGGCCCTTCTTTGGACACTGTGTTAACTAACCTCCAAACGAGCTTCAATGCCATACAACACTCCCTCCGGGGCCTCCAACTGCTCTTAAATGCTAGTAAAACCAAATGCATGCTTCTCAACCATTCGCTGCCCGCACCCGCCCGCCCGACTAGCATCACTACATTTTACATTTACATTTTAGTCATTCAGCAGACGCTCTTATCCAGTGCGACTTACAGTAGAGTACATACATTTTATTACATTTTACATACTGAGACAAGGATATCCCTACCGGCCAAACCCTCCCTAACCCGGACGACGCTATGCCAATTGTGCGTCGCCCCACGGACCTTCCGGTTGCGGCCGGCTGCGACAGAGCCTGGGCGCGAACCCAGAGACTCTGGTGGCGCAGCTAGCACTGCTATGCAGTGCCCTAGACCACTGCGCCACCCGGGAGGCACTACTCTGGACGGTTCTGACTTAGAATATGTGGACAACTACAAATACCTAGGTGTCTGGCTAGACTGTAAACTCTCCTTCCAGACTCATATCAAACATCTCCAATCCAAAATTAAATCTAGAATTGGCTTCCTATTTCACAAAAAAAAGCCTCCTTCACTCACACCGCAAAAACTGACTGTCCTACCGATCCTCGACTTCGGCAATGTCATTTACAAAATAGCTTCCAATACTCTACTCAGCGAACTGGTTGCATTCTATCACAGTGCCATCCATTTTGTCACTAAAGCCCCTTATACCACCCACCACTGCGACCTGTATGCTCTAGTCGGCTGGCCCTCACTACATATTCGTCGCCAGACCCACTAGCTCCAGGTCATTTATAAGTCTATGCTAGGTAAAGCTCCGCCTTATCTCAGCTCACTGGTCACAATAACAACACCCACCCGTAGCACGTGCTCCAGCAGGTATATCTCACTGGTCATCCCCAAAGCCAACACCTCCTTTGGTCGCCTTTCCTTACAGTTCTCTGCTGCCAATGACTGGAACGAATTGCAAAAATCGCTGAAGCTGGAGACTTATATTTCCCTCACTAACTTTAAACATCAGCTATCTGAGCAGCTAACCGATCGCTGCAGCTGTACATAGCCCATCTGTAAATAGCACACCCAATCTACCTACCTCATCCCCATATTGTTTTTATTTACTTTTCTGCTCTTTTGCACACCAGTATTTCTACTTGCACATCATCATCTGCACATCTATCACTCCAGTGTTAATTTGCTAAATTGTAATTACTTCACTATTATGGCCTATTTATTTCATTACCTCCTCACACCATTTCCACACACTGACTTTCTTTTTTTCCTATTGTGTTATTGACTGTACGCTTGTTTATTCTCTGTGTAACCCTGTTTTTTGTCGCACTGCTTTGCTTTATCTTGGCCAGGTCGCAGTTGTAAGTGAGAACTTGTTCTCAACTAGCTTACCTGGTTTAGTAAAGGTGAAATAAAAAAATTAAAAAGTGTAATGTTTGTATTCAGTCTTGTCTCAGGTGAACTGTTGTGTCCTCACCTTTCGTCTGATCATTTCACCATAATCTCAAGGGTTCTTTTTTGATTGCTTCCATGGTTATGCATTTGCTTTTTATAGTTCTTCTGTTAGAAACATTTCAATGTACCCATATCCATATTGGCCAATTTCCACAAATCTAAGGGGTTAAAATGGTAAAACAGTACTTTGAGCATTTGATTCAACCTTATAGAGTGCCAGATTGGTAGGCTTTGCACTATTGATACTATTCCATTGGTTCCATTGCTCATTGAGCACAGCTATGTTATTTGAAAGAAACAAATACCTTTTGAACCCTGGTGTGGTAACGGTCAGGGATGCATGTTATCAGTCAGGAGAGAGCATTGCAGGCAGTCATGCTCTGTAGTCTGTAGTAGTGAAGCACATATTACGAGGCTCCACTGATGAATTAACCTGGACTTCATATCCCATGGTGCCTCACAGTGATTGATGAGGCTGTTTATGCTTGAGCGCCTCATAAAAACATTCTGGGTTAAGACCTGTCATGCCTCCTAGCTTCATACAGGTGTGTGGTTTGGTTCGCATGCAGTGCTATTTACAAGGCCTTAGAAAATGGCCGACTGGATGGGGCAGAAGACTAGCATAGCTTGGTTAAACCAGACTGAATGCTACACTCTTCAGTCTGGTTTAACCATACTAGGAGAGGACTGCTGCTGTGTGAGAGAACCTGTATCAAGAACACCGAACAAAACAGCATAATGAGGTGAATATGTAGTCCCCGGCTGCTCCCATGGTGGTGGGCCGGTCAAGAGGAGAACAGCTGTGCCAGCTGCCCTGGCCGTGGAGAATGATTGGTGGGCATCGCCTTGGCTATAGCTCCGTTGGCTTTTCAGACATAATTAACTTACCATCTCCATCATAGTGCTATTGACCGATGGCATGTGTTCACTAGAAGGGGCTGTGGTTTGGTTAGCGTGAGCCGACAGACTGAGCAGACAGTGGCCCAAGGAGTCATTTGGTTGTCTACAGTACAAACAACCTCTTTACACACTGAGAAATGTGTCAATTGAATGTGTTATTGGGTGTTCATGCTTAGAAGGGAAATGCAAAAAATCTACAGTATAAATATCCGATTTTGCTTGGTCCAGGAGCTGCCTATGGCCAGTGTTTCTTTCGGTTTGGCTAGTTTCATGAACTTCATGAACTTGGTAAATGTGGGGCGATACCTCATAAACAGAAACACTTGTTGTTTATGTACTGTAAAACTTCTGTCTTCATTTTGGTGCAGGACGTTCCATGGTAATGGCAGTTTCAACAGGGCCTCTTTTAGTGTACAACATATTAGGAACACTTCAACAGGGCCTCTTTTAGTGTACAACATATTAGGAACACTTCAACAGGGCCTCTTTTAGTGTACAACATATTAGGAACACTTTCCTAATATTGAGTTGCACCCCCCTATATGCTGGACGGCTCTATGTATGAGTTGGATGCCTAAGGTATGTATAGTTTCTGCTGTAATAACCCATAGTTCTTTGCAGGTTGACATTTATTGTCATGAGTCTTGTCCTGAAGGCAGAACTGAGCGATTTCCCCTTAGATAGGCCAGCTGTAAAGTAAAAATCTATTATATTGTAAAAGTTCATAAAAACTTGCTTTTTGTTCTTAATTTAAGGTTAGTGTTAGCCATTAGGTTTCAAATCTGATTTCATTACTTTGTGGCTGTGCCAGCTAGTCACGACTCTGCAAAGCTGTTTCCAGAACAAGATTCATGACGAAAAACACTAACCTGCTAACCGTTTCTGGTTATTCAGTTTTACATAAGCAGGTCCATTCTCGTAGCTGTATTCCAAGAAGTCTGGGTTGCGCCCACGGGTCATTAAGATATGCTATGGCTGCGTCAGCTAGAATCTAGAGGAAACAGGCAAGTGATAGCAGTGGACACAGGCCCGCTTATCAACGCAACATGTGGAGCTGATGTTGTGGAGGAGGAGAAGCTATGAAGCATAAAGAGAGAGGAAGGCACTGGTCCAAAAGGATGAATTGCTTACTCATTCAAGGCCTGCTTGTTGTCATAATTTGTGTGGCAGATGGAAGATGTTGCTCTTTTTTTTGTTACTATGGTCTCAGATCAAGGAAAGTTGTTTTTGCATTTTCACTACATTATCTAGCTACTGTTATATGATACAGATTTATATGAGTGACCCAACCAAACTCAGTAATGGTTAACACACATGCCACAGTTTTATAAAGAAAAAGCACTTGAAGTATTGTTAATGACAGCCTTCTCCCATAGCCATAGTGCTGTTCCCGTAACAGCCAGGGACTCTCATTAGAGACCGTATGGAGTTATATGGACCACCACTACATATTATCCTGACCTCTACTGGAGGCCCTGTTATTGACCTGGGACTGGCCTGGGAGGCCACACCTGCTAGGGCCCCTCTAAAGTGGGTGAAAGTCGAGCCAACTGAGGGCCCCTGATTGCTGTCCTTAGGGAGTTGAAAAGAACTAAGCCTAGTCTCCCTCATGTATTATGAGAAACACTAATACTATTTTAATGTTTACCATAGGGGACAGAACCCCAGATTTTACCATCAGGATTAGTATTTAGTACTATTCTGATTGGAATTCATGAGTAGGCCTAATTGTCGATGGTGGAGTCAACTGACATCCAGTCAACTGACATCCAGTCAACTGACATCCAGTCAACTGACATCCAGTCAACTGACATCCAGTCAACTGACATCCAGTCAACTGACATCCAGAGGGTAATGAGTGTAGCAACACGCATGCCCCTCCCACCTGAGGATCTGTCTTTTTCAGCCATCTATTTCCCTTGTTTGAGGGGAGCAAAATCCACTTGTCACTTAAATCTTTTATTTAACACACCATCTCAACACTTACATCACAAGAAAGAGAAGAAAGATAACTTTATTTTGATGGGTGTACATTTTTTGTGGAATTGAAAATAGTAAATCATTTAATACAATTGAAATGTTTACAAATTAGAGGCGCCGAAATGAAAGTAAATTCCAAAAATAAACGCTCAGATTCTATTGATGTTATCTCTGATTTTGCAAACAATGTAAAGTATTTTTTGATCAATTTAATCTAGAGCCAAGCATGTACAGTTGAAGTCGGAAGTTTACATACACTTAGGTTGGAGTCATTAAAACTCGTTTTTCAACCACTCCACAAATTGCTTGTTAAACTGTAGTTTTGGCAAGTCGGTTAGGACATCTACTTTGTGCATGACACAAATAATTTTTCATTAATTGTTTACAGACAGATTATTTCAATTATAATTCACTGTATCACAATTCCAGTGGGTCAGAAGTTTACATACACTAAGTTGACTGTGCCTTTAAACAGCTCGGAAAATTCCAGAAAATGATGTCATGGCTTTAGAAGCTTCTGATATGCTAATTGACATCATTTGAGTCAATTGGAGGTGTACATGTGGATGTATTTCAAGGCCTACCTTCAAACTCAGGGACCCTTTGCTTGACATCATAGGAAAATCAAAAGAAATCAGCCAATATCTAAGAAAGAAATTTGTAGACCTCCACAAGTCTGGTTCATCCTTGGGAGCAATTTCCAATCACCTGAAGGTACCACATTCATCTGTACAAACAATAGTACGCAAGTATAAACACCATGGGACCACTCAGCCGTCATACTGCTCAGGAAGGAGACGCGTTCTGTCTCCTAGAGGTGCACGTACTTGGTGCGAAAATTGCAAATCAATCCTAGAACAACAGCAAAGGACCTTGTGAAGGTACTGGAGGAACAAAAGTATCTATATCCACAGTAAAATGAGTCCTATATCGACATAACCTGAAAGGCCGCTCAGCAAGGAAGAAGCCACTGCTCCAAAACTGCCATAAAAAAGACAGACTACGGTTTGCAACTGCACATGGGGACAAATATCGTACTTTTTGGAGAATTGTCCTCTGGTCTGATGAAACAAAAATGAACTGTTTGGCCATCATGACCATTGTTATGTTTGGAGGAAAAAGGGGGAGTCTTGCATGCCGAAGAACACCATCCCAACCGCGAAGCACGGGGGTGGCAGCATCATGTTGTGGGGGTGCTTTGCTGCAGGAGGGACTGGTGCACTTCACAAAATAGATGACATCATGAGGCAGGAAAATTATGTGGATATATTGAAGCAACATCTCAAGACATAAGTCAGGAAGCATACTTCCAAAGTTGTGGAAAAATGGCTTAAGGACAACAAAGTCAAGGTATTGGAGTGGCCATCACAATTCCCTGACCTCAATCCCATAGAAGATTTGTGGGCAGAACTGAAAAAGCGTGTGCGAGCAAGGAGGCCTACAAACCTGACTCAGTTACTTCAGCTCTGTCAGGAGGAATGGGCCAAAATTCACCCAACTTATTGTGGGAAGCTTGTGGAAGGCTACCCAAAACGTTTGACTCAAGTTAAACAATTGAAAGGTAATGCTACCAAATACTGAGTGTATGTAAACTTCTGACCCACTAGAAATGTGATGAAAGAAATTAAAGCTGAAATAAATAATTCTCTACTATTATTCTGACATTTCACATTCTTAAAATAAAGTGGTGATCCTAACTGACCTAAGACAGGGAACGTTTACTAGGTGTTTAAATGTATTTGGCTGAGGTGTATGTAAACTTCCAACTTCAACTGTAGATTTTTCATCGGAAGGTGTCCTGCAATTGACACACATGTTGAATTATGCAAGAGAATATGACAACAGTAGTTCATGGGGCAGTCTAGACAGAGCAGGCAGGGTGGACAGAGCAGGTAGGGTAGACAGAGCAGGTAGGGTAGACAGAGCAGGTAGGGTAGACAGAGCAGGCAGGGTAGACAGAGCAGGCAGGGTAGACAGAGCAGGCAGGGTAGACAGAGCAGGTAGGGTAGACAGAGAAGGTAGGGTGGACAGAGCATGTAGGGTAGACAGAGCAGGCAGGGTAGACAGAGCAGGCAGGGTAGACAGAGCAGGTAGGGTGGACAGAGCAGGCAGGGTAGACAGAGCAGGCAGGGTAGACAGAGCAGGCAGGGTAGACAGAGCAGGCAGGGTAGACAGAGCAGGCAGGGTAGACAGAGCAGGCAGGGTAGACAGAGCAGGCAGGGTAGACAGAGCAGGTAGGGTAGACAGAGCAGGCAGGGTAGACAGAGCAGGTAGGGTAGAAAGAGCAGGCAGGGTAGACAGAGCAGGTAGGGTGGACAGAGCAGGCAGGGTGGACAGAGCAGGCAGGGTGGACAGAGCAGTTAGGGTAGACAGAGCAGGCAGGGTGGACAGAGCAGGCAGGGTGGACAGAGCAGTTAGGGTAGACAGAGCAGTTAGGGTAGACAGAGCAGGCAGGGTAGACAGAGCAGGCAGGGTGGACAGAGCAGTTAGGGTAGACAGAGCAGGCAGGGTAGACAGAGCAGGCAGGGTGGACAGAGCAGGCAGGGTAGACAGAGCAGGCAGGGTAGACAGAGCAGGCAGGGTGGACAGAGCAGGCAGGGTGGACAGAGCAGGCAGGGTGGACAGAGCAGGCAGGGTGGACAGAGCAGGCAGGGTGGACAGAGCAGGCAGGGTAGACAGAGCAGGCAGGGTAGACAGAGCAGGCAGGGTGGACAGAGCAGGCAGGGTGGACAGAGCAGTTAGGGTGGACAGAGCAGTTAGGGTAGACAGAGCAGTTAGGGTAGACAGAGCAGTTAGGGTAGACAGAGCAGTTAGGGTAGACAGAGCAGTTAGGGTAGACAGAGCAGTTAGGGTAGACAGAGCAGGCAGGGTAGAAAGAGCATGCAGGGTGGACAGAGCATGCAGGGTGGACAGAGCATGCAGGGTGGACAGAGCATGCAGGGTGGACAGAGCAGGCAGGGTAGACAGAGCAGGTAGGGTAGAAAGAGCAGGCAGGGTAGACAGAGCAGGCAGGGTGGACAGAGCAGGTAGGGTGGACAGAGCGGGCAGGGTAGACAGAGCGGGCAGGGTAGAAAGAGCGGGCAGGGTGGACAGAGCGGGCAGGGTGGACAGAGCGGGCAGGGTGGACAGAGCGGGCAGGGTGGACAGAGCGGGCAGGGTGGACAGAGCGGGCAGGGTGGACAGAGCAGTTAGGGTGGACAGAGCAGTTAGGGTGGACAGAGCAGGCAGGGTGGACAGAGCAGGCAGGGTGGACAGAGCAGGCAGGGTGGACAGAGCAGGCAGGGTGGACAGAGCAGGCAGGGTAGACAAAGTGTTTGGTAGTTGCAGCCCTGTTCCACCCATTTATGTTAATTCATTAATATTCTGTATGCAGATACACCTGCTGTATTTATTTAAATGAGGCACATATCACTTTCTTTATTTTAACAGAATCTTTTTTTAAATACAGCCTACAGTAAGAAAATGTATGAGTACATTAAAAAAAAAATGAATTTGGCAATAAATACATCCCTGAATTCACACACAAATCCCTGTACTCCATTCATAATTTGTCCGTGCCGGTAAACATTTTGTGCTATAATTCCTTCAATATCTGATGGATTATAAAAAATAAAAATAAAAAGTTGAGTATCTTCATCCATTGTCCAGCTGTTGCATTTATTAGAATAGTTTTTATAACCTTTTAACAATTTCCGTTGTGAATGAGAAGGTTGAGTCTCTATAACCTTGTGACGTGAAAATAACCCTCCTGATGAACCACATTACAGGTTTCCTGTAGTGAGTCTGCTCCCCATCCCTGGTGGACGTCTAGGCGCACCACTTGTCAGGTGATTCTAATAACCGCTTGAACCGTTGTGACTTCTGTGCGGACAAACGGCGTGTCAAATGATCTCATGGTGAATAGGAGCACTCCATTATGAAGGCCGGCCCGGCCCGACGGCTCTGGTAAGGAAGGTCGCCAGCAATTAACCTCAGAACTGGCAAGAGGCCCCCGCCAAAGCATTCTCAGATTTGAGGATGATTGGCTGTGACAAAAACAACGTAAACAATAAGACATGGCATAAGCCGGGATGTTTACATCGCTGCGGCAGAGCCTGAGTTGAAAACAAACAGCGCCTCACAAAGTGATGGGTGGCATGTAAACCAGCGGGTTGGGATGCTTTATTCAGCTGAAGTGCATTTTGTTGGGCCCGGTTGGATTGAAGTAGCTGAGCTGTACACAGACACTACATTCCTCTGGATCTTAGGCCCTACTGTGGTGGATGGGACTGGGAGGTGTCTTTGACTCCTCTAGTCGTGGTTAGAGCTCCATTCACACATCCTGCAACACACTGCAACACATCATGCCCAGCCCTCAGGCGGTATCAAAACACTAAGACAGCTTCCTGTGTTTTACCAGTGCTCTATACAGGAGTCTGTGAAGTGGCCAAATGCAGGTGTCTGAATGACAGGGAGGGGACAGAGTCAAAGGTCTGTGAGAGGAGCTGTGCTGGATCTGTTTGTCAGGCCCCCAGCTAGCATCACGTCATGTGAAATAACCCTCCCCCTATGGGTGCGGCCAGCCAAAAATGTGAAATGACAGGCTGACCTACAGTCAGAATTTTGGACACACCTACTCATTCTAGGGTTTTTCTTTATTTTTACTATTTTATATATTGTATAATGATAGTGAAGACATCAAAACTATGAAATAACACATGGAATCATGTAGTAACCAAAAAAGTGTTAAACAAATCTAAATATATTTGAGATTCTTCAAAGTAGCCACCCTTTGCCTTGATGACAGATTTGCACACTCTTGGCATTATCTCAACCAGCTTCATGAGGTAGTCACCTCGAATGCATTTCAATTAACAGGTGTGCCCTGTTAATTTGTGGAATTTCTTTCATTCTTAATGCGTTTGAGCCAATCAGTTGTGTTGTGACAAGGTAAGAGTGGTATGCAAAAGATATCTCTATTTGGTAAAAGACCAAGTCCATATTATGGCAAGAACAGCTCAAATAAGCAAAGAGAAACAACAGTCCATCATTACTTTAAGACATGAAGGTCAGTCAGCGCTATGATGACAGGATGGGGACAGGCCGAGACCCATGATGAAACTGGTTCTCATGAGGACCGCCACAGGAAAGGAAGACCCAGAGTTTCCTCTGCTGCAGAGGATAAGTTCGTTCGAGTTACCAGCCTCAGAAATTGCAGCCCAAGTAAATGCTTTACAGAGTTCAAATAACAGACACATCTCAACATCAACTGTTCAGAGGAGACTGTGTGAATCAGGCCTTCGTGGTTGAATTGCTGCAAAGAAACCACTACGAAAGGACACCAATAATATGAAGAGACTTGCTTGGGACAAGAACCAAGAGCAAGTCCAAATTTGAGATTTTTGGTTCCAGCCGCCGTGCCTTTGTGAGACGCAGAGTAGGTGAACAGATGATCTCCGCATGTGTGGTTCCCACCGTGAAGCATGTAGGAGGATGTGTGGAGGTGCTTTACTGGTGGCACTGTCAGTGATTTATTTAGAATTCAAGGCACACTTAACCAGCATGGCTACCACAGCATTCTGCAGCGATTCGCCATCCCATCTGGTTTGCGCTTAGTGGGGCTATCATTTGTTTTTCAACAGGACAATGAACCAACACACCTCCAGGCTGTGTAATGGCTATTTGACCAATAAGGAGAGTGATGGAGTGCTGCATCAGATGACCTGGCTTTCACAATCATCCAAACTCCACCCAATTGAGATGGTTTGGGATGAGTTGAACAGCAGAGTGAAGGAAAAGCAGCCAACAAGTGCTCAGCATATTTGGAAACTCTTTCAAAACAGTTGGAAAAGCATTCCTCGTGAAGCTGGTTGAGAGAATGCCAAGAGTGTGCAAAGCTGTCATCAAGGCAAAGGGTGGCTACTTTGAAGAATCTCAAATATATTTAGATTTGTTTAACACTTTTTTGGTTACTACATGATTCCATATGTGTTATTTGATAGTTTTGATGTCTTCACTATTATTCTACAATGTAGAAAATAGTCAAATAAAGAAAAACTCTTGAATGAGTAGGTGTGTCCAAACTTTTGACTGGTACTGTATGTTGTACTCATATGAGCTATTTATATGACTTAGAAATGTGCTAATTAGTTGTTGAGCTGGAAATGTTCATGTTTACGATAATATTTATTTACCTTTTTATTCAGTCAACCCTCTCATTTAATCCAAAATGAAACACACCATGTGATTTGAGTATCATAGGAGAACAAAATCAGAGTTTATTTCTCTCCTTGTCAGTTTCCTAAACAACTGGTGTATTTAACAAGCCAGACCCTCCCTCCCTCTAAGCGGTTTGCTTCTCTCTGTGTTCAAGCCTGTGTTGTTGCTTTTAATTGAAAGCGACATCCAGCTTCATGTCAGACAAAGCTGCCTCACATTTCTCTCTTTCACACTCACAGCTTCCCTGTTATGTTTTCCCAACGCTCTGTATGTGGCCAGAACATTGAATGTTTTTCTATTTGTCCCTCAGTAGAGGGTGAAAAGGAGGAGGAGGGGGGAAGGGCCGTTGTTTGCTTAGACAGCAGTGAAGGGCCAGGATGTAATCCTTCCCCCTCCAAGTTCAGAGCCAAGAGCCGTCCACGCACACACACACAGGCACACACATATGATTCGGTGCTCTGCGGAATAACTTAATGTAAATGAACAGCAGGGAAACCAGTCCATGGCAAGCACGCGCCTCCTCAACAGACAGCCGGAGTCCTCCACACCTCAGTCCAGACTCCAGAGACAACACAGCACATTGCAACTAGCCTACCACACATGGTCTGAAGGACGTGGCACAGATTACATTTATAAGGCTTAGGTCGACACTATGACATGGAGGGGGGCCATATCAGGGCTGGTGCCAACCACACACTCGTTGGTCCAACACAACACTTGTTGGACAAGTGTTGTGTGTAGTGCCCATTGGCAGAGAGTTGGCACAGACCTGTGTGAGCATGATGGAACTTGTAGAGAGAAGTGGTGCTGGAATGGCTGCTCCCTATCTTGTATCTTTCCTGGAGGCTTCGGCAGTAAGACACATACTTTTGTCCAGGTTCCAGGAGAGTCATCTCTCAGTCCTCTGAGCATTCGCACACTCAGGATCCTCTTCTCTTTATCCCCCTAACAATTACCCCAACAATAGTGTGTGCGGAACAATCCAGTGATGTCACCCCTCACTCTGTCGTTGCCACTATCCCATTTCTGTGCTGCACACTTGGCAGGGTTTCAACACAGCCTGGGGGGAAATGATAGAGGTCACACGTACATGCATTCATGCTCACACACACAATAGCATGTCAGAAAGCTCACATCACGCGCACCTCTGAGCTGAGTCCCATTCAGTCACTAACAAAGAGTGAGGATTAAAAATGTGTTTTGCTGAGCCTTGTAGCTTGGCCATGACTTTGTTGTCCTTGACTCAATAATACGGCTGATCAAAATAAGTTTACCTACGCTCGAAACATAACATTTACTCTATGCTTATATCTCATCAGTATCTTCAGTGTTAGCTGTTGAGTTGTTTTATTTCATTTTCCTCTTAGGGGGGAGAGAGAACATTCAAGGCCCCCTGCCAAACGTAGCTATATTCTTTCTGGGTTTTAAAACAGGAAATATTGATCTTGGCCGACCATTTCAAAACCGATTCCTTTTGGTCTGCGTTCTGGACAGCGCTACACCGTCATTTGGTCAGACCCAAAGTTTTACTAAAACCATGAATGGTGTGTGAAACCAGTGTTGTTCTAGTATCACCAACAGGGGTTTGGAGCTACATACTGTACGCCTCTCCCTGCCTGGCTCAATCTGTGCTGCTTTTGGTCAAACACAAAACCTACCACAGAGATCGGGAGGTCTGTGCAGATACCATAGATAACTCTGGTTCCATGGGTCCCCCAGAGGGGGGAGAGGGGTATACCGAGCCAAAGATACACATGGGCATGAGCATTCGTGCATATGTACTGTATACGTGCTGACACACACACGCATACACACACACTCTGTCACACACGCATAGATCCGCTCTCACACACATGCACTCTCTCACACACACACCCTGCTGTACTGTGTGCTCTAGCAGTGGCAGCAGGGACCCATGTGTTAATGCTTATGCCACTCCTCATGCCATTAGTCAAGCTTTACTAGAACCACCATACAGCATTACAGTCCTGACAGAATATTACAGCCCAGGCCACAAAAAACAGACTTCAATGAATGTGTTGACATGACTGCTGATCCCAGAAAACCATTATTTTCTTCTAACTATAAACACAAACTGGGAAATATGACCTTTGACCCCCGGGGCTCCAACATTTACTTCTCTGTAATTCCTCTGTTATCGTTGTACTTCTCCCCAGCGTTTTCATATATATATATATATATATATGCAATACACTGGTACTGTGTCTGGCCTAATTAGAATCACATGTGCTTCATCAATCACTGTAGTGTAATGCGTGGAGCGAGGGATAGCCAGGGAGGGAGAGCGGGATGGATCCAGGTTATGGCGGTGTGTAGAGGAGAATGGGTGTCGCAGTATAATGTAGAGAGAACAGATGTAGACTGACCGGTGAGTGTCTGTGACACAGGGCCTAGTGAGTTATATGACTGACATGGTGCATGTTGCTGCTCTGCTGTTGGGGAGAGATACAAGATTGTTTATTTAACCTGAGGACAGCAGGGGTGGCTTGGACTGCTCTCCCTCCCTGACTGCCTTGGTGTGATGCTGTCTTCTGTCATATACTGTGTATAGTGATGTCATTACAGCTGCAAATTGAACAACCTGTCCACTCTGACTTTGGCTCACGTCCCTGTCAGTCGTAAGTTGACGTTGATTTTATGACGGATGAATGGAGGACTGGCGAGAGGGAGGTTAGAGGACTGGCGAGAGGGAGGTTAGAGGACTGGAGAGAGGGAGGTTAGAGGACTGGAGAGAGGGAGATTAGAGGACTGGCGAGAGGGAGGTTAGAGGACTGGAGAGAGGGAGGTTAGAGGACTGGCGAGAGGGAGGTTAGAGGACTGGCGAGAGGGAGGTTAGAGGACTGGCGAGATGGAGTTTAGAGGACTGGAGAGAGGGAGGTTAGAGGACTGGAGATATGGAGGTTAGAGGACTGGAGAGAGGGAGGTTAGAGGACTGGCGAGAGGGAGGTTAGAGGACTGGCGAGAGGGAGGTTAGAGGACTGGAGAGAGGGAGGTTAGAGGACTGGAGAGAGGGAGGTTAGAGGACTGGCGAGAGGGAGGTTAGAGGACTGGCGAGAGGGAGGTTAGAGGACTGGCGAGAGGGAGGTTAGAGGACTGGCGAGAGGGAGGTTAGAGGACTGGCGAGAGGGAGGTTAGAGGACTGGCGAGAGGGAGGTTAGAGGACTGGCGAGAGGGAGGTTAGAGGACTGGAGAGAGGGAGGTTAGAGGACTGGAGAGAGGGAGGTTAGAGGACTGGCGAGAGGGAGGTTAGAGGACTGGCGAGAGGGAGGTTAGAGGACTGGAGAGATGGAGTTTAGAGGACTGGAGAGAGGGAGGTTAGAGGACTGGAGATAGGGAGGTTAGAGGACTGGCGAGAGGGAGGTTAGAGGACTGGCGAGAGGGAGGTTAGAGGACTGGAGAGAGGGAGGTTAGAGGACTGGCGAGAGGGAGGTTAGAGGACTGGCGAGAGGGAGGTTAGAGGACTGGCGAGAGGGAGGTTAGAGGACTGGCGAGAGGGAGGTTAGAGGACTGGAGAGAGGGAGGTTAGAGGACTGGCGAGAGGGAGGTTAGAGGACTGGAGAGAGGGAGGTTAGAGGACTGGCGAGAGGGAGGTTAGAGGACTGGCGAGAGGGAGGTTAGAGGACTGGCGAGAGGGAGGTTAGAGGACTGGCGAGAGGGATGTTAGAGGACTGGCGAGAGGGAGGTTAGAGGACTGGAGAGAGGGAGGTTAGAGGACTGGAGAGAGGGAGGTTAGAGGACTGGCGAGAGGGAGGTTAGAGGACTGGCGAGAGGGAGGTTAGAGGACTGGCGAGAGGGAGGTTAGAGGACTGGAGAGATGGAGTTTAGAGGACTGGAGAGAGGGAGGTTAGAGGACTGGAGAGAGGGAGGTTAGAGGACTGGCGAGAGGGAGGTTAGAGGACTGGAGAGAGGGAGGTTAGAGGACTGGCGAGAGGGAGGTTAGAGGACTGGAGAGAGGGAGGTTAGAGGACTGGCGAGAGGGAGGTTAGAGGACTGGCGAGAGGGAGGTTAGAGGACTGGAGAGATGGAGTTTAGAGGACTGGAGAGAGGGAGGTTAGAGGACTGGAGATAGGGAGGTTAAAGGACTGGCGAGAGGGAGGTTAGAAGACTGGAGATAGGGAGGTTAGAGGACTGCCGAGAGGGAGGTTAGAGGACTGGAGATAGGGAGGTTAGGGGACTGGCGAGAAGGAGGTTAGAGGACTGGAGATAGGGAGGTTAGAGGACTGGAGAGAGGGAGGTTAGAGGACTAGAGAGAGGGAGGTTAGAGGACGGGAGAGAAGGAGCGTCATCAAGCCAATGGGGATCTGGGTTACATAGAGAGAGCTATAGAGCGACAGAGAGAGGGAAATGGAGAGAGGGAGAGGTTGCTCTCTGTGGTTTTACCCCATCTCTTCCAGATGTTCAGCATTCTGCCTTCTCACCGCCCACGTTTCATCTGCCTCTCCACACACCTTTCCACATTAGCACAGACGTCTGTTAGCATGGAATGATGATAACCATTATGTAAAGAATAGTCCAAAGGGAGAAGTTAGAATGCTTCAGATATGCTTTAGTCTCCCTGTAGGGTTGTAATTCTCTGCCTTGTCCAGAGACATCAAAAACTAGAGAAACATGGGAATGGATGAATAAAAGCAATATGCTTGGTTATGGTACGGTTCAATATGATATGGTAAAGAATGCTCTGTTCGCTGCTAATGTATGCTTTGTTTTTCCTTCCCAGCTGAGATACCAGCATGGCCTGTCCACTCCAGACCTCCGTCAGACCCTGCCCAACCTCAAGAACTTCCTGGAGCACGGCCTTCTAGTCCGATGGTAAGTACTTGTATAAGTCCACTCTCATTCTCCCAGTGTCTATGTGCTATGTAGGCCACCCCACATAGCACTCTTGCTCTCACTATTTCTTACTTGACATATTTTTCACTTCAGATGGTTTCAGTTTAAAATATTGGTGAACACAGCATTGTATGTTTCTTAGGGGTTCTTCAAAAGCAGCCTAAAGAGTTCAGAGTTCAACTCCACATGCGTTTGAACTTACTGTGTTTGTGTGCAGCTATTTCATGGG
This sequence comes from Salvelinus fontinalis, assembly GCF_029448725.1. NCBI lineage: Eukaryota > Metazoa > Chordata > Actinopteri > Salmoniformes > Salmonidae > Salvelinus > Salvelinus fontinalis. Next base: position 23,335,216 of record NC_074677.1, on the reverse strand, counting down.
GTCTGATGGACGTCAGACATTCATTCAGATCTGCCGAGCCTCAGGCCGAAGGCATTGAATGACCCCACCATAGAACCTGAGAATCAGTCCATAGGAGAGACTTTCCCAGACTACAGCCGCCAGTCCACCCATCACAGAACATTGACTTGAATGGGAATACCTGTTCTAGTAATTCTAATTCTATGACTCCAACCATCTAGACACAGCCCTATAAAAGGGGAAATGATCTTATTTGATCTGCTCTGCTCTCCCAGGGTCAGCAAAAGGGGAAAATGTGTTTTACAACCTTAATTGAATAACCTTTTGTTTTGAAAGGAAAGAGGCCATTTTAAAGCAAAGCAATTGAATCCTCCATATCCTCTTAATGGGAAGTGGAAGCCCTTAATAACCCTTTACACTCATGGGAATTATCCTATATGGATAGGGCTAAATTGAACTGTTTGTAACAGAAGAAATATGAAAAGCAGATGCATCACCATGGTAGCAATTGAAAGGGAACAGTTTGGAGATTATGGGAAAGTTATGAATCCAAAGGTGAGGACACAAGAGTTCACCTGACACAAGACTGAATCCAAACATTATACTGTTGATTTAATGTGCATTTTACATTTACTGAACTTTTTGCTACATTTGTTGATAACGAAATCTGACAATACCCTGGATACATTCAGTAGCATGATAAGAATATTCCTGGGAAAATGTGGGTAGGTGAAACATAAGACAAACATTTCTTACAAGGGTTTGAGTGAGAGGACTAACTGGTGTCTCCATGTGGCCACACACCTCTACAAAGTGTCTTCAACTATAAGGAGCTGTTTTATGCTCTCCTAGTTGTGCTGTTGAGGAACTAGAGCAAGCACACTTGTAGTTGTTTTGTTTGGAACACAACCCTGCACCCTCGCCATCACACAATTGGGGCTCTATTTTAACAAACCTAACGCAATGGTAAATCTAAGGGCTCTATTTTAGAACCTCTTGAAGCTAAGGGGCAGAATTTTTATGTTTGGAAAAATAACGTTCCCATTGTAAGCTGCCTATTTCTCAGGTCCAGATGCTAGAATATGCATATAATTGACAGAGTAGGATAGAAAACACTCTAAAGTTTCCAAAACTGTCAAAATATTGTCTGTGAGTATAACAGAACTGATTTTGCAGGCGAAAACCTGAGGAAATCCAACCAGGAAGTGACTCTTATTTTGAAAAATCACTATTCCATTGCCTGCCTTTCGTCCATTTAAAGGGATATCAACCAGATTCCTTTTCCTGTGGCTTCCTCAGGGTGTGAACAGTCTTTAGACATCGTTTCAAGCTTTTATTTTGAAAAATTTGCGAGATTTATCCATTAGTTGATGCGCATTTTCTTTCTCTCCAGTATTGAATAGTTTACAATCCGGTTGAAATATTATCGATTATTGATGTTAAAAACAACCTGAGGCTTGATTATTAAAAACATTTGACATGTTTCTACGAGCTTTACGGATACTATTTGTCAAGCCTTGATGACCTGCCTAAGACTGGAATACTGAACATAACGCGCCAAACAAATGGAGGTTTTTTGATATAAAAATAATCTTTATCGAAAAAAGGAACATTTGTTGTGTAACTGGGAGTTTCGTGAGTGCAAACATCCGAAGATCATCAAAGGTAAGCGATTAATTTTATTGCTTTTCTGGCTTTCGTGACCAATCTACATGGCTGCTAGGTGTTCTTGATGTTTTCTCTAGTGATCGATAAACTCACACAAATGCTTGGATTGCTTTCGCTGTAAAGCATATTTTCAAAATCTGACACGACAGGTGGATTAACAACAAGCTAAACTGTGTTTTGCTATATTGCACTTGTGATTTCATGATTATAAATATTTTTAGCTATTTTTTTTGTATTTGGCGCTCTGCAATTCAGCGGTTGTTGGTGAAAATGATCCCGCTAAAGGGATCCGTGCGTCAAGAAGTTTTAACAAACAAACACAATGGTAAATATAATGGCTCTATTTTAACAAACCTAAAACAATGGGAAATCTAAGGGCTCTATTTTAACAAACAAACACAATGGTAAATATAATGGCTCTATTTTAACAAACCTAAAACAATGGTAAATCTAAGGGCTCTATTTTAACAAACCTAAAACAATGGTAAATCTAAGGGCTCTATTTTAACAAACCTAACACAATGGTAAATTTAATGGCTCTATTTTAACAAACCTAACACAATGGTAAATCTAAGGGCTCTATTTTAACAAACCTAACACAATGGTAAATTTAATGGCTCTATTTTAACAAACCTAAAACAATGGTAAATCTAAAGGCTCTATTTTAACAAACCTAAAACAAACTTTATACTGATAAGTTCAAACAGGTGCCATTAATACAGGTAACGAGTGGAGGACAGAGGAGCCTCTTAAAGAAGAAGTTACAGGTCTGTGAGAGCCAGAAATCTTGCTTGTTTGTAGGTGACCAAACACTTATTTTCCACCATAATTTGCAAATAAATTCATTAAAAATCCTACAATGTGATTTTCTGGATTTTTTTTTGTCATTTTGTCTGTCATAGTTGAAGTGTACCTATGATGAGAATTACAGGCCTCTCTCATCTTTTTAAGTGGGAGAACTTGCACAATTGGTGGCTGAATAAATACTTTTTTGCCCCACTGTATATAGGGCAGCAGCCTTTAAGGTGCAGGGTTGCGTAACCGGGTGGAAGCCGGACAGTGATGGCTATTTAACAGTCTGATGGCCTTGAGATGTTGTTTTTCAGTCTCTCTGCCCAGCTTTGATGTACCTGAAATTGCAAACTAACATGCTTTAATAACAGCCGAAAATACAGCCCTTACTTTTCAATCAATCCAATGTATTTATAAAGCCCTTTTTACATCAGCAGATGTCACAAAGTGCTTATACAGAAACTCAGCCTAAAAGCCCAACCAGCAAGCAACGCAGATGTAGAAGCACGGTGGCTAGGAAAAACTCCCTCGAAAGGCATGAACCTATGAACAATCCTAGAGAGGAACAAGGCTATGAGGGGTGGCCAGTCCTCTTCTGGCTGTGCCGGGTGGAGATTATAACAGTACATGGCCAAGATGTTCAAACGTTCATAGATGACCAGCAGGGTCAAATAATAATAATCACAGTGGTTGTAGAGGGTGCAACAGGTCAGCACCTCAGGAGTAAATGTCAGTTGGCTTTTCATAGCTGATCATTCAGAGTCAGCAGGTGCGGTAGAGAGAGAGTCGAAACAGCACGTCCGGTGAATAGGTCAGGGTTCCATAGCCGCAGGCAGGTCAGTTGAAACTGGAGCAGCAGCACAACCAGGTGGACTGGGGACAGCAAGGAGTCATCAGGCCAGGTAGTCCTGAGGCATGGTCCGTGGTCAGGGAGGGAGGGCGGTAGAGAGGGAGGGAGGGGAGGGAGAGAGACCCTAGCCCCCCGACACAAACTATTGCATCATAACTACTGGAGGCTGAGACAGGAGGGGTTGGGAGCCACTGTGGCCCCGTTCAACGATACCCCCGGACAGGGCCAACCAGGCAGGATATAACCCCACCCACTTTGTCAAAGCACAGGCCCCACACCACTAGAGGGATGTCTTCTACCACCAACTTACTATCCTGAGACAAGGCTCAGGGGAGTATAGCCCACGAAGATCTCCCCCACGGCACGAACCCGAGGGGGGCGCCAACCCGGACAGAAAGTTTACGTCAGTAACGCACCCCTCCTAGGGACGGCATGGAAGAGCGCCAGTGACTCAGCCCCCGTAATAAAGTTAGAGGCAGAGAATCCCAGTGGAGAGAGGGGAACCGGCCAGGCAGAGACAGCAAGGGTGGTTTGTCGCTCCAGTGCCTTTCTGTTCACCTTCACACCCCTGGGTCAGACTACACTCAATCATAGGACCTGCTGAAGAGATGTTGTTATTTCCGCAATTAAAATGGTCCGTTACAAATCGTAATCTGGGTCAGGTGGGCATCATTTGAAAGCTTGTTCTATTGTCAACATGACTAGCTAATTATAAAATACAATATTACAGTGTTATGCTTTCATAATGCAATTCAGGGAAACAGATTATTTTGGTGCACATAGAAAGGAGTCATGATTGCATTCAGGTGCTTGTGCAGCAGCGAATCTTCTTCACAATAAACAAACAAAGGCTGTTTGTGTTCAGAACAACCCGGGGTACAACGCCATGTCATCTAGTAACTGTACATCAAACATAGTGATCATAAACGTTGACACGGTATATTACATGAGTTTTATGATTCGGGATGTGAAGTGCACATTTTGTATGACATCAAAGTTGTATTTATTATAATCCTCAAGGTCTTATCTTTCAAAATACATTGAGTCCTCCTAATTTACAGCATTTCCCTCACTCAGATAACAAAACATTTGCAAAAGTTTCTCAATTAGAGGGAGGGATGAGGTCATCTTCTTGCCACGCGAGGTGCTGAAGTTAAGACCGGCTGTCAGTCAAAACCCATACGGAGCTGTGAAGCCTAGACCCTGAGCTCTGACCGGCTGTCAGTCAAAACCCATACGGAGCTGTGAAGCCCAGACCCTGAGCTCTGACCGGCTGTCAGTCAAAACCCATACGGGGCTGTGAAGCCTAGACCCTGAGCTCTGACCGGCTGTCAGTCAAAACCCATACGGAGCTGTGAAGCCCAGACCCTGAGCTCTGACCGGCTGTCAGTCAAAACCCATACGGAGCTGTGAAGCCCAGACCCTGAGCTCTGACCGGCTGTCAGTCAAAACCCATACGGAGCTGTGAAGCCCAGACCCTGAGCTCTAACCGGCTGTCAGTCAAAACCCATACGGAGCTGTGAAGCCCAGACCCTGAGCTCTAACCGGCTGTCAGTCAAAACCCATACAGAGCTGTGAAGCCCAGACCCTGAGCTCTGACCGGCTGTCAGTCAAAACCCATACGGAGCTGTGAAGCCCAGACCCTGAGCTCTGACCGGCTGTCAGTCAAAACCCATACGGAGCTGTGAAGCCCAGACCCTGAGCTCTAACCGGCTGTCAGTCAAAACCCATACGGAGCTGTGAAGCCCAGACCCTGAGCTCTGACTGGCTGTCAGTCAAAACCCATACGGAGCTGTGAAGCCCAGACCCTGAGCTCTGACTGGCTGTCAGTCAAAACCCATACGGAGCTGTGAAGCCCAGACCCTGAGCTCTAACCGGCTGTCAGTCAAAACCCGTACGGAGCTGTGAAGCCCAGACCCTGAGCTCTGACCGGCTGTCAGTCAAAACCCATACGGAGCTGTGAAGCCCAGACCCTGAGCTCTGACCGGCTGTCAGTCAAAACCCGTACGAAGCTGTGAAGCCTAGACCCTGAGCTCTGACCGGCTGTCAGTCAAAACCCATACGGAGCTGTGAAGCCCAGACCCTGAGCTCTGACTGGCTCTCAGTCAAAACCCATACAGAGCTGTGAAGCCCAGACCCTGAGCTCTGACCGGCTGTCAGTCAAAACCCATACGGAGCTGTGAAGCCCAGACCCTGAGCTCTGACTGGCTGTTAGTCAAAACCCATACGGAACTGTGAAGCCCAGACCCTGAGCTCTGGCCGGCTGTCAGTCAAAACCCATACGGAGCTGTGAAGCCCAGACCCTGAGCTCTGGCCGGCTGTCAGTCGAAAACCCGTACGGAGCTGTGAAGCCCAGACCCTGAGATCTGACTGGCCTCTGACCGGCTGTCAGTCAAAACCCATACGGAGCTGTGAAGCCCGTACGGAGCTGTGAAGCCCAGACCCTGAGATCTAACTGGCCTCTGACCGGCTGTCAGTCAAAACCCATACGGAGCTGTGAAGCCCAGACCCTGAGCTCTGACATCATGTACATCATTTTACTGTTCACCCTAAACAAATGTAGGCGTTTACGCAACATGCACCCATGCGCACACATACACTACAGGACCAAAAGTATGTGGACACCTGCTTGTCGAACATCTCATTCCAAAATCATAGCCGTTAATATGGAGTGGGGTCCCCTTTGCTGCTGTAACAGCCTCCCCTCTTCTGGGAATGCTTTCCACTAGATGTTGGAACTTTGCTGCGGGGCCTTGCTTCCATTTACTCACAAGCATTAGTGAGGTCGGGCGATTAGGCCTGGCTCGCAGTCGGCGTTCCAATTCATCCAAAGATGTTCGATGGGGTTGAGGTCAGGGCTCTGCAGGCTGGTCAAGTTCTTCCACACCGATCTTGACAAACCAATTCTGTATGGACCTCGCTTTATGCGTGGGCCTTCCCCAAACTGTTGCCACAAAGTTGGAACCACAGAAACAGCCCCAGAACATTATTCATCCTCCACCAAACTTTACAATTGGCACTATGCATTGGGGCAGGTAGAATTCTCCTGGCATCCGCCAAACCCATATTAGTCCGTCGGACTGCCAAATGGTGAAGCGTGCTTAATTTGCGCATGGCTTGACATTGCGCATGGTGATCTTAGCCTTGTGTGCGGGTGCTCGACCATGGAAACCCATTTCATGAAGCTCCCAACAACAAGTTCTTGTGCTGACGCTTCTTCCAGAGGCAGTTTGGAACTCGGTAGTAAGTGTTTACACTCTTCAGCGCTCGGCAGTCCCGTTCTGTGAGCTTGTGTGGCCTACCACTTTGCGGCTGAGCCGTTGTTGCTCCTAGACATTTCCACTTCACAATAACAGCCCTTCCAGTTGTCCGGGGCAGCTCTATCATGGCAGAAATTTGACGAACTGACTGAAAGTCACTGAGCTCTTCAGTAAGGCCATTCAATTGCCAATGTTTGTCTATGGAGAATGCATGGCTGTGTACTCAATTTTATGCACCTGTCAGCAACGGGTGTGACTGAAAAAGCCGCATCTACTAATTTGAAGGGTTATCCACCTACTTTTTATATATGGTGTACATGGTTTTGTTTCCGTCTTGAGAGCCTGCCTTACACACACACACAGAACACACACACACACACACACACAGAACACACACACACAACACACACACACACAGAACACACACACACAACACACACACACACACACACACACAGAACACACACACACAGAACACACACACACACACACACACACAGAACACACACACACACAACACACACACACAGTGCTAGAACATTCGTCAGGGGGCGTTGGCTGGCTGCTCACACTAAGCTCAGACTGTCTGTGTGAGAACCTTTAGTCTTAGCAGGCCATAAGTTGGGTCCTCGTCACAGGACCCAGATAGTTCTAACCGACTCAGACAGTAGGTACTGGGGGACCGGAAGGTGGCCTGACTCTGGGACTTCACACTGCAGTAGTGAAACACTGAAACAGGGAGGACATGCATTAAATTCTACTCTCCTTTTGCATGGGACTTATTTTATTGACCCTCCTCACAACCGTATCACTTCCAGTTCTCCCAGCCTGAAAAAGCCTCAATTTGGATACTATTTCCAGCGGAGGGGCCAAGCGTATGAAATATGGACGCATAAAAATGCTGTGCGGCAGCTGCAGGGAGTTAACCGGTAGACTGAGAGGGAGAGAGGTTTGATATCCGTTCCCCTCTCCTCCCCTCTATACGGGGGTGGTGGTGGGGCGAGGACATGTCCAAGGGAACCGTTTCCATCCATGAACTGTAGAGATGTTTCCCCCTCTGTATATTGCTAGTTCAGCATGCACAATAAGCTGACTAGGAGAGCTCCTCTCATGTATGGGTACATGGGATTTATCCAGGGGACTTAATTGGGAAATATATGGGTGTGTTTAGGGTTTGTACTTTACGGGAGACTGTGTGTCTTCTTTAATGTTTCTACACTGATCCCTTCCTACTAAAACAGTTGCAAACAGAGTCGAGACTTCTGTCGATCTCAGTGCCACTGTAGACACAGGTGTATATAAATGGAAGGGCTTGTGAACCTAGCCCTCTAATGTTACAGAACCAAGCATGTGGTTAAGGGAGCCAGTTACTTTAGGGTGAATGCTAAACTAAAATCGAGGGACTGAAAAGACCGTGTTAAACATTAGACATTACCAAAGGCAGTTCTACTTGCTTTGTAAATGAAACCGCCCCCCAGAGGTTTTGAAGAACCCCCCAAAACCCCTGGTGAGAGAACAGTAATAACAGATGTAAAGCTGGACCCCTCCCATCTGCCTTCAGTTATTTACTGATACAAATCAGTACCAGTACTCCTGACCATGTTATTGGTGATTCTGTCTGGACCTGCTTGGTTGTTTCTCTCTCTTACACAGACAGACAGACAGACAGACAGACAGACAGACAGACAGACAGACAGACAGACAGACAGACAGACAGACAGACAGACTACGCCAGCCAGCCAGCCAGCCAGCCCGAGTGTTTCACTACGTCAGTCAGCCAGCACGAGTGTTTCACTACGTCAGTCAGCCAGCCCGAGTGTTTCAATACGTCAGTCAGCCAGCCCGAGTGTTTCACTACGTCAGTCAGCCAGCCCGAGTGTTTCACTACGTCAGTCAGCCAGCCCGAGTGTTTCACTACGTCAGTCAGCCAGCCCGAGTGTTTCACTACGCCAGTCAGCCAGCCCGAGTGTTTCACTACGTCAGTCAGCCAGCCCGAGTGTTTCACTACGTCAGTCAGCCAGCCCGAGTGTTTCACTATGTCAGTCAGCCAGCCCGAGTGTTTCACTATGTCAGTCAGCCAGCCCGAGTGTTTCACTACGTCAGTCAGCCAGCCCGAGTGTTTCACTACGTCAGTCAGCCAGCCCGAGTGTTTCACTACGTCAGTCAGCCAGCCCGAGTGTTTCACAACGTCAGTCAGCCAGCCCGAGTGTTTCACTACGTCAGTCAGCCAGCCCGAGTGTTTCACTACGTCAGTCAGCCAGCCCGAGTGTTTCACTACGTCAGTCAGCCAGCCCGAGTGTTTCACTACGTCAGTCAGCCAGCCCGAGTGTTTCACTACGTCAGTCAGCCAGCCCGAGTGTTTCACTACGTCAGTCAGCCAGCCCGAGTGTTTCACTACGTCAGTCAGCCAGCCCGAGTGTTTCACTACGTCAGTCAGCCAGCCCGAGTGTTTCACTACGTCAGTCAGCCAGCCCGAGTGTTTCACTACGTCAGTCAGCCAGCCCGAGTGTTTCACTACGTCAGTCACCCAGCCCGAGTGTTTCACTACGTCAGTCACCCAGCCCGAGTGTTTCACTACGTCAGTCACCCAGCCCGAGTGTTTCACTACGTCAGTCAGCCAGCCCGAGTGTTTCACTACGTCAGTCAGTCAGCCCGAGTGTTTCACTACGTCAGTCAGTCAGCCCGAGTGTTTCACTACGTCAGTCAGTCCGTCCGAGTGTTTCACTACGTCAGTCAGTCCGTCCGAGTGTTTCACTACGTCAGTCAGTCCGTCCGAGTGTTTCACTACGTCAGTCAGTCCGTCCGAGTGTTTCACTACGTCAGTCAGTCCGTCCGAGTGTTTCACTACGTCTGGCTGGCTGGCGGTCGGTCGTGTAAGAGAGAGAAACAACCAAGCAGGTCCAGACAAAATCACCAATAACATGGTCAGGAGTACTGGTACTGATTTGTATCAGTAAATAACTGAACATGCATTGTGGTGAAGCTGTTAAATGTCATACATACAGCACAGTAGGTGTTTCTTTATGTGGGTATTATTGTTCCAGGAAAGTGATAGGGATGGTAATTGTTGAGATAGTAATAGCAGACGCCTAATGTTGGGGAGGAACTCATGCAGTATAATGAATCAAATAAAACTAATGTGCTTGAATGAGTGTGAGCATTCCTACACAGATCGACGCACACACAAACTTGGCTGTGAGTTGCAGGGTGTGCATGTGTTTGTCTGTGTGTGTGCGTGTTAGCTGTACAGTGGTCCCTACGGATGAGATCACATCTGGAGGAACGCTCCTCACCACCAGGCCTCTCTATGAATCAGACACCCCAGTCCAGCACAAAACAGACCTGCTCTCCTTTGTGTCACTGAGACGCAGAGTACTGTACTAACAAGGCCAGCCGATATCATTAATAGTTGTGATATTGCATTGACTCCCGACAGGTATTACCTTGTAATGAACAGAATGTAGACAAGAAGTCACACTATCTGTTGTACTGTGAGACAGTGTGGGATACGTAGTTCTCACCTGTTTGGAATGGGTTGCTATAGCTAGGCTATGTCTTTATCTCTGTGGCATACAAAACTGCTGAGAATAAAGTAAACTACAATGTAGTCACTATTGACAACAGTGTTGGTGTTTATACTATCAACTTGTACAATATGTTGTACATGCTGTGCTATGGTGATGTGGAGACGAATGTTAAGTTCTCCATCATCAAAGGGCCAGACTTGGAGGCAGGAGATGTTCACTTAAATTCCCCTCCACCCCCCGTAGTGAGCATTACAATATTTCTGTTATAGCATTTGGTTTAGTAGTTCCTGTGGGATTTTCAGTTTCAATGACATCAAAGCCTGAATCTTATCTGACATTGTGTGTTTTGGCTCTGATCACGGGTCCTTAACAGGAATTGGATATGAAAAGAGCTATGCCTTGAAGTTGAAATGAGGCCTGTCTGAGGATAAGACAGCGAAAAATGTTTGGTTTAGTAAATTGGTTTAGTACATTCCTGGCCTACCTGGAATATCCAGGGCTGAGTCTGACACGGCAGAGAGGAAGAGAGACCCGCTTTAAAACAAACATGTTGGGGGAGAAGTGGGCATATCTGCTGCTGAACCCGCCAAGTATGAGCCTAATGGTTTAGGCAGAGGGCTCAGGTAGCTTTTATGTGGTGAAATCATTGACAAGGAAGTCCACCGGTGCTTGGAGAAATAGTAAAACTTGATGAGTTAAAACGTCCAGAGTGGGGCATCCCGAGTGGCGCAGTGGTCTAAAGCTGTGCCAATAGAGGTTCTGGGTTTGAGTCCAGGCTCTGTCGCAACCGGGAGACCCATGGGGCGGCGCACAATTGGCCCGGCGTCGTCCGGGGTAGGGGAGGGTTTGGTCGGCAGGGATGGGTTTGGCCGGCAGGGATGTCCCTGTCCCATCGCTCACTAGCGACTCCTGTGGCGGGCCGGGCACAGTGCATGCTGACACGGTCGCCAGCTGTACGGTGTTTCCTCCGACACATTGGTGCGGCTGGCTTCCGGGTTAAGTAGGCATTGTGTCAAGAAGCAGTGCGGCTTGGTTTGGTTGTGTTTCGGAGGACGAACGGCTCTCGACCTTTGCCTCTCCCAAGTCCATATGGGAGTTGCAGCGATGAGACAAGACTTTAACTACCAATTGGATACAACAAAATTGGGGAGGAAAAGGGGTAAAAAAAAGAAATAATTAAATGTCCAGAGTGATGTACTGTGTCCCTTTGCCTGTTAATCACATGTCCTCCAAAGTCCACCCTGAAAGAGAGCAGGATGCCTACAGTACAGTATGCCTGGCTAATGGCTACACTACCCACACCAACACTGCAACCTACCCAGTGGTGTAAAGTACATTATATATACAGAAGTATGTGGACACCCCTTCAAATTAGTGGATTCGGCTATTTCAGCCATACTCGTTGCTGACAGGTGTATAAAATTGAGCACACAGCCATGCAATCTCCAAAGACAAACATTGGCAGTAGAATGGCCTTACTGAAGAGCTCAGTGACTTTCAACGTGGCACCGTCATAAGATGCCACCTTTCCAACAAGTCAGTTTGTCAAATTTCTGCCATGCTAGAGCTGCCCCGGTCAACTGTAAGTGCTGTTATTGTGAAGTGGAAACATCAAGGAGCAACAACTGTTGAACTGCGAAGTGGTAGGCCACACAAGCTCACAGAACGGGACCGCCGAGTACTGAAACGCGTAGCTCATAAAAATCGTCTGTCCTCGGTTGCAACACTCACTACCAAACTGCCTCTGGAAGTAACGAGAACTGTTCATTGGGAGCTTCATGAAATGGGTTTCCATGGCCGAGCACCCGCACACAAGCCTAAGATCACCATGCGCAATTCCACATCTAGTGGAAAGTCTTCCCAGAAGAGTGGAGGCTATTATAGCATGAATGCCTATAAATTTGGAATGAGATGTTCGACGAGCATGTATCCACATACTTTTTGTCATGTAGTGTACTTAAGTAAAAGTACTTTAAAGTACTACTTAAGTCGTTGTTTGGGGTATCTGTACTTTACTTGACTATTTATATTTTTGACTACTTTTACTTTAACTAAAATGTACTTTTTACTCCAATACATTTCTTCTGAAACCCAAAAGTACATTTCGAATGCTCAGGCAGGATAGCAATAGTCCAATTCACGTACCTACCAATAGAACATGTTGTCATCCCTAGTGCCTGATCTGGCAGATGCACTAAACACAAATGTGTTTGTAAATTATGTCTGAGTGTTGGAGTGTGCCCTTGTCTGTTTAACTTAACATAAGGAATTTATAGCATTTACTTTAACTTTTACTCAAGTATGACAACTGAGTACCTTTTCCACCACTGTACAGTACATAAGGACGTATAAAACTAGATACTTTTAGACTTTTACTCAAGTAGTATTTTACTCGGTGACTTTCACTTTACTTCAGTCATTTTCTATTAAGGTATCTTTACTTTTACTCATGTATGAGGACTTTCTCCACCACTGAACCTACCATACTGTACAATACCACTAGACTGGATTTTTTTCCATTTAAACTTGGTTCAAACATAATATTAATAATAATTGAATTGTTTATAGGGACAGTGGGCTATTGTGTGAACAAGACTAAAGAGTGCTTCCTTCAACGGGAGAGTTGTTCTCCTGTAAGTCTGCCAATATTCCCTCCATCCCTCACCGTCCTCCCGCTCTATGGATACCAGGTTTTTCAACAGTCTTTAGGGAGTGTACTGCTGCTCTGCCATCTTCTGAACAGAGCAATACTTCCAATACACTATGGGGATTGGGGACAGCCTAATTGGCCCAAATAAAAAGGAATGTCAGATGTGCTGCATAAAAAAATATTATGACAGCGCATTGCAGGAAATTTGTCTGGGCTAGCCTCGATCACCTTTCCTCCCCACCCCTCATCCTCTCTACTACACTCTTGATTAAGGTGCTTAATTTGACAGATGTTTAAAGGAACCAATTTGGAGGGGAACCAATTTGTAACAAACAAACGTGCTCCAAACAACATTTTTTATTTTATCCAGGCCAGGGAAATTGTGAAATCTAAACATTCCCAGAGAAGAAGAAGTGGCCATATGTTTTACACAGTCTGGTTGTATATCATATTACTGTGTTTCTGGGACGAGACCGAAACACATGTAGGCATCTGTGTTGGCCAGCTATCTCCTGGGTCCAAACCTAGGTTCTCCTAAAGCGGACATGGATTTCTGTGTGGTAGGGGCGCTGGGAAAGAGCCAGAGAGAAACTAGAAGGCCTGATATTAATTCAAATCAGAGATGGCATCAGTCTTAGCTCTTGCCCCGAGGACGTCATTCAGCGAATAACGGACTGAATGCAGTCATTAGCTTGTTATAAATTACGGAAAGAACGTTTGAAACTCCTGCTTAATAAATAGTCCAACCTGTCCTCTGTTTGGTAGGTGCCCAGCCTGGGCCACGGTTTCGTTTCGCTCGCTGGAATGATAATTCAGTTCTCATGGAAGGTATAAATATTAATATATACACTACCGGTCAAAGGTTTCAGAACACCTACTCATGCAATGGTTTTTCCTAATTTTTACAATTTTTTACATTGTAGAATAATAGTGAAGATGAAATAACACATATGGAATCATGTAGTTACCAAAAAAGTGTTAAACAAATCTAAAATATATTTTATATTTGAAATTCTTCAAAATAGCCACCCTTTGCCTTGATGACAGCTTTTCACACTCTTGGCATTCTCTCAACCAGCTTCAACTGGAATGCTTTTCCAACAGTCTTGAAGGAGTTCCCACATATGCTGAGCACTTGTTGGCTGCTTTTCTCATCCCGAACCACCAACTGACGACCGCAGTCAGCTTGCAGGCACGCCACAAGGAGTCGGTAGAGCACAATGAGACAAGAAAATCCCGTCCGGCCAAACCTTCCCCTAACTTGGACGATGCTGGGCCAATTATGCGCCGCCCCATGGGTCTCCCGGTCTTAGACCGCTGCGCCACTCGGTAGGCCTGGGAGGTCTGTTATTATTCCCGTCTTCCAAATCATCTCAACACACACCAGAATGATTTTGTTTAAGAGTTCACAGATACAAATCACTAATGGCAAACCATTTGTCTTTGTCTTGGAGAAAACTGATCAAGAGTTTTGAACAGCATGTTGTTTCTATTTGACTCGGTTTATGGGATATATCGTCGTTAATGGCCAATGTGAAGGCAATTGCATTAGATGTTTTCTGATAGACGGTGAGTAAGTACAGCACAGGACATTCCCAGTTTTGGCTCAAAAGAAGAGCACTCATGCCAGATTACTGGCATCTATTCCTTATCTATTTGCTTTACCTTGCATGAATGTTTGACCTCATCTTATGTGTTCCTGTAAGTGCCTTATTAAATGCTGTCCATGAGCTGTAATTATCATCAGGTATGACATTGGCCATCCACTGTGTGCATGTGTGTGTACTCTATGGGTCCTCCTTTATAGAGACGGTCTGTGGACTGGGTGAAAACCGCTGTCTTGTCTCGTGTCTATGACTCCCTCATCAGGAGTGAGCCGTGCACGTGTGGGTTTTTAAACCCTGTGTGTGAACCCTGCATCAATGACCTGTGCTCTTCCCCTGGCAAAGGCCTTTATGTCCTCTGTGTGTGTCCTGCTGTCACATGCTAGACTAGACTCTATCTAACAGACAACCAGGCATCTGATACAGGGACACCACCCCATTAAGCCATTTAACTAGCCAGGATCACTTACCCAGGCTCCTCTGTTCTCTAACCAGCCACAGGTGGACCTCTGACAGCACAGGGGCCCAATTTCACCTTTGACCCCGTGAGATATGCCACCAATGACTCCTCATACCTGAATGGCTAAACAGGGTGGTGACGTTGGCCCAGCTATGGCCCCCTTTTTTAAGTTAATTTACAGTTGGGGATAGCATGGGACGAATGGGGGTTGCAGTCTACAGATGAGATCTGCTCTGCCACGTGCGTTATCTGTTATTCCGCAAAAATGTATTGAATACTTTCTAGGAGGCATGTTGTGAGCTTCCACTCTGCAGGGCCCTGCTGTCACATGAGCTGAGCAAATGTTTTTTATGTAATAATGGGGAGTGATTTGCAGTGGGCCAGCTGTCTGGGCTCTGGATCAGGAGGGGGAGAGATGAGATCAATGCAGAACCATGTCCGATCAGAGAGGCCTGGGGGCTGGGCAGGGGAGGGGGCCTCCCTCCCTCTCTCCATGGCCACTCGTTGAATGTGAAAGACTTATGAGCATATCCATAAACTCTTTCTTTCTCTCCCTACCTCCCTCTCTCTCCTCTCCCACAGTGACCGGCACCATGTCTCCAGCTCCATCCCGGTCCCGACAGGAGCCAAATCTCAGCTCAGTGTCTCGGCTGCGTCCGAAGTGGGCTTCCCCACCCACACCAGCTCTCCAGATCCGGGCTCACTGAGGAAAAGGGCCAGTTCCGAGGCAGACAAGCAGAAGTACAAGGCCTCCCCTCCTCCCAGCTACGACACGACCATGGCCATGGACCAGCCCCAGAGTGCACCACCCGACCCCAACCCCTCCCCCAAGCACTTGTCCTCCTCCCTGGACTCTAGCATTGACCTGGCCAAGACTCTTGAGGTTCAGGGACCAGCTCTGGGGGAGGGAGAAGGAGAAGTAGAAATAGAGGTAAAGGGGGTTGTGGAGGAGCAACAGCCCTCCAGCACTACTACAGGAGGCTCAGATTCCCCCACTCCGGCTGGAAGCACCACCAGTGAGCAAGTGGAGGCGGTGGCACCCACCAGCGAGCGGCATGCAGACCATACCATGAACGGCTCAGTAGTGCCAGGCAAGGGGGTGGGGGGGCCCGCAACAGGGCTAATGTTGACCATGGCATTAAACCCAGAGATGTGCTGTTCAGTGGAGCAGGCAGAGGAGATTATGGGGACAGAGGCCACAGGCCTGGGTTTAGGGATGGGCCTTGTGGATGGGGCCAGGCTGGAGGACTACCCTTGCATCCCCGTGGAGCACGCCGTGGCCGTGGAGTGTGACGAGCAGGTTCTGGGCGAGCTGGATGCCGCCGGCTTCGAGGAGTTCTCCCGCCGCATCTATGCACTAAACGAGAACATGTCCAGCTTCCGCAGGCCACGCAAGAACTCTGAGAAGTGAGGACAGGTGGGACCTTAGGGGTGAGGACAGGAGTCACATGGCACATGAGTCAGGAACATGAACATAGTGCAGGGGGGGGGGGGGGGGGGGGGTCCTGTGTGTGTGTTGGTGTGTTTGTCCCTCTCCACAAACAGCAATAGAAAAACAAACATAGGCGCTACATTATCTGGAATGATGACCAATTTGCACTTCTTCTCAAAAAATATTTCTATAATCCTTTAAATGAAATAAAGCGAATGTTTGTGGTTGAAACGCTTTCCGGGCCTTCTTCTTTCAGGGTGCATGGCAGTGTTGTGAGATAGAGAGTGTGTGCGTGGTAACTACTCACATAAAATGCATGCTTCCTTGAAGTAAGCAGTGATCTAACATGAGTGGGTTCATGAAAGCTATAGTGGAGTCCCTACTTGTACCTGTCCAGTCCTGCTAAATCAGTAATGACTTAAAGGGAATGAGGAAGGAAAGGTTCATTAGAACAGAGCCAAAGCCTTCAGCATGGCTGACAGGGGAAATGAGTTACAGCAAAGACCTATCCCACCTCTGACCTCTGTCACCTATTAGGAAACCGACCAGTCGGCCAAGGCAGCTTAGACCGTTGGCCCAATCAGATACTCCATAACTGTTACACCTTGCACCTCCAGGTCCATCAACCCCACCAGCCATTGTACAGGGCTGCCCTGTCTCTGTCTCCAGGGGCCATCACTGTTCTGTTCTGGTTGAGTACGAGAAAAGAAAAGAGAGGAGCGAAGCAGGCAGGCTTTCAGCTCATGGCACATGGCAGGGATACAGTGCAATTTTTCTGTCTTTCTCCTCCATACCTGCTTTCTCCTTATTTTACTATTTTAATAAGCACCATTGATATAAGTATTCATATGAAGTCCAATAATCCAGATATTATTCAATAGACCAAAACATGAATGATGTGTACTGTATGCTGTTGAAATGTTGCACTCAGGCCCTACATATTAATGACACACAATGACCTTTTTACATTTTAGTCCACTTATCTATTTTGTCCGCTTTCTTTTCCCTGTTGAACTACTTTTTGTTTTCTTGCATTGGTGTCCATTGACAACTACCGGTATGTGTGTTATTTATGTCTCTCAGTGCGTTTGTTTGTTTGTTTGTTTTAAAGGAAATCATGGTTTCTTTTTTCCTCTCATGGGCAGTCATTGATATTGTCAAGTGTTAATGGTCATCAGCCCTGGGTTAAAATCTTTCAAATACGTACATATAATCTGGATCTAACTGTGTCTCCTGTGTATTGCTCTGGAAAGGACCACAGAGTTCCCTGTAGACAGAAGATGATATGGACAACTGATGTGCATACTGCCCACCGTATACAACATAGATGGACTCGCAACAAGCCCCCTAAAAACATCCCAATTGTTTTTTTTGTTTTTTTGGGGGGGGGGGGGGGGGTGTATTATGATCAAGTACTGTGGTGGATGACTGTTGAAATGCATTGTATTTAAAATGAGAGATTAAACCATTGTAGGTCATTTCCATTAAATGCTATACGGCATGTGACCTTGTACATATACTTTTGTATGGAGAGTTTTTTGTTATTAAAGACTTACAGTCCAATAGCATGGATGTATGTAGCCCCGTTTACACTGTGGTCTACCTGTGTTTGTTTCGGAGGTGTGCGTGCGTATGCCTTTTATTTAACCTTTATTTATCCAGGTTAGGCTCGTAATCTCTCGTGGACAGATGCACGTAACATAACTGGTATTGTAGCATCTGTCAACAGACTGAGATAGGACAAGTTACAAGTAACTTTGTTCTGGTGCGCTGATTTCTTTTCACTGATCCGTTGGACAAATCACAATTTCTCAGGCGTTCGCATCTTTTGAATTTCGGAAGGGGAAGGAACATTTGGCCCATAGACTTGCCTGTAACTTGCAAAGAGATGGGGGTGGAGCTACCGCTCTGCCCCAGAACTTAATCGAGCATCTGATGCAATTCTCAAGATTTTAGTTCTGGGTTTCTGATATTAGGCTGTGTTTAGACAGGCAGCCAAATCTGATCTTTTTTCCCACTAATTGGTCTTTTGACCGATCATATCAAATCTTTTCACGTCAGATATTTTTCAGGGCTGATCTGATTTGTCAAAAGCCCAATTAGTGAGTAAAAAAACAGAATTGGGCTGCCTGTCTAAACGCAGCTGTTGAAATCAAATCTATTTTGTATGAGAGACCAATGCATGTGTGCATGCACATGTGTGTGTGAGTGCATTATTGAGTCAGGGATGGTGTGTTTGTGAGTGTATGTATGTTTGAGTGTAAATTAATGAGTTAGGTGTAGTTCTGTCAGCAGGATAATGATGCAGTCAGTCAGGCAATCCAGTCCAGCCCTGTCCTCTGGCTCCCCCTCAGTCCCCCTTCTGGATCACACACGCACACCTCATTAGCTAGAATTCAAGCTGCAAACACTCTCACTTGTTCTAAATGAAAGACTATTCAATCTGCTTTTCAGTTTGTTTTATTTAAATGGCCAGATATCCAAGCCTCTTTATCTTTCATGGAGAGAAATAGGACACCTTTATTAACTGTCTTTCAATGGTTGTCTGCAGCCAGATGTCTTCAGAATGGTATATAAAGAAGTCAATGAAGTTGCATTTTGTAAAAGCTTGTAAGGCATGTAGATTATATGTGTCTTTATTAGGTAATTGTATCATCATAGCTAATGTACAGATAGTGGTTGGTTGGTTGCAGTTTAGCCAGCAGATCAGACACCTGACGCTTGCTTACAGCTGCACTACAGGGTCGGACAGGCACTTTGTTTAAATTAAGACACCACGGGGACGGTGCTAATTATGGCTCGGAAAACATACCTCAAACCAGAGATGAGAAATGGTGTTGACCCTGAATTGTCCCATTATTCCAACTGTTAAACCGGGAACATACTCAAATACACTGACGCATACAGTTTTCTGAAGAAAAACTAGCAGTCATTTAATCTTCTCGGTGTAACAGCTGGGATAATTGGACAATTCAGAGTACAACGCCATTTCTTATCTCTGGATTGAGGTACGTTTTCCAAGCCATATCTTGCGCCGCCTCCACGGTGTCTTAATTTAAGCAAACGACCTGTCCGACCTTGTAGTGCATAAGGTGGATCTGCTGACTAGTTGCAGCTGTAAGGTGAAGAAATTACCAATGAGCACCTTAAATTACAACCATTCCAGCCAAACATCCCACGGCATAAAGGAAATCAGTGTATGTCCTATCCATAGCTGACATACATTCATAATGGAGCCATCAAGTTATTTTTAAGAAGGAAAGGAAAATACAATGGTCACGTAAGAACTCAACTGACATTCCTGCACCCCATTAGATGGTTGTGTGGAGGGGGGGGCTTTCAGGTTCACCGGTCTTGTCCTTAGAAAGCCTTTCATCTGTAATTGAGTTAAATGACCAGAGAGGAGGAGACAAGGAAAGGCCTTGTTGTTTTACATATCTATTTACTGTTTTCTCATATCTATCTACTATATCTCTATGATTTGGTTAACAATTAAAGACATGACTTCATACTGAAACAGTATACTGTACCTCTACCCCACTTCCTTCTCTTTTAGGAACTTACTTAAACCTCTTTGTTCCTTTTAAGACACGAGACGACAAAGAGTTCCCTCCATTTTGTACTACCCATGTCATGTCCCTGTCCGATTCTGAGGTTATCATCCAGTTGTGTCCTGCACTTTTAGTCCACTTCACCCTGACAGACCGCATGGCTCTGGCAACTAATATGTCCTCTTGTCATCTTTTAAACAGTTACATGACTGACATCGTTTTGCAATGAATCTATCCTGCCTGTTTGAGGCCCTTCGTTACCACTGTAGGAAATAACCCAAATAAACTGGCTAACCTAATAACTCATATCAAAATAACTGCATTGGTTTGCTCAAATTGGGTTACAAACCACTGGATTCACTTGTTCCATAGATGCTAGGAACCATATAGATATTTATACACTATCCTATCCGGATGTCCTCACTGTGAACTGTTGAACATGTTAAACTGTTTGGAATGTACAGTCGTGGCTAAAATGACACAAATATAAATGTTCACAGTCTGCTGCCTCAGTTTGTATGATGGCAATTTGCATATACTCCAGAATGTTATGAAGAGTGATCAGATGAATTGCAATTAATTGCAAAGTCCCTCTTTGCCATGCAAATCAACTGAATCCCCAAAAAACATTTCCAATGCATTTCAGCCCTGCCAATAAAGGACCAGCTGACATCATGTCAGTGATTCTCTCGTTAACACAGGTGTGAGTGTTGACGAGGACAAGGCTGGAGATCACTCTGTCATGCTGATTGAGTTCGAATAACAGACTGGAAGCTTCAAAAGGAGGGTGCTGCTTAGAATCATTGTTCTTCTTCTGTCAATCATGGTTACCTGTAAAGAAACACATGCCATCGTCATTGCTTTGCACAAAAAGGGCTTCACAGGCAAGGATATTGCTGCCAGTAAGATTGCACCTAAATAAACCATTTATCGGATCGTCAAGATCTTCAAGGAGAGCGGTTCAATTGTTGTTAAGAAGGCTTCAGGGCGCCCAAGAAAGTCCAGCAAGCGCCAGGACCATCTCCTAAAGTTGATTCAGCTGCGGGATCGGGGCACCACCAGTGCAGAGCTTGCTCAGGAATGGCAGCAGGCAGGTGTGAGTGCATCTGCACGCACAGTGAGGCGAAGACTTTTGGAGGATGGCCTGGAGTCAAGAAGGGCAGCAAAGAAGCCACTTCTCTCCAGGAAAAACATCAGGGACAGACTGATATTCTGCAAAAGGTACAGGGATTGGACTAATGAGGACTGGGGTAAAGTCATTTTCTCTGATGAATCCCCTTTCCGATTGTTTGTGGCATCTGGAAAAAGCTTGTCCGGAGAAGACAAGGTGAGTGCTACCATCAGTCCTGTGTCATGCCAACAGCAAAGCATCCTGAGACCATTCATGTGTGGGGTTGGTTCTCAGCTAAGGGAGTGGACTCACTCACAATTTTGCCTAAGAACACAGCCATGAATAGAGAATGGTACCAACACATCCTCAGAGAGCAACTTCTTCCAACCATCCATGAACAGTTTGGTGACGAACAATGCCTTTTCCAGCATGATGAAGCACCTTGCCATAAGGCAAAAATCATAACTAAGTGGCTCGGAAAACAAAACATCAATATTTTGGGTCCATGGCCAGGAAACTCCCCAGACCTTAATCCAATTGTCAATTTTTTATTTTTTTATTTCACCTTTATTTAACCAGGTAGGCTAGTTGAGAACAAGTTCTCATTTGCAACTGCGACCTGGCCAAGATAAAGCAAAGCAGTGTGACACAGACAACAACACAGAGTTACACATGGAGTAAACAATAAACAAGTCAATGACACAATAAACAAGTCAATGACACAGCAGGACAAAAAAGTCTATATACACTGTGTGCAAAAGGCATGAGGAGGTAGGCAATAAATAGGCCATAGGAGCGAATAATTACAATTTAGCAGATTAACACTGGAGTGATAAATGAGCAGATGATGATGTGCAAGTAGAGATACTGGTGTACAAAAGAGCAGAAAAGTAAATAAAATAAAAACAGTATGGGGATGAGGTAGGTAGATTGGGTGGGCTATTTACAGATGAACTATGTACAGCTGCAGCAATCGGTTAGCTGCTCAGATAGTTGTTGTTTAAAGTTGGTGAGGGAAATAAAAGTCTCCAACTTCAGCGATTTTTGCAATTCGTTCTAGTCACTGGCAGCAGAGAACTGGAAGGAAAGGCGGCCAAATGAGGTGTTGGCTTTGGGGATGATCAGTGAGATATACCTGCTGGAACGTGTGCTACGGGTGGGTGTTGTTATCGTGACCAGTGAACTGCGATAAGGCGGAGTTTTACCTAGCATAGACTTATAGATGACCTGGAGCCAGTGGGTCTGACGACAAATATGCAGTGAGGGCCAGCCGACTAGAGCATACAGGTCGCAGTGGTGGGTGGTATAAGGTGATTTGGTAACAAAACGGATGTCACTGTGATAGACTGCATCCAGTGTTGGAAGCTATTTTGTATAGGACATCGCTGAAGTCTAGGATCGGTAGGACAGTCAGTTTTACTAGGGTAAGTTTGGCGGCGTGAGTGAAGGAGGCTTTGTTGTGGAAAGCCGATTCTAGATTTGATTTTGGATTGGAGATCTTTAATATGAGTCTCGAAGGAGAGTTTACAGTCTAGCCAGACACCTAGGTATTTATAGTTGTCCACATGTTCTAGGTCGGAACCGTCCAGGGTGGTGATGCTAGTCGGGCAGGCGGGTGCGGGCAGCGAACGGTTGAAAAGCATGCATTTGGTTTTACTAGCGTTTAAGAGCAGTTGGAGGCCACGGAAGGAGTGTTGTATGGCATTGAAGCTCGTTTGGAGGTTAGTTAGTGTCCAATGAAGGGCCAGAAGTATACAGAATGGTGTCGTCTGCATAGGGGTGGATCAGGGAATCGCCCGCAGCAAGAGCGACATCATTGATATATACACAGAAAAGAGTAGGCCCGAGAATTGAGAGAGACTAGAGACTGCCAGAGGTCCGGACAACATGCCCTCCGATTTGACACACTGAACTCTTTCTGCAAAGTAGTTGGGTGAACCAGGCAAGGCAGTCATTAGAAAAACCAAGGCTATTGAGTCTGCCGATAAGAATACGGTGATTGACAGAGTCGAAAGCCTTGACCAGGTCAATGAAGACGGCTGCACAGTACTGTCTTTTAGCGATGATGGTGATGATATCATTTAGTACCTTGAGCGTGGCTGATGTGCACCCGTGAGAAGGGGTGCACAGCGGAGAAGGTACGGTGGGATTCGAAATGGTCAGTAATCTGTTTATTAACTTGGCTTTCGAAGACTTTAGATAGGCAGGGCACGATGGATATAGGTCTGTAACAGTTTGGGTCTAGGGTGTCACCCCCTTTGAAGAGGGGAATGACCGCAGCAGCTTTCCAACTTTTGGGGATCTCGGACGATACGAAAGAGAGGTTGAACAGGCTGGTAATAGGGGTTGCAACAATGGCGGTGGATAGTTTTAGAAAGAGAGGGTCCAGATTGTCTAGCCCAGCTGATTTGTACGGGTCCAGGTTTTGCAGCTCTTTCAGAACATCTGCTGTCTGGTTTTGGGTGAAGGAAAATTAAAAATCCTACAATGTGATTTTCTGGATTTTTTTTCCTCATTTTGTCTGTCATAGTTGAAGTGTACCTATGATGAAAATTACAGGCCTCTCTCATCTTTTTAAGTGGGAGAACTTGCACAATTGGTGGCTGACTAAATACTTTTTTGCCACACTGTATATATGCTGTATGCACAAGTTTATGCACAATTATACTACAAAAATAATATATAAGATTTTACTGCATTTCAATTCATAGAAGGAACTCAGTCAATTTAAATGAATTAATTGTGCCCAATCTATGGATTTCACATGACTGGGCAGGGGCGCAGCCATGGGTGGGCCTGCAGGTGATGAAGCCGTATGTGGAGGTTTTTGGTGTGGTTACACATGGTCTGCGGTTGTGAGGCCGGTCGGATGTATTGCCAAATTCTCTAAAACGAGGTTGGAGTTAACTTATGGTAGAGAAATTAACATTCAATTCTCTGGCAACAGCTCTGTTGGACAGTCCTGCAGTCAGCATGCCAATTGCATGCTCCCTCAAAACTTTATGTGGCATTGTGTTGTGTGACAAAACAGCACATTTTAGAGTGGCCATTTTTATTTTCCCCAAAACAAGGTGCACCTGCGTAATGATCATGCTGTTTTATCAGCTTCTTGATAAGCCGTACCTGTCAGTTGGATGGATTATCTTGGCAAAGGTGAAATGCTCACTAACAGGGATGTAAACATATTTGTGCATAAAATTTGAGAGAAGTAAGTTGTTTGTGCATATGGTCGGGGACCTTAATTTCAGCTTATGAAAAATGGGACCAACACTTTACATTTTGCATTTATATTTTGTTCTGTATAAGGGAAAGGGGATGGAGATGAAGTCGGAAGTGTACATACACCTTAGACAAATACATTTAAATCCAGTTTTTCACAATTCCTGACATTTAATCAGAGTAAAAATTCCCTGTCTTATGTCAGTTAGGATCACCACTTTATTTTAAGAATGTGAAATGTCAGAATAATAGTAGAGAGAATGATTTATTTCAGCTTTTATTTCTTTCATCACATTCCCGGTGGGTCAGAAGTTTACATACACGCAATTAGTATTTGGTAGCATAGCAATATTTTCTATAGGATTGAGGTCAGGTCTTTGTGATGGTCACTCCAATACCTTGACTTTTTGTCCTTAAGCCATTTAGCCACAACTTTGGGAGTATGCTTGGGGTCATTGTCCATTTGGAAGACCCATTTGCGACCAAGCTTTAACTTCCTGACTGATGTCTTGAGATGTTGCTTCAATATATCCACATAATTTTCCTCCCTCATGATGCCATCTATTTTGTGAAGTGCACCAGTCCCTCCTGCATCAAAGCACCCCCACAACATGATGCTGCCACCCCCGTGCTTCACGGTTGGGATGGTGTTCTTCGGCTTGCAAGCCTCCCCCCTTTTTCCTCCAAACATAACGATGGTCATTATGGCCAAACAGTTCTATTTTTGTTTCATCAGACCAGAGGACATTTCTCTAAAAAGTACGATGTGGATCTGTCTTTTTTACATTGTACCCTAAACTCAGTTTTCTTACTTTTATTTGTAACTTTTTGTTGTACCTTTTATGGTTGATTGTTTATTGCACTAATGCAAGCATTTATTTCAGCTTTTGAAGGAGACCAAAAACATCCAGAACACTACCCACCGCTGGCCATATGAACTCTGATTCTCACTCAAATCTTTGAAAAAAAGGACTTGATAGAATTATAATTTATCAGATGTACAAATAAATCATGAATGCATGAAAAACAAGGACTTGATAGAATTATAATTTATCAGATGTACAAATAAATCATGAATGCATGAAAAACAAGGACTTGATAGAATTATAATTTATCAGATGTACAAATAAATCATGAATGCATGAAAAAAAAGGACTTGATAGAATTATAATTTATCAGATGTACAAATAAATCATGAATGCATGAAAAAAAATACAAGTAAATTACAACAAAATATACATCTATATGTTGCGGCTGATTATTAAAGCATGGGTAAGTAATTTGCCATCTTAAGGGTCATTTTGAGATATGAAACGTGTGTAGAAAGAAAAAGCATAGATTCTCTTTCAAATGGAAAAACATTAAGAATGATAAAAAAAGGTACTCATTGACAATATGATTACATTTGAGATTCCTGCAAAAATATTATTTGAAGATGAAGATATGTCCCTCAGTGTTTTCTGTGTCCAGGTCTTCATAAGGCTGTTTCCTATTTCCGCAAATCTATAAACTCTCTCTCTCACTGTTACAATGTGTCTGTCTACTTCAACCTAATCCTGTACAGGTGCCTCAGGCACAGAGCTGGGAATGTCAACTCAGCCAATCACAGTGACACTAGAGTGGGGGATGATGTCGCCTTGGAAACCCAGGTAAGGAGTTGTGGGTGACTTAATATGGTCATGTACAGGTGTATGCTCTGTTATAGCAAGGGGAAGTTGGTATGCATACTGCAAAGGCTCTATGTAATGTGTACTCTATGGTCGAATAGAAAGCTTGATAGAGCAGGGAGAGTGAGCTGGCCTCATTCTATCCTCCCATCTGTAAACCCGTCTATGTATGTGTGAAATGTGGAGCACAGCTTGAGAGTTCATAATGGCCATTGTGTCAGGTCTGCTGGGCTGTTCACCATCAGCGCCACCTCGCAAAATACACACTGTCCAAATCAGTGCACAGCTCGCTTTATAGCTGTGTGTGTGTCTATATATGGATTAATATGGGAATACCCCTTCCCCTCATGGTGTTTCCTACATGTACATTACCAACACACATACAGCGCCTTGCCTCATTTAAAACAACGGCAGTTTGTGGGAGCATCTATAGAAAACTCCATTCCGATTGCTCCATTCCATCAACATCACATCAATGTCATGGAGTTCAATGCAATGCAGGCAGAGTGTAGCCTACTGTACCATTGTGTGTAGTGATTGTATGAGTAATGCTATTTGCCTCGCCCCATCAACAGTCCATTTAAGGCTAATCAGAGATGATGAGAATGAGATGAGTGCTTGAGTCAAAAATCACATCTGGCAGGTGTTCAACAGTATAGATTTAAGTTGACAGGGAGAGAGGAATGTCGAGTGGAGTTTTTAAGTCATTAGTGAGCAGATACCTCATACTGGGACCATAATTATTTATAGCTAGATTATAGTCATAATAAGGGGAATAGGTTACAAGCATGGAGGGAAAACGCTCTGCTCCGGTCCCCATGTCTGAGAAATAGTTCAAGTTTGATTATTTGTCATATATATGTGAAGTACACAGTGCAACAAAATGCTGACATCCAGGTTCACCTCTCGACAATGCAACAACAATAAAAAAGTAATTAAGTAAATAAAAGAGTACTAGAACATATAAGATCAATGAAGGAACATTTGATAATATTGTTTGCAAAAATATGCTAAAAGAAGGCATCCAGCCTCTCCTCTCTTCTCCTCTCCTGGGGTCTGGCCCTTTGACTGTGGACTGTGTGAGCATGTCCAGGCCGTGCAACGCTGCATTGCAGCCCAGTCAGTTGTTTCACCCATCTCAGCCCCCCAGTCCAATCTGGTCCGTCTGCCTGGAATCTTCCTGCCCGGCCTGGCATCCACAATCTCTCCACCAGTAACGCTTTATTCCTAAGAATCACCCCTCCAGTGTTTTCATTTAAAAACCCAAATCTTTCCCTCCCTCTCCGCAAACCTGACTTTTATGAGGCTGAATCGCTTCTCTCCACAGGCACATGTTGAGCCTCATGAAATGAATTTGTGTGGAACTGATTTCATTGGAGAGATATCAATATTGGGATTGGAGAGATGTCAGTGGAATATACTGGGCAAAGAAATAACATTGCAGTGACCGTGTCGGTTCCTTTGTTGACCTTTGTGAGATTAAAACCGTAGGACACAATCGCTTAGGCTGACGTCAGCACAGTGCTTGCTAGCTAACAAGCTCATATGAACACTGTGTGTTAAATTAACACTTTGTGGCATTCTATAATTACCTTTACAAGCTATGAGTGACGTAATTGACACTGACATATGGGGGGGGTACACAATACATTTTTTGCAACAGTCCCTTTCGGCTAACAATGGGTAACAATATCACCGAAAGCCCTCTCACTACACCGAAGGAATTATCTGATTTTTTTTCCGGATGATCAGTTTGTTGCACAGCTATAGATGGCTACATGTTTTTCTGTAAGATGTAAGAGGTGCTCTCTTGGACACTACCTCGATATCTTTTTCTTTCTGTCCTCATTTCTCTAATTTTTTCATTCTTTCTTTTCCCTTTGAGGCACTGCCATGCATTAATAGATTATGTGTATCTTGTGACTGATAGGATGGATGACCATCCTCTCACCATACTCTTCACAACAATGGCAGCCTGCAGACCTTTCTTAGGGGATTAGGATTGCATCAGTTCTGAATGAATATACATGAGGCGAGGAGAGGGTTGCTATAATGTTGACAGCACAGGAGGCTGCTGAGGGGAGAACGGCTCATAATAATGGTCGGAACGGCGCAAATGGAATGGCATCAACCACTTAGAAACCATGTGTTTGATGTATTTTATACCATTCCACTTATTCCGCTCCAGTCATTAACTCAAACCCGTTCTCCCCAATTAAGATGCCACCAACCTCCTGTGGTTGACAGTTATAATATGCATGGGAAGAGGAGAGTTGGAACAGCCTCAATTATGTTGACACTTTCAGCCATGTACACTGAGTGTACAGAACATTAGGAACACCTTCCTAATTTTGAGTTGGAACAGCTTCAATTCGTCTGGGCATGGACTCTACACTGTGTTGAAAGTGTTCCACAGGGATGCTGGCCCATGTTGACTCCAATGCTTCTCAGAGTTGTGTCAAGTTGCCTGGATGTCCATTGGATGATACAAACTGTTGAGCGTGAAAAACCCAGCAGCGTTGCAGTTCTTGACATACTCAAACCAGTGCGTCTGGCACCTACTACCATACCCTGTTCAAAGGCACTTAAATATTTTGTCTTGCCCATTCACCCTCTGAATGGCACACATACCCAATCCATGTCTTAATCCTTCTTTAACCTTTCTCCTCCCCATCTACACTGATTTAAGTGGATTTAACAAGTGACATCAATAATAATTCACCTGGATTCACATGGTCAGTCTGTCATGGAAAGAGGTGTTCCTAATGTTTTATACACTCAGTGTATAACCCACCCACACGTAATTTGTAAGTGTCTATCAACATTCTAAGTCCCCTCTTTTCTGCTTTACTGCAGACTTCCTCAACTGCCTAGACAGAGCAGTTCGAACCGTTCTCTGGACAGCTTCTCCCCTGGACCAAACTGTCTCTCGAAAGGTCTGAAGACGTTTGGCCGTCTGTGCTCTGACTTAATCAGAGTTCATCTTTTAATGAGTACCATGTACACCGTCAGCAAGGATGTATATAAGAAGCCAGTCATATATTTTATATGACACAGCAATCATTTATTTTACCAGAGAAGACCATTATACCTTTTATATGAGAAGACCCAGAATGCCGAGGTGTATTGAAGCCTTTCCTGACCACAGGACTCACGTACATCTGATGCTGTTCTTCTCTCTGCAACCAGGCAGCTGTGAGTAGAGAGGAGAGAGGGAGAGACTGAGAGAGAGAAAGAAAGGAGAGAGGGAGTTACTACATGAGGAACTAAAAGAGGAGGTGAAGTTAGAGGGCTATAGGGAGGAAAAGGTTCTGCCCTGGCCTAACATCTCATTATATAAACCCTATCAGCAGGTATGAAGACCCTGCTAGAAGATTTACTCTGTTCTGTGGGCTGTATGTCAGTCAGAGTATAAATATGTTTACTGAAGGGAAGAATGGCTTCCAACCTGTGGTCATGCTTTCATATCAGAGGCAATAGCCACTGACTGAAAATAAGGCCCTCTGAAGTACAGTAGGAGAGAGTGGGGTAAGTGGAGCCAAAGAGTTAGTTGTTTCTATGTGACTAAATATTTAGGAAGAGGTCATGGAGTCTGTGAATGAAGAAACTACATGTAAAAAGTGGTAAGCAAGTTAGGTCCAAAAGACAGATTTTCACGAACTAAATATTTCCATATGTTATAGGTTTCGTGATGCGTGTATCTAAACCAAAGTAGATAGTTTTAACCTTTTCACGTGTGAGTTCCAAATATCTCTAACCGTCGCACCTGCGTGAGTTTTTTCATTTGCGTGATGTCAGAATACTCTCACTGTTCCAAAATGTGATTGTTACGCAACAGGACAGTTACCCGCTCTGTCCTCAAACCAAGGAACGCTGCCTGCTAATTATCTATGTTTCAACTTGTCAATTTCTAATTATTTTCTAACCACAGTTTGAATTGAGGTGTGTTCCGCCTCGTTAATTCACATAAGAAGTAGCCCATTTCACTGTTGCAGACAATTTATGTTTGAGGCTCCTCTGAGCAGGACAAACTTCTCTCTTCATCGAGATCCCAAGCACTTCCCTCGTGTTTCCCCAGATCAAGTATGAAGACATTGCGGATCTCTAGTCAGAACAGGCCTTTCACAAACGTTTCCCCCCAGCACATTTTCTGTCTGTCGCCCGCATTGGTTGTTTTCCTTACAAATTGGACTTTGGACATGTGTGCATTCCTATCAAAGTAAGTGGCTTATTTTCTGTTATCGTTTCTGCAGTAGCACACCGTATGTATTTATTCACATGTTTTCAAGTACTGCTAACAAATCATGCATTCTGATTATTGCATAGATTGTAACGGACACATATGAAATACTTTTTTGAATGTTGTACTGATTATGATGAGCTAATGTTAAGCTATTTGCCGGCTATGTGTGGCGCCATGTTTGTTGACATCATACAATGCATTCTGGTTGTCACGAAAGTGTCTGTCAGACCAAAGACGTTATAACAAGGGATAGTTCACTTAACTGACTTATGGTGCTTTCAAGACAACTGTGAACTCTGAAAGATACAGTTGTAAAGGTAAAATCATGACGTCAATGATCTTCAGGTCGGCAAGTCAGACCTCTAGAAAGAAGAATTCTGAGTTGTATGACCGTTCAAAATTATTTTTCCTAGTCGGAGCTCGTTTTTTTCCAGTTCCCAGTTGTCTTGAACGCACTGAAGTCGGAAGTTGGAGATTTCCAAGTTCCCAGTTGTTTTGAACGCGGCATCAGATTGTAACTTTAGTACTTCAGGGATGCCAGCTCAGACCTCTCTTTCCAGGGGTTTTATTTTTATTTATCGTATAAACTTCTCTTGTGTTTGCCCCCCATTTATTGATAAATCCCCCCCATCCCCCCACGATACCGTCACCCATTTCTGCACCCCATGGACTTGAAAACCCCCCACAAACCCCCCTAAAATGGTTTCATCCCTGTTTACAGTAGCTTTCACGCTACGGTTAGGCTAGGCAGTAGGCTTGTATTTGGTGTGATGATCTGTAAGGTGAAAACATTTTATTTGCTTTGTTATTTGTCAAAAACGGTAAACAACTTGTCAAGTCATGTGCTCCTGGTCTTGTATACACTGTAACATGTACATTGACGATTTGTTATATGCTGAAAAGTGACTATATTTTTCAGGAAATGAGCGCAGCCATCTTTGACTTTGTTTATTTGTGTCTTATAGTGAATGGCATTCTGGAATTAGAGAGTTTTCGCCAGGTCAAACATAAATAAACATTGCTGCCATCAAAAATAATTTAGCTTCTGTTAGCTTAGCTGACACGCATCTCTTTTCTAAACAACATTACATTTCTCTCTTGTGCTTACCAGAGATGTGGTACATTGTAAACAAGTCTAGCTGTTAGGTCAATAACTTATTGTTTTTTTTGTCAGCGCAACCTGTTATTTAGACTGGTTTATGGAATGAGTTTAGCTGTGGATGTGTACCGTGTTATGTCTGGATGATGAAGTTCACGTTTATCTTTTAAAATAAAAGGTGAAATTGAGGAATAAAGTTGTGAAGACTTTTATTACCCAACAATACAAAACATTGTTTAGATGCTTTTCAGACAACAATGCTGTTTAGACGCGTTTTTTGTATCATACGTTCTGTTGCTCCTGTTCCAATCACATGTTTGTGATCATACACTGCAGGGACCACTCAACAGGGATCACAAATATGGGATCATACACTGCAGGGACCACTCAACAAGGATCACAAATATGTGATCATACACTGCAGGGACCACTCAACAGGGATCACAAATATGGGATCATACACTGCAGGGACCACTCAACAAGGATCACAAATATGGGATCATACACTGCAGGGACCACTCAACAAGGATCACAAATATGTGATCATACACTGCAGGGACCACTCAACAAGGATCACAAATATGTGATCATACACTGCAGGGACCACTCAACAAGGATCACAAATATGTGATCATACACTGCAGGGACCACTCAACAGGGATCAAAAATATGTGATCGTACACTGCAGGGACCATTCAACAAGGATCACAAATATGTGATCATACGTGTCAAAGGGTTTTAAGATTGTTTTGCACATGAGCCAATGGCCATGGTGTATGTTCAGCTATTGGCCACCATACCCCATACAAATAATGATTACGTTTAGTCAGTTTTATGCATAATATGCATAGTATTTTTGCAGTGTCAAACATATGAACTCAAAATAGTGCATTTTTATTGTTACGGAGCAGACATCATCATCCCCGTGTATACAAATGTGAAACAAGCAGCGGTCTAATCCCCCTTGAGGTTCTTGAGAGAGCAGCCAAGGAAGTCAGAGAAGGGAAGAAGTCCATTCAAGCAGCAGCAAGGGATGAAAACATTTACTGAATGACACTGAAGAGGAACCTTGACAAAAAAAGAAAACAAACATGAACTTGTGCGAAGGATAGGCTGTGATAGAGTAAAAGAGGCACAATATGGTCTTATTTGATGACATGGAGTCTGAGCTTCTAACATATCAAGAACCTTGTGGACCAGTTTTATGGCCTTAGAAGCGTCAAATGCATAGAAGTTGCCTACGAATTGGCACATCAAAACAACATGCCTGTCCCAGACAACTGGTCAAGAAATGGAAGGGTAAGTGATATTGAACAGAGAGATCTATACTGTATATGAATGTAGGCATAAATGTAAGATTTACAGTAAACCACACCCCCTTGCCATGAATTAATCTTTGACTTTCACCCGCCACAGTCCCAGGACACCATTACTCATTTACCCCAAGGTGGTTGAACTTACCCTGTCCCTATGCTCAACTTACCCCATACTCAGGATAAGTTGTGCCAAGAGAAAGCTATGTTTTCAAAACTGTTATGTTTACATTCATTCTGATTATTTCCAGGGATGCACTACATCCTAAAATACAGTGCCTTGCAAAAGTATTCATCCCCCTTGGCGTTTTTCCTATTTTGTTGCATTACAACCTGTAATTTAAATAGATTTTTATTTGGATTTCATGTAATGGACATACACAAAATAGTCCAAATTGGTGAAGTGAAATTTTAAAAAGAACTTAAAAAATGTATTTTTAAAAAAAAACACAGAAAAGTGGTGCGTGCAAATGCATTCATCCCCTTTGCTATGAAGCCCCTAAATAAGATCTGATGCAACCAATTACCTTCAGAAGTCACATAATTAGTTAAATAAAGTCCACCTGTGTGCAATCTATGTAACATATGATCTGTCACATGATCTCAGTATATATACACATGTTCTGAAAGGTCTCAGAGTCTGCAACACCACTAAGCAAGGGGCACCACCAAGCAAGCGACACCATGAATGCCAAGGATCTCTCCAAACAGGTCAGGGACAAAGTTGTGGAGAAGTACAGATCAGGGTTGGGTTATAAAAAAATATCTGAAACTTTGAACATCCCACGGAGCACCATTAAATATATATTTTTTAAATGGAAAGAACATGGCACCACAACAAACCTGCCAAGAGAGGGCAGCCCACCAAAACTCACGGACCAGGCAAGGAGGGCATTTTTATTACATTTTTTACAAATTTTATTTCACCTTTATTTAACCAGGTAAGCTAGTTGAGAACAAGTTCTCATTTACAACTGCGACCTGGCCAAGATAAAGCAAAGCAGTGCAACACAAACAACAACACAGAGTTACACCTGGAATAAACATTAATCAGAGAGGCAACAACGAGACCAAAGATAACCCTGAAGGAGCTGTAAAGCTCCACAGCGGAGATTGGAGTATCTGTCCATAGGACCACTCTAAGCCGTACACTCCACAGAGCTGGGTTTTACGGAAGAGTGGCCAGAACAAAGCTATTGCTTTAAGAAAAATATAAGCAAACACGTTTGGTGTTCGCCAAAAGGCATGTGGAAGACTCCCCAAAAATATGGAAGGTTCTCTGGTCAGATGAGACTAAAATGTAGCTTTTTGATCATCAAGGAAAACGCTATGTCTGGCGCAAACCCAACACCTCACATCACCCCGAGAACACCATCCCCACAGTGAAGCATGGTGGTGGCAGCATCATGCTGTGGGGATGTTTTTCATCAGCAGGGACTAGGAACTGGTCAGAATTGAAAGAATGATGGATGGTGCTAAATATAGGGAAATTCTTGAGGGAAACGTGTTTCAGTCTTCCAGATATTTGAGACTGGGATGGAGGTTCACCTTCCAACAGGACAATGACCCTAAGCATACTGCTAAAGCAACACTCTAGTGGTTTAAGGGGAAACATTTAAATGTCTTGGAATGGCCTAGTCAAAGCCCAGAACTCATTCCAATTGAGAATCTGTGGGATGATTTAAAGATTGCTGTACACCAGTGGAACCCATCCAACTTGTAGGAGCTGGAGCAGTTTATGGTTTGTTTCGCAGTAAAAAATATTTAGCATTTTCAAAGTGGTAGGCATGTTATGAAAGTCAAATGATACAAACCCCCCCAAAATTCTATTTTAATTCCAGGTTGTAAGGCAACAAAATAGGAAAAATGCCAAGGGGGGTGAATATTTTCGCAAGCCACTGTATATGTAGATATCTTGTCAGAAATAATACAATATTTCCCTTGGCTGATAAATATGCGGTGAATGTATTTTTTTCTCCATCCTCCCGATTGCTATGCACATCTATATGCCGCGGCAGACCGCCCTAGATGGCCAAACCCAACAGTTGGTTTTAGATATGTATCTCGGATTATTATTTTCAGCAACCATTCATCAATGTGTCAGTTTAATGTATTACAAACCTCTCTGGTCTTCTTGCAGACTTGTCAAACGTCTATGAAAGTACAATTCAGTGGCCAAGTCATCCTGGGACATGCTCCCTGTATTCAACCTCCAAATCTGAGAGTTTACTATATTATTAGAGATGCTGCTTCTTAAGCCAAAAGAAAAGATTTAAGTAAATAACTGAGGAAACATTGTCATTGCTAACATCTTCATCAGCATTCTTAATGCACACACAAATCCATCCCCAAGTATCCAACTGCCACATGGGGTTCAGCCAGCCCAGTATCCTCTGGGCCTCAGAGTGCAGTTGGATCTGATAGGGCTCCATTAATAGTAGTCAGGAACCCAATCAGATCAGGCTTGTGGTCTGATGGGGGGAAACGTGCTCTGTAGAAGCCAAGGTTCACCATAAAGATGCAATATAATGTATTACTAGAACATAATATTTTCCATACACTGATATAAAATAGTGTTTTATTTAATTCTGTGAGGTTCCTCAGGGTCAAGTCACATCACCGCTCATTCATTGGGCCTCCTCTTCCACCATAGTAATTTCAGTCTCAGCTAGGCCCGGATTAGCAGTTCTCTGCCTGCCATTTGTCCTTTTGCCTGTTCCCCATTTCCCTCCATTGCTCCTTAGTTGTCATGTTGTCTGTGGATTGTTTCTATTCACTTGCTTGCTGCGAAATTTTGGCACTCTCTGCAGAATACATAAACATCTTGGATCAAATCATAGGCTGAATAAAAAGATAGATTTTCCTGCCATTGAAAAGCTAGTACATTAGACATAGACATAGACATAGAGACATAGAAGGAAACATATGATGTAGTATTTTATTGATTCAGCTTTGAGTAATGGTGCAGAACAGTACATTTTAGACTCACTAAGC
Organism: Salvelinus fontinalis; assembly: GCF_029448725.1. Lineage (NCBI taxonomy): Eukaryota > Metazoa > Chordata > Actinopteri > Salmoniformes > Salmonidae > Salvelinus > Salvelinus fontinalis. The sequence continues at coordinate 23,299,797 of NC_074677.1, read as the reverse complement.
ATCCAGCAAAGAGAAACATGTGATTTGTTTCATGTATAGAGTATTTTGCAAAGCATTTGAGCAAGCAGAGGAAAGTTGTGTAATCCACATTGTGTTACCCTTCAGTTGCAACTTTCATGGCAGTCTGTATTGAAGCCTTGTTTAATTTTCCCTCACACTTATTCATTATTTGCCAAACTCCTACACACACACACACACACACACACACACACACACACACACACACACACACACACACACACACACACACACACACACACACACACACACACACACACACACACACACACACACACACACACACACACACACACACACACACTCTACACACCCTGTTGGGTGCTATGGAGGTTGAGAAGGCTCTGTGGTCCAGGCATTCCATATCAATCTGGAGTTCCATATGGCCTAGTTTCCATCAGGGGGAGGAACATGCCATGGCTCTGTAACTTTGGACCCTTCCAGCGATTTGCTCCTTGGCTCCAGCTCTGCTCTGCTCTGCGGCCCCTCATTCGGCAGACACCACTCATTCCACACGCTATGTTCACACTCACTTCTCTGACCAACCTTTCAGAGAGACGAACACCAAAAAATTGTTGTTATTCAAGAACTGAAATCCAGCAGCATTGCATAAGGGGGATGAGCCAGCATTAAGAGCCTCTGTGGTACAAATATAGAAAGAGTGAGAGAGAGAGATTGAAAAACACCCCAGATGTGATAAAACAGAATAAGGGAGAAAGGATTTTTGGGCCTTTTGAAGAGTACTGAGAAATACTTGCTATTGTCTGTCACTGTGTGGCTCCTTATTAAAAGATAGGCCTATCTCTCACTGGTGAAAGATGGGCCACAACAGTTAGCCACAGACAAGATTCTCACATCCTCCTTCTTCCTCACTTCTAATGTATAGAGACTTACCTGCTCTTACTGTATAGCAGAGTATCCCCTTGCTCCCTTTGTAATGATTTGATTTTGATCCACCATAAAGAATGCAACAAGATTGTTTAGCAGAAGTATAACATGTCAAGGTTGTAAATGATTCCTAGAACATTCCAGGGTTTAATGCTATCTTTGTCACGCTAGTGTTCCATTAGAAACCCTGGAAAGGGATATTATTCACCCTTCCTTTAATAATATAATAGAACTATCACGCTATTAACTTCACTGTCATTACTGGTTTTACACTGCAATTGGACACAGTATGAAAGCTATTTCTCGGCAGGATAGAATGCTATTATATCATTGTTGTTTTCGATAAAGATGTCTGATAGTGTTACTGTATTCCATAGAATGTCCTCACAGCCGCCTTTGATAGGGATATGGACTATGGAATGTGTGTTTGTCTAGATCCTCTGGAAACACTTTGCTCGCACTTTTGGTGTTGGTTAGAGGAGTTCTCTTTCTATCTTGGGGAAGCAATCACATAGGAAGACAAGGCTTTGACCTGCTATTTCATGATAAGGCAAATTCATTATTTTGACACAAATTACTATATATGTTGACCTATGTTCCCTCCAATTTTTTTCAATGATGAGCAAATTTCAGGTCTGCTGAGCACAAACATTCTGTGCAACTTCCAGCGTGCATTTACTGTGAACACTGTGTCTGCCTACCAGAGTGGCCTACCATAAAACAAAATGGAGAAAATGCATTCCATAACATTTTAACATGGAAATAGCTGTTCTATCATTCAGCCTACAGTAGCAGCCAATGTGTGGTGTTCAGCGTACAGTAGCAGCCAATGTGTGGTGTTCAATGTAGGCCTACATTTCATGAGACTTTTGAAAAAAAACATGCAGGGCTTGCCATTAACCTGTTTATCCACTTGTCCTTCAGACAAGGAAGTGACAAAAATGTTGTTGTGTTGTTTGATGCAAGAAACCACTTTACAAAATAAAATGCATTATTACTTCGATACCATTAATTAGTCTCAAAATACAACACTGCCCCTTTAAGACAAAAACAGCTCTTTACCTGACTCTCTTTTCAAAGTCTAGGAATGTACATGTTTTGTGCTCTTGTAGGAAGCAATCACTCCCGTATTGCTGACTACAAATGATCTATAAGTGGGCTAATAACTCACTAACTAGCAAAGGATATTAACAAAATGTGCACACGTGCCTACGTGCAGCTCTCGCTTTGATCTCAAAACAAGCGCATGCCGTAAACTGTCCAGTTTAAATTCACAGATCCATATGGTCTATTTGCATATAGGCCTACTGCAGCTCTGATTGGTTATTCCGCACAGGTCTGTGTAGAGTTAGGGCTAAGTCTTGCATGTCAATGCCATAGAATCCTACTCTGATGCGTTGTGCATAGTTTGTTTTGTTTTGGTACATTGCATTTAAAGTAGCTAATATTGTGTTTTCGATCACAATTGCCACAGTAAAGGGAAACGTTGATAGTGTTAATTAACTAACAGGGAAAACTCTTGTTTACATTGGTCATGTTTTCCAACAACACACTCTGTCAACAGATGGCAGACAATTAAACAGACCTGTTGTTGACTGACAAATCACAACGGCACATGTAAATATGGCAACAGAGTCAGTCAGGAAACTGTTTATGGTATTTTTTTTATTTTTTTTATTTTATTTCACCTTTATTTAACCAGGTAGGCTAGTTGAGAACAAGTTCTCATTTGCAACTGCGACCTGGCCAAGATAAAGCATAGCAGTGTGAACAGACAACAACACAGAGTTACACATGGAGTAAACAATAAACAAGTCAATAACATGGTAGAAAAAAAAAGAATCTATATACAATGTGTGCAAAAGGCATGAGGTAGGCAATAAATCGAATAATTACAATTTAGCAGATTAACACTGGAGTGATAAATCATCAGATGATCATGTGCAAGAAGAGATACTGGTGTGCAAAAGAGCAGAAAAGTAAATAAATAAAAGCAGTATGGGGGGTGAGGTAGGTAAATTGGGTGGGTAGTTTACAGATGGACTATGTACAACTGCAGCGATCGGTTAGCTGCTCGGATAGCAGATTTTTAAAGTTGTTGAGGGAGATAAAAGTCTCCAACTTCAGAGATTTTTGCAATTCGTTCCAGTCGCAGGCAGCAGAGAACTGGAAGGAAAGGCGTCCAAATGAGGTTTTGGCTTTAGGGATGATCAGTGAGATACACCTGCTGGAGCGCGTGCTACGGGTGGGTGTAGCCATCGTGACCAGTGAACTGAGATAAGGCGGCACTTTACCTAGCATAGCCTTGTAGATGACCTGGAGCCAGTGGGTCTGACGACGAACATGTAGCGAGGGCCAGCCGACTAGGGCATACAGGTCGCAGTGGTGGGTCGTATAAGGTGCTTTAGTAACAAAACGGATGGCACTGTGATAAACTGCATCCAGTTTGCTGAGTAGAGTATTAGAAGCTATTTTGTAGATGACATCGCCGAAGTCGAGGATCGGTAGGATAGTCAGTTTTACTAGGGTAAGTTTGGCGGCGTGAGTGAAGGAGGCTTTGTTGCGGAATAGAAAGCCGACTCTAGATTTGATTTTGGATTGGAGATGTTTGATATGAGTCTGGAAGGAGAGTTTGCAGTCTAGCCAGACACCTAGGTACTTATAGATGTCCACATATTCTAGGTCGGAACCGTCCAGGGTGGTGATGCTAGTCGGGCGTGCGGGTGCAGGCAGCGAACGGTTGAAAAGCATGCATTTGGTTTTACTAGCGTTTAAGAGCAGTTGGAGGCCACGGAAGGAGTGTTGTATGGCATTGAAGCTCGTTTGGAGGTTAGATAGCACAGTGTCCAAGGAAGGGCCGGAAGTATACAGAATGGTGTCGTCTGCGTAGAGGTGGATCAGGGAATCGCCCGCAGCAAGAGCAACATCATTGATGTATACAGAGAAAAGAGTCGGCCCGAGAATTGAACCCTGTGGTACCACCATAGAGACTGCCAGAGGACCGGACAACATGCCCTCCGATTTGACACACTGAACTCTGTCTGCAAAGTAGTTGGTGAACCAGGCAAGGCAGTCATTAGAAAAACCGAGGCTACTGAGTCTGCCGATAAGAATATGGTGATTGACAGAGTCGAAAGCCTTGGCCAGGTCGATGAAGACGGCTGCACAGTAATGTCTTTTATCGATGGCGGTTATGACATCGTTTAGTACCTTGAGCGTGGCTGATGTGCACCCATGACCGGCTCTGAAGCCGGATTGCACAGCGGAGAAGGTACGGTGGGATTCGAGATGGTCAGTGATCTGTTTGTTGACTTGGCTTTCGAAGACCTTAGATAGGCAGGGCAGGATGGATATAGGTCTGTAACAGTTTGGGTCCAGGGTGTCCCCCCCTTTGAAGAGGGGGATGACCGCGGCAGCTCCAATCCACAGACAGTGCCTCCAAAACAGGAACATGTAGAGGAGCGTGAGGAAACCTAATGGTCTGCTCCTTTAATAATCCCCTGGAGGGAGGGTATGGGAAACGTTGTGGACTACACCTTTAAAGATTTGACTCTGGGAGTTGTTTAAGTAGTCAGAGGTGACTTCAGAGCTCAGGATAACTCTTGGAGACAAGCAGACACTACATGATGTGTATTATATTCAGTGGTTTACTGTACTAGATATCAGCCCAAGCCCTGGGCATCAGTCCCAGCTCCAGCTCACCTCTGCTGCTATTCTGCAAAGCCCTGCTGAAAGGGAGATGCGTCCCTAGGATTAAGAACCCACACTTTCACAGATACTGAGTTACAGAGCAGAGGGCTCCACCCCTGGACTACAGCAACCCCAGACAACAGACACCACAGCCTCTGTTCTCACCCATGGTTCTGCACGCCTTTACACCTGCCCCCACTTCTTTACCCAACACTGTCCCTGCAAAGCCTCTCCATCAGTGCTAGTGGGATATAGGTTTATCAACTGAGGCCTCAGTGAAGTGTCTTGTTACTGTACATCCACAGACAGACAGCATGTAATAAAATCTTGAGTGACAGCGTGAAATGTCAAATCAGACCACATTGGTGGTCTCACATGGAGGGTCGGCATCAAAGCCTGACATCCAGGTGAGGTGTGAGTGTAAAAGTCAAAGCTTTTCCCACCTGTGATTGACAGCCTGTCTCCCTCGGAGACTCTACAGCAGTCTCTTTTCTTTCCTTGTCTTCCCTACTACCTCTGATTTTGGCTCCCCTCTGCTCCCCACCTCTCCATCATGTCCCCCAGAAGCCCTAAAGATAACCCAGACAGGTAGGGGTGATAAAAGCAAGGCCTCTGTTGGTCCCTGGTGTGGCCCACGTTAAGAGCAGAGCATCAGAGCATCCATCTGCTCAGCAGGCAGCAGCATCTCTTGAAGCTCCTGTAACCACATGTGTTTCCAGTCTTCCCCTACTGTGGAATTCCTACCGATATGGAACAGGGGGCTAAATTGAAATGGCTTGCTACAGACATAGTCAGATATAGTCAGACATAGTTTAATGTATTTTATTGCACAATGTCAGGAGTGTCTCGTTCAATGATAAGTGGGATCAACGTTGTTTTAAATCGTACCAGGGGGGCATACCCATTTCATTGGCTGTATGTGTCAATGTGCAGATGGCCTCCTAATAGTGATTGATGCATCCAATCAAATGATCCCTTGGCCTATGTGTGCCTTAGAATGCTTTGCCCTCCACGTCAGAGCACAGACGCTACCTGTCTGAGAATGGATTTTTTGTTATTATAAATAGGATAGGAGGCAGGTTGGTTTGGAGCTTAGAGAAGAGAGGATGTGTCTGATCAAGACAGGAGGAATTCCCATCCAGAACTCTGAGCCAGCCAGGTCCCAGGCAGGCCAGGGGGAGATTTATGAAGAAGCGGTCATTAGCTGCCTGAGCTGTACGTCTGACAAACATGAAGCATAAAGCCTCCTTAATCCCAGCTCTGCTCCCACTGGGGACCTTTATCACTGAGGGGTATGTGAGAGGCCTCTTGGGGTTACGGCCTAGTATAAGGTCTGTCTGCCAGGACCCAGTCTATGGCACGATTAGGGAGCCGTCTGAAATGAATCAATTACGAGTGGTGTGATTTAATATCGGCCTGTACTAACTGCAGCGGGTCACGTAGAGATCATAAATTGCCCCTGACTTTGTAAGGGCGGCCAACAACTACCTACTTCTTCTGGATGTGCTGCTGGTTTATTTATGCAGTACTGTTACGTGGCACATAATACTTCTTTGAGGACCAAGACCAAGCTACTATTTACATACCAGCAGGGTTGGGAAGGTTACTTTCTAAATGTAATCTGTTACAGTTACTAGTTACCTGTCCAAAATTGTAATCAGTAACGTAACTTTTGGATTACCCAAACTCTGATTACATTCAGGTACTTTTAGATTATTTTCCTCTTAAGAGGCATTAGAAGACAAAAATGTATGACATCAATTGAACGACATCTATTGCAGGATAAATCAATGTTAAAGTTTACATAGACGGCCACATATGGATGTTAAATTTTACTTTATGGGTTGGTTATGTAGGCTTCTTCTAAGCCATCGCTTTCTACTACATATAACAATACAATTAAATGACATATTTACATTAAAAACCAAAGTCTATCAGAATTCCAGTCATTCCAATAAATGGTATTCCCCTTGAGCTTCAAGGATAGCTCTTGGATGCATGGAAGTATAGATTATCCAAATTGTTTTACCTGAGCATAACCCCCAAAACTAAGAACATATTAGCCAGCCCTACTCTGTTGTTTATGATTTTGCTGTCATGGAGGACTGATTGGGCTCATTGATTCGAGTTGAAAAATAAATGCTGCGCTCAATGAATGGAACGCTTTCAGCGCTACTGAAAAGTGCTATTTACATGTGACAAATTAATGCCATATGCTGCATTTGCTATAGGCCTATTGTTTACCTTTTTGTTGGTGAAACTTTGATATCTTGATAATATGCAGCTGAGGGATGGGCAGAAATGTAACCACTCTCAGATTAATAGACAGAGCTATGGATGCAAGGACTGACAATCCATGATATCAAAATGTATGTTTTAACCATGTTATGAGGCTATACTGTGTTTGTTTACATTTACAATGTTTACAAACATTGGAGAAAAACAAGCTTATATTTTGGAGTGTGACAGTTGAACTACAGCTCATGAGGCATTTATGAGTTATATTCTTCAAGAATCAATGGATATATACACTGCTCAAAAAAATAAAAGGAACACTAAAATAACACATCCTAGATCTGAATGAATGAAATATTCTTATTAAATACTTTTTTCTTTACATAGTTGAATGTGCTGACAACAAAATCACTCAAAAAATTATCAAAATGATCACGCAAAAATGATCAAATTTATCAACCCATGGAGGTCTGGATTTGGAGTCACACTCAAAATTAAAGTGGAAAACCACACTACAGGCTGATCCAACTTTGATGTAATGTCCTTAAAACAAGTCAAAATGAGGCTCAGTAGTGTGTGTGGCCTCCACGTGCCTGTATGACCTCCCTACAACGCCTGGGCATGCTCCTGATGAGGTGGTGGATGGTCTCCTGAGGGATCTCCTCCCAGACCTGGACTAAAGCATCCGCCAACTCCTGGACAGTCTGTGGTGCAACGTGGCGTTGGTGGATGGAGCGAGACATGATGTCCCAGATGTGCTCAATTGGATTCAGGTCTGGGGAACGGGCGGGCCAGTCCATAGCATCAATGCCTTCCTCTTGCAGGAACTGCTGACACACTCCAGCCACATGAGGTCTAGCATTGTCTTGCATTAGGAGGAACCCAGGGCCAACCGCACCAGCATATGGTCTCACAAGGGGTCTGAGGATCTCATCTTGGTACCTAATGGCAGTCAGGCTACCTCTGGCGAGCACATGGAGGGCTGTGCGGCCCCCCAAAGAAATGCCACCCCACACCATGACTGACCCACCGCCAAACCGGTCATGCTGGAGGATGTTGCAAGCAGCAGAACGTTCTCCACAGCGTCTCCAGACTCTGTCACGTCTGTCACATGTGCTCAGTGTGAACCTGCTTTCATCTGTGAAGATCACAGGGCGCCAGTGGCGAATTTGACAATCTTGGTGTTCTCTGGCAAATGCCAAACGTACTGCACGGTGTTGGGCTGTAAGCACAACCCCCACCTGTGGACGCCGGGCCCTCATACCACCCTCATGGAGTCTGTTTCTGACCGTTTGAGCAGACACATGCACATTTGTGGCCTGCTGGAGGTCATTTTGCAGGGCTCTGGCAGTGCTCCACCTGCTCCTCCTTGCACAAAGGCGGAGGTAGCGGTCCTGCTGCTGGGTTGTTGCCCTCCTACGGCCTCCTCCACGTCTCCTGATGTACTGGCCTGTCTCCTGGTAGCGCCTCCATGCTCTGGACACTACGCTGACAGACACAGCAAACCTTCTTGCGATAGCTCGCATTGATGTGCCATCCTGGATGAGCTGCACTACCTGAGCACCGCCAGCATTCAAAAGTGACCAAAACATCAGCCAGGAAGCATAGGAACTGAGAAGTGGTCTGTGGTCACCACCTGCAGAACCACTCCTTTATTGGGGGTGTCTTGCTAATTGCCTATAATTTCCACCTTTTCTCTATTCCATTTGCACAACAGCATGTGAAATTTATTGTCAATCAGTGTTGCTTCCTAAGTGGACAGTTTGATTTCACAGAAGTGTGATTGACTTGGAGTTACATTGTGTTGTTTAAGTGTTCCCTTTATTTTTTTGAGCAGTGTATATATATGTATCGAAGTCCAAAAATGGATGTAGCAACTACAGATTGCCCCTTTAAGTCTATCAAAAGTTTGCGAGTTTGAGCATGTGATTTTTTAGTTTTTTATCAGTATGAATTAGATTGAGCAATAAAAGCCCCAGTTGATTCCACAGGCTGGGATCCATGCTGTGCAGCTGTTGCAAAAGCGCATTTTTCACTGGCTGTCCACTGGTTTCAAAAACAATGACTGATAGGCAGCTTAAACTTCTTGAATTAAACCATTATTGGGTTCCAATACACATTTAGATTTGTGAACAGCCATCCACAATCCGTAAGGCACAAATAGCTAAATGAGAGAGCAGCAGTGAGATTCCCATCAATGCGCTATGTAGATATCAATAATAAGTGATATCCGTATTACCGTAGACTACACCACTGCTGTCATCCTTACCTCCAAGCGTTTGTTCAAGTTGGATAATCTTTGGATGCCGACGGCAGTCGCTTCATTGGAAGACACAGCTTGGACTGTAACCTACAAAAGCCTATTCCTGCTCTTTTCCCGTGATCCATCAAACACATTTGGTGTGTCATCATAGTGGTCTCTGACTTGTGGTTAGACTTGCTCAGTTGGAAGAAACTTACATTTGTGCCTTTTTTCAATGCTGATTTGAATGTCATTCTGAATTTCTGAATTTAAAAGTAATCTTTGAAGTAATCGTCTAGGTTTTCAAAAGTATCTGTAATCTGATTTCAATATTTTTGCTGGTTACGTAATGGATTATTGTTACCGTCTTTTGAAATTACATGAAATCCGTTACTCCCCAACACTGCATACCAGGGTAACTAATACATGAAATCCTAAGCGTTATCTTATTACAAAGAAATATTAGAAAAATTATAGTAAATATCAATATGTTTAATCTCATTTGACATTCACAGAAAGTTTCATAAAATTATTTATTTGTCGCGAATCAAAATTAATTTGATTCTCATTCACACAACCTTGAGAAAGATGAGACATAGCACCTCATGTTTCACTCTGAGTTACCTGTCAGCGGAGGTGAGTTATTTGTTGTGGTGGTGGAAGGGATGGATGGGAGGGAGGGAGGGAGGGAGCTCTGCTATGTGGATTACAGTAGAAGCTGCTGGGTGAGGATCAGAGAGCAGCACCACAGAGCACAGACCTAACACGATTGGTCTAAATGAGAGCTAGATCAGCTGAAGGAGTGATGCAGTCCTGGGGGTGGGACGGGGGTCCAGAGCTGAGCTCAACCCCCAGGGGGGTACTGCACCGGCCTGTGGAGAGATGCCTTCACATTCTCCTCTTTGAAAGGTCTCATTTATCCTTCTCTGACTAATATTGCCTTTGTCAGATTTATATCTCCACCCTCAGATGTTTTGTTGGTTTTAGCAGCCTCAAATTTGACCCCTCTACCTCTGGGTTTGATTGGATGCATATGTGTGTGTGAGCTGTCAAAATCGGTCCCTCCTTCCTTATAAGAAACACAACAGCTGTTTCAGTTGTGTTCCTACCAGGTCTAACTTAACATAACCTGATGAACATGAAGACACACGTATCATGACTTCTGTTCAGATTGACTTCAAATACACTGATTATTTAGCTGTTCCACTGTAGCCACAACAACCACATGTCACATTGTATATACTGTCTTTACCTCTTTATCTTTATCCTCCAATCAGTGACACTGGAGACCACTGGAAAAGTGGATCAAGATGTTTTTCATGAGTGGAAATACTTTCTCTATTGTCTAACTAGCCTTCATCTTAACAGGAAGTTGCTTAAGGTTCACACTTTTCAGATAAGACCTGCTACGGTAATATATGTGCTGATACGTTCAAGGACAAATATATAAACTCTTGAAAATATTGACACAAGAAAGAAAGTTTGAACGTCCACAATGGCTCGATTAAAAGATGTGTTTCTCTAAGGAGACCGACAACTTCAGGATGACCATTTATTGTCACAGCAGAACACTGTGCCAGTAAGTACTGTACACATCCAGCATAAAGCTGAGGAGATAGATAGTGTTGCAGTGTTAGATGGTAGTGGATACAGTAGAGGTGACGTACACTCAAGGTGCTGTAGCAGCGATTAAAAGAAAACACGTCACCATAATCCCTCAGACAATAGAACTAAGAATAGACACAAAGTGGATACTGGATATAGGGATGAACAATAGAAAAGGAGGGCAGAAATACATTTCAATAAAAACAATCACTATTTTGGAGTCTGTTAGGTTGTAAAATCCTGATTGTTGCCCATTCTATGGATCTTAATTCATCCCACAGATTTGTCCTTCTACCTTCAAGTTCTGAAGAATTCTAGTGAGATTTTACAAAGGCAGATGCTGTTTTTACATACACTGGTCAGACAGTTATTGGCTAGAATTTTTTTTTTACTGGTACTCTTGGCATTAGTGTGACATGTAGGAGATAATTTTAAGCTTCAGTGCTGTACCCATCTGTGTACAGTACAAGGGTTGGCAGACCACTGGATGGGCCCCCCAATTCCGCTTCATTCCCTAACAAATGAATCATATGGCATAGTGGCAGCAGTCATATCCGATATGCTGTTATGTCCATGCGAGACACATGTGCTACAACTTAAGTCGGAAGAATAAATCACCCTGTATGAGCGAAATGAGGAGGATTTCCCATTAACCCCAGAATGCCTTGTGCTCACTGGGGATCTCCCTCAGGCTAGCAGGCATAAAAAACAACCTGGCCTGGAGCTGGAGCAGGAGCCTATACAGACCTAACACACAGGACCAGATTGTTGTTTCACTTCAGTCTGTTTTCTGTCTCAGGATGGTAATGCGATCATCCATTTTGAAGGGGAAATTATGTGGGTATTCGTATGGATGTCAACAGTGACATCAGGGCTACGAGGTGACAATATGGACCACAAGGAGTGGAGTAGGGTAGGGGCCGGGCTGTGTGGTTAGCACAGTGCTAAAGTCTTACCTACAGGCCGGGCACCACTGAGAGAGAGAGAGATGCTCCATGTCCCAGAATGTGTTCATGGCTAAAATAGTGTGGGCTTTGTTTTCTTTTTATATGTTACTGTACAGCTGTCGAACAAAAAAACTGTGCTACATTCGGGGCGTGAGCTAGGTAAGTGCTACTTTGGTGACGTTTTTCCATATGCTGCTGTAACTTTATCTGTATCCCCATCAACCACAGTTCTCAACAACCCTTCAGTGGAAGAGAAGCATCATTTAAAACCTGTCGCAGGGTAGACGGACGTAACTATAACTGCTCGGCCTGCTTGACTGTTTATCAAAAGTATGAGGGCAGATGTGAATGGTGTTAGCCTGGGCTCCTGACTCTTAGTCAGACAGGTCAGTCATGGGAATGAGGAAAGGCAGCTCTCCTTTCCTCCTGTCTTCCTCCTTCTGAATGCCTCTTTATATCGCAGTAGAGACGTATTGTTGCGTTGCTAAGGCCCGTCTCCAAGGGACGTGTTTATCTTCCCTGATTTAATCACCTCCTCAGTCTTAAATGAAAACATTCACACATTCTTCTCCTCTACTCTCCCTTTCTTTTGTGCACTATTTGTGTGCAAGCTGCTCCTTCCTTAAAATAACTGTCATTTTGGCTCCCCGTTCGCTTCTCATTGAAGACCTCCGGAGCGCTGGAGTTAACTCTAACAGCCTTTGGCATCTCGAAACAGGAATTCATTTTTGCCTCGTGTGATGGCGGCGAGCTGAGGTTTCAACACTGTGGTAGCTACAAAGTTTGTATTATTATTATTATTCTTAGAGACGCATAGCTTTAAACTCCCTGCTTCTTACCGTTCCGCTTTCCATGTGCTGAATTAGATTAAATATTTGCTTACTGATCCCAGTCTGAAATAATTTATGTAATATAAATAGCCGACATAAACAGTATCAGACACAAGATGTGGATCAGTTGTCTGCAGTCCACAGCCCTCCCACATGGTACAGTACAGTACATCACTCTGAGCTCTTCTCTCTGAGCATACTGGAACTTTTCCACATTCAGCACGTGTGTCACCGTATGTGTATGTGTGTCTGATGAGCACATGTGCCTGTATAGTGTGTCAGAGGCCGCACACGTGTGTGTGTATAGATGTGAATCCCATCTAGACATGTCGGGGGGCCCTAGTCGGGGGGCCCAAGATGAGCCAAGTTTTTATGAGGAGTGTATGTCCTGCCTATCCTGCCTGTCTCTGCTTCACACCCCAGCCCATTGTCATTGCAATGCAGGTCTACTTGCCCTGGAAAGGTGACCATGGGCTTATTACTGCATTTACCCCTTACATACTTTCCTCCACGATGTCCATGTCCCAGGTGGGTCACAGCTGTTAAGTGAGACACTTTGTTTGCTCAAAAAATAACAGTGTTGACACCAAGAGAAAAACAAAAACGTATTAATGAACCCCTGACACTTTTGATTTAGTACCTCCGTCTCTGCTATGCTGCTGGATGGTTCTTTAGTCCCAGGAGGTTATATTTGTCCTTAGAATATCTCACTTTTCATTTCACTTCTGTGTGGACATGAAGTCTACCATTTCTCAGGCCCCCCTATGAGCTGTGAGTTGGGGCCGCAACCGCTATTTCTGCCTTCAGTGAGCTGAGCAATGTAGCCCCTGATCCTCTAGCAGGCCCCAACTCATAGCTCATAGGGGGGATTAACGTTTTCAGTCTGTTCCTAAGGGAAAACAGAACAGACTTTTTCCACTGTGGGTGCAACACTTGGTGGGCTTTAGAAGCTAATAGCGTGTAATGAGAATGCTTGAGAATGACGCCGGAGGGGATGGCTGCGTTTACGGGCTCCAACTGTGCTATTTTGTTTGTTTTTTCACATTGTTTGTAACTTACTTTGTACATAACGTTGCTGCTACCGTCTCTTATGACCGAAAAGAGCTTCTGGACATCAGAACATCGATTGCACACCTCTACCTGGACGAAGATTTTTTCTTTGATGAGTCCGATTAGAAGGATATACTATTTCTCCGAGACCAGGCCCAATCCCTGTCATTCTCACAAAGAAAAGACAGAGGTACAGGGGGTGGAGATCGGGGTCCCTTGTTAGAATAAGTTGACGAGTGGGTAACCTGCCTCTACCATCCGTTCTATTGGCCAACGTGCAATCACTGGAGAATATACTGGATGAGCTCTGTTTGAGACCATCCTACCAACGGGACATTAAAAACTGTAATATATTATGTTTCACCGAGTCGTGGCTGAACGATGACACGGATAATATACAGTTGACCAAGTTTTCCGTGCATAGGCAGGACAGAACAGCTACGTCCGGTAAGACAAGGGGTGGTGGTGTGTGTCTATAACAGCTGGTGCGCGATGTCTAATATTAAGGAAGTCTCAAGGTATTGCTCGCCTGAGGTACAGTAATTCATGATAAGCTGTAAACCACACTATCTACCAAGAGAGTTTTCATCTACAGTGCTTTCGGAAAGTATTCAGACCCCTTCATTTTTCCACATTTTGTTACGTTACAGTCTTATTCTAAAATTGATTACATTCGTTTTTTTCCTCATCAATCTACACGCAATACCCCATAATGACAAAGAAAGAACAGGTTTTTAGAAAAAACGTAAATATCATATTTACATAAGTATTCAGACCCGTTATTCAGTACTTTGTTGAAGAACCTTTGGCAGCAATTATAGCCTTGAGTCTTCTTGGGTATGACACTACAAGCTTCGCACACCTGAATTTGGGGAGTTTCTCCCATTCTTCTCTGCAGATCCTCTCAAGCTCTGTATAGTTGGAGGTGTAGCGTCGTTGCACAGCTATTTTCAGGTCTCTCCAGAGATGTCAGATCAGGTTCAAGTCCGTGCTCTGGCTGGGCCACTCAAGGACATTCAGACACTTGTCCCGAAGCCACTCCTGCGTTGTCTTGGCTGTGTGATTAGGGTCGTTGTCGTGTTGGAAGGTGAACCTTCAGCCCAGTCTAAGGTCCTGAGCACTCTAGAGCAGGTTTTCATCAAGGACCTCTGTGTACCTTGCTCTGTTCATTTTTCCCTCGATCCTGACTAGTGTCCCAGTCCCTGCCGCTGAAAAACACCATGGTGCTGCCACCACCATGCTACACCATAGGGATGGTGCCAGGTTTCCTCCAGATGTGATGCTTGGCATTCAGGCCAAAGAGTTCAATCTTGGTTTCATCAGACCAGGGAATCTTGTTTGTCATGGTCTGAGAAACCTTTAGGTGCCTTTCGGCAAACTCCAATCGGGCTGTCATGAGGCTTTTACTGAGGAGTGGCTTCCATCTGGCCACTCTACCATAAAGGCCTGATTGGTGTAGTGCTGCATAGATGATTGTCCTTTTGGAAGGTTCTCCCATCTTCACAGAGGAACTCTGGAGCTCTGTCAGAGTGACCATCGGGTTCTTTGTCACCTCTTTGACCAAGGCCCTTCTCCCTCAATTGCTCAGTTTGGACGGGCGGTCAGGTCTAGGAAGAGTTTTGGTGGTTCCAAACTTCTTCCTTTGAAGAATGATGGAGGCCACTGTGTTCTTGGGGACCTTCAATGCTGCAGAAATGTTTTGGTACCCTTCCCCAGATCTGTGCCTTGACATAATCCTTTCTCTGAGCTCTACGGACAATTCCTTTGGCCTCATGGCTTGGTTTTTTCTCTGACATGTACTGTCAACTGTGGGACCTTATATAGACATGTGTGTGCCTTTCCAAATCATGTCCAATCAATTTAATTTACCACAGGTGGACTCCAGTCAAGTTGTAAAAACATCTCAAGGATGATCAATGGAAACAGGATGCACCTGAGCTCAATTTCGAGTCTCATAGCAAAGGGTCTGAATATTTATGTAAATAAATACTTTACTGTTTTTTAAGTTTGAGAAATGAGCAAACATTTCTAAAAACCTGTTCTCGCTTTGTCATTATGAGGTATTGTGTGTAGATTGATGAGGAAAAACATGTATTTCATCCATTTTAGAATAAGGCTGTAATGACACAAAATGTGGAAAAAGTCAAGGGGTCTGAACACTTTCCGAATGCACTATTTTTCATAGCCGTCTATTTACCACCACAAACTGATGCTGGCACTAAGACCGCACTCAACAAGCTGTGTAAGGCCATAAGCAATCAAGAAAATGCTTATCCAGAAGCGGCGCTCCTAGTGGCAAGGAACTTTAATGCAGGCAAACTTAAATCCTAATTTCTACCAGGATGTCACATGTGCAACCAGAGGGAAAAAAACTCTAGACCACCTTTACTCCACACACACAGAGACACATACAAAGCTCTCCATCGCCCTCCATTCAGCAAATCTGACCGGAATTATATCCTACTGATTCCTGCTTATAAGCAAAAACTAAAGCAGGAAGTACCAGTGACTTGCTCAATACGGAAGTGGTCAGATGACGCGGATGCTAGGCCCCTCAGGGGTGCGTGCTTAGTCCCCTCCTGTACTCCCTGTTCACCCACAACTGCGTGGCCTAGCACGACTCCAACACCATCATTAAGTTTGCTGATGACACAACAGTGGTAGGCCTGATCACCGACAACGATGAGGGAGGAGGTCAGAGACCTGGCAGTGTGGTGCAAGGACAACAACTCCCGCAACGTGAGCAAGACAAAGGAGCTGATCGTGGACCACAGGAAAACGAGGGCCGAACACGCCCCCATTTACATCGACGGGGCTGTAGAGGAGCGGGTCGAGAGTTTCAAGTTCCTTGGTGTCCATATCACCAACAAACGATCATGGTCCAAACACACCAAGACAGTCGTGAAGAGGGCACGACAACGCCTTTTCCCCCTCAGGAGACTGAAAAGATTTGGCATGGGTCCCCAGATCCTCAAAAAGTTGTACAGCTGTACCATCAAGAGCATCCTGACCGGTTGCATCACCACCTTTTATGGCAACTGCTCAGCATCCGACGGTAAGGCGCTACAGAGGGTAGTGCATACGGCCCAGTACATCACTGGGCCGTATCACTTCCTGCCATCCAGGACCTATATACTAGGCAGTGCCAGAGGAAGTCACAAAAAGTTGTCAAAGACTCCTGTCACCCTAGTCATAGACTGTTCTCTCTGCTACCGCACAGCAAGCGGTACCGGAGCGCCAAGTCTAAGTCCAAAAGTTTCCTTAACAGCTTCTACCCCCAACTCTTAAGACTGCTGAACAATTAATCAAATAGCCACACAGACTATATACATTGACACCCCCCCACTCCTCCCTTTGTTTTTATACTGCTGCTACTCGCTGTTTATTATCCATGCATAGTCACTTTACCCCTACCTACATGTACAAATTACCTCCACTAACCTGTACCCCTGCACATTGACTCGGTACCGGTACTCTATGTAAATAGCCTCGTTATTGTTATTTTATTGTGTTACTTTTTACTTTAGTTTCTTTTGTAAATATTTTCTTAACTATATTTCTTGAACTGCATTGTTGGTTAAGGGCTTATAAGTAAGCATTTCACGATAAGGTCTACACCTGTTGAATTCGGGCGCATGTGATTTGATTTGATTCTATTTTATTTGGATTCCCTCTCCACAGCGCAGGGCAGGGCAGCTTTACGAGACCCGTCGAGGGGCTTAGCCAGTGGGGCTGCTGGAAAGACGAGACGGGCCTCTGGTGTTATGGGCGAAGTGGAAAAGGCTTTGTGTCTTTATTTCATCAGAGCTCTGGATGACACTTGTAAAGCCCCATGTGTGTGTGTGTGTGTGTGTGTGTGTGTGTGTGTGTGTGTGTGTGTGTGTGTGTGTGTGTGTGTGTGTGTGTGTGTGTGTGTGTGTGTGTGTGTGTGTGTGTGTGTGTGTGTGTGTGTGTGTGTGTGTGTGTGTGTGGGTGGGTGGGTGGGTGGGTGGGTGTGTGTGTGTGGGTGGGTGGGTGGGTGGGTGATTGTGCATGGCTAGTCTGTGGTAGGGCAGAGTAACTAATGACCTTTAATCAAAGCAGCACACCCTTGGTCATTCTGTCTGTTGGTGGGAAATGTTGCCACACCTTTCTCCCACCTGCCAGCCCTGTAGTAAATACAAATAAACCAGCCTCTCTGACCTGGAGGCTTTATGTGCTGAGGGTGTTCTGTTGGACAGCTCCACACACACGCACACAGGTACGAGCCAGGGTGTGCCCTGCATATAAACCCTACTACGTGCCCAAGGGTATTTACTAAGTTAGGTATAGAGTCAACCCTGGACACATACACGCACAGATCATGTTTACATGAGGAGATTAAAGCCCGGAGCTCAACTGCATGGCTCTCAACAGTTCTGTGAGCTTATCGTAGTGACAACTGGCACAGTTCATAGTATGGCTGTGGCGAAGGGAACGATGGTCAGTGATAAAGCAATCATTTGTCATTGAAATGAAGGGAGGTGCTGTACGTGCTGAGAAGTTTTTTTCTCAATTAATTATTTATTTCTTAGCTGCTTTATTAAAGGCAACATATAGTATCTAGTGTGCGTTATGTAGAATATCAAACATGCAAATGGATTTCATCCACCAAAACACAAAATAACTCCACCGCGAATACCTTCACACTGACTTGTAGTTTGCTTATCTATGTTTTATTATTTGTGGAAAATCATCCCTAACCTTTATACAGTTATTTTAAACTCTGGATAAATATCAGGAATGTGATGTTTCTTCTTTTCTTTAATTCAATGTTTCAGCAAAACGATTCCTCAATATCTTCATCTACAGAATTGACTGTCATATTCAAGAGGATTGTTTGAATTGATTGGTCAGATTGGAAAAGTCTCTTCTATCATTCCATTCTACCACCAAGTCATGTTGTAAAGATCTAGAAGTGGTGGGCAGCTGAACATGGTGTTTTGAATCAGAACATAGAATTTTTGAATTTGATGGAAATGGGAGACAAAAAGTGGTAAAAATCATCACACACAGCTAACAAATAATCATATCTGCTGAGTGAGGCTGAGCCTCGGCCAAAGAGCCACCCAAGTAGAATAGCACAAAGTTCCATCTTCGTCAGCAGAAGAACTGAGTAAAATAACATTCTCCCAGGATTCCTCTCATCTGAGGCAGACTGTTTTCTTCTGATATATTGGAGAAAAGAAACAGACAAAAGTTTTCATAGAACTAATTTCTTAATCAGTAGTTAATCACAATAGTATTTCTTGTATAATTCCATTCACAGAATCCTCAAAAATAAGCAACCATTCCAGCCATGCCTCTGCCAGACAGACCAAAGTAGGTCAGATGAAATGAAAGGCATGCTTGTCTGGTCATGGGGCTGTTGGGCTCTCCAGGAGAGGAAGTGTTGTCTCCGTGATGTGTCTCCCAGGTGGCCTGTAGGGAGTGACTGTGAGGAGAGCTATATGTCACCCATGGGTCCTGTCCCCCAGCTCCGAGCAGCCCCCACCCCTCCGAGTTATATACGAACTGTGGTGTTATTAGTTACCTGAGCCACTTGAGCAGCACACTTTAGAAAGAAAAAAAAGAGCAACACTTTTTGCAGTCTGTAAAACGTTCACCTTTAGCCCCACTCAGAACAAGACGTTTTCCAGCCTAATACATCCCTGCTTTTAATATGGGACCGTTTTCCGTATTATTTTTTGACCATCTCCCTTTGCTCTTCAGCAGAAAGAGGTATCAGCTAACACCTGACATGCCGTTCATTCGCAGGCAGGCCATGCAACAACAAGAAAATTAAGGGGTCACACTCCAAGCTGGAGCTGACCTTCTGTAGGAGTTGATATAGAGCAGAGCTGCCTGCCAGAGAGAGACAGAGCAAAAGAGAGAGAGAGAGAGCGAGAGAGAGAGCAAGAAAAGAATAGAGGGCTTTCCTCCCCAAGCCATTGTTTTCCTCCAGATCAACTTTTAGCCAACGTTTATGCCCACTGCTCATGCTCTATTGAAGCGATCAGGCTTTCCTCCCCAAAACTCCTGACAGGCCCTGGAAATGATTGGAAGAGATGACGCTTGTTTTATAGACACAGTATGTTCCATCCACTGTTCTACTAAGATAGCATGGGTGTCTTGGCGTCCTGTTTCCATGTGAAAAGGACAATAGAGATACAATGTTTCATGTGTCAGAATTATAGCCAGGTGTTTTTGTTTTATTACTGATTCAGTGAATGGCTCTGTTCCGTAGAAAACCTCAGCTGTGTGTGTGTCCAGGGGGATTAAGCAGGTTTAGGTTTATGTGGGATTTTCTGGACTGAGTCGAGCTGTCCTCTCATTTAGTGAAGTCTGTGTACACTTGGCCTGGGATGAATTAAACCATTATTAATTACTCTACATGCAGTTCAGCAGCCCCATAAATAACCATGAAAAATGGACAGATAGACCCACTAGACCCCTGACGGGAATGCGCTGTGACTGTGAGTATAGAGGCTTGGTAGCGGAAAATGACGCATCAGACTCTGAATGTAAATGTAATTTATTTTTTACAGTTGTAATGACCATGAACCTGCTTATAGCTTATATAAATAAACAACAACAATTTCCAGACCTCCACAACTGTCAAGCGTGGGTCAGCTACCTCTGCAAATCTATGTGACCGCTATGAAGATATTTTAAAACTTACTCAAACAGCACAGTAATAAGATGTTCACAAAATGTAATTTTGTTCATCAAGGGCTGACCGAGACAGTGCTAGGCCTATTCCAGTGCTGGGAATAAATTAAAACAAGCAAACCAAACCACATATTTGGTATAAATCGTGAAGGATCGTCTTGTGTAAGAGGGCTGTTGTACTGATTTCTTTTCTCCCCCCCTCCCTGTTCTTGTTTCTCCCACCAACCCACCAGGCTCACAGAGAAGGTGTGTGGTAAATCAAAAGGCCAAGAGACCCTCAGGCACCAAAGGGCCAAAGAACATCACTATGAACATGTTTACATTGTTTTTGTGTTATATTTGTCAAAATGATCCACTAACTTTCATTAAACTTTCTCAGCGCTCCCAGTCCTCATCATCATAATCATAATCAACATCAGCATTATCATTACCAAATCAAATTTGATTTGTCACATGCGCCGAATACAACAGGTGTAGACCTTACCGTGAAATGCTGAATACAACAGGTGTAGACCTTACCGTGAAATGCTTACTTACAAGCCCTTAACCAACGATGCAGTTCAAGAAACAGAGTTAAGAAGATATTTACAAAATAAACTAAAGTAAAGAAATGTAATTAAAAGTAACACAATAAAATTACATAACAATAACCAGGCTATATACAGGGGGTACCGGTACCGAGGCAATGTGCAAGGGTACAGGTTAGTCGAGGTAATTTGTACATGTAGGTGGGGGTATGTGCGAGGGGGTCAATGTAAATAGTCCGGGTGGCCAATTAATTAATTGTTCAGCAGTCTTATATTTTGGGGGTAGAAGCTGTTAAGGAGCCTTTTGAACCTAGACTTGACGTTCTGCATGCTCATTAACACCCGTATATTGGGATCTTCTCTGAAACCGGTGAATTCATAGACTGTACAGTAGGTGCAAATAAACCAGGGTAAGTATTTGTTTATTCTATTGAGGACATCATTTCAAGCTCCGTACTTGGCCAGCTCATGTAAAATATGAGGTCAGTTTATTTTCTTAATCGACCTCCGTTTCAATCCCGCTCGAGCTCACCTCACCACATTCTGCATCGGCAACAGAAGAAGAAGAAAAACAAGCCCCATCCTTTCTGTTTCACCCTGAGCAAGTCCTCATTCATATATAAACCCAAAGTATTTATTGAAGGCGATTAGAGTTTATATAACCATACGAGGAGAAAGCTTGTGAATTGCCTAGTCAAAATGTTTATACTGTGCTCAGAAAAAAATCTGTTTTTTTGCCAGACGTCAGTGGAGACAGTATAGCTTTATTTTTGTCCACAGCCTGCCAACCCTGTTGCTACAACTCCTCCACATCCTAGTCAAAAGCAGAGGCCGTATAGAACAATCATTTAGCTGACGTCCATTTGGACTGACCATGTGGTTGACTGACTCATACACACAACTAAATGAACAGGAATGTGTGTGGATGGGTGATGCTGATGTGTAGAGGTGGGAGGCAGAGGGTGGTAGCTGTTCAATGCCATCCTTGTGTGTCACCTTGCTGGCACAACCGGGCCTGGTGCAAAATCCCTCAAGAGTCCTCAAGTTTATCATCTTATCATTGTAAAACAATCAGTACAGGAACAAACACCTCATTCCCTGGGTTTTCACCGACAAGGAAAATAATGACGAAGCTACAGTAACCCTGTGTGGAACAGATTACATAAGTGAAGACTGTGTTTCATAAGTAGGTGCCAGCCAGATGTGATAGGATCTTACTGTGGTGTTAAATGTATGTGAATGTTTACACTTACTTTTGACATTGCGTGTCAAGACTTTTAAATAACCATTCATCGTAATTAAAATGGCAATATGGGCATTACTTTATGAGTTCCTTAGACTAGTTGATGGAAGGCTAATGTGCTAGTGCTAATGAACAAATACAAAATGGCTTCACTGTAAATTTTGTTCACGGTTAAAAAATGTATTGCACAATATCAAATATATGTTGCCCTTGGAAAATGTCTTTGTCAATAATGGTAATGCACTCCACACATGGAAAATACTACATGATGAAAAGAGTTGGACCACACTGTAAATATGAAACACAGCACTTTTTTTTAAAAACAAGGAATATAATATAATGTGTTGCTTTGTTATTCACCACAGTTCCTATGAGCAATATGTTTGAATGTGCCACCGAGCCATGCTTCTACTGGCCATATTGTGTTCTGCATCAGTGGTAAAACTGGTCAGATAAATGGCTCTCAGGAGTGGATGACATGTTGTGTAGACAGGTAATACAGTAGCTGGTTCTTCTGGCTATTAGCTGAGCTTGTGTTGCTGTTGGTCACTGAGACAGGTAATGGAGAGACAGTTCTGTTGACTGAATGATAAGGATCTTGCTATTAGCCACATTGCTGCTCAGACCCGTTGCACCATATGGAGGAGACCAGAAAAGATTATACAGATTTTCAAGAAGGATTTTACACAGAAATAATCGTTTGACTTTCTGTAAAGGATGTACTCTTACTGTACATATATTTCTTTCAATATATACACTGAGTGTACAAAGCATTAGGAAGACCTGCTCTTTCCATGACATAGACTGACCAGGTGAATCCAGGTGAAAGCTATGATCCCTTATTGATGTCACTTGTTAAATCTAATTCAATCAGTGTAGATGAAGGGGAGGAGACAGGTCAAATAAATAATTTTAAGCCTTGAGAGAATGTTTTGTATATTCAGTATATATACAGTGTGTATATATATATATATATATATATATATATATATATATATATATATATATATATATATATATACTGTATAAATGTATTCCATCATAGTCACTTCTTCCCCAATTGGCTCAATGGGCTGCAGTATGTCCAACAGGTCACGTAAGAAGAGCCCAGTATTGAGGTCTGGTTATTGTGTGCGTGTGAAATGGTAGGCCAACACAAGTGAACTGCGGCCTATAAACGTTTGACTTTTACCCTTTTATCGATCTAAGCTGTCCTTTGTTGTGTGAGATTACATGATCCACACTTCGACATCAAATACCCATTTTTTTTTATTATTAAACGTGTGCCTTATAAAGCTCAATAGAAATCGAATGCCCATATCTGCTCCACCAAAGAACTTGAGTGCCATGGTTTCATGGCTTTGGATTCTTACTTTGGTGATTTACTTTTGTGCGTCCTGTAAATTATTAAAAGATTCTTTAACATAGGGGGGGGGGGGGGGGGGGGCAATGGCAGGGCGGGATCTGGCTGGCGGAACCCATGGGGCCCAATGGCAGGGTAGGATCAGGGTTGATGTTGAGTGAGAACAAAGCAGTTTCTCCTTGAGGTCAAGTGGTGGGATGAATGCCTACTTGTTAGGGGACAGTAATGACAAGCCACAAACATGACATGCTCAGACATTAAGGGCAGAAATGGTTCAACAGGACATTTTATTGCATTTTTACGCAACTGTATACTTTCCATTATTGGTGATTGATTTTGATGTATGACCAACAGTTTAAAAGTGACATGAGTGGGTTTCATAAAACAGTCTTTACTTTGACAATCATAGAGAAAGAGATTAGACAGCTTGGAGCCACGTTATCAGTTTTGGTCTGAAAAGACAAATCCAAAAGACATTTCTCAAGGACTTCCAGTCACAGAAGTATCATTTTCCAAGCTTAGTGTGAGACCAAACATTTCACATTTTTCAAAACAGGTTTTCTTTAGAGGCTTTGTGAAAAACAGTTAAGAGGCCAGTTCTCACTTATGCAAATGTGAGGCTCAATTGCTTCAGTCGATCAGTTTCACATTGTGTTGGGGAACAAGGGATAAAGTTGAGGATTTTTTATGAGGAGTTTCAGACAAGCTTTTAATGTGATCAGACAATTCACTTATTTTAATAGAAACCAATGTAAATATGCTCCATGGTTCTCTATCATTCTTTCATTGTCAGATATCTGACTTGAACGGGAATTGCAGTTGTCGTAATTATATTTCTAAGGGGACTGAGATAAGGCAAGGAAGGCATCAAGGCTGCAGGGTGAAGACAAGAGGCAGACAGGACAGGATTGGTTGGCTGGAGATGTCATGGTCCACAGTAGTAGAGGCCAGATTAAAGCTAGGCAGATAAGAATGTCTGTCACAGGGCTAACAACAGGCCACTGCAGTCAGACACCTGGCCTATCAATTTTCCTGCAATAAAATACAACTTAGATCTTGATGCCATGGGCATACCCATGGGAAGTAAGGGTGCTGAGGGTGCTACTTTTTGCACAAAAGTAGCGCACTGGGCCTGTACTAGTATTGGCGGACCTATATAGACATCTGTAGCGCAGGCAAAAAAGGTAGTTGTAAAATTTAAAACTGTATTTTGCAGGATTCAATAGTTGGAATTGAAGAGTTGTTGCCCTGTCCCTTTCTCTGAAATTGTCATTCTAATGGAATCCAGAAAGAACTTAACCCTGTCCTCAAATATTTACATCAAAAGGTGCAACGTTATGGGCAAAGACACAAAACATCCAAATCAAATTAAATATTTTTCTTGATCAAATAACATTGAAACAACCACTTTTTGTGCAGTATTAATTTACCATTCTTACAAACCACTTAATGTAAATGTACATTACTGTATTGTACATGGCTGGTCATCTAGGTTTGTACCTGTAGACTTTCCATCATAGATGAAGAAAAACAATGCACAATACTGTAATTGAGTACATTGAGACATCAAGTGATTTGTGATGATGTGATGTGATGATGTGGCTCAGTTGGTAGAGCATGGCGCTTGCAATGCTAGGGTGGTGGGTTTGATTCCCATGGGGGAACAGAATGAAAAAGTATGAAAATGTATGCAAAAAGTTGCTCTAGATAAGTGTCTACTAAAAAGGAATGAATAGACCATTTCGGTTTTCACATAGAAAGAAGTTGCATTTGCAAAGTATTTCAAGAAACACAGTTCAACCAAGTATTTATATATTCCACAAGTATTATCAGATTAACTGTTTTGTACAGATAATTATCAGACTCAAGTTACTAATGCTGGTAAACACTCAAATACATTTTTTTTTTTTTTAATCACAAAAGTAGTGCACTGGGCCTTTCCTAGTCGTGTATTAGCAGACCAATATATATTTTTTTCTGCAGCACCCCCACACGACTTCCCGCGGCTGTGGCCCAGGGGCTTCAAAGGAGCCCCTGCCAGTCCCCTGCTAGCTGAGGGTCACAGCCACTGAGAGGCTGACTGAGAGCATGGAGCCTGTCTCCCCTGGCAGTCTGTCTGCAGATAGAAGTACAGTACATCTATAAACATACAAACCCCATAATTATGGACTGAATGAGCAGTAATGCTTGTGTGTTTTCAATATTTTGCATATATGTTTTGAAGGTTTGATGTATTTTTTTAGTAGATGTCAGTTCCAAACAGTTCAGTGTTCCAAACTGCATCCATTCCCTGCATGTTAGTATCTCTGGGGGGGGGGGGTTAGAAGGATTACTTTATCCTATCCTAGGTATTCCTTAAAGAGGTGGGGTTTCAGGTGTCTCCGGAAGGTGGTGATTGACTCCGCTGACCTGGCGTCGTGAGGGAGTTTGTTCCACCATTGGGGTGCCAGAGCAGCGAACAGTTTTGACTGGGCTGAGCGGGAACTGTACTTCCTCAGAGGTAGGGAGGCGAGCAGGCCAGAGGTGGATGAACGCAGTGCCCTTGTTTGGGTGTAGGGCCTGATCAGAGCCTGAAGGTACGGAGGTGCCGTTCCCCTCACAGCTCCGTAGGCAAGCACCATGGTCTTGTAGCGGATGCGAGCTTCAACTGGAAGCCAGTGGAGAGAGCGGAGGAGCGGGGTGACGTGAGAGAACTTGGGAAAGTTGAACACCAAACGGGCTGCGGCGTTCTGGATGAGTTGTAGGGGTTTAATGGCACAGGCAGGGAGCCCAGCCAACAGCGAGTTGCAGTAATCCAGACGGGAGATGACAAGTGCCTGGATTAGGACCTGCGCCGCTTCCTGCGTGAGGCAGGGTCGTACTCTGCGAATGTTGTAGAGCATGAACCTACAGGAACGGGTCACCGCCTTGATGTTAGTTGAGAACGACAGGGTGTTGTCCAGGATCACGCCAAGGTTCTTAGCACTCTGGGAGGAGGACACAATGGAGTTGTCAACCGTGATGGCGAGATCATGGAACGGGCAGTCCTTCCCCGGGAGGAAGAGCAGCTCCGTCTTGCCGAGGTTCAGCTTGAGGTGGTGATCCGTCATCCACACTGATATGTCTGCCAGACATGCAGAGATGCGATTCACCACCTGGTTATCAGAGGGGGGAAAGAAGAAGATTAATTGTGTGTCGTCTGCATAGCAATGATAGGAGAGACCATGTGAGGATATGACAGAGCCAAGTGACTTGGTGTATAGCGAGAATAGGAGAGGGCCTAGAACAGAGCCCTGGGGGACACCAGTGGTGAGAGCACGTGGTGCGGAGACAGATTCTCGCCACGCCACCTGGTAGGAGCGACCTGTCAGGTAGGACGCAATCCAAGCGTGGGCCGCGCCGGAGATGCCCAGCTCGGAGAGGGTGGAGAGGAGGATCTGATGGTTCACAGTATCAAAGGCAGCCGATAGGTCTAGAAGGATGAGAGCAGAGGAGAGAGAGTTAGCTTTAGCAGTGCGGAGCGCCTCCGTGACACAGAGAAGAGCAGTCTCAGTTGAATGACTAGTCTTGAAACCTGACTGATTTGGATTTTATGCCCAACTGTTGCAACTGACCCCTGAAGTGTAGGACACACATTTCTTGAGAAATGTCTGAGCAGCATTATAACTAAACCAGGCTTATTTTACTGGGCCTTATGTCAACACACAACCCTGACTCGGATCCTCGGTTGAGTGGTACCAGCTGCATACTTTTTAATTTATTTATTACAAAAAAACACAAGGAGGGGGTAACATTATAGTATTAGAACATGAAGGACAAACAATACAGCATCAAGACACTATCAAACATGTATCAGTCTTTCCGCAACAGAACCATCCTTATGTGTGAGGGTGTGTGTGCATGATAAAGATATCAAATATATGTCATAGTTTCCTTTTTCATGATCACAATCTTGTGAAACCCGAACCCTCCAAGATCCCCCCCACAGTTCCCCAGTAGCTGTCCCTCAACCATTCGAGACCCCTCCCGGAAGAAAAAAAAAGAATAGAACTAATTCCATTCCCCACCCCCAAGAACCCCCCAATGTACCAACAACCAAGAGAATGAACTAAAGAGAAAAAAAGATAGAAGAAAACAGCAAACAATGCAAAAAAATATATAAAAAAATTAAAACAAAGGACATCAAGGACAACTGAAATCATAACAGCAATGCCAACTGTATATGTTTGTGTGCATATCTGGCACTATTACATGTATGTGTGTGTTCTTGTATGTGTTTATTTTAATGAGAGTGTGTGTATATGCATGTGTACAAACACCTGCACGGCATCAGCCTCAGGCAAACCAGTATTAGTTGTAAAAACACTGCCATTTAGTGTCATTCAAATGTACTTTTATTATGTTTTATTTAGACTTTTTTTCACCTTTATCTTTTGAGCATCATTCTCTCTCTCACACAGCAACTCCACTCCCACTTGTCTCCAATTCCACATACCAGCTTCCCTCAGCCCATCCCATATATCTCTGCTGGCCACCCACTTCGTGTTTCTTCGCAACACATATCTTTCAACTATGCTATGATGTTTAACATACAATTTCAATCTATCTAATCGAATAGAATCTACAGATTGCGTGTTGAAGATATACTAATACTCTTAGTAAAAGTATTTATTAGTAATTGACTAACCCGTTCTCTCCAGATCTCATAACAGTACTATCTCTAGGGCCCTTTTTTGATCAATGCTATGCATTTTCAGCCATTCCTGAACCTGAAACCAGAAACAGGCTACCTGAGGGCAATACCAAAATAAATGGTCTGTTGATTCTGTGTCCTCACAACAAAATCTGCATCGCTTCGATGATTTTATGCCCTAAATATTCAACATTTTGTTGGTGGCAAGAATTCTATATAATAATTTTAGCTGAAAAGCACGAAGTCTTGAATCTTGCGTTGTTTTATATATCAACTCATACACCCTGTACCATGGAATCGGTACATTAAAATCTCTTCCCAACTATTTTGCAATCTGTATGGCACAGTTGTCAACATCCTGGTCCTCAAATGAAACTGGTATACTTTCCTATTTATGCTATGTTTATTCCTCTGCCAGTTTTGATCCTTTATATTGGGCAGACAGACCAGTTCTCTACCTCCTCCCGCTGCCACCCGCCTCCTCCATTTTTGGGGCAATGCTGTAATCAATTGGTTGTACTCTTGGATTGAGCAGACCTTCCTGTACAATTCTGATAACTCCATGAAGGACATAACTCTACCATTACAATTTACAGTATCATTTAAGAACAAAATACCCTTTTGAAACACAAAATACCCTTTTCCATAAATACAGGTATTTTATCAACCAGCACATTTGAGTTCAGCCATAATATTTGTTGTAATATTTGTTCTATCTTTTCAGGAGGATGAAATTGAAATTGTAGCCAGCTCTGCAATGCTTGTTTGAAAAAGACAGATACTTTGAAAAAAGTATCATTTTCATTTAATCGAAAATTAGACATGGCAATCTGCACAAAGGCAAAAAGGCCATTTTTAAACAATGGATGAGCTTTTCTTATTAATCTTATTAATCTACTTATTAAACTTTTGAATGAGTGAAGCTTTTAGAGAGAGGTTTAGTGCTTTTATATTTAATAATCTCAACCCACCCAATTCATATTCATTATATAGATAGGCTCATTTTATTTTGGCTGGTTTAGCGTCCCAGATAAAGCGAAATATGTTTTGCTCATATGATTTGAAAAACGAATCATCAAGAGTAGGCAGCGCCATAAGTAAGTGAGTAAACTGAGACATGACTAAGGAGTTAATCAGGGAAATGTTTCCATAAATAGACAGTTATTTACCTCTCCGTGGTTGCAGGATCTTGTCTTTTTCTATTGAAATTCATTGTGGAGAGCTTATTTATATCTTTTGTGATATGAATACCGAGTATGTCTACTTCACCATCAGCCCATTTTATAGGTAAGCTGCAGGGTAATGTAAAAGTTATATTTTTTAAGGATCCAATACGTAATATTGTACACTTATCATAATTAGGTTTAAGTCCAGAGAGTACAGAAGAGTTATCTAGATCTTTAATGAGACATTGCAGGGATCAATTTGTAAGTCGCTCTGGATAAGAGCGTCTGCTAAATGACTTAAATGTAAATGTAAATCTAGCTTGCGGACTTAACATAAAACTTGAGTCATCGGCATACCTGGAAACCTTTGTTTTTAAGCCTTGGATTTCTAATCCTCTAATGTTGTTATTGGATCTGATTTTAATAGCTAGCATTTCGATGGCCATAACGCATAGATATGGTGACAGCAGACAATTCAAAACTCTCTGAGAAGTAGCCGTTATTTACTATTTTACACCTGGGGTTGCTATACATTATTTTTACCCATTTTATAAGAGAATTACCCAAAATTGAAATAATCCAGGCATTTATAAATAAAATCCAGTCTTACTTTATCAAATGCCTTTTCAAAATCCGCTATAAATACCATTCCTGGCTTCTTATATGTATCATGATGTTCTATTATTTCTAGGAGTTGTCATATATTATCTCTAATGTATCGTCCATGTAAAAAACCTGTCTGATCAGGATGAACAATACCTGGTAAAACCCTTTAGCTAGCTAAACAGGAAGGTACACAATCCATGGCTACAAAGCTAGCTGGCTAGTTAGCTAGCTAGCTACTCTGTAAGCTAGATTGACATGCTAGAAAGTAATAGTAACAAGAAACATGGTTTATTATCTTCTGAAGCAATTTGGTTATCTTGGCTTGATTGCTATCTCACAAAATAAATGTGATCTCTTTGACGAGACGTTTAGTAAGTGAATCAGGCCGTCTCCATGTTAACCAGATACTCAGATACTCTGCCTTCAAACTATCGGTTTTCTCCAAATCAGCTCTAAAAACGCCCAGGGGTCAGCGTCACACGGTGAATGAAAAACGTTGTAAAAAGCGGGATACATTTGTGAGATGGAGGCAGGCGAATTGGGTGTCTACTCGTCAATCTGCGGGGTACATTTCAACCGTGAGAACTTCCACAGCTATCAACAATGGAAGGAGGGCTTCAGCAAGAAGTTGTTTCTCAAAGTGTATGCTGTTCCTACCATTAACGTGGCTTCTAAAGCATCTCAAATAGCCAGCAGTACCAGCATTGTCACTGGCATGGAAGTGAACCGGGTAACTGAAAGACTAGCTTACTACCTCTATGCTAACGCTAGCTAGCTATAGATCTACCGCATTTAGCTCACGTCTTCCATCTAAATAACACTGGTAAATCTAACCAAGTGTAAACATATCTGCCAGCTCCATGGCCGATGCGCCGTATTTCAGTTTAGCTCGCAATCGGCAGGCTGTATAGAAAACTCACCCAGAGCCACAAAATGGCTGAATTACCACCTTGAAACCTCTGGTGTCCATATCCTTTTCCTAAAATCTGCCATTAGTCCAGTGTAGAACTGTAGGGAATTTCTTCGAGATGCCCTAGCCCATAGCATATGTCAGAATAAAATTTTGCTGGATGTGTCCATCAACCCATGCGGATCCAGCGGACGGACAATCCACATATATGGACACACCCACATACAGAGCCTGAGTGCAGACGGTAAGCAGCTCCCAAAACACAATTTACGATGAGCTCCAGAAATAAACTTTCCCATTTACATTTTTTTATTTAATCCATTTTATAATAAGACTGTAACGTAACAAAGTGTGGAAAAAGGGAAGGGGTCTGAATAATTTCCGAATGCACTGTAAGTATTCAACTGCCTGAGTCAATGTCGACTTGGTAAGCAACTTCAGTGTATATTTGGCCTTGTGTTTAAGGTTATTGTCCTTCTGAAAGGTACATTTTTCTCCCAGTGTCTGTTGGAAAGCAGACTGAAACAGGTTTTCCTCTAGGATTTTGCCTGTGCTTAGCTCTATTCCATTTATTTTTATCCTAAAAAACACCTTAATCCTTCCCGATTACAAGAATACCCATAACATGATGCAGCCACCACCATTCTTGAAAATATGAAGAGTGATACTCTTCATATTGTGGCAAACCTCTTCAAGGTTATGAGCATTTGTCACAAATTAAGTGGGAAACTGTCACCAAATTACCCCAGAATGAGAGTTCTTTCGAACAGGAC
Source organism: Salvelinus fontinalis (assembly GCF_029448725.1). Taxonomy (NCBI): domain Eukaryota; kingdom Metazoa; phylum Chordata; class Actinopteri; order Salmoniformes; family Salmonidae; genus Salvelinus; species Salvelinus fontinalis. The sequence goes on along the minus strand of NC_074677.1, from coordinate 23,268,363 downwards.
AGTACCTGTGTGTTTGTTTCTCCGTCATGGTCCACCCAGGTCGTAGGCAAGGTCAAGGATAGCAGGGTTCGGTACACAAATCGGGTTCTCGGTATGTCCAGGTCCAAACGCCAACAGGTAAGTCCAAAACAGTCCAGCTCATACACGGTAAATCCAGCCAATATCTATTGTCTCTTTCTCTACGGTTCATAGATCCTTCCACCCCTCTCTTCCTCTTCCTGGTTTTTCTTGACCCTTTATCTGTGTGTCGGCTCCACCTTCTGAGGGTTCCCCTTGCTTCTGGGACTTGTAGTTTTGGCAGTCGGCCATTTTGTGATCTGTAGTTCTGATCGGGGTGGCCATTTTAGTGATCGGGCAGAGCCCGTTTATTAGTTCTGCTCTCACATATCTGCCATTTATCACTCGACCCCCTTCTTTGCCACACATCTCCCCCCCTAGATCCGACCCCCTAGGTCGGGCTACCGCAGCAAAATATGCGTGCATGCGGGATAACCCATCCACATTTCCCATTTCCTTCCCTGCTTTGTGTTTCAAGTCAAAGTGAAACGGTTGGAGACTCAAATACCACCGCATCACCCGAGCGTTCTTCTCTTTAGCCCTATGCATCCAGGTGAGTGGTTCATGGTCACTGATGAGGGTGAAGTGGCGCCCCAGCAGGTAGTATTTCAGGCTTTCTAGAGCCCACTTTACTGCCAGCGCCTCTTTCTCAACGACCGCTTAGTTGGTTTCCCGTGGTTCCAGCTTCCTGCTTAAAAACAGGATGGGGTGTTCCACCCCTTCTACCTCATGGGATAGCACTGCTCCCAAGCCGACCTCTGAGGCATCCGTCTGAACCACAAACTCTTTCTCAAAGTCTGGTACCACCAGCACTGGATTACAGCAGAGAGCCTCCTGTAATGTCCTAAATGCTTTGGTGGCCCTTTCATCCCATTTGACCATGTTTGGCCCTCTGGCTCTAGTCATGTCGGTGAGTGGGGCGGCCACTGTGGCATAACTTGGGATGAACTTCCGGTAGTAACCAGTCAGCCCTAGGAACGCTCGAACTTGCTTCTTATTTACTGGTTTCGGCCATTCTCTAATTGCCTCCACCTTCTTACGTTGGGGTTTGATTAACCCTCTTCCCACGGTGTATTCCAGATACTCTGTTTCCCCTAACCCCACATAACACTTGGCAGGGTTCGCCGTGAGCCCTGCCTTTCTAAGGGCGTCTAACACCGCCTGTACCCGGGGTAAGTGGGATTCCCAATCAGGGCTGTAGATTCCCACGTCATCTAAATAAGCTGCGGCGTATGCCTGGTGCGGTTTTAGGACCTTGTTCATGAGCCGTTGAAAGGTGGCTGGGGCCCCGTGTAAGCCGAATGGCATGAAGGTGTATTGAAACAAACCGTCAGGGGTTGCAAAGGCTGTCTTTTCTTTGGCCCTGGGGGTCAGAGGAATTTGCCAGTAACCTTTTGTCAGGTCCAGGGTCGTAATGTACCGAGCTTTACCAACTTTCTCAAGTAGTTCGTCTACTCGGGGCATGGGGTAGGCATCAAACTTGGAGATTTCATTTACCTTCCGAAAGTCGTTACAGAACCGCAAAGACCCATCGGGCTTGGAGACCATCACAATTGGGCTAGACCACTCACTATGTGACTCCTCGATCACTCCAGCTGTCAACATTTTCTCTGTCTCTGCTCTAATCGCGGCCTGTCGAGCCTCGGGTACCCGATATGGCCTCATGCTCACTTTTCTCCCTGGTAAGGAAACGATATCGTGAGCCGTAACCTCAGTTCGGCCGGGTACCTCTGAAAACACATCTCTGTTTTTCTGGATCAGGGTCTTTACTTCCTGTACTTGTGCTGGGGACAGAGTAGGTGAAATATTTACTTTGGCTGCCCCCTGAGTGTGTGTAGGGTATGTGACCATTAGTGTTTCTCTCTCTCTCCATGCTTTTAACAGGTTTATGTGATAGATCTGTTCCTGTGGCCGTCGACCTGGCTGTCGGATCCAATAATTCACTTCTCCTATTCTCTCCAGTACTTCATATGGTCCTTTCCATGTGGCTAGTAGTTTGCACTCTACCGTGGGGATCAGCACTAACACCTTATCTCCCGGTTGAAATTCCCTCAGGGTAGCCTGCCGGTTATAAGTGTGCCGCTGGTGCTCTTGTGCTTGTCTCATGTGCTCTCGGACGATGGGCATGACTGTGGCTATCCTGTCTTGCATTGCCGTGACGTGCTCTATGACACTAGTATACGGGGTGGATTGGTGCTCCCAGGTTTCCCGGGCGATGTCTAAGATTCCCCGGGGGTGCCTCCCATATACCAGCTCAAAGGGAGAAAACCCCAGTGAGGCTTGAGGAACCTCTCTAATGGCAAACATCAGATACGGCAACATGCAATCCCAGTTTTTCCCATCCTTATCGATTACCTTCCTGAGCATTGACTTCAGGGTCCTGTTGAATCTCTCAACCAGCCCGTCCGTCTGAGGATGGTAAACCGATGTCCTCAACTGTTTCACCTGCCACAATTTACAAAGGTCCGCCATAAGGCGGGACATAAAGGGGGTCCCCTGGTCAGTAAGGATCTCCTTTGGAACCCCTACCCTAGTGAACAAGAGCACTAATTCCTTGGCAATATTTTTGGAAGTCATCGTCCGAAGGGGAATGGCTTCTGGGTAGCGAGTGGCATAATCTAGAATGACCAGAATGTATTGGTGTCCTCTGGCGGACTTGGGTAGTGGGCCCACTATATCCATCGCTATCCTCTCAAATGGCATTTCGATTATGGGGAGTGGCACTAACGGGCTTCTAACAGCTGGTCGGGGAGCTGTTAACTGGCACTCCGGGCACTCTCCACAATGCCGAGCCACTTCAGCCTGAATTCCTGGCCAGTAAAACCTCCTTACAATCCGGTCTCGGGTTTTATCGATACCAAGGTGTCCACCCAGAATGTGCCCATGAGCTAGATCCAGTACTGTCCTCCGGTACCGGGTGGGGATCAACAACTGTTCAACCACATCAACCCCTATTTTTGAGACTCTGTACACCAAACCCTTTTTCATAATGAAGTGGGGAAAACCATTAGGCCTCATCCCATCATTTATGGGAGTACCATCGACGACCTGCACGTCTGCTCTGGCTTGCTGCAGGGTTGGATCCTGGTTTTGGGCCGTCCCGAAATTAGTCAAGGACCCTGCCAGGTCTGCTGGTTCTAGATCGTCATCCTCTGGATTCAGATCGACCCCAGCCCCAGTAGTACCGGGCTGTTCGTTGTCAACGAGGTTTGCCACTTCATCCTCATCCTCCCCTACTAGCACCTGTGAGGTTGGCCCCTGGGAGACCTCTTTTCTTGGCTTTGGTTGAAGGCCCCATGCTTCTTTCTGCTTGGTCAGGGTTGTTGGCTTCTCAAATATGCCATTCTTTTGGCCTAACTTCGCAAAGTTAGGAAAGTGTCTACCCAATATTACATCATATGGCGTCTTTGGGACCACGCCGACCTCACAATTCAGCAGATCGTCCTCTGTTTGTATGCTCACTAAGGCTGTGAGGTACAGACGGGTATCCCCATGAATGCATGCAACACTGATATCCTGACTTGTATCCAGTTTATGAGTTGGCACTAGGTTTGCAACGACCAGGGTTAGCATACTGCCGGAATCCAGCAGTGCTTCAACCTCTTTCCCTTCAACCGTCACCCTGCACATATGTTTGTTTCTTGATCTTTCAAGTACAGTGGTTACAACAGGACATGCATACCACATATCATCTTCTTTTTCATCGAGGTTACATTGCATTGGCTCTTCTTTAATAGGGCAGTAGGCTGCAATATGTCCTGGTCGATTACAATTGTAACAGATAATAGGCGTTTGGGCGGGAGACCCCCTCGACCCCCGGTCCCAGTTTCCGTTTTCTCCCTTAGTGTCTCGGCCCGATTCTGATTCTTTCCTCATACCCCCACGCTGCTCTCTTCCCCCTCCACCTGTTGGGACAGTCTTACCCTGTCCGCTGGTTCGCCCAGGCCTGGGGAATGGGAATCTTTCCTCCTGTGCCTGCTCAGCTGTTCCTGCCGTACAATACCGTTCAACTAGGCCCACAAGATGGTCGGCGGAAAGTACCTCGTTCTGGCCAACCCATCGTCGCACTTCTTGGGGTAGACCTCGCTGAAACTGGTTGAGTACGATGGTCTCGACAATCTCGGTGGAGGAACGGGTCTCCGGTCGCAACCATTTCCGTGCCAGGTGAATCAAGTCGAACATCTGTGTTCGGGGAGGTTGTCCAGATCGGTAGGACCACTGGTGAAAGCGGTGTGCCCTCACGGTATCGGTCACTCCCAGTCTTGCCAGAATCTCTCCCTTTAGTTTATCGTAATCCTGTGCATCTGTCAACTCCAGGTCGAAATACGTTTTTTGAGCATCCCCTGCCAGGTATGGTGCCAGAAGCCCTGCCCATTCTTCTTTCGGCCACTTCTCCCTCTCTGCAGTCCTTTCGAAGGTGGTAAGATATGCTTCCACATCATCCTGTGCTGTCATTTTTTGAAGAAAATGATTGGCCCGCCTCTGGGTATTTGCAGCTGGTAATTGAGCCCCAATTTGATCCGCTAGCCCCTTTAGGCCTTCTCTTAACTCCCGGGTGTTTCTCTCTTGCTCTTCTCTGAGCAGCTGGTTGGTGCGGTGCTGGACCTGTAACGTGTCCCGGTACATTCGCATTGCATCCTGATGAGCTATTTGTTGAGCTCTAGTTGCCTCTTGTTGAGTGGCCGCCGCTTGTAACAGGGCTTGTATGGCTCCCTCCATACTCATTTTCCTGAGAAACTGTCCTAACCAAACAAAGCCAAAAAAAAAAAAAAAAAACCTGACTCCCCTTTGGAGTGCTAACTGAACTTTTTTTCTTTCTTTTTTTTTCTTTTTACCTAACCAGCGAAATGGTTAGTCCATATACCCACATTCTCCACCACGTGTGGCAAACCTCTTCAAGGTTATGAGCGTTTGTCACAAATTAAGTGGGAAACTGTCACCAAATTACCCCAGAATGAGAGTTCTTTCGAACAGGACAGTACCTGTGTGTTTGTTTCTCCGTCATGGTCCACCCAGGTCGTAGGCAAGGTCAAGGATAGCAGGGTTCGGTACACGAATCGGGTTCTCGGTATGTCCAGGTCCAAACGCCAACAGGTAAGTCCAAAACAGTCCAGCTCATACACGGTAAATCCAGCCAATATCTATTGTCTCTTTCTCTACGGTTCATAGATCCTTCCACCCCTCTCTTCCTCTTCCTGGTTTTTCTTGACCCTTTATCTGTGTGTCGGCTCCACCTTCTGAGGGTTCCCCTTGCTTCTGGGACTTGTAGTTTTGGCCGTCGGCCATTTTGTGAACTGTAGTTCTGATCGGGGTGGCCATTTTAGTGATCGGGCAGAGCCCGTTTATTAGTTCTGCTCTCACATATCTGCCATTTATCACTCGACCCCCTTCTTTGCCACAATATTTTGTGTTGGATGTGTTGTGTTGGATTTGCCCCAAACATAACACTGCATTTTTTGCAGTATTACTTTACTGCCTTATTGTAAACAAGATGCGTGTTTTATTTTTATTCTGTAAAGGCTTCCTTCTTTTCACTCTGTCATTTATGTTAGTATTGTGGAGTAACTTCAATGTTTTTGATCCATCCATCCGGAAACTGATTTAGGAAGTGCTCTTGTATCTTTGTAGTGACGGGGTGTATTGATACACCATCCAAAGTGTAAAATTACTAATTGCACATTGCTCAAAGGGATATTCAATGTTTGCTTTTTGTTTACCCATCTACCAATAGGTTCCCTTCTTTGCATACCATAGGAAAACATCCCTGGTCTTTGTGGTTGAATCTGTGCTTGATATTCACTATTCGACTTGCGGACCTTACAGATAATTGCATGTGTGGGGTACAGAGATGGGTTAGTCAAATCCTGTAAAACACTATTATTGCACAGAGAGTGAGCCCACGCAACTTATTATGTGACTTGTTAAGCAAATTTGTACTCCTGAACTGATTTAGGCTTGCCATGACAAAATGATTGAATACTTTCGACTTTGACATTATGGGGTATTGTGGGTAGATCAGTGACACAATCTCAATTTAATCCATTTTAAATTCAGGCTGGTAAACAAAATGTGGAAAATGTCAAGGAGTGTGAATACTTTCTGAATGCACTGTATATACTGTAATGTACTTAACACACACCTTTTACCCACCAATAGACTCAGAGAAGTCACCCCTCAAACAGACACACTGACTTAGCCATCTGGCTATAACCACACAATCACACTGAGTCTAGCCACAAGGAAGTAAACTCTTTCCATTACAGCGTTCAGAAAAGAAACACATATCCCCAAAAGGGGCTTCTTGTGAATCGTACATGCACACTCAACTCAAACAAATGTCGATCCAGTTTTACAGCAGAATGATATCATTCAGGTTGCGGTTTCCAACGTTACCCTCGAAAACCTTTTGAATATTCTGAACGCCTGCCATGTCATGCAGGGATAACATTCTTCTCCTCCCGCCCTCCCTGATTTACAAGGCATAATTTCTACCAGACCATTAGGACCCATACATTTAGTTTGATGACACCAATTAGCTGTGTCTTTAGCAACACAACAGGCCCCAGGCAGCAGAGGAACACAGGCCGCTGTTCAGTTATATCGGGTGCAGCGAAATGCTTATGTTACTAGCTCATAACAATGCAGTATAATGTCAAACAAGTACACAAATAATACAAAATTATCAAGGAATGTCAGAACGAATCCAGTTAACAACTCAAATAGCAATGTTTTTATTTAACTAGGCAAGTCAGTTAAATAAAAACGGCCTACCTTGGCCAAACCCGGACGACGCTGGGCCAATTGTGCGCCACCCAATGGGACTCCCAATCCCGGCCGGATGTTATACAGCCTGGATTCAAACCAGGGACTGTAATGATGCCTCTTGCACTGAGATGCAGTGCCTTAGACCGCTGCGCCACTCGGAAGCCCAAATGTAACAATAATCCAAAGGCAATTTAAATGTATATACTTCGGATGAATTTACACAAGCTATACTAAGAATGACATGTACAGCAGTAGATATTTTAGAGTCAGCAATGTCAAGAATCCTGTAAAGAAATAAATATGTGGTGTGTATCTACAGTGTAACTATAATGCAATGTACAGTAGTAGAAATAATAGATTGAGCTAAATCAAGAATGCAGTATTTTAATACACAGGACAAAACCCCATGACAAAATGGATAGAATTGCAGGAAATTAGCTTCCTGACCAGTCTGGAATATGAATATATACACTGAGTGTACAAAACATTAGGAACATATGCTCTTTCCATAACATAGACTGATCAGGTGAATCCAGGTAAAAGCTATGATCCCTTATTGATGTCGCCTGTCGCCACTTCAATCAGTGTAGATGAATGGGAAGACACAGGATAAAGAAACATGTTTAAGCCTTGAGACAATTGAGATATGTATTGTGTATGTGTGCCATTCAGAGAGTGAATGGGCAAGACAAAAGTTTGAAGTGCCTTTGAATTAAGTATGGTAGTAGGTGCCAGGCGCACCAGTTTGAGTGTGTCAAGAACTGCAATGCGGCTGGGTTTTTCACACTCAACAGTTCCCTGTGTGTATCTAGAATGGTCCACCACCCAAAGGACATCCAGCCAGCTTGACACAACTGTGCAAAGCATTGATGTCAACATGGGCCAGCATCCCTGTGGAACACTTTCGACACCATGTAGAGTCCATGCCTCGACGAATTGAGTCTATTCTGAGGGCAATATTAGGAAGGTGTTGCTAATGTTTTGTACACTCAGTGTATATATGTGAATGGTGTGTGTAGACAGTATGTGAAGAAAAAAAGGTGTGTACTGCAGTAGTTACAGTGCGTTCAGAAAGTGTTCACACCGCTTGACTTATTCCACATTTTGTTACAGAATGAATTCAAAATAGATTAAATATTAATTGTTTCAGCCATCTACACACAATACCCCATAATGACAAGGTGGAAACCTGTTTTGTATTGAAAATGAAATACATAAATATCTCATTTACATAAGTATTCACACCTCTTTGCTATGACACTCCATATTGAGCTCAGGTGCATCCAACGTTTAGCCTGCTTGATTGCTTTGCGGAGGGAATAACTACACAGTTTCTATTCTTCCATATTCCCAGTCTTTTTGCCCTGGTTAAATGCGATGGTTCACACTTTCAGTTTCGCTCGAATGCTCCCATCTATCCATCTATCTGGTTGGGGTAGGTTTTAAGTCACAGTGGGTACATCAACTCCTATGCACTTCCTGATAAACTCATTCGCCGTATCGGTATATGTGTAGATATTATTTTCTGAAGCTACTCTGAACATATCCAAGTCCGCATGATCAAAACAATCTTGAAGTGTGGATTCCGATTGGTCAGACCAACGTTGAATAGTGCTTACCACGGGTGCTTCCTGTTTGAGTTTCTGCCTATAGCAACATCATGCTATGGGGAGGCTTTTCAGCGGCAGGGACTGGGAGACAGGTAAGGATCTATACCGGTTCCCCCACACATTGACTCTGTACCGGTACCCCCTGTATATAGCCTCACTATTGTTATTTTACTGCTGATTTTTAATTATTTGTTACTTTTTTAGGTTTTTCTTAAAACTGCATTGTTGGTTAAGGGCTTGTAAGTCAGCCTTTCACTGTAAGTTCTACACCTGTTGTATTCGGCGCATGTGACGAATAACATTTGATTTGATAGATGAAACAATGAATGGAGCCAAATACAGGCAAATCCTTGATGAGAACATGCTTCAAAGTGCAAAAGATCTAGGACTGGGGGCGAAGATTTACATTCCAAGCTTACAGCCAAAGCAACGCTGGAATGACTTCAGAACTAAAATGTCCCTGTGTGGCCCAGCCAAAGCCCAGACTTGAATTGCATTGAAAATCTGTGGAAAGACTTGAAGATTGCTGTTCCCTGCCACTCCCCATGTAACTTAACAGAGTTTGAGTAATCCCCAAATCCAGATGTGTAAAGTTTATGCAGACATACCCAAGATGCCTCAAAGCTGTAATCACAGCCAAAGGTGCTTCTACAAAGTATTGACTCAGTGGTGTGAATAGTTACCTACTTTCTGTATTTCATTTTCAATCAATTAGCAAACATTTCTAAAAACTTGTTTTCACCTTGTCCTTATGGGGTCTTGTTTGTGAGAAAAAATATATATATTTAGTCCATTTTGAATTCAGGCTGTACACAACGAAATAAGGAATAAATCTTAGTTCATAAATACTTTCTTAAGGCACTGTACATAGGATGAGCCATGACTAGAATACAGTTTAAACTAATTAAGTGGGTAACCATTATTAAAGTGACCAGTGTTTAATGACTCTATGTACATTGGACAGCAGTCTCTAAGGTGCAGGGTAGAGTACTGAGCGGAGGCCGGCTAGTGATGACTGTTTAACAGTGTGATGGTCTGGAGATAGACGCTGTTTATCAGTCTCTGTCCCAGCTTAGATGCACCTGCACTGTCTCCGCCCGGTAGGAGGATGAACAGGCCGTGGCTCGAGTGGCTGAGGTACTTGATGATATTCTTGGCCTTCTTGTGACACCGGTATCTGTAGATGTCCTGGAAGGCAGGCAGTATGCCCCCAATGTGGTGTTGGGCTGATCGCACCACCCTTTGAATAGCCCTGTGGTTGCGGGCGGTGGGAAGGATCAACCTAGGGGCGTTTACAGGGAATTTACTCGTGGTGCAGTTTTAGCCAACCTAGCTAGCACAGTCAATGGGAAATTTGAGTATAACAAATGATCTGATAGTGTTTTGGCTGTTCATGTTGTTTATAGGTTTGCCAGTATCTGTGTGCTACCACAGGAGGCTAGAACTATTGAAATGCAACTGTTCAGCCCCACTGGCTCTCCATCGGATCATTAGGTCAACCTAGCCTCTGTGCCCAGACACCAAGGGTCTGCTGAGTTTTCCCAGGCCCTGTGGATGGACACACAGCCCCCATCCCCTGGCCTGTTGATGTTGAGAGAGGTAATTCAAAGTGACTGATATAAAACAGAACTCTGGTGTGGTTTGGGCATCCTCCCCACAGAACAGAGCTGCAGAGGGGATGGGCCTTCAGCAACCATCCTGACTGGCTGTCTCTGGCCTTGGGCTGGGGCTCTGTTCAAAGACCCACAACAAAAATTATTGAGATGTTTGTGTTTGTAACCACCTTCACAAGCACATGACCGCTGTTCATTCTAGAAGAGATATAGTTAAAACACCTGTTCTTACTACTGAATACCACATGTGGGTACCTCAGTGTTTCATTGTATTGTGTATGTGGGATGGCCTTGATGTGACCCTCTGTGATCAGAGTTACAGCTAAATCTCAGGGCTGAATGTGGCTGTCTGTCTGACTCTGACACCGGGTCACCTCCCTTTGCAAGTAATAATAAGTCACTAATTCACCGTGCATGATGTAACAGTGCAGTCAAGCGCTGCCAGAGAGACTGAAATTCTAGCCCCATTTATACTTGGTGCTAACATGAGTCCTTTGTCTTGATCTTGTGGGCACATTCTGAATGTGCCCACATTTTCAGAAATGTGTCGACACATGGTATTAAAATGTGTCTGTTAACCATCCACTGTGTCTTCATTGTTACCTCCCTTATGTATGTTATATCACAGCAATTCTTTCAAAATAATATTTATTTATTGTAAAACACATATTGATGTAATCAGTCAATGGTGCCACCTGTCAATGATTTTAGAGAATGGAATAATTCTGATTTACACTTGTAAGATATCCAAACACAATGTGTGTCTGACTACCTCCAGATGTGAGCAGGATAATCTGATTGCAATCAGATCACAATGTATCTTTTGATTGTTTACACCTGTCTAAAAATGTGGACACAATCAAAATGTGTACAAGATCAGGACAAAGGACGCAAGTTAGAACCAGGTATGAATGGGGCTTAAATTAAGGCTTTTCTTAATGCCATTGACCAAAATGTCATAGTTTCTGATCTGTTGCTTGTTCCATTTTCTGGCAGAGTCTCTTTCTCTCACTCTCTCTCTTGCTCGCTCTCTCTCTCTCTCTCTCTCTCTCTCATAGACACACACACACATACATATACACACACACACACCCTGACACACACACAAACCCTGACACAAACACTCAAACCCTGACATATACACAAATACACACACACATATGCTGTGTTTGTTTCAAGTAAATCTGTAGTCAGCTGACAAACTCCCACCTGGGTTTTTCTGAGCGTCTCAGTGTGACTCTGCTGCCTCTCTCATGCTGTGTGCCATGGACAGGCATGACTGGGGACTAGACCTGACTTTGATCAGTAACCAGAGATGGTTACTCTCAGCCACAACTCCAGCCTATAGAACCCAACTAGGAGGAATGTGTTGGCCTACCACTGTGCCACCCTGCTGGGTAGAACTGACCCCTCAGAGCCTGTTGGGTTAGGGTTAGGTTAGCAGAGCAGCCCTCACCTTGTAACTACAACAGGACAAAAGGACAGTGGCCAGACCAGCTAATCTCAGCTCTCCCAATATAAAAGGAGAAACTCCCTGCAGGGAGGTGACTCCAATAAAGCCTCTTTGTTGTGAGGGGAGTTGACCACTAGGCTAAGGCTACATCTCAGGCCAACATTAAATGCTATGACTCTGGGTCACAGGGAAACAAACCCCCCTGTGGCTGGCTGTCCTCCAATTGCTGTTAGGAAAGAAAAGAGGAAATGGGCGAGACAAAAACATCTGATTTATTGAGGTCTTTGCGGAGGAGAGTATATTATTGGGAAATATTTAGTCGATTAAAATGATTTTGTGAACTCCCTATGAAATGAGGCCTTGTCCTTTATTCCAGTGAAGTGCACAAACACTTGAAAGGAAACTATTTAGAAGAAGAAGTGTTATGGAGTTGAAGTGTTATGTTTTGCTCAGAAGTAGATGAGATCTCTGTTTGTTTTGTTCAGAATGGTCCCACCAGTATAATTCTTCCTGGCATTTAATGATCCCATTGCACTCTTTACAATCATTGATGCAATCGCAAAGAAAAAATAGAAACCAAATTCTTCTAGATTTGACTTGAGTTGAGTCCAGAATTGAGTGCAGGCATTTTAGAATAGGGTTCATGTAAATGTTTCTCGAGCAATTGACACATCTGAAAATGCCAGAATAGTCTGTGTATTTCCTGTGTTCGCTGCAATATTTGGTGGCAGTAATGTCCTCTGATGTGCCCAGCTTTCAGAGCAGTCTCTTCAGGATGAGGGTCTTTGAGGAGAGGTGGTCATGGCAGGTCATGTAATTATGAATTCTCCTTACTGAATGGCCAACTTGAAATGTTTCAGTTGCCATGGAGATGACATGTTTTATACATCCCTACCAACAGTCTGGGTTTTTCTAACAATTCTATGTCTCTTTTCGGAAAACAAGTGAAAACTCTTCCAATTAGCATTTCTGCAATACTTGGAAACATATTTGATACTTGGAAACTGGAGAATAATTAGTTTTGTGAAGATTAATTATGCTATAACATTTCTCCTCTCGGTTAAGCTGCTTTCTTCTATTATGCCAACTATCTCAAACATAGTGGTATCTATGTATGAATGTAGGAATATTTTGAACTGGATAACCACAGCAATACACAGTTTTAACATAAACACCATTGAACTTGAAGTACAGTTATGAGGTGTTCTGACGTAAAGTGAATAAAAACACAAGGAAAGGACTCAAGCAAGCACTCTTGCCAAATAGCGTTTGTTCAATATTCCTGAAATAAACCTATGATTCCCTCCTGCTGAGAGAGAGTCAGAGGAGAGGAGGAGGAGGCCACCACAAGGAACAATAAGGAGAGTAAATATTTGGTCCATCTTTGTGCGGCGCTGTGTTTAGCTGTCACAGCAGATGGATGAAGAGACGGGGAAGATAGCATGGATTGGTGTGTGGCTCCAGCATTACCCACCATAAACAAATCGTGTGTGAAATTAAGTATGGTTTTAATTGGCGGTTTAAATGTTTACAGCATAGGCTATATCAAAGCCTCTATCGAATCTCTCTGTGTACATTATGTGGATGCTATTAGAAAAAAGGACAAGGTTGACATTAAAACATGGATACAGATGTAGGATCTTAATTTGATCACTCTTTTGTTGCTGAGCACAGCAGGAAATGCGAACTTGTAGTTTATTCAAGGTTTAAAAAGGCCTCTAAAGTTAGCAATTTCCACTTTAAAATGGCAGACTTGATTTGCCCTAACGTAAAATGTATCAACTCCTACAAAAAATGTTGATTAATTATAATCCACATAATAATTAACATTTACTGTTGCTGCAGGATTATTTTCCTGCTGTAGCAAACTGGCTCAAATTAAGATCCTGTGTGTGTACTTCAATAATTAATTGTTGTATTTCACACACAAACACATTTCTTTGATCTTGCCGTATGTCAGCATTCAGAGGCCCAACGTCCTTATTTCATTGATCAACTACCCAAAGTAAACAAACAAGCTGATCTAGAATAGCCATGTGTTGGCTCTAGGCACCTGACACCATCCTAATGCATTACAGTAGGGGAACTCTGCCACTGCTGACCAGTGTCAGTGTTCTCTCAGATGAAGAGAGAGAGTGAGGAGAAGAAGAGGGAAGGGGAACGGGGTTAGGGTGCATCCCAGGCCCCCCTTGAGTCTCTCTTTGAGCTCTGCTCCACATTAGGGTGGCAGTAAATCAGGCATTGTACCGCGCCCCATGCTGGGGAAACCCTCTCTCAATGAGAGGGAAGGGAGCTGCTGTAGCATTAACATGTCACTGTAGATTAGCCTATACAGAGTTCATGTGTTTCTGTACCGGGTTATACTGTTTGCATATACTAGTTAACTGTGAATCAGATCACATTTTTTAGGGGTGGTGTTCATGGGCTGAGAGAGGAGTTATATCCCTCTGGGAGATGTCATGTCTTGCTCACCTAGAAAACAGGAGGATTCCATGTTCTTTAGCAGATCCATCCACTTTTTCAGTTGAACCTAAGTGATGTCATGACCGAAGACGCAAAGAGGGCTGTACAGGGACGAGAATACAATGGAATGTGCAGACCATGATTCTCTTTACTGTAACTCTCTCTCTTTCTCTCTCTTCCCTCACACATATATACACATACACAGATGTCAGAACCACATCCTAATGGGTACATTTTTCCTGCTCAAACAGTGTTGGTGTTACATCTGCTCCTGCCATGCCCTCTACTGCTCATCCTGTGTCTCCTTGACCTGCCGCCACTCCCCCAGTGCTCTCTCCCTCGCCCTCTGTCTGTGTGTATGTGATTGTGTGGGCGGAAACAGGTGTGCTGAGTTAGAGCAGCTCCCCCACCAGCTGTAACCTGTTCCATAATCAAAACCTTTACAAATACTCAGTCCTGCCACGTCCACACTGCCAGATCGTGATCTCTGCTCAGTCAGTCTACGGTTCTAGACGTTTGTTACTATTCAGATCCTGTTGTGCCTGTTTTTCTTGCCTGATGCTGTTTTCCGCTACAGTTCTGCCCGCTCTGACTCTGGTTCCCGTCTCCAGTCCCACGTCACGGCATCCTGCTACTCTGCCCTGGATTCCCCACTCTACTGCTCCCTTGGATTCCCCTCCGGACCTGCTTACCCTGTCCCATCCCCTCTCGCTCCAGCCTCAGCCTCAGCCTCCGCACCTGGTTTCCTGCAACCCGCCCAAGCTTCCCCTGGCCTGCAATCCATCTTCCCTCTGTGTTTCAATACATTTCTTGATTACTTCATCCCAGTCCCCTCGTCTGAGTCTGCTCTTGCGTTTCCCTGTTCCACTCCACATAACAGTTGGGTTGATGGGGGCTGGGTCCGGGTGTAGGCAGTGGTTATTTCCAGCTGGAGAGCAATGTGGATACCTGGCAAAGGGGGTTGGGGCTGGGGCAGAGTGATAGGGCCGGCACTGGAGCTGCAGTGAGCTGAAGTATGCAGCCAAGGGGATTAGAGGTCCTGTCAGACAAAGGGCCGAGAGGTCCACAGGAAATGATCTATGTGCATAAAGGCAGGAGGCAGTGCAGCGAGTCCAGCTCCAATACCAACCCAGCACTGGGGGGAAAAAGGAAAGTGCAAGGTCAGTAGAGCGTTAGTGAGAGCACAAAGGAACAATCGAGAAAGATCTAGCAGAGGCCATCACATGGAGAGGAAGGGAAACAACTGCTCTAGGTTAAAAAAATATATATATATATTTGAAAAGAAAGACATGGATTGCTTCCTTGTTCCCTACAGTACCTTTTGAATGCCCAGGCTCAGTTGTCTTCCCTCTAGGGTATTTTCATTGAGAGACTAGGAATGCCTGTGGATTTGATGTCTGTCAGACATTTCCTCTTGGCTGTGTTTGGCAGGCAGGAGGTGGGGGCATTTGGTAGGTGGAGGGGAGCTGCGCATGGATTGTCCTTAGCAATATGTGCTGACGGAGGAAAGACATTGCTCAGGCATGTGTTTGAGGAAATGCGGCAGTTTGGTGATGAGGCTCGTCCTGTGAAGTCACAGTTTTAAAAAGGTGTTTTCCGAGTCATTGCTCTTTTTATTAGCAACAACAATCATAAGTCTGGTAATTGGTTCTTGCAGAAGCGATTTGCCTCACAATTAGACCAAGCTTTGAACCAAAACAAATGGAGTCTGCCAGTGCTTGCTGACCATCAGTTATACATACCTGATAATGTTATGAAAAGGATCAGTGCCACTCCAATAATAGAGAACGTAAGAGACTTACTCCAGATGTATTCCTGTATTTTCTTCTTCATACATTCCAATCTAAACACTCCATTCAAGCACGTCATGCATGTTGGAGGAGAGATGAGAAATAACAGCCACAAGCAAATTCGAGCCAAAAAAACAAACAAATGAACACGGCATATAAAAATCAAAAGGGCTTCAAAAGTGATATTCAGAAAGAGCTGACGATAATAGAACAACTAAATCCTTTCATGTGGGACAAGGACCATCATGTGCCCTTTGCAGCTTTCTCTCTCTCCTATCTCTCTCTCACACTCACTCTTTCTCCTCTCTCTCTCCCTCTCTCTCTCTCTGATGGCAGAGGATTAAATGCCCAATGCTCTTCCCTTTCTTTCCACTGGTGTGCGTGGCCAAAGAGCTCTATTTTCATGTCATCAAACGAATGTAAATGCCTACCGTCGGCAAAACGGCATTGGCACTTGGATTAGAAACAGTGCTTTGGTCAGATTACATGAAAATAGATTTCTTTGGACACACACACCGGTGGTGGGTTTGGTGTCAAAATTAGAATGCATAAGCAGAAAAGAATCCCATACCTACTGTAAAATATAGTGGTGGATCATTGATGTTATGTGGCTACTTTGCTTCCATTGGTCCTGGGGCCCTTGTTAAGGTCAACAGCTTAATGAACTTTACCCAGTACCTAGGACATTTTAGCCACAAACCGGGTTGCCTCTGCCAGGAGGCTGATACTTGGCCACAAGTGGATCTTCCAGCAAGACAATAACCCCAAGAAAAAAATCTAAATTAATTCTTAATTGGCCACAAAAATCAACATTTTGCAATGGCCATCTCAGTTTCCAGACTTGAAACCCATTGAAAATCTATGGTTTGAATTGAAGAGGGCAGTCCATATGCGCAGATGAAGGATATTAAGGACCTGGAAGCATTCTGTATGGGGGAATGGTCCTTCATCCCTCCCAATGTGTTCTCCAACTCATAATTAATTTTAGGGAAATGCTCAGTGCCGCTATCCTTGCAAGGTTAGGTATTGAAACAGGGGTGTCAATAATTTTGACCCCTACTTTTTTGAGAAATAAATATATTACTTGTTAAAAATCTATTTCTCTGAGCAATTGTATTAGTATAAAATAATATAATTTCAGAATTTATTTGATCAAACAAATAGCTCAGTATTTAAATTATTTATTTTATATAGTAATTTTAGCTAATCTTTATCAAGCGTGTCAATCATTTCCGACCCCACTGCACATATACAGTGAGTAAACAACAGTATATTAACAATATATGAAGTGTTCAGTGTTCAATGTCTTTATATACATGCGGCTTTATTCTCAAGGTGCAGGGCAGAGTACCGGGGCAGGTAGCCGGCTAGTGATGGCTGTTCAACAGTCTGATGGCCTCTCACTCTCTCGGTCCCGGCTCTGATGCACCTCTGTCTGCTAGATGGTAGCAGAGTGAACAGACCGTGGCTTGGGTGACTTAGGCCCTTAATGATCTTCTTGGCCTACCTTCGACACTGGATGCTGCAAATGCCCTGAAGGGCAGGCAGTGTGCCGCCGGTGATCCGTTGGGCTGACCGCACCACCCTCTGGAGAGCCAAGCGGTCGATGGGCGGTGCAGTTGCCGTACCAGGCAGGGATGCAGCCTGACAGAATGTTCTCAATGGTGCATCTGTAGAAGTTTTTGCGCCTTCTTCACCGCGGTGTTGGTGTGGTGTGGTGAGAAGATTTCATGTCCTCAGTGATGTTTGCGCCTAGGAACTTGAAGCTTTTTACCCTCTCCACTCCGGCCACATTGATGTAGCCATGTGCCATCAGTCTCTCTCAGTGCGCTCAACAACCTGCCTGCACTCCTCTGGGAGGTTGGGGAGAGAAAACATTCTGTGAGCAATTGAACCCTTGGCGCTAACAGTACTATTAACAGGGAGGACATTTTTCTTTACCTATTAGTTTGGCTTGATTTTATTTGCCTCCAGGCTGAAGGTCTTGATTTCTCTGGCATTACTAAACAAAATGAACCGTAGTCACACATTTACCAAATCTGAATAATCTCTGATTCTTAAAATGTAAAACAAAATGCACATTGACACAGCACGAGCCGAGAGTCGAGTGTGGATATATTCCAAGAACAACAAATCCATTAGCTGTCTCATATGGAAAACGGTACCATTGAAAAGGCTTGGAAATGTATGCATGAATGCAGCCCAGGATTCTCCCCCTCGTTCTATCAACAGGGTCCAAATCATCTCCAGACCGTTTTTTGTTTGCTGCTAATTAGGCTTTCTTAAGGCCATTTAACTGGCATCTGTGCTCTGACACCCATCCAATGCAAACCAGGTGACAGAATAGAGAGAGAGAGGGGATAGAAAGAAGTGTGTGAGTGTACATAGCACATTCCACCCTCCTCCTCCAAAATGCCATAGAGGTCAATAACACAAGCAAACCATTTGAGATGTCTGGCAGAGAGCTCTTAACTTTGTCTGGCTGATAATAACATATCTGAAAACTATTTCTGCTGTAGTTTCATTATTTCTGATCACACATTACTTTGCTAAAAAAATAGATCGGGCATTGAAGTCTTTTCTCAGGAATCTGTCCTCAATATTTGGATAGAATCCTATCCTGGATATTCTCTCTGTCAGTCTATGTTGCCTTCCCTTAAACAGGTCCCTTGTAGAAGCAGCACTACATCTCCCTCATAGATCAGCCTGACCTGAGCAGCAGCCGGTCATTACGAGAGCTGTCTCCCTGTCCTCTCAGATAACCCAGTCTGATTCCCAGCCAGATTAAAGGCCTGGACACACAGCTACACTTCATTGTGGAGTTGATGTAGACTGTTCTAAACTAATTTCCTAATGAGGCCCTTATTTCAGACGATCATACTTATCTCAAAGCTTTGTCCCCGACGTACCTAACAGGGTGGAAAAAGACATCTCCAAGTGTTGCTTAATGTAATTGCTTGATAGCTGTGATCTCAATTTGTTATATAGACTAGAGTGAACTGGCTGTGGAGCCAGGGCCAATGGGAGTCCTGATCCTAAGCATCCTGTCTAGTCAATGAAGTCTGTTCTTGTCCCTCAGAATGTTCAAATCAACGTTTACTGGTCACGTACACAGATTTGCAGGTGCTGAGAAATGGTTGTGTTTCTAGCTCCAACAGTGTAATTATACCAATCAAAAATAAAAACATATTCAATACCATTGTAGCTAAATCACTGAGATCTTTAACTGCTATCCCTTACTACTTGATAGGGCCAAAATGTTTCCAACATAAATAATTTAACCAAAAGTTTGCCAAGAAGACGTCCAAACCTAGTTGCAGAAACAGGCAGCACCTCACAGTGACCGATCGTTGACGGTAGCGGACGAGTGGAGGGGTATCTGAAAGCCAGGTTAGAACAGCTATTGTTTGCGGGGTCCCTTACTGGAATTCCCCTCGTCTTTTCCACCTGTCATGGGTAGTGATTGCAGAGGCAGAGCAGCAGTGATTGTGGATCACAAGTGCCACACTGGCATGAAAGCCTTCAGGAAATCCCTCCAACAAAACGCCCGACGGGCTGGAATGTTGGCACCAGCCACGGGGCCCCAGAATCCCTCTACCCAGAACAGCACCATCAGAGGGGCTGGGAGGCATGTGATGCAGCGCGGATTGTTGTAGGCTGAGGTAGCATGCTCGGTTTGGAGGGAGTATGGGGGAGGGAGGGTTGGCATGGTATCAGTGGTTGGGAGGTTGGAGGGTGATTGGGGGGTGTTGGGGGCAGAAGCCAAAGCTGTAGTGGTAATCCCCAAATGGCAGGCTGAAGAGATGTTAGTGACTACATTCTGAGGCCTTCCATCACAGGCTGAAGTGGTATGGGTCTGCTCTGTCAAACTCATGTCAAAGGGCCATGGAACCTTGGTTCCAGTCTCAAGGATATTTAACGAGAGCTTTATGGTCGAGCAAGTTTAGTGTTACTCAACCATTGCCCCTTTGATGTTGCTGACCCGTTCCTCAGTTAACTGACACCATTTTTTCCCTAAGTGTTCGTTTTGACTTCTCTAGGGTAGGGGGCAGCATTCGGAATTTTGGATGAAATGCATGCCCAAATTAAACGGCCTGTTTCTTGGGCCCAGAAGATATGATATGCATATAACTGGTAGATTTGGATATAAAACACTTTAAAGTTTCCAAAACTGTTAAAATAGTGTCTGTGAGTTTACCTTCTTATGGCTGCATCCCGCTACCGGGATCGATATGACAGTAGCCAGATAAAGTGCAGGGCACCAAATTCAAAAAACAGAAATCTCATAATTAAAATTCCTCAAACATACATGTGTCTTATATCATTTTAAAGGTATTCTTGTTATTAATCCCACCAGTGTCCAATTTCAAATATTCTTTTCAGCGAAAGCACTACGATTATGTTAGGTCACCACCAAACCACAATAAGCACAGCCATTTTTCCAGCGAAAGATAGCAGTCACAAAAAGCAGAAATAGAGATAAAATTAATCACTAACCTTTGATGATCTTCATCAGATGACACTCATAGGACTTCATGTTACACAATACATGTATGTTTTGTTTGATAAAGTTCATATTTATAACAAAAAATCTGAGTTTACATTGGCGCGTTAGATTCACTAGTTCCAAAAACATCCAGTGATAGTGCACAGCCACATCGTTTCAACAGAAATACTCATCATAAATGTCGATGATAATACAAGTTATACACATGGAATTATAGATATACCTCTCCTTAATGCAGCCGCTGTGTCAGATTTCAAAAAAACTTTTCGGAAAAAGCAAATCATGCAATAATCTGAGACGGAGCTCAGAACAATAGCCAAATTAGCCGCCATGTTGGACTCAACAGAAACCAGAAAATACATAAATGTTTCCTTACCTTTGATGAACTTCATCAGAATGCAGTCCTAGGAATCCCAGGTCCACAATAAATGCTTGATTTGTTCGATAATGTCCGTTATTTATGTCCAATTAGCTACTTTGGTTCGCGCCTTTGGTAAACAATTCCAAAGTCAGAAAGCGCCTCCACTATAACGTGACGAAATGTCCAAAAGTTCCGTAACAGTCAGTAGAAACATGTCAAACGATGTATTGAATCTATCTTTAGAATGTTGTTAACATACATCTTGAATAACGTTCCAACCGGAAAATTAAATTGACTTCAGAAGAGCGATGGAACGGACGTCCTACTCATGTGAAGGCGCATGGTGAATGCGAGATCAGCCCGTGGAAGTGATTACTCATTCCTGTCTCCTTCGGCCCCCCTTCATATTAGAGTCATCAGACAAAGTTCTGTTGACTATTGACATCTAGTGGAAGCCGTAGGAAGTGAAAACTCATCTATATCTCGCTGTCATTTCAATTGAGAGCATGGTTGAAAATCTGACACCTCAGAAACAATTCGAACAGGAAGTGGAACTTCTCAGGTTTTTGCCTGCCATATGAGTTCTGTTATACTCACAGACATAATGCAAACAGTTTTATAAACTTCAGAGTGTTTTCTATCCAATATGAATAATAATATGCATATATTAACAACTGGGACTAAGGAGCAGGCCGTTTAATATGGGCACCTCTGTGCCCCTTTCATCCAAGCTACTCAATACTGCCCCTGCAGCCATAAGTTAACAGAACTGATTTGGCAGGCGAAAACCTGAGAAAAATCCATTCAGGAAGTAGTTTTTTTTTTGGTTTGTAGTTTTCTATTCAATTTCATTACAGTATCCCTTGACTTAGGACTCAACTTGCAGTTTCTATGCCTTCCACTAGATGTCAACAGTCTTTAGAATGTGTTTCAGTCTTGTATTCCGAAAAATGAGGAAGTAAGAGCAGTCTGAGTGGACCCTAAAGTTTCACGGAGCTTTTTCTTGCGCAAGACCGAGAGAGTGCGTTTCTTGTTTACATTTTATATTGACGACGTTATTGTACGGTTGAAATAGTATCGATTATTTAGGCTAAAAACAACCTGAGGTATGAATATAAACATCGTTTGACATGTTTCTATGAACTTTACGGATACAATTTGGATTTTTTTGTCTTCCTGTTTTGACTGCGTTTCAGCCTGTGGATTACTGAAGAAAACGCGCAAACAAAACTGAGGTTTTTGGGTATAAAGAGACTTTATAGAGCAAGAGGAACATTTATTGAGTAAATGAATGTCTGCTGAGTGCAACCATATGAATATCATCAAAGGTAAGGGATTCATTTTATCTCTATTTCTAAATTCTGTAACTGTTCTATTTGGCTGGCTACTGTTTGTAATGATTTGTCTTGTGGGCTATGTTCTCATAATCGTAATGTATGCTTTCGCCGTAAAGCATTTTTTCAATCTGACATCGTGGTTGGATTCAAAAGAAGTTAATCTTTAAACCTATGTAAAATATGTTTTGTTTTCTGAATTTCTGTATTTGAATTTGGCGCCCAGCAGTTTCACTGGCTGTTGAAGTGGTGGGACGCTACCGTCTCACGTGCCCAAGAGAGGTTAATGGAAGCTGTCCTCCGAAGAGGAGAACCATGCACTTGATACCAGTCCTTGCTTGAATATAATTTTAGAGGTTGGCAGTGATGAAGTAAAAACACTAAAACTGAGTTATTTATTTATCAGTAACAATGCCAAAAATAATATTCTAGTAATCATTAATCATATCATAAAGCTGTTGTTTCAGATCTTCGTACACAAGTCAAGACACTTCTCTGGCCTGTGGGAATGCAGTTCATTTCTTGAGTCTCTCTGCATGCAGCAAAGCCATGAATCTTATATCGAACATGACACTAATGATTCTGTGAGTATCATTGTAAATTCCAAAGGGGAAAGGAGTTCATGTTGGAATGTGCTGTGCACCAAGCTCAAAACTCATTGTCAATGGGAGACAACAGCTTGCAAAAATCTGGTTCCACCACAGAAGAGGAAAGATGAGAATGTGGGAAAGAAAAGACGGAGGGATGCGAAGAAAAATAGAGGGAACGAAAAGCAGTCCTTGGTCTAAATTGATTAATCATCGGTTTAAATCTTCATCTGTCTAACTTAACTGCAGTCAAGGGAAAAAAGAGCAGCGGCTCAGAGCGTGGTAATACACAAAACACAACTCCCTGCCCCGTCAGGACCATACCTGGATCCTCCATGCAGCTTTACCACTGAGGACCGCTTTGGAAATAAGTGTTTAATGTGTTATCATCTTAATCTCTTCATTCAAAGACTCAATCATGGACACTTACTGACAGTTGTGGCTGCTTTGTATGATGTATTGTTGTCTCTACCTTCTTGCCCTTTGTGCTGTTTTCTGTGCCCAATAATGTTTGTACAATGTTTTGTGCTGCTACCATGTTGTTGTGATGTTGTGTTGCTACCATGCTGTGTTGTCATGTGTTGCTGCCTTGCTATGTTGTTGTCTTAGGTCTCTCTTTATGTAGTGTTGTGTTGTGTCTCTTGTTGTGATGTGTGTTTTGTCCTGTATTTATATTGTATTTATTATTATTTTTTAATCCCAGGCCCCCATCCCCGCAGGAGCCCTTTTGCCTTTTGGTAGACCGTCATTGTAAATAAGAATGTGTTCTTAATTGACATGCCTAGTTAAATAAAGGCTAAATAAATATATATATATAATATTGAGGTTGG
This sequence comes from Salvelinus fontinalis, assembly GCF_029448725.1. Classification (NCBI taxonomy): domain Eukaryota; kingdom Metazoa; phylum Chordata; class Actinopteri; order Salmoniformes; family Salmonidae; genus Salvelinus; species Salvelinus fontinalis. Next base: position 23,244,993 of record NC_074677.1, on the reverse strand, counting down.
TCTCCCACCATTGGCGTTACAGCTCTCTCTTTGTAAGCACAGAGCTGAGGGTTCTCAATCACTCACCATGCTTCATAACATAAACAAAAACCTGGCCAATAAGCCTGCCGCTGTTAATCCACAGCTTCCCCCGTCTCCCTTCTCCTCCTCCCCTCCCTCCCTTCCCCTCATCAAAGTCACACAGGCTTTGAAAAGACAGATGTTTGTTTCCATCAGCAGAATTAATGAGAACATCAATTGCTCCCCCCAACAGACTGGCTTCACCAGGCCAGCTCCTACTCTGCCTGGCCTTGAAAAGGGAAGTAAATATTAGGACGTACTATTTAGAAGGGGCAGGAAACATTCAGGCCATGATCGGGGCATGAGAAGGGCAGATAACGTTCAGGGCAGGGGGGAAGACAAGAGGCTGGATGGGGGGTCAGGGAAGGCAAGCAGAATCCAGACCTCTTGCGCCTCAGGATGATTAGACACTGATGGGGGGTTATGGGCATGACCGTTTGGGGGGAAATATTTGCTTGTCGTAATGAGAGGTCGATCCAAAATTAGGGAAATATTTGCTTATTGTAATGAGAGGTCGAGCCCAAAATAGCTTCCATGCCTCCCTGGGGGCACTGAGTAGCTGGGTATTATAGAAGCATAGAACAGAGAAGGTTGGTAAAGTCTAATCAGCCAAGGACTGGGGATGAAACAAAGAGACACACTCAAAAGGAAGCCCCTGATTTCATTTCACCATCTCCTCTTAAGCCCCCTGGCCTGTAACATCCCCTCCCCCGTCTCTCTTCAGTATCCTCTGTTCTACCCCCACCACCACACAGTAACCCCCCCCCCCCCCCCCCCCCCCGCCTCAGCAAACACAGACCCTCTCTAGAATAACATACAGGGCCAAATTAAGATGGAGCACTGCATTCGTCATCTAGGCCTGTTATCCTCTGAAATAAAGACAAATACTCCTGCATTACATATCATGTTGCACATTATCCATACCCAACCTTACAGGAAAAAACACATGAATTGCACATGTGAACCAGTGTGAAGTCTTCCAAAAACAAATGTTTTTAAGTGAATACGTGATCTTATGTGAAGTTGATGTGTTTTCCAAATGTGAACTCGTTGTTTTTCTTTAAGGGCATTCTCACCAGAGGAAGAAATGCATTTTCGTTACATTGGCCGATCCATTGCAGTGTTCAGACTCAGAAAGAATGAGACAGAGGGGGTTGCTGTGCGATCATAGGCACCTCTCTTTTAGGGCAGCTTAAAGGATCTGCCTTCAGGAGACAAGGAGCCAATGTTTAGTTGAACCCTAACAAGATTTTAATCTTGGACCATTTTGAGGGCAGCGAGCAAAGTAATGAGAGTGTGTCTGCTAGCTGCTTGGTGTGCATCTAGCTTCACCACTTTATTTGGGTTTAATTTCCAAACACTTTCAATATGGCCCAGTAAATCAGAGTCACATCAGACACAGGTATGTTATAGTGGACCTGTGGCCTGTGAATTTCCACTAGGATGTAGGCTGAGTAAACGGATCCTAGATCTGTGCCTAAGGGCCACTTCATTCTACCACAGACTTCAGAGTCATAGAAAATTGATGATTTCAGCACCTTCATTAGACATATACTAAATAAAAATATAAACGCAACATGCAACAATTTCAAAGATTTTACTGAGTCACAGTTCATATAAGAAATCATTCATTGGGCCCTAGTCTATGGATTTCACATGACAGAGCAAGGGTGCAGCGATGGGTGGGTCTGGGAGGGCATAGGCCCACCCACTGGGGAGTGAGGCCCAGCCAATCAGAATAAGTTTTTCCCCACAAAAGGGCTTTATTACAGATAGAAACACTCCTCAGTATCCCCTTCCTCCCTCAGACAATCCTGCAGGTGAAGAAGCCGGATGTGGAGGTCCTGGGCTGACGTGGTTACATGTGGTCTGCGGTTGTAAGGCCGGTTGGACGTACTGCCAAATTCTCTAAAATGACGTTGAAGGCGGCTTATAGTAGATAAATGAACATTCATTTCTCTGGCAACAGCTCTGGTGGACATTCCTGCAGTCAGCATGCCAATTGCATTCTCCCTCAAAACTTGAGACATCTGTGGCATTGTGTTGTGTGACAAAAATGCACATTTTAGTGGCCTTTTATTGTCCCCCAGCACAAGGTGCACCTGTGTAATGATCATAATGTTTAATCAGCTTTTTGATATGCCACACCTGTCAGGTGGATGGATTATCTTGGCAAAGGAGAAATGCTCACTAACAGGCATGTAAACAAATGTGTCCACAAAACTTGATAGAAAGAAGCTTTTTGTGCGTATGGAACATTACTGGGACCTTTATTTCAGCTCATGAAACATGGGACCAACACTTTACATGTTGCGTTTATATTTTTGTTCAGTGTACTACAATTTTCTATGGTGGATTATCAGATGATTGATGTTCATATTTGGTTACCAAATCATAAAAATCTATATTGAGAGATTTGTATTTTTAGCATGGAATAAAATAGGAATTGCCACCTACTCCCAGTGCATGTCTCTAATCAGACAATTCACAAGATCCTCAGTAGAAATCACTACTGCAAACACTCATAATCACACATAATGGCTTCACAGACAGCCATTTCTACTCAATCTTCACTAAATAGATGGCATTACCTCATCCACTGAAATAAATATGGAAGCAATTAAAGTAGCGGGGAATCTGGCTACTCAAACTTACCCATACATTGGATGGGAAGATATATTTAAATAAATGTGTGTGTTTATATATTTAATATCCCCCTAATCACTTAAAATCCTTTATTTTTATTACTCTACAAAAGATTACGAAAACAGAGCACAGGTTGAAAGATTTTGAGGGCAGGTTGACTAAATTACCGTGATGCGCTTGATTTGCAGTTAGGAGGGGGGACGTCTCAATTCTATACCTCAGCCATTAATTTGGGAACCAGAGAAAGTGGCCAGATATAACCTGATCAAAGAGGACTGCGACTGACTGGGTCATATAGTGAGCTCATGAGGGTAACCCACTTTAAGTCCTGGCAGTACGTCACCTGGCACTATGTACTGTACACTGTCAGAAGAAATGGTGCTATATAAAACCAAAAGGGTTCAATAGCTTGCTTCATATATAGTCTTCCAAAAGGTTGTTAGAACTGGAAAGCACCCTTATTGTTCAGCAGTGTAAAGGTTTCCTACCAAGGCAGTGGCAGTTAGAGTATGGTTCCTTACCTATCCAATTAGCTACTCCAGACAGTAAAATCCCTATCATGCAATATGAAGGTATTAGCCTGATGAACATAGCAAAGTATGAACATCAAAACGAGTGAGGGAAAAATTGAAAGCCTGTGTTTCAGCCCAAGAATGATATGTGTCAGATTCCTGAGAGCAGTGGGCTTGTGCCAGTCTTAACATTAAAGGCCCCTTCCATCTGTATATCACATTATAATACCGTCATGATAAATACATCACACATGGTGCTTAAATGCCAGTGTTGTGTTGGAAGAATGAGATTTTGTTCTTAATAAATGGCTCGGGTTTATTAGCTATCACTCTAACATGCTCACGTTACTGAGATAGCATAACACCAATGCTTAGCCAAACTACGGTGACCCTTCAGGATAACAATACGGTGAGTCACAAGACACACAACAACTCACAGGGGCTATATAACTGTGTGTCTGTGTGTGTGTGTGTGTGTGTGCGTGCGTGCGTGCGTGTGTGTGTGTCCTCAACCCTGCTCAGTAATGTCAATTAGTTAGCCGTTTTCCCACTGGGTTTATTGACTCCTCAGGGTGCAGACTTCTCTGTAGGCCCTCTGTTCAGATCCACTGTGATTACACGGCTCGCTGTTAACCTTTCCCAAAGCACTTAGCTCTCTGTGCCTCTTTCGTCCTCGCTCCCTCTCTTTTCGCCTCGCTCCCTCTCTTTTCGCTCCCTCTCTTTCTTCCTCTTCACTCTGTTTTGGTAACACCATTGACTCACGCCTTTAAAAAGACATGGATGTTCTCAATGCATGGAGATTTATGTTCACTTTTTAAATTTAATCGTAACAGTGTCAAAAAGCAGTATCATAAAACGAGGCAATGCATGGTTGTCAGCTTAAGTTAGTTTTGTGTAATGAAAATCTTTTTCCATTATAGAAACACCCTTACTGAAAAACCACATGAATTTTTAGTGAACACGTGAAGTGTTCCAAAAACAAATGCTTTCATGTGATCATAATGATCTTACAGAGCATTCGGAAAGTATTTAGACCCCTTCCTTTTTTTCACATTTTGTAACGTTACAGACTTATTCTAAAATGGATGAAAGAAATGTTTTTCTGTTAGGGTATTTAGAGGTTAATGCAATTGGAACAAGTATCTAAAGACATCAATTAACATGAATGGTGTCCTTTTATCTAAATCACATGGTATGTTTCGCAACTCCTTCATAACTACTTCTTTTAGTGCTGAGACACTGTCAATAATGACTGCTCTCTATGTCAAGAGTCTTGATCTTCAATATTATGAGAGCATCTGTATTGTATCTATGGTGATTGTTGACTGACTTGATTTTGGGGGGAAAGCACCATAGAAATAGAATAACCTGTAATTCTATTTCTCTGGAAAGTACCCATTATATCTACATATTTCTCCACTAAACCAACCTCCATATCCTTCCTTCACCAGTTCCCCTGATCCCCCATCTCACCCATTTTACCAGTTAGTCCTAACTGCCCTGGAGCACCGGCCAGCTGCCTGATTTCAGAAAACAACAAAAGCAGCATTTAACAGCACATACTGCTGGGCCCTATTTACAAAGGGCTGGAGGGTGGGTGGGGAGTGGCTCACAAAAGTCAATTTACAGTATGGGTCAGTACATCTCAAAGCCTTTACTACTCCAGTCAAATTCTTTGTCTCCTTCGTTCACAGCAAGTATCTAGACCATAGGGTACACAAAGGTGATGGTCATTATTATGGTCTTAGCTGACATCAACCCCTAGAGATTTTCACTGCTGTCCATTAAACTCTCCTTTCCCCTGTCGATTACAGGCCATTTCACGCAGAACCAGGGTCATACCAATTCCACTACCATTGCTCTGGCTAAACATTAATCTCTGGAAAATACATAGAAACGTTAACTTTAGCGACAATTAGTTTGTGTTGATTCTATGGGTGTTCTAAAGCTGCTGTGGTGGTGAAAGGCTGAGCAACAAAACTGCCTGGCCATTCTGTTTACATGTTCTGTCCGCTTCTCTCAGTACTTTGTGTAGAAAGAAAGAGAACAGACAGAATGTGCAACAAGTTGATTTTCTTTTAGCTACTAGTGGTCCTCTCTAAAATGGATACCCAATGACTGGCTCCAGCAGCGCGCCGACACCGGCCTCGGGGACGACCCGGAAGGTGAGGCGCAGGGCGATCCGGCCGGGGATGGTGGAACTCCCGCAGCAGTTCAGGGTCCAACACATCCGCCACCGGAACCCAGCACCTCTCCTCCGGGTCGTACCCTCTCACTCCACGAGGTACTGAAAGCCCCTCGCTTGACGCCTCGAATCCAGGATGGAATGGACGGAGTACGCCGGGGCCCCATCAATGTCAGGTAAACCCTCATCCTCACATAGCCGCTGTCTCCGCTTGCGACAGGGGATACACGTAACTTCTGGGAAGTGCAGCGTCTACCAGGAGATTTATCGCACAATCCCCCCGTCGATGGGGTGGTAATTGAGTTCCCTTCTTTTTACAGAAGGTGAGAGCCAAATCGACATATTCTGGGGGGATGCGCACGGTGGAGACCTGGTCTGGACTTTCCCCCGTTACAGCACCAACCGAAACCCCTACACACCTCCCTGAACACTTTCGCGACCACCCCGTGAGAGCCCTCTGTTGCCATGAAATGGTGGGGTCATGACGAGCTAACCAGGGAAGGTTTAGTACCACGGGAAACGCAGGAGACTCAATGAGGAAGAGACTGATTCTCTCCTCGTGACACCCCTGCGTCACCATGGCCAGGGAGATGGTGGCTTCCCTGATTAGCCCGGACCCTAATGGTCAACTATCCAGAGCGTGTACCGGGAAAGGTCTAACCACAGGAATAATGGGGATCCCTAAAACAAGGGCGAGCGCTCTGTCGATAAAATTCCCAGCCGCACCTGAATCGACGAGCGCCTTATGCTGGAAATGCGGGGAAAACTCAGGAAAACAAACAGGTACAAACAGTTGGACAACAGAGGACTCTGGATGAGAGTGGTGCAGACTCACCTGGGGTGACGCCAGAGTGCCCTGCCTGCTGCCTCAACTCCCAGAGGGACCAACCCGGCACCGACCGGCAGTGTGCCCTCTGTGGCCACAGATGGTGCACGTGAAGGCCCCTCCTCAAGCCTCCCTACGCGCAGCCCCTCCCAGCTTCATGGGCACCGGAGCGGGGGTGCTGGAAGATGGAACCGACAGAGCCCTCTGTGGACGTCCGCGGGTGACCAGCAGGTTATCCAACCGGATGGACAGATCCACCAGTTGGTCAAAAGTGATGGTGGCATCCCTGCAGGCCAACTCCAGTCGGACGTCCTCGTGCAGGCTGCCTCGGTAGTGGTTAATAAGGGCCATGTCGTTCCATCCTGCTCCGGCGGCCAAGGTCCGGAATTCCAGGGCGAACTCCTGGACGCTCCTTGTCCCCTGCCTCAAGTGGAAGAGCCGTTCCCTACCTTCGGGTGGATGGTCGAAGACGGCCTGGAAGCGGCGGGTGAACTCCTCAAAGTGAACTCCTCAAAGTGCCCACTCCAGAGCTCTCCCCGAGAGGCATGAGACGAGGGCGGACACGCTCTCCCTTCCCGAGGGAGCTGGGTGAACGGGGCCAGGTATAGGTCCAGCTGTAATAGGAACCCCTGGCACCGTGCTGCAGTCCCATCATACTCCCTGGGAAAGGAGAGACGCATGCCACTGGGACTGGATCCAGGAGGGACGGGTAGAGGTAACCCCGGTTGCGCTGGTTGAGGCACTGGAGAGACTTCCTGTCTCTCCCAGCGGTCCATGGTCTGGACAACGCGATCTATCGTGGCACTGAGATGTTGCAGCATTGCCGAGTGTTCCCGGACGCGCTCGTGGACTACTCTGACCGGGGTAAATGCTCCTGCTGACTCCATGGGTGGTGTGAAATTCTGTCTGGTGTGTGCGTACTGGTAGCGAAGTCAGGTGCAGGAGAGCAGAGAGTTGTGAAAAGGCGCACACTTTATTGAGGCAGGAGAAACCAACAGACGGACGCAACTGTGTCAAAACCTCCAGCCCATAGGCAAAAGTGCAAAACGCGCAAAACAGTCACAATAATCTATGTTTAGCAATAAACATCTTCGTGAACAACACGGTATAAGCAAACCAGTCTGGCTCGTCAACAATTAACACGTGACACAAACAATTTCACACAAAGACATGAGGGGGAACAGAGGAATAAATACATACAGTGTGATTGGGGAATGAAAACCAGGTGTGCAGGGAACAAGATGAAACAAATGGATCAATGAAAAATGGAGCGGCGATGGCTAGAAAGCCGGTGACGTCGACCGCCTAACGCCGCCGCCCGAACAAGGATAGGAGCCGACTTCGGCGGAAGTCGTGACAAATTCGTAGGATTTGTACGTAAATCTGTTCCCTCCATTTAGTACGATATATTACGTTACGTTTGGTTATATTAATAGCGGTTGTATAATATCATACGAATTAGAGGACGTATAGTATCATATGTCTTAGTGGCTCTGCAGATCTTACGCAATGCAACGATTCGGAGCGTAACGCAGTATATCGATATAAAATTAATTCTCACAAAAACGGGTGGCTTCTGATGTAGTCCTGCTTATGCTGCTCACAACACAGTTTTGTTCCACTCAAATACTGTAAGGGGATGGAGAATTCCTTGCACAGCCGTGGGGGTAGTGTTGTGTGTGTGTAGGCAATGAATCTGTATTTTACCACCAAACTCGCTTGGTTCATTGATCTGATCTTTAGGCTATGCATCAAAGAACAGTCTATTTTGCATTGATAACAAATATCGCCCTTTGAGCGCATTCCTATGCTTAGACGTTGCTGATGCCTGACAGCTCTTACAATGCCTGGATAGGTATTTAAGTATCAGCTAACCTAATCATATGTTATAGCTGTTTCTCAGTCGATGACACAGTTGATGACATGGCACACAACCGTTGGTTGTTGCGTCGCGATGTAAACATTGGTTGTTGCTTCGCCATGCCTTAGCTGTGGAACGCACCCTTTCTCAATGAGGCTGTATTTTTACCACCAAATTCGCTTGGTTGAAATGGAACCAGAAAAAAATGTATTTTATTCTTCTTTCTCTTTAGGTCTATTCTATCAATTTAAACTGCTCTAAAAAATAATCACCAGTGTTGCTATAAATCCATGAAAACAAAAGTGATGAAAATGTAAACGCTGTTCCTTGATCTGATCTATAGGCTATGCATCAAAGGAGCATATTTTGTGTTGATACCCAAATAAAACCCCAACAACGGTTCAAACAATAAAACAACATTGTAGCCTTATTAGAATCCCCACCAAAAGGGTCATTTGTTTAGAAATAATAACTACCCAATTTTAGGATATTTTGAAACCGTAAAAAGAGCTGCTAGCCATGTGGATTTTATCCAGGAGCAAAAATGATGACATTCTATTTTTAGCTGATATGGGAGCGAATACATTCGGGCAGCATATTAAACTGGTATAATGTTGAAGGGTGTGCTTGAAAGAATGCACATAACTCTGAAATGTTGGGTTGTATTGGAGAGAGTATCAGTCTTAAATCATTTTCCACACACGGTCTGTGCCTGTATTTAGTTTGCATGCGAGTGAGGGACGAGAATCCACTCTTACATAGGTATGTGGTTGCAAAGGGTGTCTTAATTAACAACGCGATTTGCCAAGGCAAGAAACTCTGAGCGCAGCCCTATCCAGAAATCTGGCAGTGGCTTCTGATTAAATTACATTTTCACAGAACTGCTTGTTGCAATTTCGATCAGGCTCTCTTGTTCAGATATCGGTAAGTGGATTGGAGGCAGGGCATGAAAGGGATAATGAATCCAGTTGTTTGTGTCGTCCATTTCGGGAAAGTATCTGCGTAATTGCGCACCCAGCTGGCTCAGGTGCTTCGCTATATCACATTTGACATTGTCGGAAAAGCTTGAGTTCATTTGCACACAAAAAAATCATATGGAAAGACCTGTGTGTTGTCCTTGTTAATGCAGACAGAAAAGAGCTCCAACTTCTTAATCATAGCCTCAATTTTGTACCGCACATTGAATATAGTTGCAGAGATTCCCTGTAAATCTAGATTCAGATCATTCAGGTGAGAAAAAACATCACCTAGATAGGCCAGTCGTGTGAGAAACTCGTCATCATGCAAGCGGTCAGACAAGTGAAAATTATGGTTGGTAAAGAAAACTTTGTGCTCGTCTCTCAATTTAAAAAAAAGTTGTCAATACTTTACCCCTTGATAACCAGCGCACTTCTGTATGTTATAAAAGTGTTCTTCAGGGGCCTTGCTTTAACAAAGTTAACAATTTTCACTGTAGTGTCCAAAACGTCTTTCAAGCTGTCAGGCATTCCCTTGGCAGCAAGAGTCTCTCGGTGAATGCTGCAGTGTACCCAAGTGGTTTCGGGGGCAACTGCTTGCACGCGCGTTACCACTCCACTATGTCTCCCTGTCATGGCTTTTGCGCCATCAGTACAGATACCAACACATCTTGACCACCAAATCCATTTGATGTCACAAAGCCGTCCAGTACTTTAAAAAATATCCTCTCATGTTGTCCTGGCTTCCAATGGTTTGCAGAAGAGGATGTCTTCCTTAATAAACGTAAATGACATATACCAGGAGCTGTGCCAGGCCCACCACGTCTGTTGACTCATCCAGTGTCACGTTCTTTCAAAATCGAACCCAGAAGCAGACCAGGAGCGTAGGAAGAAGGTGAGAATTTATTTACAATTGAATGTGAATGGGTAGATATATCCAGGAGGCGTAGCGGACGGCGGTGGTGAATTGATGGGAGTAAATAGGTGAATCCAATGGAGTAGCGGAATCCTCCGTCGGCCAGGCGGGAATGGGGTGAATGATCCGGGTGAGTAACTGAAGACAAAACAAACGGAGGTAAGTTCAAGGCAAGCAATACGTAAAAGAAAACAACAAAACAAATACTATCCAACTTGAGGCTGATACTATGGCACAACATACTGTTCATGGCTAACGATCCGGCAGGGAATGGATGTCAGGTCAGAGCTTTTGAAGGGAAGAGGTGATGATCAGGACAGGTGTGCAGATTACTGATGGGATACAGGTGCGGGTGAACATCAATCTCCCAACAAGCTAATTCGCCCGGCAACCAGACAGGGTGCGTTCCAGGACACCGGAAACACACTCCAGGACAGAAACACAGGCAAACACGGACTCAGGAAGCGGGATTCGTGACATCCAGCTGTAACGCATATAATTCACTGGCTTGTATGCGAAGCAGTAATTGTTTCAAAACATCTCCTGCCATGTCACTGATGCGTCTTGAAACAGTGTTGTTTGATGGAGGAATTGTCTGTATAGTTTTTTGGGCCTTTTCCCACAGCATTGTCCCAGCCATACCCACAGCAGCAGGAATAATGAAGTCCTCCACAATAGTATGGGGCTTGCCTCTCCTAGCCACCCGGGAGCTCACCATATAAAACGCTTCTAGCCCCTTCTTATTAATGGTATCTGTTGCTTTAATACATCTTACTATTTGAAAGTCGTCTTTATTCTCGCTCAAAAAACTCCCTGGGCTTATTTTTTAAATTGTCACATTTTGTTTCTAAATGTCTGCGCATTTAGAGGTTTCCCGCTAGAGAGTAACGGTTAATGTGATTGGATGTTAATTATTTGACTAGGCTACCTGTATCTGACATTGTGTTATTATTTCGCTGAACACTAGATGGTTTCATTTTATTTTTGGCAGAGAAAAGAGGCTACTCAGGTGATTAAAAAAACTCACCCAAATTTTGAGCCCCGTTGGAAAATATAAATGTACTGTTTGAAAATGTGAAGAATTTGTGTTTATTTTTTGAATAAATTAGTATTTTATTTATTTAAAAAAAATGTGAATCACATTTTTATTTGGTATACCCCAGTTTGGAATACCTGGTCTACACCATTAGACCATTAGTACATTCCATATCATATGTCTTGGAGGTGCTCAGAAATACGTATAGTTTACTTCGTATGGCTCTAATGCCAGGCTGTGGAAAATCCTTCATGTTACCATTAGTAAAAGTGCACTGTCTTTGTGTTCAAAGGGTCAAGTGGAGGCCTTGTGAAAGGATGGTGTTTACTATTGCACTCCAAGTCAAGAGTCAACATACAGCCATATACTGTCCATTCACATCACACCCACACACACCAACATGGACTCAGGGGTAGATGTAACATGGTAAACGAAAATCTAGGACATTCAAATTAGTATGATATGTTACGTTGGTATGGTATGTATTCATTTGCAGATGTCCATCATCCATTTCGGATGATATGTTCCGAATTACAATTCATATGATATGTTACGAATTACAGTTCGTATGATATGTTACGAATTACAATATGTATGTTATGTTAAGAATTGCAATTCTTACAATATGTTATGAATTTGTAATACGTATGATATGTTACGAATTCCAATTTGATGTGAATGTTAGCTAGGTGGCTAATGTTAGCTAGGATTAGGGTTAAGGGTTAAGGGTAGGGTTAGGAGTTAGGTTAGGGGAAGGGTTATCGTACATGCTAAGTAGTTGCAAAATAGCTAAAGAGTACTAAGTAGTTGCAAAGTTGCTAAAATGCTGAAGTTGTCCAAGGTGAGATTCAAACACGCAACCTTTGTGTTGCTAGACATTTGTGTCATACGCCTACCCATCCACCCGGTCCAACCACCCTCCTTTAGTTTTTGCCCAAAGTAACCTTCTGTCTTATGTAACCATACCAAACGTAACATATACTAATTTGAGTGTCCCGTATTTCCATTTACTATGTTACATCTAGTCTATGAGACCAGCATGCACACAGTCTATGACAGCATGGCTTTAGTGGACTCACTGTTCACTATTCTTTCTCCCAGAACTCTAGCTCTCCACCCGCTACCCTCCTCCAACACCCATGTACCCCCCACACCCATTCCCCATCATGACAGATTGTGTCCATCCTTAGTTGCTGGCACTGCTTTTAGAATGCTGACAGATAGGTTCACAGGGCGCCCTTTGAAGATTCTAAGTAGATAGTGTCCATTGTTCACTCCTTCTACACTGTGTTTCTATATGCCATATGTACTGTTCTAACACAGCATGAAAACAGGGTTATGTATCCATGACACTGGCTTGTCTGGATTACAGGAAACATTGTGGGTGCGTTCGAGCGGATCACTTTTGTCAAAATGTTGACCAACGTTGGTCACCGCCTTTCAAAGTGTGTTGCATTATGGTATAAAAATTGTCCGACATGCGACAACATGTCAACTGCATGACTTTTACAACAACCACGTGATCAAAGGTCATGATCTTTCGACTGCAGTTGACTGGACATTTCAACCGTTGCTCCTCACCAACTGCAACTTGAAGTCGGAATCAAAGCATTGTTCGAGGCAACCTTCTTCTGTTTTTTGGAAGCAAAAGGCACTACATGCTCATAAATGGTTGATGTCGCCAACTATCATTGGTTATTATCAATGCAATGTTTACTGTTTTGAGTGGATGACTATTTAGAGTTTAAATAAAACTTTATTCTTACATCCTTAGGATCTAAATACATGTGATCCAAATTTCTAACATAAATAAATGAAATATCCTACTGTACCTATCTAGATGTAATGTTGTGTCCCATGTTATAGTCTACAATTTGTCTTGTATGCAATTTTGCTGTCACCAAAGAAATGCAAATTTGTTGATTGTCTATTAAGTGTGAATAAAATAGAATGCATATTGTAAGCTGCATGTGGGTTATTTTAGGGGATTTCTACACTGGCAATTTTAGAGGCTTAATCTGTGTCCGGGAAATAGACCCTTAATGAGCAGACAAATGCTTTGAAAGGCTGGTCATGGCTCACATCAACACCATAATCCCAGACACCCTGGACCCACTCCAATTTGCATACCGCCCTAACAAATCTGCAAATCTGCATGACTCAATCTTTATTGCACTCCACACTGCCCTTTCCCACTTGGACAAAAGGCACCTACAGTATGTGAAAATGCTGTTTATTGACTATAGCTCAGCGTTCAACAATATAGTGCCCTCCAAGCTCATAACTAAGCTAAGGACCATGGGACTGAACACATCCCTCTGCAACTGGATCCTGGACTTCCTGATGGGACATCCCCAGGTGGTGAGGGTAGGCAACAACACATCCGCCACACTGACCCTCAACACGGGTGCCCCTCAGGGGTGCGGGCTTAGTCCCCTCCTCTACTTCCTGTACACCCATGACTGTGTGGCAGTGCACAACTCCAACACCATCAGCGATGATGATGAGACAGCCTATGGGGAGGAAGTTAGAGACCAGGTAGTGTGGTGCCAGGACATAAACTTCTCCCTCAACATCAGCAAGACAATGGAGCTGATCGTGGACTACAGGAAACGGAAGGCCAAGCAATCATCATCGACAGGGCGGTAGTGGATGGGGGTAGAGAGTTTCAAGTTCCTCGATGTCCACATCACTAAGGATCTATCATTGTCCAAACACACCAACACAGTCATGGAGAGGGCACGAAAACGCATCTCCCCCTCAAGACGCTGAAAAGATTTGGCATGGGTCCTCAGGTCCTCAAAAAGTTGTACACCAGCCCCATTGAGAGTATCTTGACTGGCTGCATCACTGCTTGGTATGGCAACTGCTTGGCATCCGACCACAAGGCGCTGCAGAGGGTAGTGCTTACAGCCCAGTACATCATGGGGCTGAGCTCCCTGCCATCCAGAACCTCTATACCAGGTAGTGTCAGAGGAAGGCCCTAAAAATTGTCAAAGATTCCAGCCACATAGACTGTTCTCTCTGCTACCACATGGCAAGCGGTACCGGTACCAATGCAGCTTGTTTGGAACCAACAGGACCCTGAACAGCATCCACCCCCAAGGCATAAGACTGCTAAATTAACCAAATAGCTAGCCGGACTATCTGCATTTACTTTTTTTGCACAAACTTTTTTGACTCATCACATACGCTGCTGCTACTGTTTATTATCTGTCACTTTATTCCTAGTTATATGTACATATATAACTCAATTACCTCGTACCACTGCACATTGACTCTGTACTGGTACCCCTTGTATAATGCCAAGTTATTGTTACTCATTGTGTATCTACTATTACGTTATTGTTATGTGTTTTATTTTTCTATTATTTCTCTACTTTCTTTGTCTCTGCATTGTTGGGAAGGGCCTGTAAAGTAAGCATTTCACTGTTAGTCTACACCTGTTGTTTACAAAACATGTGACATATAACATTATACTAGATTCGATTTGAAGTACCCCAGACAACAGTCGTGGGTTCAATACCAAGTGCATTTGAGTGCTTGGCATATTACTTGGTATATTGTTTACCCTGTAACTTATGTGAACTGATGTACATGTGGAGTATAATTATTGTCATGTTTTTTACCCAGTAACTTATCCTATCACATGAGTGCTTTGTCATTCATCTGATTGAATAAAATGCTGTTCTTTACATGCTTACTGACAAAAGCAACATAAAGGTTGAGAATTAAAGAAATTCACGCAGTCTATAGTGATGATGACATGCAATCAATTACCATACAGGAATAATCTTTGTGGACTCCATTTAATCACATCTGTTATAATTCCATGTTGCACAATCACAAATAATAATGAGGAAGGTACAAGAAATGAAGTAATGGCAAGTAACAGGGGAGGTTAGCATTTTTTGGTGGGTATGATATTTGTGCGTCTGTAACTTTCCCACTCATCATTATTGACGATTCATTCAGGACTATCCGTAATCATGGTAGCATCCACATTAATGTACATGTTTAGAAGTGTTTAGAAACATATGCTATTCTTTTTTACAATGTAAATGATTCCAAAGTGACACAATACATTATTTACTATTCATTTCTACTGGGCACTAAATAATCTGAAACACAACCAAAACAAACAGCAAATGCATCCAACAAATTTGTAGTGTCACAAGCTTGATGCAATCATTCCATGTTAGGAATATGGGACAAAATACTAAACTTTTGACTACTTTAATACACATATACAGTACCAGTCAAAAGTTTGGACACACCTAGTCATTCAAGGGTTTTTCCTAATTTTTTACTATTTTCTACATTGTAGAATAATAGTGAAGACATCAAAACTATGAAATAACACATATGGAATCATGTGGTAACCAAAAAAGTCTTAAACAAATATTTTATATTTCAGACACTTCAATGTATCCACCCCTTGCCTTGTTGATAGCTTTGCTGTCATTCCTAAACGGTTGACCCGATATGGATGATAATAACCTCAAATTAAAGCTGACAGTCTGCACTTTAACCTCAGCGCCATATCATTTCAAATTTAAAGTGCTGTAGTACAGAGCCAAAAGAAGACTAAATGCTTCACTGTGCCAATAATTACGGAGGGCTCTATGTTCTCATTCTAGTAGCCTGTGCACTCACTACCTGCTAATATTTTGAGAAAACCATCCCAAAAATACAAAACAAGTCCTGTGAATGTTAGAAAGAGCTTGGCATGGTATCTTATTTCCTTATCATCAAAATATTAATTCCTTAGAACATGTTGACCATGTTTAGCTTTGTGTAGAAGTGTAATTTTGATAACATCAACTTTATCGACATTAACAAAGGTGATTGCCATGTCTCCCATTGTAACGTTTTCTAGAAACAGCAGAAGTTGTCTGACTTGCTGTCGGTGCATTTGTACCTCCCCCGACTTTACTCGTCAACTTCCGCTTACAGTCGGCTACTTTCGCCTTACCACTCAAACGCGCCCAGTGTATCTGGAATCCACTCCGCTGTACATTTCTCATAATTCCTAAAATAGAAAGACTTTAATCAGTTAAAACATGCCTATCAAACAATTTGTTAGCAGTTATTGACCGCTGCAAACACAAACCGAGCTCATAAAAGGCCTCTAAAACGCTCATGTAACAATGATTGCGTTCTATTAAACATACTTCCCCTGCTGTTCTATATTTCTGTAGCTGTGTTGGCAGCATCTGTGCCCCCATGGGCAGGCTAGGTCAATAGTGGTACATGTGTTTGGCTTGTGCAGGTTGGAGCCTCAATGTGTCAGAGCACAGCATTGGCCAAGATGCTTAGCTTCAAGCCCTCGCTAGCTATTTGTGTCTGTTAAGAATCATGAGAACCACAAGGCAACATAAGGTTTGGTCAGAGGGTAATACTTCTGACTTACAGAGTTCCTTTTAGTAACAACCTAACCCTTTATATTCAAATAAATTAGATTTATTTCATTTTTTAATTGGAGGTTTAACCACTTCCAAGATCTCACCTAATTCATATGAGCATTAGGCTAAACCTGTGATAGAATTAAAGCTTTCTTACAATGGTCTTTGTGACAGTGAGGAATGTCCAAACAAACAGTTTCCCAGGTATTTTGTAATTGAGAGGTTGATCCCAATTGGCCTTGAGATGAAACACTACAACACATCACATGTGTGTTCATTTATCATAGCGTCACAGATGATTGTGTGAAATGTATATTTTCTTAACACTTGGAGATTAAAACAGTAATGCTTCGAGGGGAAGAAATATAGCTAGTCTATTCCAAAAACATCAGCTTGTGAGATTATGTAGTTCTCTTGACAAGCTTTTTCTAAATGACCAACAAGTTTTTCACCATGATGATGATGATAATGTGCGTTCTTGGGAAATTTTTAAAGAGCTTGGTAAAGATTCTTTAATTAGTTTATAAATATTTAATTATTTAATTCAGCATACAAAAAGACAGTATGTACATCCACTCAAGAGTGGTTCATAATAACACAGGATTATATGAGACCCATGTGTTCTGTTCACATGCTCTGAGCGTTAGGCTTTGGACTACCTGCATGTCAGACATTATAGGGATGATGTGCTGTTTCTAACACTGGGAGTTCTTTTTCCTTTTACTGAGGATGCACACAGAACTTTCTGTCTGCAGGCGAGTCCCCATTCGAGTTGAAGTGTCCACAGTTCAACACCAGTTACTAAAAAAGTTCCATGACTGAAAGTACTGGAAGTTCCCTTTGTGTGTTTTGTACCTTTTTCCTCTCTTTCTTTGCGTGTCTTTCTCTCTTGAAAAAACGAGTACCATTTGAGCAATAAAAAATATGGATCCTTCAGAACCCTTTGAATTCCGTGGAAACGGTGAACGTCAACATCAGAGCGTGACCAGAAGTACAAAAAAACAAACATCCAATATAATTTATTTTAATAAAGGTATATGAAAATAGACTTTTGATATCCAAGTATGGCAAGTGTAAGGAAAGAAAAAACCCTTGAGGACGGTGGTCTTCACGTAAACCGATAGGCATTGTCACAACACCCATTTGTCCACGTTCGTAAAAATGTTTAACTTTTTAGTCCTGCTTGTGGGTCAGGGTTTAGTAAAAAATGATGAACAAAAATGAACTGTTTCTTGTCAAAATATACATGCTAAAGCTTAAGACAAAAGTAAGGCATCTTGGAACCGTAGTGCTTTGGTTATCTGTTGCCCCAGCCCAGAGACTGGATGGATGAAGTAGACAACATGGACTCATTTGCAGACGTATCTCTCCACAATCCTCTCACACTTCTTACACGTGACATAGCAGCACCAGTGGTACTTGCAGTGGCAGCGTTCCACCAGCTTCTCTGTGTAGGGGTTGTAGCCTCGCCCACAGCACATCAGGTCGCAGCTATCGCTGCCGATGGACGTCTTGTTGCACTGCCTGGAATGGACAGAGAGAGCGAGTTAAAATTAGTCTTAATCCTTTTTTGCATCCATAAATGACACTGTCTGCTCCCAAACAAATGACAGAGAAACAAACCATTCTATTCACCGGTAATACATTTTGGTCAATGGAAAGCCCTCAAGGTCCCTAACATTTACACACATGCACGCCCACACACACACAGATACACACGGTCTCCCCAATGAATTCCCCGCTCAAACAACACCATTGATATTAGAATACTTCCTCTCTCAAATATCAACCCAAAAAAGTCCAACCCAAGCCTCACAAATGTATTGAAAGAGGGAGAGCTTGACAAACGCTTATTGTGCGTTCACCCAAACAATCTCCCACGTGTTTTTTCTGAGGGCAGCAGATGCTTCGCTTGGGACCCTTTAATTTCTTAAGCCCAGGGGTATCTTATGTGAGCAGAGAATAGCTCTATCATAAATCAGAGTGAATACACAGGGGAGCCCTCCCTCTATTTAACCCTCTCTCTCCACATAATTGCATTGATTTATAATAGCAGAGTGTTAATGGCCAGCGTGGTGGGAGACAGAGACACTAAGAGGATGGCTGAAGGCTGCTGACACAGAGGAGGGAAAAGGAGGGAAGGGGTGGTGGGTAGGGAGGGAGGGAGGGTGAGTCATTGGAATAAGTAGGACAGACTCCTCTTTTTTCTTTTTTTTAACCTTTTTCTTTTTGTTTATTTTTAGGGGGTGGATCCGCTTTAATATTGAGGATAGATTGTTGCTTCCATCAATGTAATTGTCTAAATCATTTCCAATCCCCCATATAATTTTTGGGTAAATATATATATATCCATATACATACATACATACACATACTGTACATACCCAAATATATATACATATATATATACACTGCTCAAAAAAATAAAGGGAACACTAAAATAATACATCCTAGATCTGAATGAATGAAATATTCTTATTAAATACTTTTTTCTTTACATAGTTGAATGTGCTGACAACAAAATCACACAAAAATGATCAATGGAAATCAAATTGATCAACCCATGGAGGTCTGGATTTGGAGTCACACTCAAAATTAAAGTGGAAAACCACACTACAGGCTGATCCAACTTTGATATAATGTCCTAATGTCCTGTAATGTCCAAGTCAAAATGAGGCTCAGTAGTGTGTGTGGCCTCCACGTGCCTGTATGACCTCCCTACAACGCCTGGGCATGCTCCTGATGAGGTGGCGGATGGTCTCCTGAAGGATCTCCTCCCAGACCTGGACTAAAGCATCCGCCAACTCCTGGACAGTCTGTAGTGCAACGTGGCGTTGGTGGATGGAGCGAGACATGATGTCCCAGATGTGCTCAATTGGATTCAGGTCTGGGGAACGGGCGGGCCAGTCCATAGCATCAATGCCTTCCTCTTGCAGGAACTGCTGACACACTCCAGCCACATGAGGTCTAGCATAGTCTTGCATTAGGAGGAACCCAGGGCCAACAGCACCAGCATATGGTCTCACAAGGGGTCTGAGGATCTCATCTTGGTACCTAATGGCAGTTAGGCTACCTCTGGCGAGCACATGGAGGGCTGTGCGGCCCCCCTAAGAAATGCCACCCCACACCATGACTGACCCACCGCCAAACCGGTCATGCTGGAGGATGTTGCAAGCAGCAGAACGTTCTCCACGGCGTCTCCAGACTCTGTCACGTCTGTCACATGTGCTCAGTGTGAACCTGCTTTCATCTGTGAAGAGCACAGGGCGCCAGTGCCGAATTTGCCAATCTTGGTGTTCTCTGGCAAATGCCAAACGTCCTGCACGGTGTTGGGCTGTAAGCACAACTCCCACCTGTGGACGTCGGGCCCTCATACCACCCTCATGGAGTCTGCTTCTGACCGTTTGAGCAGACACATGCACATTTGTGGCCTGCTGGAGGTCATTTTGCATGGCTCTGGCAGTGCTCCTCCTGCTCCTCCTTGCACAAAGGCGGAGGTAGCGGTCCTGCTGCTGGGTTGTTTCCCTCCTACGACCTCCTCCACGTCTCCTGATGTACTGGCCTTTCTCCTGGTAGCGCCTCCATGCTCTGGACACTACGCTGACAGACACAGCAAACCTTCTTGCCACAGCTCGCATTGATGTGCCATCCTGGATGAGCTGCACTACCTGAGCCACTTGTGTGGGTTGTAGACTCCGTCTCATGCTACCACTAGAGTGAAAGCATCGGCAGCATTCAAAAGTGACCAAAACATCAGCCAGGAAGCATAGGAACTGAGAAGTGGTCTGTGGTCACCACCTGCAGAACCACTCCTTTATTGGGGGTGTCTTGCTAATTGCCTATAATTTCCACCTTTTGTCTATTCCATTTGCACAACAGCATGTGAAATGTATTGTCAATCAGTGTTGCTTCCTAAGTGGACAGTTTGATTTCACAGAAGTGTGATTGACTTGGAGTTACATTGTGTTGTTTAAGTGTTCCCTTTATTTTTTTGAGCAGTGTATATACGTAAACATTCATACATATACACATACAGTTGAAGTCGGAAGTTTACATACACTTAGCTTGGAGTCATTTAATCTCGTTTTTCAACCACTTCACAAATTTCTTGTTAACAAACTATAGTTTTGGCAAGTCGGTTAGGACATCTACTTTGTGCATGACACAAGTCATTTTTCCAACAATTGTTTGCAGACAGATTATTTAACTTATAATTCACTGTATCACAATTCCAGTGGTTCAGAAGTTTACATACACTAAGTTGACTGTGCCTTTAAATAACTTGCAAAATTCCAGAAACTTATGTCATGGCTTTAGATGCTTCTGATAGGCTTATTGACATCATTTGAGTCAATTGGAGGTGTACCTGTGGATGTATTTCAAGGCCTACCTTCAAACTCAATGATGCTGCTTGACATCATGGGAAAATCAAAAGAAATCAGCCAAGACCTCAGAAAAATAAATTGTAGACCTCCACAAGTCTGGTTCATCCTTCGGAGCAATTTTCAAATGCCTGAAGGTACAACGTTCATCTGTACAAACAATAACACGCAAGTATAAACACCATGGGACCACGCAGCCGTCATACCGCTCAAGAAGGAGACGCGTTCTGTCTCCTAGAGATGAATATACTTTGGTGCGAAAAGTGCAAATCAATCCTAGAACAACAGCAAAGGACCTTGTGGAGATGCTGGAGGAAACAGGTAAAAAAGTATCTATATCCACAGTAAAACGAGTCCTATATCGACATAACCTCAAAGGCCGCTCAGCAAGGAAGAAGCCACTGCTCCAAAACCAGCATACAAAAGCCAGACTACGGTTTTCAACTGCACATGGGGACAAAGATCGTACTTTTTGGAGAAATGTCCTCTGGTCTGATGAAACAAAAATAGAACTGTTTGGCCATAATGACCACCATTATGTTTGGAGGAAAAAAGGGGGATGCTTGCAAGCCGAAGAACACCATCCCAACTGTGAAGCACAGGGGTGGCAGCATCATGTTGTGGGGGTGCATTGCTGCAGGAGGGACTGGTGCACTTCACAAAATAGATGGCATCATGAGCAAGGACAATTATGTGGATATACTGAAGCAACATCTCAAGACATCAGTCAGGAAGTTAAAGTTTGGTCGCAAATGGGTCTTCCAAATGAACAATGACCCCAAGCATACTTCCAAAGTTGTGGCAAAATGGTTTAAGGACAACAAAATCAAGATATTGGAGTGTCCATCACAAAGCTCTAACCTCAATCCTATAGAAAATGTGTGGGCAGAACTGAAAAAGCATGTGCGAGCAAGGAGGCCTACAAACCTGACTCAGTTACACAGTTACACCATTCAGGAGGAATGGACCAAAATTCACCCAACTTATTGTAATTTTTACGAGGATTAAATGTCAGGAATTGTGTAAAACTGAGTTTAAATGTTTTTGGCTAAGGTGTATGTAAACTTCCGACATCAACTGTACATACATACACATTCATATATACATGCATACATATGCACACTTTTTTAGAATATACCTTTATTATTCCCCGCAAACCCTACCACCCCTCCCACAATTGAAGTAAACTAATAAACAATAATACTTAGGCTTCTACCTTCAGTTTATACGTATTATACACATTTACAGACACAATCTATTTTACAATAGTTATATTGTCACTCCCTGACCTTAGTTATCTTTGTTTCTTTATTATTTTGGTTAGGTCAGGGTGTGACATGGGGGATGTATGTGTTTTGTCTTGTTTATGGGGTGTTTACTAGTCTAGGTGTTTGTATGTCTATGGTTGCCTAAATTGGTTCTCAATTAGAGGCAGCTGTTTATCGTTGTCTCTGATTGGGAACCATATTTAGGCAGCCATATTCCGTTGGGTATTTCGTAGGTTATTGTCTATGTATTGGTTGCTTGTGTCTGTACTTTATATATATAGCTTCACGTTCGTTTTGTTGTTTTGATTAGTTTGTTTAAGTGTTCTTCGTTTCGTGTTAAATAAATAGAAGAATGTATTCGTATCACGCTGCGCCTTGGTCCTCCTCTCTTCCTCCATACGACGAACGTGACATATATTATTGATTTTTTTGTCCTTCCTCTATTTCTGATGTCCATCCAGTTTGATTTCTATTTGTAACTGTGCTATTTCAACATTTCTGAACCTATATACATTTTACAGACCCTGTATGTTTTACATTGGTTTTCTTGTTGTTATTAGTCCCAACCTTCAGCTTCATTCAACCCCTCCCAACTTTCTCTTAACACCATCCATTTTGGATATCTATTTGCCATATATTTTTCAACTGTGCTGTGATTCTTCAGAAAAGTACTGAACCTTTCTATTCTCATAGCTTCTACAGATTGTAAATTAAAGATAAACATTTTTGCTAGAATAATTATTGTATTATTGATCGATTGACTATGACTTTTCAAATCACCCAGTATTGCTATCTGCAGCGTTAGTTCTTGGTAAATGTTGCAATTCTTCAGCCATTCCTGGACCTGTGACCAAAAACAAGCTACATGTGGACAGTACCAAAATAAATGATCTAATGACTGCCTCCTCGCAGCAAAATCTGCAGAACCGGGAAGATTGTATCCCCCATATACTGTATATATAACATTATATTGGTTGCAAGAATTTTGTATATTAATTTAAATTTGAAGTTTTGAATCCGGCGTTGTTTTGCGTGTCAATTCATGAACCATGTATGTAACGTCCTGACCAGAGTTCTTATGTGTTGTGCTTGTTTTAGTGTTGGTCAGGACGTGAGCTGGGTGGGCATTCTATGTTGTGTGTCTAGTTTGTCTGTTTCTGTGTTCAGCCTAATATGGTTCTCAATCAGAGGCAGCTGTCAATCGTTGTCCCTGATTGAGAATCATATATAGGTGGCTTGTTTTGTGTTGGGGATTTGTGGGTGGTTGTTTTCTGTGTCAGTGTTTGTGCCACACGGGACTGTGACGGTTAGTACGTTTGTTGTTTTGTATTTTGTCTAGTTTTCTTGTTATTAAATCATGGAAACTTACCACGCTGTACATTGGTCCTCCGATCCTTCTCGCCTCTCCTCGGAGGAGGAAGAGGAGGAAGAGCTAGACTGCCGTTACAATGTGCCATTGAATCGGTACATCAAATCTCTCCCAAACTATTTTGCAATTTATATGGCACAGCTGTCAATTCTTTGGTCCTTAAATGAAATTGGTATATATTTTTATTTATCACAATTTTCTTTAACCATTTCTGGTCTTTAATGCAGGGTCGACTGACAAGTTCCTTACTTTTTCCCCCTTCTACTTACCTCTTCCATGTTTGTGGTAATGCTGCAATTAGTTGGTTGTAATTTTGGGTAGAGCAGACATTTCCATATGTCTGTGTTAGCTGCATGTGTGACATAACTCCACCTGTTACGGCGTTCCTCTCTCTCTTCATAAGAAGAGGAGGTGTAGTGATCGAGCCAAGGCGCAGCGGGTTGTGAATACATGTTGAGTTTTATTTAACAGACAAAACGAAACAAACTATACTTGAAAAAAACTAACAAAATAACAAAACGATGTAGACAGACCTGAACAAACGAACTTACATATACACGAAGCACGCTGACACAGGAACAGACTACATAAACGCACGAACAAACTGAAACAATCCCGTATGGTGTAACATCGACACAAAAACAGGAGACAATCACCCACCAACAAACAGTGAGAACACCCTACCTAAATATGACTCTTAATTAGAGGAGAACGCAAAACACCTGCCTCTAATTAAGAGCCATACCAGGCAACCAAAACCAACATAGAAACAGATAACATAGACTGCCCACCCAAAACACATGCCCTGACCTAAACACATAAAAAAACAACATAAAACAGGTCAGGACCGTTACACCACCAGTCCTATTTATGATATAATTTACAAAAATTATACCTTTTTTTAATCGAAAAATACATTCTTTCTATCAATTATAAAAATATAAAAAGGTTTGGTATACTTCCACTTCTATGCCATCCAGCCCTGGAGTTTTCCCAGACTTAAAGGCTTTAATTGCATCATGAAGCTCCTCCTCTGTAATTTGGCCTTCACATGAGTCTTTCTGTACAGATGTTAATGTTACATTATTAATAGGAAACAAATCCATACAATTAGCTTCGATTAGTGGAGATGGAAGAGACTGAAACGAAAACATATTCTTAAAGTACTTTACTTCCTCTTTCAAAATATTGTTCAGTGAATCATGCGTGACTCCATCATCTGTAACAAGTTTCAATACATTTTTGGGGGTAGCATTTCTATGTTGAAGATTGAAAAAGAATTTGGTGCATTTATCCCCATATTCCATCCAGTTCGCTTTATTTTATAATATATTACACTGGATCTTTCTTGAAAAAGTTCCTCCATTTCTTTTTGTTTTTCCTCTAACTTATTCTGTGCCTCTATGGTACCGTTTTTATTGCTATCTAACTGTACTGTTAGTCCTTCAACTTCCTTTGTTAATATGGACTCTTTATCTCTAAATTGATTTTGTTTTATAGATGAGTACTGAATTGCATGGCCTCTAAAGGCACATTTAAATGTGTCCTATACAATAAGGGGATCTGCTGTACCTATGTTTTGTCGGAAAAAGTCAGTTATAAATTCTTCCGTCCTAGTTATAAACAAGTTATCATCCAGTAGGCTTTGATTAAATTTCCAATATCCTCGCCCATGTGGAAATTCAGAAAGAGTAATATATATATGCTAATTATGTGATGATCCGACCACATTCTGTCCCCTATCAACACATTTTAAACTTTTGGTGCCAGAGAGAATGACATAAGAAAGTAATCAAGACAACTACAGTAGCTTGATTAAGCCTCCGCCATGTATATCTCAGTAGGTCAGGGTATTTAAGCCTCCATATATCCACAAATTCCAATATATCCATGACATTCATGATTTCCTGAAGTGCCTGAAGGTGATAGTGTGTAGTGTGATTTCCTTTACGGTCCATAGAGGTATTTAAAACAGTATTATAATCTCCCACCATAATAGTAGAGTTGTGTATTGCTTGTAGAGTTGATAAATTCTTATATATATTTTCAAAGAAGCTTGGATCATCATTATTTATACCGTATAGGTTAATAAGCCATATCTGTTTATGGTCCAATAACATATTTAAAATAATCCATCTACCTTGAGGATCTGTTTGCACAATGTGCACATTTGGATCAAAATTACTGTTAATTAATATCATCACCCCTTTTTAATTTCTTTGCCTATGGGATAAATATATTTTGCCCCCCCCCCCAGTCCTTTTTCCACAAAACTTCATCTAAAATTTTTGAATGAGTTTCCTGTAAACAATAGATATTATATTCCTTCTCTTTTAGCCAGGTAAATACTGATTGTCTTTTCTTATTATCTGCTAAGCCATTACAATTATAACTGTCTATACTTATTTCACCACTTACCATAATGAGACACACGTTTCAATTCTGTTTATCAAAATATATGTCTGTAAACGTACCATTAACAACGAACATGATGATTGGGTGTCAATATAGCTGTACCATGATATTTGCATTGCTATTAAGTAAACATCCAATTGGTCCGCACTATTCCACCCACTAAAACCTCTCCTCATCCCGAGTTGGGTTGTCATCCCAATGCCCGGCAGACCACCTCCGCCCCCCCCGGATCCCATGGCCCCGAAGAGACAGGGACCCATCCTTCGAAAAGAACACAGTGCCACCCACAGAACAGAAGCAAATCAACCGCCAAATGCATTTCCATCGCCCTCACCTACATTTGTATTATATATAGCCATTTAAAAAATGTATATACTGAATATATACAGTATATTTAAAAAATCATGTTTATCTTATTTTACATAATTAGCTATTAATATTTGTAGTAATGTAGGTAATTTATGCAAAGGATTTTTACCTCTCACCAGTCTCGCCATTACCAAAATTACATTATGGCAAGCAATTATTATTTTAGCAAACAATTATTGTGATTCATCCTATATTGTCCCTAACATCTTTTACTCCCTCGCAGCAGTTGGGATACACACACACACACCCACACACTCATACACACTCAACCCCTTTCCCCCACAACAACCATAGACTCAGATTCTCAACAGTTGCACTATCCTAGAGCCCAACTCAAGAAAGGTTATTGATTTACGAATGCATATACAGTTGCAGCTGTATGAGAAGGCCTGCAAAACTGAGCAAAGAAATGGGGAGATTTGATTACCCATTGTCAGGTCCTAGGTGATGGAGGTCAGATATACCCCCTTCCCCTGAAACACCCACAACAACCATATTCTAAGCATCTCTCCGTGCAGTCAGACCTTTGATTTTGTGCCACCATGGCCACAATAATATGGCCCGTCTCTGAATGTCTGAGTGTGACCCCCTCCCCATGTGTTACTGCAGCTACTGTTGCCAGCACTGCCACTGCCTGGGTGGGGGCACCCCACCGGAATCCTCCCCGGCTAGGTACAAGGTCGTCAAGGTTCTCATTAGCAGCTTTGAGAATTTCCTTGTATATTATGCTCTCCCATCCTTACAATAATGGCCTTTGGGATGGGGCAATTAACAATATCTCTACACAGATTTGTTTTGTCAGGGAAAATCTGCCCTATCTGGTGCAAGTTAATGGATCAAAAGGACAGCACAGTCTGTTAACTCCACATCACTCTCACACAGCTGTCACTCACGGTCAGAGCTACTAATCTCATTCTGAATTAAAACACATCCTTTGATGGTGCCGTCACACGCAAGACTCACAGTGCTTGTTACCTTTGAGACACTGATCATTCCTCAGATCCGGGGATATTATTGAAATGTAACTTGTTATGCATTGCACTAAGACCGCACTCAGTCAGCTGTATAAGGAAATAAGCAAACAGGAAACCACTCACCCAGAGGCGGCACTCCTAGTGGCCGGAGACTTTAATGCAGGGAAACTTAAATCAGTTCTACCAAATCTCTATCAACATGTTAAATGTGCAACCAGAGGGAAAACAATTCTAGATGACCTGTAATCCACACACAGAGACGCGTACAAAGCTCTCCCTCGCCCTCCATTTGGTAAATCCGACCACAACTCTATCCTCCTGATTCCTGCTTTCAAGCAAAAAATAAAGCAGGAAGTACCAGTGACTCGGTCAATAAAAAAATGGTCAGATGAAGCAGATGCTAAACTACAGGACTGTTTTGCTATCACAGACTGGAACATGTTCCGGGATTCTTCTGATGACATTGAGGAATACACCACATCAGTCACTGGCTTTACCAATAAGTGCATTGAGGACGTCATCCCCACAGTGACTGTACATACATACCCCAACCAGAAGCCATGGATTACAGGCAACATTTGCACTGAGCTAAAGGGTAGAGCTGCCGCTTTCAAGGTGCGGGACTCTAACCCGTAAGCTTACAAGAAATCCTGCTATGCCCTGCGACGAACCATCAAACAGGCAAAGCGTCAATACAGGGCTAAGATTGAATCATACTACACTGGCTCCGACGCTCGTCGGATGTGGCAGGGATTAAAAAACTATTACAGACTACAAAGGGAAGCACAGCCGCGAGCTGCCTAGTGACACAAGCCTACCAGACGAGCTAAATCACTTCTATGCTCGCTTCGAGGTAAGCAACACTGAGGCATGCATGAGAGCATCAGCTGTTCCGGACGACTGTGTGATTCGCTCTCCGTAGCCGATGTGAGTAAGACCTTTAAACAGGTCAACATACACAAGGCTGCGGGGACAGACGGATTACCAGGACGTGTGCTCCGGGCATGTGCTGACCAACTGGCAGGTGTCTACACTGACATTTTCAACATGTCCCTGATAGAGTCTGTAATACCAACATGCTTCAAGAAGACCACCATAGTCCCAACACAAAGGCAACCTGCCTAAATGACTACAGACTCGTAGCACTCACGTCCTTAGCCATGAAGTGCTTTGAAAGGCTGGTAATGGCTCACATCAACACCATTATCCCAGAAACCCTAGACCCACTCCAATTTGCATACCGCCCAAACAGATCCACAGATGATGCAATCTCTATTGCACTCCACACTGCCCTTTCCCACTGGGACAAAAGGAACACCTATGTGAGAATGCTGTTCATTGACTACAGCTCAGCGTTCAACACCATAGTACCCTCAAAGCTCATCACCAAGCTAAGGATCCTGAGACTAAACACCTCCCTCTGCAACTGGATCCTGGACTTCCTGACAGGCCGCCCCCAGGTGGTGAGGGTAGGTAGCAACACATCTGCCACGCTGATCCTCAACACTGGAGCTCCCCAGGGGTGCGTGCTCAGTCCCCTCCTGTACTCCCTGTTCACCCACGACTGCATGGCCAGGCACGACTCCAACACCATCATTAAGTTTGCTGACGACACAACAGTGGTAGGCCTGATCAACGACGAGACAGCCTATAGGGAGGAGGTCAGAGACCTGGCCGGATGGTGCCAGAATAACAACCTATCCCTCAACGTAACCAAGACTAAGGAGATGATTGTGGACTACAGGAAAAGGAGCACCGAGCACGTCCCCATTCTCATCGACGGGGCTGTAGTGGAGCAGGTTGAGAGCTTCAAATTCCTTGATGTCCACATCAACAACAAACTAGATTGGTCCAAACACACCAAGAGAGTCGTGAAGAGGGCACGACAAAGCCTATTCCCCCTCAGGAAACTAAAAAGATTTGGCATGGGTCCTGAGATCCTCAAAAGGTTCTACAGCTGCAACATCGAGAGCATCCTGACCGGTTGCATCACTGCCTGGTACGGCAAATGCTCGGCCTCCGACCGCAAGGCACTTCAGAGGGTAGTGCGTACGGCCCAGTACATCACTGGGGCAAAGCTGCCTGCCATCCAGGACCTCTACACCAGGCGGTGTCAGAGGAAGGCCCTAAAAATTGTCAAAGACTCCAGCCACCCCAGTCATAGACTGTTCTCTCTACTACCTCATGGCAAGCGGTACCGGAGTGCCAAGTCTCGGACAAAAAGGCTTCTCAACAGTTTTTACCCCCAAGCCATAAGACTCCTGAACAGGTAACCAGATGGTTACCCGGACTATTTGCATTGCGTGCCCCCCCCCCCCCCCCCCCCCAACCCCTCTTTTACGCTGCTGCTACTCTCTGTTTATCTTATATGCATCGTCACTTTAACTATACATTCATGTACATACTACCTAAATGGCCCGACCAACCAGTGCCCCCGCACATTGGCTAACCGGGCTATCTGCATTGTGTCCCACCACCCGCCAGCCCCTCTTTTTACGCTTCTGCTACTCTCTGTTCATCATATATGCAGAGTCACTTTTACCATACCTACATGTACCGTACATACTACCTCAATAAGCCTGACTAACAGGTGTCTGTATATAGCCTTGCTACTCTTTTTTCAAATGTCTTTTTACTGTTGTTTTATTTCTTTACTTACCTACACACACACACACACACACATACCTTTTTTCCCCGCACCATTGGTTAGAGCCTGTAAGTAAGCATTTCACTGTAAGGTCTACACCTGTTGTATTCGGTGCACGTGACAAATCAACTTTGATTTGATTTGATTTTCTATGATTACAGAACACATTCTAATCCTACAACGAACATCACTATAGGACACTTGTAAAGGACAACTTTCTACAGAAGAGGCGCCCAACATTTCTGTCCCTAACTGAGTAGGCTTCATATTTGCTGCTACTCCACTCCAGATATTATCAAAGGGCAGTGGTGGAAAAAGTACCCAACGGTCATACTTAAGAGATACCTTAATAGAAAATTACTCAAGTAAAAGTAAAAGTCACCCAGTAAAATTCTACTTGAATAAAAGTCTAAGTATTTGGTTTAAAATATATTTAAGTATCAAAGGTAAAAGTATAAATAATTTCCAAATCCTAATATTAAGCAAACCAGATGGCACCATTTTCTTGTTTTTTATTTATTTACAGAAAGCCACGGGCACACTCCAACATTCAGACATAATTTACAAATGAAGCATGTGTGTTAAGTGAGTCCACCAGATCAGAGGCAGTAGGGATGACCAGGGATGTTCGGTTGATAAGTGCATGAATTTGACTATTTTGACTATTTGTCCTGCTAACCGTTCAAAATGTAACGAGTACTTTTTGGTGTCAAGGAAAATGTATGGAGAAAATAGTACAATATTTTCTTAAGCGAAGTAAAAGTAGTCAAAAATATAAATAGTAAACTACTTAAGTAGTACTTTAAAGTATTTTTACTTAAGTACTTTACACAACTGTCAATGGGGTCAAAGCTATCCATGGCGAGGAGTAGTGAGATTAGAATTCACTTGAAGAGTAAACACAGATAAGGCCATCCTGAAGTGTGCACCACTGAACATGGCTCCGTCTGGGTATCCCACTAGCTCTTGTGGAGTGTCTAGGGATCGTGGGGGTGAGGAGTATGGTGCTGTGATGAGGCCATGTGATGGCGAGGAGGAGGTGTGGGATGGGGCGGTTAAAACATCCCTAGACCTCTGGGACCCTCTTGGAAGCACACACCACACTGCACATCAGTGTCACACGTCCCCTTGCAGACTGCCACCAACGATTGCAGGAGGCTGATGGTGCCTTAAGACTCGGCATAAAGGACTAAATAGTGTACATGCTATAGACCACGTGTGGTGGGACCATTATCAGCTTGGGGGCAGCAAATGCATGGAGCACATTGAGTGCACCTGACACGTAATATGTCTTCAGGTTACAGTATCTGTTAAGTGGCCTGCTGCTCAGTAGCTCAGGGCTAGGCACATGACACTTGACATTTGGACTATAGCTGGCATAGTAAAGAGACATTTGCATTAATTGTTTTCAATGGTCCACATAGTCTGCATTTCCAGCTCCAAGAGCTGCCAACCACAAAACCCTACTCCGTTTTCCATTTGTCATACGTCTTCTGCAGTCCAAAACCAAATAGCAGAGATTCAGGAATATGCTGCTAAAATGGATACCCATGGCAAAAGATGCGAAAGGCAGAAAATCCACTAGACTGCCAAAGATGGCTAGCACATTTTTGTAGAAGGGGGTTGGCCACCTCTCTCTATATCTGGCCCTTACCTCAGACAAAGAAAATGTCCCTTACTTTCCGCTAAGTTCTCACAGTTGTCAGACCAACAACATGCAACATATATTTAAGCAATAAGGCCTGGGGGGGTGTGGTATATGGCCAAGGCTGCATGACTCAATGCGGAGTGCCTGGATACAGGCCTTAGCCGTGGTATATTGGCCACTTACCACAAACCCCCGAGGTGCATTATTGCTATTATAAACTGGTTACCAACATAATTAGAGTAGTATAAATAAATATTTTGTCATACCTGTGGAATATGGTCTGATATATCACGGCTGTCAGCCAATCAGCATTCAGGGCTCGAACCAACCAGTTTCTAATTCCTATTAAAACACTTCAGATGAATAGAGAGTCTTATTCTATCTTTGGGGACCATTACCTCTCAAATCGATATCAGCTGAATGCACTCAGGCCCTAAGAATAACCGCATTACTCACCCCTGTCTGATTGCAACACAAGGGCCCAAGTCACAACGGTCATGTCAGGGACACGTGCTCAGACATACCACAGACAGGCCAATCTCCGGGACCACTTCTTTGTCAGAGATTCTTAAAACAAAATGGTGTCTGCCACCAGAGTTTTGCAAAAGAGGAGCTCTGATTTTATACGTTCCTACAGTATATACTTCCACAATGTGACACCCATAACACCCTGCTTTTATAAACACACACACACACACACACACACACACACACACACACACACACACACACACACACACACACACACACACACACACACACACACACACACACACACACACACACACACACACACACACACCTATTGTAACAGTCTCACCTGTCCTGGGTGCCAATGGAGCCGAGCTTGTCGTTCTTGGCGCAGAAGTCCGGGGAGCTCTGCAAGTAAACCAGCTCGTTCTCCCTGACGGGCCTGATGTCGATGTCCTTGGGGACCAGCTGCTTGCGCGTACCCATGGGTCTGTGCACCACCTTGGTGGCTGACAGGTACTTGGTCTTCAGGTCCATGGCGATATCCTTTAGGTCCTGCAGGCCTCTCCAGCAGGTCCGTATGGAGCAAGAGCCAGACACACCATGACACTTACATTTCATCACCAGCGCATCCCTCAGGGCCTGGGGGAGAAATAGAGGATGTGAATGTCAAAAACTGTTACTACTGAGGTTGATGCTATGGCAGAAAATACGTCAAATATTCTACAAAGGCATTATAAATTACAAGAGTTATAAATGTACATGCTCATATGTAGGGCTGTTACAGTGACCGTATTACCAACAGTGAGTATATCCGTGATCTGCGTGTGTAACTACCTGTCTCCCCACTTCACTGTTGTGCAGGTGCATCAGCTTGTTGGCGTGGGAGCCTGCCTTCTTCATCTTCATGGGGGCGTCAGAGAACTTGGAGCCCATGACCAGGCCGTAGTGCAGGTTGTCTGCACAGCCGCCCCAGCGGTAGCCTGGCTCAGGGATCTCTCCGGGGATGGGGCCACATGAACACAGCCGCAGGTCCCCCGATGTGCACGCCCGTGCGATGTTGTGACTGATGGCTGCCGCGGACAGGGCGTACACGAACGCTGACTCCCTCGTGCCTGTTGAGAACAACAAGACAAATCCTTGTAAGTGATTGAACTGACTTCTGTAGATGAACTGTTATTGTTTTTCATTCATGTAACCTTCATTTAACCCTAACCTGTACCCTTAGTGAGGGTGACATGAAAAAGTCACTAGACACATATGGTTATACAGCCAGAGTGAATAATATGGATGTTATAAAGTGAGTGTACAAAACATTAGGAACATGCTCTTTCCATGACAGACTGACCAGGTGAATCCAGGTGAAAGCTATGCTCCCTTATTGATGTCACTTGTTTCATCCACTTCATTCAATGTAGATGAAGGGGATGAGACAGGTTAAAGAATGATTTTTAAGCCTTCAGACAATTGAGATATAGATTGTGTATGTGTGTCATTCAGAGTGCCTTTGAACGGAGTACCGGTTTGAGTGTGTCAGGAACTGAACCGCTGCTGGGTTTTTGAAATCAACAGTTTCCTGTGTGTATCAAGAATGGTCCACCACCCAAAGCACATCCAGCCAACTTGACACAACTGTGAGAAGCATTGGAGTCAACATGGGCCAGCATTCCTGTGGAACACTTTCGACGCCTTGTAGAGTCCATGCCCCTGATGAACTGAGGCTGTTCTGAGGCCAAAAAGGGGTGGGGGGGGTGCAACTTAATATTGGGAAGGTGTTCCTAATGTTTCGTACACTCAGTGTATAGGTAATGAAGTGTGTACACACAGAGGGCATATATGTCAATGCTGGATGATGGAGGTAGGAGACAGGAAGAAAGAACCATTCATGCCATCAAAGACATCCCTGTATGAAGAAGAGCATTCGTCTAGAGTCTGCCAGGGGCTTCTTCAGACTGGTCTAACAGTTGACAGATGGAGCCTGTCTTCTCCTGAGGCGCATCATCGTGGAGCTATCTCACTAAACCTTTGATTAGAAGCCAGCTCTTTGTTGTGGGATTTTTACATCTTCACCTAAACTCAGTAAAACTGGAACTGGCATTGGCTCTGTCTGGCTCAGCAAAGATCCTTTTAGCAATGTTAATGAACCCATCAAAGTACAAGTCCAGAACACGGAAAGACTCTCAAAACACTGCAAGGAGTGTGCATTCAATGAAACGAGGATTGATAGAAAAAATGTCGGCATATTACTAATGCTTTGTACTGAAGGGAGCAACTAAGAGCCTGCCTAGTCATAAGAAGTATGTTCCGCAGAGATTGCTGGCAATATTTCACATCATGCTTTACTATAGAAAAACAGATGCATGTAGGTAATGTATGCCGTAAAAAGGATTTAAAACTGAGAAGGATGAGATGCCACAAAAAAAGATATCTAGATCCCTTCTAATAGTCACTGTCCAACTCAATACTATATCTTACATAGTGGAATCTATTGTGCAACAGAAAAGGCACTACTATTTTTATTTTTTTAATTAACCTTTATAACCAGTTAAGATCCACTGAGGTTAAAAACCTATTTTGTGAGGGCGACCTGGCAAGAAGGAAATACAGGGAAATAGCAGTTTACATAAAATATTACAACAAAAAAATACAAAATACACACAAAAGACAGAGTCACAAGTTACAGATACATTTGAAGATTATCTGTAACTAAGCAATGAAGACTACCACATCAAGTACTTGGAATTTAAAGAGAAGAGCTTTGTAGCACAGATATTATGGGGGTGAGTGGCTAGGGTGATAGTGGATGATTTTCTTTCTTTCAAGGGGACACAAAGAAGAATGGTATCCTTTGCTGGTCACAGTGAGCACTGCCCTCAGAGCACAAAAGACCACCAAGGACGATAATTAAAGCTTTAAACTCTCTCTTGTAAATAATCTCCTGCGACAGTTAGATTAGATTTTTGAATACCACCAAGGACACAGAGTTTCTACTGTGCTAATCATTTGGTCAGAGATGATCACTCCTAGTTCGTTTGAAAAAAACGTATAGTTTGCACACCTAGCACAATGGATCTCACACCACCATTTCAGTCAATAGATCTTCACATAGTTTACTCCAGTATTCTGGAGTTGATTTCCTTATTTTACGCCTAGTTCTAACCACCATAAATAGTAGATTGTGACCAGTAGGCCTACCTCTGTCAAGGTCCGGTCGATACCTTAAAGAGTCACTGGGGATATCAATAGAGGAACAGTTCCAGCGCATGTCAGCGAAGGTCTTCTGGCAGGTCTTCTTGACCTCGCGTGCTGCAGCGATGATGGTCTGCATGAGCTCCAGGTTGCTCCGACACAGCTGGGCTTGTGACGACACCAGGCCCGGCAGCAGCTTGCAGTGGTGGGTCTGGTTGATGTGTAAGGACACAGGTGTGTGTGATAGGGCCCTGTAACAGAAACAGACATGCAAAAGCCAATACAAGGTCATTTTCTTACTTATGCCATATACTGAGCCACATGTTTTCAACCATTCAAACACATAATGAGAGCTGTTTGGAATGGGGAACATTTCTGGCATTTGAACCACTTGACTTGACTACAATGGAAATGCCAATGGAAATCTCTCAAGATGTCACGAACAGGTTAAACATAACAGACCACAGCTTGGCATCAGGTTATTCTCCTGATTCAGTTCACTAGAGGAGGTTCCAGAACATGCCAAACAATTTATTCATCATAGGCAAAAAGCCAAATCTGACGGCGCTACATCTATTCATCTATCATCATTTACATTCTTCATTGGTTTAAAGGATTTTATTTGACCCGAGACTTTACTGTGACATAAGTCATCTGAATGTGGAAATCTAAAAGGGGGGCACACATACTTTGTTTTCACTTAGACTGAATAGAAGATTAGTTCATAGAAAAACCACCAGAGAACCTGGTCAGTCAGTCAATTCCTGATCTCTGTTTTCTATGTCTTGCAGGAGCACTGCGAGAGAGAGAGAGTTCCGTGAGAACCAGCCATTGCCTCCTGCACCTTGGCCTGTTTGGGATTAGGAGGAATAGGGCGGCCACTCCATGCCTAATGATAAGCTGTGACACCCCTGTGCTCCTGTAATCCAGCGCTCACAAGTGTTTATGGTCCCATCTGGTTCACATCCAGGCCCTGTAGCAATATCAAGGCTGGGAGAGACCCTTTCTACGATAGGATTTAGTACAATGTCATGCAATCCCCAATCTCACTCTCTCTCTCTGAGGCACATTTGCTGCTCAACGGTTATAGCCTAGAGAAATATTAACAACTCACTCATATAGGTTTCAGATGCTACAGATGCTAAATAACCATTCCAAATCATGTGCAGGCTTAAAATGTCCATTAATCTATGAACAGAATACAAATATTACCAAAATCACTAAAGAAGAGTGTGCAAAGCTGTCATCAAGGCAAAGGGTTTGAAGAATCTCAAATATAAAATATATATTGATTTGTTTTAACACTTTTTTGGTTATTACATGATTCCATATGTGTTATTTCATAGTTTTGATAGAGAAAAACCCTGGAATGAGTAGGTGTGCCAAAACTTTTGACTGGTACAGTATATATATATATACAAAAGTATGTCGACACCCCTTCAAATTAGTGGATTCGGTTATTTCAGCCACACCCGTTGCTGACAGGTGTATAAAATCGAGCACACAGCCATGCAATATTCACAGACAAACATTGGCATTAGAATGGCCTTACTGAAGAGCTCAGTGACTTTCAACGTGGCATTGTCATAGGATGCCACCTTTCCCTGGTCAACTGTAAGTGCTGTTATTATGAAGTGGAAACGTCTAGGAGCAACAATGGCTCAGCTGTAAAGTGGTAGGCCACACAAGCTCACAGAACGGGACCGGCGAGTGCTTTGTGGCAACAGTTTGAGGAAGGCCCTTTCCTGTTTCAGCATAACATTCTGACTAGACCGGGTGCACACGTGCTTCAATGTGCATGTTCATTTTGTCCGCCCACACCAGACGCGAATGGGACACACAGGTTGAAATATCTAAACGAACTCTGAACCAATTATATTAATTTGGGGGGAGGTTTAAGAACATTTAAAGCAATTTAGCTAGATAACTTGCTGTTGCTAGCTAATTTGTCCTGGCATATAAACATTGGGTTGTTATTTTACCTGAAATGCACAAGGTCCTCTACTCTACAAGGTCTTCTACTCTACTGACAATTAATCCACAGATAAAAGGGTAAACCGAGTTTGTTTCTAGTATCTCCTCGTTCAGGCTTCTTCTTGGACTTTATATGGCGGTTGGAAACCAACCACCGACTGGACTGGAGTGTGGATCTCAGTTCATCTTTCAATCACCCACATGGATATATGCTCCTAAAAACCAATGAGGAGATGGGAGAGGTGGGACTTGCAGTGCGTCAAGCGTCACAAATAGAACTTAGTTCTATTTTAGTGCCTGGCGATGCAGACCAACTCCATATTAATTCAATGAGCAGGTGTCCACATACTTTTGGTCATGTAGTGTATATATATATATTTCTTTTCATTTTTGGAAATGTATCTTCCAGTTGCTCATCCCTGCTGTAGAGCATTCATTTTCCAATCTCTAATTCCAGTTCAAATCTTCTTATTAACATTCACCAGGGAACAAATTGAGAACCTAATTTAATAGGTACTCAGTCCTCAAACTAAAACACACAACCTGCCTTTCTTTTTACCCACATACACAATATGGCAAAAATGTTCATCTTTAGATGGACAATAAAGTTCTATTATATTCTGTTATATTCTATAACAGATTAAGAATCAATAAAGTAAAAAACGAGAAGGATTTGGAGAGACCCATCTTCTGTACAACATAGTGCACAATAAAGGGAAAATGCAGACACAAAAATGAGGAAAGAAAAGGTCCTTACAGCCATTTGATGCCGGAGCAGATCTGGGACAACAGCAGAATGGTAAGCAGACAGAGCGGGAGGGTGTTAGACATTTTCTTCATGATGATAATGTTCCAACTTAGAGATGACGGTAATGCAGGTGAATGTTGGCTTCTAGGCTCTTCTAGATGCAATCACAAGTCAACTGTCATGGCACCGTCTCACCCTCTATCCCCTGTTTGGTGGAATAGAAAAATGCACCATTAAAATGCACCTCCAGTGAGAATCTCACATTTAAAAGTTCATATTCTGTTAACTCATACCCAAATAATGTTGTTGACTCATCCTATACTCATATATGTGGCCAAAGCATAAATTGGAGAAGAAGAAAAAACACCTCAAACTTGTATCTCGAACAGACATAAGATTGTTCTATTTCCTCATAGAGGATTATCTCATCCTCCTGAGGAGGATGAGCTGGCCTTTCAGCGGTCTATTTGCGTGAATATTTTGAATGACCAGAATATGCCCACACCATTCCCACACAGAAAAGCTTCCTTTTAACATAATTAACTACAAAAAAATTGTGAGGAAAACTATTTTACTCATATTGTCATTAATTATAGGTCATATTTGTATAAATCTGGAAACACTGGACAGTTACTTTAAAGCAACATTCCACAGAAAATATTCAAAACAAAATGTCAAAAGATAATCTATACTATATTGGTTTTATTTATTGTCACATTTTTTAAAATATAGTGGAAAAGTAATAGAGAAATCTAAAACTCTATTTCAATAAATTATGGAAGCCTCTTTCCCACTGCAACAACACCAAGACACATATTGAGCATAGCAAATTTTATAGCAGCACATAAACTTTGCTGAGTTTGCTCATAAATTTCAATGATCCTTTTGGGAAACGCTAATCATGTAAGTTACATAAACTCTCGCGAAAGTTTACAGAATCTCAAAAATTCTCTGAAAAATTCTCACAATTGAAAAAAGGTTACCTTCCCAAAAGTGCTACCCTCCCACAGATGCCCAACTACGGCCAATTCTGCACTAAATATCCTGTATATATATGTTTGGTTTTGTTTGTTTTTACAAATGAGCAATTAAAATGTAACTTAGGCTAGGTAGGATATAACCACAAACTGAACTGTAATTTCTACTTAACTTTGTAGGATGATCAGTGGAAGGCTACAACAAACAAGCACAGTAAAGCCTCCAGCAGACACGGTTTTTAGGCCTACATGGCATTACCTGCATCAGATAGGGCTATTTATTGTCCATGTGAATCTCAGAGCTTTACATATAAGCATAAAACAAAACACTCTGACTGATTGTAGTGATATTTACAGTGGGAAGAGTAGTTGCTTAATAATTCGTATAACCACAAACAATAAGACATATATCAATATTATCACCAGGGCCAAATATTCACAAGCATCATTAACCATGTGTGTAATGATGATCCATCCAAGTTTATAGACCCGTTTCGAGTTGTCATCTAAATTGGGTTAGGACTATATGCTGTACAGGAGCGTAACAAGACACGTAGGAAATGTAAACTAAAACGCATGAGGTAGCCTATACGCGCTAGCAATCAACCATCAATTTAGACTAGAGAAGAAAATCCGATTCTACATTGTTAACATTTCTTTAACATTGACATTAACATTTCACTACCTGACCCCTACAGTTGTGGTAGCGAGTTAGTAGCCTAGTTATATTAATCCCGAGCTCCCATTAAATGTTTACATATGGTGCATTGGGTTTATGCGAGAGAAACGTCTCTATACATGCATAGGGTAAATTGGGATTTGTGTGGGGTGAACTGTCAATTAAATTGTTGTTTTTTCCATGATCATCTTGAACAAATATCAATGAAATTCCCATGTCAGCCACTCAACCTTAAAGCGGTGGAACTTTTTTCCACATCGTTCTCTTTCAATTTCCCACACGAATGCATGTTTGAAGCTGTCTTCTTGTTTCTACGCCTTCTATTTCTATTCAGTCCCTGTGGGAACGGGAGGAAAATTCAAAAAGG
This sequence comes from Salvelinus fontinalis, assembly GCF_029448725.1. Classification (NCBI taxonomy): domain Eukaryota; kingdom Metazoa; phylum Chordata; class Actinopteri; order Salmoniformes; family Salmonidae; genus Salvelinus; species Salvelinus fontinalis. Next base: position 23,205,113 of record NC_074677.1, on the reverse strand, counting down.
CACTTGCACAGCTGAGTTATCTTTGTTGCAGGTGCATGTTAACAACTGAATAACATGAAAAGGAAAGAGAAACCCGCACACTGCTCTTGTTAGCATCACTGTTCTTTATTAAGCTCTACTTATCGACTTCAAGGCCTTCGTCAGAGCTTTTTCGTCTGAGCTTTTTTTGCGAGGCAAATAAAATGAAGTTAAAGTTCAAATGCAAATACTTTGAGTCACGTTCAACTTCATGAAGTGGCCTGTCGAGTCGTTATTCCAACAATATATTGGATACAATCTATCCAAACTACAAGGGTAGAACTTGATAAAATATAAGCTTTAAATAGCCTAACTCGTGTTAAAACAAGCTTTAAAACAACAACAAAAATAAGAATGTTATCGATAACTTTAGACTATGATAGTCATGTCATGAAAAACTATGCCATTGCTCCTCACCTTTAATGATGATTAAGTATCAATTCCGTGTAGCCTAATATCCTTTTCAATTCAATATCTTCCACAAACACGTATAAATCCACAATTTCGTAATTCGAATGAATCCCAAAAAGAGGAAAGCATCGTTTACTCCCCAGCAGCAGCGGCTCTCTTCTCTCGCAGGTTCTTCAGGGTGGTGTGTCTCGAGCTGCTGAATGTGTCTGGCTCTTGGCAGTTGGGCAGCCTCAACTCATAAGTACTCCTGCACGGCTTTGATCTCACTGGTGATGTCAGGCACACTTAGCATAACAAAGCGCGTTGGATTTGGAATTCCAAGGAAAGGGGTAAAATACTCATTGTCCAATCTTGTTCGACACATGATAGACAATTGTGTTATAGGTGATGTTTGTTATATATATTTTTTGCAGTATTATTTTCGAGGTTGCCCACAACAATAGCCTAACGCTCACAATAATGATGATAATATATAACATAAATCACGAATAATAACATGTAGGCTATTTTTATTATGGTTATTATAATTATGATTATTATGGTTATTGTTATGTGTTTTATTATTATTATTATTGTTGTTGTTATTGTTATCATTATTGTTATTAATTAATTAGCCTATTATTCTTATATTGTATTATATTATACTATCATTACCTTCATTGGGCCTATTGTTTTCTTATCAGCATCACCTATCTAATTAAAAACTGATTTTAATTTATTATTTAACTTCTATATGCTGAGTTTTGTTAAATATATTCGATAATAATAAACAAAATATTGAAAATATGTAACGCGCATATGATTCCGCCATGGTCACCTCGTAATTTTTTACAAGCAAGACAGGTAACTATTGCTTTATAGTTTCTCTTCATAGCTTCATGTTCCCATGCATCGCCATGTACATTTTATATACCTAGCTCTCTCTGCTCACTTCGCCACCTGCAGAGAATTCCGTAACGCTCAGTGCTCTCCCCGCAGTAAAACAACCACATACCCACGATCCTTAATAACCATGCATTTAAGACACATTCATTAAGAATGTTTCCACTGTTAACACTGTTCCAGTGTGTTGTCTGACAGAGCGGGAACCCCCGCCGGTAATTAGTGCGGGTGTTTGTTTTTATGGAGGAAAAAACTTTATGAGAGAAAGGAGAGGAGGACAAAGTATAGGCTACCTATAGGCTACAATTCAAGTTCAGAAAGCTTGGTCCAAATGACTCAGATTAAAAAGAGGGATGGTATTTTATTAAACTGGCTTAACCAGCCCATAATTTAATTAATTCATTAATAATTTAACATTTATATTGAACGTTATTATTCTTTCAATTACTCAAACGTATTTATTCAAAAAAATCTGGACAGCAGTTATGTTATGGGACACTTTACCAAATAGTGTATAGGCCTTAAACAATGTTGAACACCTGATACAGTCTTTGTAAAAACAAAAGACAAGCTGGAAAAGTATTTTTATGATATATATGAATTAAAGCAAGACCACAGTTATTCAGATTTGCCGGGCTTTCTGTTTCACTGGGGTATA